>NC_044305.1:71679302-72879302 GCF_007474595.2 Lynx canadensis
TGGAGGCGAGAGGTCTTCAAATGCCTTAGAAGGAACACCTCTCCTACTACTACTAGCTATTCCATTGCAGAGACGCTGATGATTCCATAAACGTTCTATTATAGGAGGGTGTAGACAGGGGACCAGAGGAGGTTGCACAGTGGGAAGTAGCCACAGGATTTTAAGTCAAGCTTCTAAAGCGATATTGTTTGGACTGTGGATGGCAACGAACTAGTGGGGCATTTAACAACTTATTGAGTCTGCAGCCTGTGTTGCTTCTCATAAGGCAGTATTTTCGTAGGGTATAAAAGAATAGAATAGAAAATATGATAGAAAGGGTTAAGCATTGTTTGGTGAGACTTCAGTTGCAGTGATTCACACCCATATATGTGAACGGTTGTGACACAAAATATCTCTCTTACTCTAACTCAGGGTCAATCCAGTTGGAAAAACACTACTCAGAGATGTCAGAATGATGATGAACAGCACCAACACAGATGACCCCTTATCTTTTCAGCTAGAAACAATTCCCTCCTGAAATGCTTGTTTACTTTGCACAGTATAATTGGCACTCAGCACACATGATTTGCATAATTCAATGTTATTTCACCTATGTGCCCTAACCTCTCAATCAGACTGTAGGCTTTGTGTGAACCATGATGGATGACAGGTTTCATTCTACTTCACAGTTTCCTCCGGGCCTGGCCCAGGGTCTGGCACACAAAGGAGCTTCTTAATGATTATTGGTTGGTTGGCTGAATCTAAGGAACCCTCAAGTTTATGAAGAGAATCAGGTAAAATGCTTACAGAAAGAAAAAAAATCAATGACCCCTCAAGAACAATCTAAATGCCAGGTGTCCCTACGAGAGTGACAATTGAAGAGCATCCCAAAGAAATGCATTATGCCACCAAAAGCAAGAGCAAAGAACGGAGCCTGGACCCAGCGTTGGTGAGAAAACCAGAAACGAAGAAAACCTGTTTTCAGCCTACTTAGAAATCAATGCTGTTCCCCAACCATCGAAATTGAGTGAGAAATTGCAGTGGATGAAATCAGCTGCTATTTTTATCAGAGCTTCACAGCACAAAGCATTAATAATACATCTTGTATTTATAAAGCTTTTGTTTTCCAGCATTCCACGATATGTATTGAGCCAACACGATTTGAGAATATCTATGGGATCTGGCCTTTGTTCACAAAAGACGAATTTCACAGGCAGAAAAAAAGTCAAAATATGAGCCTATTTAAATATTCAGCATCTACGTGCAATTGTTCAATTATGCTGCTTCTTTGTGACTGATTTAACATGAGGCATTACAATGAAATCAGAAGCAAATGCCACATACAGAAAACCATAAAACAAGAAGAACCACCAAAATAAGGTCTTAGTATGGACTGAGCTTCCTGCCTCAATGCATAATTTATACTGCCTGTAAAGCCAACACCTGGGAACTGCTAATTTAATTAGTTTGTACTGAACATTTAATTGTAGTAAGCCAAGGTTTCAGACTAGTTTGACAGCTGTTTTCATTACTTCTAATTAATCTATGATGTTCAGCTCTCTTTCCTACCTTGCTTGGACTTTAAAGCGCACTTAGGTTTGTTTGGTCTGAGGAATAAGTTCCACTAAATGACATCATGTTGATGTTACACCCTTTATTTTCCCTAATTCTAACAATTTATGTGATGACAGCAGAATGTTTCAGCTTGAGGACACTCCACCTGTCTGCTACAGTCTCATTGATCTTGCCCAAGGAACAACTGGGGGGGGGGTAGGGTGGGGACAGGGGCAGCAACTCCCCTACAAAGTTTTCCTAGGCAGCCAGAACTTCAAAAAGGTGCCTTCAAAAAGGCATTCTTTCATTTATTCACCATTTTGCACACATTTGCTAAGTCACTTATGCCAGGCACCACAGGAGGCAAGGGAGGTTTGGTCAAATAAGATGTAGTCCTTGCCCCCGAGAACTTCCAGCTCCATAGAGGATAGACAAAGGAAACCAACATTAAAAATTCAGAGCAGTCTCAGGGCTCTGAAGTCATCTGACTTTGGCTCAGGTCATGATCTCACAGTTCATGGGTTCGAGCCCCATGTTGGGCTCTATGCTGAGAGCTCAGAGCCCAGAGCCTGCTTCAGATTCTGTGTCTCCCTCTCTTTTTGCCCCTTCCCTACTCATTCTCTGTCTCTTATTTCTCAAAATAAATAAACATTGAAAAAAATTTTTAAAAAAAGATTCAGAGCAGGCTCAACCTTACCATTTGCAGGCCTGGGCCAAGGGCACAGATAGAGGCCCCCATACCATACATCTGAATGTCTAAATGGTATAAACCAAGCTAGCAAACAGTGAAATAAAACATGTTGTCTAGTGCTCTCTTAACAAATATAACTTCAAAATGACCCAGAAGACAGGTTCGAATTTAGAACTAGCAGAACAGAAAAACACAGCCCCCAGTCTGTGGTTCACTGGCCTTCTTTTCCTGCCCCATGTGTGTAGGGAAACCTTCACATGTACAAGCTCCACGTGAGGCCCATTTGGACTTGTTCTTTCCATCCTCACCTCCTGTAATAATTAATGTCTGCAGAGTTCATTTTGTAATGAGTTCATCATCAGGAAATCCCTGTTCATAGTTCAAACATTTATGTAATCTATCTTTATCTTACTGTCCACATGTCTGCATTTTAGCTCCTCACTAGCCTGAGCCATTTGCAAGCAAGAACTATATTGGTGGGTTTCATAGAACAGTACTCATTATTTGTTGATCTGGATCAAAAAAATAACTGAGGCATCAATACACTTTGCAAGAGAGTTACTACCACCGAGAATGTGAAATTACTTCTCACTGGTGATGAACACAACACTGTGTCCCTTATGGAAGTGCTCAGGAAATACTCATGTTTGCAGAACCCGGCTTGACAGGCACAGAGACAACAGAAAGGGTTTCTAATTGGACAGAGAATTTTGTTTTCGTGTAAATAGAGCTAGTTATTCTGGTCACAATTCCTTATGTAGATCTTAAGATAGTTATAGGGAACTTAGAACAGTCTCTAAAAATCTATCAGCCTAATAAATTTTACCAACTGCCTTATATATTCTTTTAACCATTGAATAAAAAAAAACGAAGACACATTGCAATACATTTTATACTCATATACAATAGGAAATGGCATCGTGGTGACTTCTGAGGAAATAAATTCTCTCTGAGTTGCTGACCTGAGATGTGGAGGGAACAGTGATGCCGGTTTGTTTATCAAGTTGTGGCAGAAAACCTACCAAGTAGTCACTGAAAAGAAAAATATAGGCTCCTCAGCTTGCAGTTTTAAGCAGGTGTAATTTCTTCAGTCACTTTGTATGCAAAGCATTATATGAAGCATCCACTCCCCACAAAAAAGATTACCATCAAATTTGAAACAGCACCTTATACCATGGTTAATATATGACAAAATTTGCCATAAGGTAGACCTCTGTTGGCTTCCGCTACAAAGAGCTCACTCTGGTAGCCTCCCTGAGCTGTGTACATACTGAGAAAGCTGTCCCCGATTGGAGGATGGGACCGGGGGAGGGTAAGTTAAAACCTTTTGTGATTATATCAAGACTGCTGCCCACTAAGGCAGTCTTAATATTCCCCTCAGCTTTACTGAACTTTAAACAGGCTTCTTCCTGAATGAAAGCCCATGACTTCCCTTTTCTTAGAGCGTTTACTTTACAAACTTGGGACCATAAATTCTTCCTCTGTCCTTTGAGATGTAAATCTTCAACTCAGGAATATTTTCTCAAGGACCTGGAAGCCACCCCTTTGAAATGCAATCAAGAAAGATGGTGCCCCTATCTCCCAGTCTCTGTGAGAGGGTAGGAGCCTAACTCTGATCATCAAAAATTAGCTAACATAGATGGCCTCATCACAATGACTAACTTCTCACTGAATTCCTTCGTATTAGGACCCCACAGAGTTGGCAGGAAAGAGATAAGAAGTACCCGTATGGACCTCTGCTCTATGAGATTCAGAGCTAGCCTTTACCTGTTCAAGTAGATCAGAGAGGACCTGGCCAAGACAGAGTGGCATGGAAAGAAGAAAATCCCCATGAAATAAAATTCCCTGGAGAATGTAGGCTGGTGAGTCAAGGTCCAGTAATTGGGACTGCCAGGTCTAGTCCAGAAGAACATATGGCTTTGCCCTGTGCTTTAGGGAAGAATACAAAGCTGCTGAGAGGACACCAAGAGAACAGTCATCCTGGAGTCCCAGCTTGGGCACACTGTGTCCTGTACAGGGACCAGGCACCACAATCAGGAGCCAACATCCTTGACAACACTTTGTGGCTCCAAGAGACAATAGTCATGAGGGACTCCAGTTCCCTTTGCCTGGCTCCTGGTACAGAGGCCTGAATGAGCCCCAGATGTTGGATGTTGGGGGATGGGACACGTGACCCTCAAATAAAAGCTAAGGGACCCCTTGCTTTTTAGGATAGCTGCCTGAGCGAGTAATTAGAAAATGTAGAGAGATGTGAATGTATTTAAATAGGCAGTACACCCTCATTTCTGAGCTGGTCATCATATCCATATATGTATCCTTTTTTTTAATGGAAATAGCCATGTGACCAAAAACGACTTCCACTTCTCTCTTTTCCAGAAACATGAACGAAAACTTTGTGGGAATAGAGTAATGGGAACTCAATCATATTTGGACAAATGGAGATGGAAGAGTGTTCACCAGGAATAATTCCCAAGCTCATGTCTTCTTCCTATTGAATATGAGTTGGTTTGTCCCAAGAATGATAAGCAGTAAAGTAAGAGCCCTGACCAGGGCCCTGGGAAACTTCAGAGAAGCCTTCCATTGTTCAGGCCCACTGGCCCTCAGGCTGTTTAGGGAGACAGCAGCATCAGAAATGGTGAGTCTGAATTACAAAGCCTCAGTAAAGGTGTGCAAAAATTCTGCACTTCGGGGAAAATTCAGAAAGTAACTTAAGGTTTATGAAACATTGCCAGGCAGACTCAACTTACCAGGAATTTTATATTTAATTTAGTAGTTCTTATCACACAAACCTGACATCTCCTGTAGAGAAAAATAAGAAAACAAAGAAAACAAAACTTCTCATAATCCCAACACTCATTGGTAAGTACTACTAATATCTATTTTGATGTATACATTTCCAAACTTTTATGTCAATGTATGCCTTTTATAAAGTAGAATCACAACATACATCCCATTTAATAACCTTTCTCAACAAATACATCACAAAACTTTTCATAAACAATAAATATAACATGCTACGTTACTGGAGACACAGTAGTTTAAAGAGAGATTTCCATACACTGACTAATTCTTTAGCAACTATTCAGACTTATACACAGCGGCATGCATACTATTTTCATTTCTAGAGCTAATGGGATTTAATTTTACTTTGCATAATAGCTGCACCATTTTGAGGGTCTGCACAAAAGGTACATGTGACAAGGAGGAGTTGCATTTATCTTTTTTATTTCTTATAACTCACCCTTCCTCCTCAACCACTGTACCAAAGAGAAAGAAGTAAGATGTTCTCCCACAAAGCATTTAAATATCCCACTGTTCTGCAGTCGTTACCAAGAGGCGTATTTCAACGTGACAGCTGGATGACATCTCTTCCTCTCTATTAGGATGGAGAGGAGAGGATACCCATTTCCAGGAGGAGGGCTGCCTACCTAACGTGTGTGACCTATCAATTGACCTTTTGGACCAGCCTATTACTTTACATCACCTGCACGCTATTGAATCATTTCAGCCCTGCTGGGTAACCAAGTAAAACTGCGAAACCTCAGCTTGCTCTCTTCTCCAGCCCCACTTCTACAGCTGACTGGTCTTAAACTTTCTTAAATTAAAAGGCAAGAAAGAATCTTTCACTCCCAGAAACCATTAGGCCCCACAGCTTTGGAATGAAGTGTCTCTGACCCTTTTCATAAATATATGAAGCAAAGAAAGGTTAAAAATCCGCTGAAGGGAGCATGATCGGCCATGAGTCATTTATGCCCAGGGGTGAAATCAGAACTTGTAAATGAAGGTAAATCAATCCAGTGGTGTATCAGAGACAAGAGGAAAGAAGTAAAAATCTCAGGCTCCCTCATCACTAATATAGTAGAGCGAAGAATTCTTCAAAGATGTGGAAGGAAATGCAGAGAACAGGAGAAGCCACTCTTCAGGGACCAGGTGGGGACACTTCAGCTAGCAATGATTTCAAGTACAATAATAGTGATTTGTAGCCAAATAGGCAAAAGTAAATTTCTGAAATCATACTCCTTAAGCAAAAAAACTAATTTCAAGTTCTCTAAAGCTCCTGTATTATGTGTCTGTGACATATGTAGGATTTACTATCAGCCCTGTGTCTCTGCCATGTATTACCTAAGATGACCCCAAACTCAAAATCCATTACTGTTCATGATGCCCAGCTGGTATTCACCACCATTTTTCATGAATTACTCAGTGACATAAGGAAATCTTATCTTTGGCTCACTGGCCTTGTCCACGGCCTTCCTGCTATTCAAAATAAATGTTCTCCTTATTGACCACATTTGCAAAGAAAAAAAAAACATTACATTTTTGTAGGCTAGTAGGAAACTGATAGGAGGGCAGCCTATATACCCCTTTCTCGGGGAACATTGACAATGCTTTGTGGTTTGAACAGGTTTGGTCATTACCTGTCAACCACAATGGAGCCCCGGGCCCTGTCTAGTGTCTCTACTACTGTTTCTTTTCTTTTTCTTTTTTTTTTAATACAGGTTAGCAAATACAATTCAGTAAATGTAAAGTAAGTGCTATTTTAGGTCTTTTAAATGCTTTCTATATAAACAACTTCACAAGTAAGACAAAATACTATATGGGACAAAATTTCCAGACAAAATTTGATGGAAAACATTTAAATCTACCCATCCAAGAACCTTGGTGAATTTCAAGTAGACAAAAGTCACAACAGAGGTCTGTGGGCCCCAGTGCCTGCTGCTGTAACTACCCCCCAAGCACAGAGGCACAGAGTAAATACTTATCAAATACTTGGCATGTGGGAGGAAGGAAGGGAGGAAGAGAGGAAGGGAGGAGGGGGGCAGGGGAAAGGAAGAAAGAGAGGAAGGAAGATAAGGAGGCAGGATGGGAGGTAGAGAGGGAAGTTAACAAAGAGGTAGGAAGGAAGGAAGGAACCTGAGGGAAAACAGGGTGCAGTTGGGAAGGGGAGGGAAGGAATGAAGAGAATCACATGACCTTGAGCAGGTGACTCCATCCTTCTTGTTCCCCCGCATCCCAAGCATACAGTAAACGCAAGGAGCTGGGAATGGTGAGGGAAAAAAAATCAGTGGTTTCTGGGTATTATGGGATGTTTGGAGTCAGGAATAGAGACTATAGGGTTAATTTAACCTTTTTCTGCCTCTGTCACTTCGATTTAAGCTAACCCATGTGAGCCTCTGTCCCCACCAAATAACTAATCTAGATTACCAGAACCAAACACATTGAAATGCAATGGTTGTGGTTCTGTGATTGGGCTTTTCAGATGTGCTGGGCTGGGTGGCAGGCATCCCTGCCCCTGGGTGACAAGCTGCCACCAGAGTGAGTGACACTGCCCAGATCAATTCCAGCACTTCAGCAGCACAATAAATCATTAGATTGACATTAATGTCACTGACCAGGACAAAACATACAAAGGGCCAAACCAGATTTACCTTTTCAGGCTAAAAAAAAAAAAAAAAAAAAAAAGCTGAAATGACATCTATGTTTTCCATAAAATGATAGCCATCCATGCGCCTTTCCAAACTGAGCACCAATTCCTCATTTGGGGTCTCCACTTTGAACAATAATACTAGTACCCTGATTGGAAGTCTTGGGCTAAGTTTCTTGCTTCTGGTTATCTGGGGGCGATGGGTAATTTCAGGGTGGGGGACTCTGCATGTGCAAACTCATCCTTTCTCCCTTCTAGATCTGCCTTCAAAGACACTGCCTTGGTCCGCTGTTCTGAGGCACAAAGTACACAGCAAGACTCTGCCCCATGCTGGGAGGACTACAGTTGTCCAGCACAGCCGAAGACTTGGTGAGTAATTCTTTCTCATTCCAGAGTTCAATCATTAGAAACCCACACCTGAACTATGTTCTAGCTTATAGCCCAATCAGTAGCAAAGGTAACATTTTGATCTTCATCAGACTCTTTTATCTTAATTGGGTTAAAACTTAAAAAGGGAAATAAGGATGTCATTTTTTACTGCTTCCCACCCTGAAACCCAATAATATGCACCAAATATTTATTCCATAGCTATTTTGGCTTTTTTCAGTGTATAATCTATAGAAGATTTGGTTGGGCACTAGACTTGGAAATCAATTCATATATATCAACTTGTATGTATGCATTCATACACATACATTAAGTATATGAAGATATTTCTATAATCATCTGAAGTATCAGCACTTTATCAAGTCTAGTGAAGCAGCAATATCGCCCTCCTAACACAAACTGAAAGATAGAAGATGCCAATAAAAATAGAAATCTCTATTTTACAAACCTCCTTTCAAAACTTAACACTTATTGTTAGTGCATATCACTATAACAAGTTTTTAGAACAAAGACTAACAAATTGTCGCCCACAGACCAAATCTAGCCTGTAACCTGTTTTTGTACAAATTGAGGGCTAAAATGATAGACTTTATATTTTTAAATGATTATAAAAAAGATTATGTAATAGAGACCATATGTGACCCACAAAGCCTAAAATATTTACTATCTGGTTCTTCCCTGAAAAAGCTTGCCAAATCCAGTTTAAAACGACTCCCTCCCAACACACACACACACACACACACACCAATATTCTTGTCTCCTTTACTCCTCATCCTGTCAATGGAGTGTGATAGTTTGGAGCATGAAGTCAGATAGGCCTGGGCTCTAGTTTCAGTTCTGACATTATTGGCTTTGTGACCTTAAGTTACTTAACTCCTCTCAACATCAGTTTCCTGGTCTTTAAAAGGGGATGATAATAGTACCTAACTGATAGATTTTTGGTGAAGTGTTCATAACATAAGACATGTAAGCAAGTTAGGTTATGCCTGGCATGTGGGATTGTCCAATATTGGTTACTTTTCAAGCCTGTTTATGTTACTGCACTTCTTGGTCTATGTACCCTCAAATCCACCATCCCTGGTCCCACAGTCCACCCCAGAAACAAATTATTCCTCATGAATCTAAAAACTACTGTTCTCATCAGTACAGCCATTTCACCTATTTCTATAATAACAACCATGAAACTATCATTAAGGCTATAATTTAAGAAAGAGTTCAGAGGAAAATGCTACACTATAGGGCAGCTTGGTCAAGGTGTGTGACAACCCTTCCAAACAGATGTGAAAATTCCACTGCATTTGGATCTTTTGTATGAAATAATTCAGCGTGAGGGCAACCAGCTCCTTACACAAAATAAGGGCTAAATAATCATCTCAATTTGGCAACCACAGATGCCACTGAGCTCCTTCCCCACAGTGAAACATAACACTAAGGTGATTTGGCATGAGTTTCTGTTTTCAAGTCATACAAAAGGAAATTGTTTTTAATCATTTCTACATCTTTTGCCATTGTTGCAGGAGTTTCTGAACCTTTTATCCTGCCCTCTTTAGCCCATATCCAACATTTGCACTCATACTGAACTACAATCTTAACCCTTCCCAAAATATGTCCAACAGAAGGATATATTCTGCCTTCAGACACTGCCTGGCTTGGCTCTTTACCCTTCAACAGGAAAAGTAAAGAGCCACCTGAGGTTAGCCAACATTTGGGGTGATCAAGGAGCAGCTTCCTGTCTGCTCTGAGCCCTGAAGATTCTCAGTCCCATCTTAGAGCATCACAGTAACACATTTTCTCCAGAATTTTCAAAATCTGAAGGGTCTGCACATAAACAAAGACTCCAGAGGCCAATTATTGATGTTAATAAATTATATTTGTATAGCAGGTATGAAACTCAGATACATTAAAAAACATGTTGCATTTTTATATATGATAGCTTAAAAGTTTGTTTCAATCTGTCATTCTGAGGGGGTGGTGAAAATATAATCTCAGTAACCTCTTTCCCAGGGTGACCTCCAATTTCAGGAGCATGGGACCATGCATCTGCCGAGAGGACCAGAGGGAAGCCTTTGGTGACAAGCGGTTGGAAGAGCTGTCAGAGAAAAGTGATGAAGGCTGTGGAGAAAGAGCCAGACAGCCTGGGTATGAATCCCGGCTCTGCCACTTACTAGCTATGAGACCATATATAGGAAGGCATTTAACACTTCTGTGCCTCCATTTCCTCATCTGTAAAGTGGAGATAATCATAGTACCTATGTCATAGTTTTGCCATGTGTATTAAATAAGTTAACATTTATTAAGTACTTGCACAACATTTGGTGCTTGGTAAGCATTAGATAAGTATTTGTTAAATAAATAATGAATAAATACCATCTAGTTGTGAAGCCATCGACTGAAACCCCAATCTGACTGTAACTCTTTGTCTGTCACCCAAGCATGAGATGTCCCTTGTTTCTGTCCAAATAGCCACATCAGTCCAATGGATTTCTCTGCTTCTACTCATTCTTGAGAGCAAGGAAATCATCCAACTACTTTCATGTCAAATAAGGATGTAGAAAATCCCTAGGAGGCTGTATTCCCACCCAATACACTGAAGCAAGTGTTATAATTACATAAACATATCCAACATGAAGCTGTTATTCTAGCTGTAATTCCCTAGGTCTTCAAAGAATACCAATGTTTTTCTGCTTCACAAGAAAAAAAATACCATCCAAATATTAACTTAAAATTCAAAATTTACTGTCTCTAAAGTCAAACAGAAAGAAAAACAAACGAATTTGTTCAAACACTTGTGATTTTCCTGTCTTCCACAAAGGAATGCCGTTTTAGTCAGAAAATGATTTCAGACTTGATCCCTAAAAACCCTCAAGGTAAAACATTGTAGCTTAGATGCTTCTAATTAGGCAAATTTCAAAGAGACATTAGCTGAGAAAATCTAAAAGTTTATTGCCAAACTACAGAACGAAGTCTGATAAACACATAGTAATATTTTACACTAATAATGAATTACATGATTCTTCTAGATCTGAGATGTCCGATATAATAGCCAATAGCCACATGTGGCTCATGAGTACTTAAAATGTGGAAAGTTCACATGGAGATGGACTCTAATACATATCAGATTTCAAGGACTTAGTATAAAAAAAAGTGCAAAATACCCCAATAATTTTTTATATTGATTACATATTAAAATGGTAATGTTTGGGGTACACCTGGTGGCTCAGTCAGTTGAGCTTCTGACTCCTAATTTCCTCTCAGTTCATGATCTCAGGGTCGTGAGATCGAGCTCCACATAGGGCTCCATCCTGAGTGTGGAGCCTGCTTAAGATTCTCTCTCTCCCTCCCTCTGCACTTGCATGCACATGTGTGCTCTCTCTAAAAAATAAAAAATAAAAAATAAACGTTTATATTGCACATGTGGCTCATGTTACTTTTATGGATAGCACTAGTCTAGATAACATATAACTGAATCCTGTGTATTAACTCAGAGTAATCAGGTATTTCTGGTTAATAAAGATCTGTCAATTGACCCATATCTTCTTTTTGCCCTTGACAGAAAAGAAAACCACCTATATATGCTTTGTTATTTTCTCACTGTGGGAGGGACAAACTTAAATTCTTTGTATCTTTGAGTGGGATGAGAAATGCTTAGATTTGTCTTTCTATATTTGTTTTTCCTTTGATATTCTTTGTTTTATCTCATTTGAGTTCATACAGTAATTTACTATAAAAATTTAGAGTAGTGACTTATAGCAATTTTCAATATCAATTAAATGTATACAAGTCCTATTCATCATCTACTTATTGCTACTTGGGCAGCCTTTGGAATGCATAATAGATTGAAAAACCTAGACTCTCCATGACTAGAATCAATAGCTTCAGTTGGAGGAATAACCAAGAGGCAAAAGTCTTGAGAGTCATATTTCACATGTTCTGTCTCTGGAGCATCACAAGAGGCATCCTATAATTATTCTGTTGACTGCTCTCCAAAAGCAAGGTACAGTAGTCCTCTTTATCCACAGGGAATACATTCCAAGACCCCCAGAGGATACCTTAAAGCACAGGTAGTACTGAACCCTATATATACTCTGTTATTGGGGCGCCTGGGTGGCGCAGTCGGTTAAGCGTCCGACTTCAGCCAGGTCACGATCTCGCGGTCCGTGAGTTCGAGCCCCGCGTCAGGCTCTGGGCTGATGGCTCAGAGCCTGGAGCCTGTTTCCGATTCTGTGTCTCCCTCTCTCTCTGCCCCTCCCCCGTTCATGCTCTGTCTCTCTCTGTCCCAAAAATAAATTAAAAAACGTTGAAAAAAAATTATACTCTGTTTTTAATTATACATATATACCTATGATAAAGTTTAATTTATAAATGAGGCACAGTAAGAGGTTAGCAACGATAGCTAATAATAAAGAATAATTATAACAATATACTAAAATAATAAAAACATTGTATACATATGTAAATAATGACTGAATTATTTTTAAAGTATATTTATAAATATATAAAATGTTTTTATAAATAGGGGCACCTGGGTGACTCAGTTGGTTAAGCATCCAATGTCAGCTCAGGTCATGGACTTGTGGTTCATGGGCTCCAGCACCACGTCTCAAGCCTGCTTGAGATTCTCTCTCTACCCCTCCCCAACTCATGCTTTCTCTCTCTTTCAAAATAAATAAACTTTAAATAAATAATTAAATATATATATATATATATATAACCAAATCTCCCCCAAAGTATGTGTGTGTATATATATATATATATATATATATAAAACCAAATCTCCCCCAAAGTATGTGTGTATATATATATATATATATATATATATATATATAAAACCAAATCTCCCCAAAGTATATATATATATATATATATATATATATAACCAAATCTCCCCCAAACTATGTGTGTGTGTGTATATATATATATATATATATATATATATATATAAAACCAAATCTATATAAAACTTCTGGAACCATTTATATACTTATGGAGTAGGAAAGAAAAGAAGGCTTCAGCCCTTCACTGTATGAGCAGAAATCATAGAAACAATGAAATGTCTGGAATGTGAGTCAGTAGTCTGTTAGTAGGCACAACCTCTAATTTGGGGAGGCATAGCTAAACTATATACTAATAGAATCACCAGTATACATCAATATAAATGGTGGTGTTGAAGTGGGCCCAGAAAAAAATGGAAGTAAAATGTGTGTACTGAATCAGCATATCCACAAGTAGAGAGCTGCTCATTGAGGGGCCCCCTAGGTGTGTCCACAAACTTGACAAGAGCCACTAGACTATAGCTTTATTTATGCACAGTGGGGTTACAAAGACAAACTAAGTCCCCAAAAGAAAAGGACTAAGATGGGATAAAGCCTGAAGGTAGGAGGACTCAGTCATATGTGCTGTTTGGCTCTCCTATTAAACTAAACTACTAAATTTTGGATTGCACATATCTAGTGCTTCCCAAATGTCTAGCAGACATAAGTCAAATTCCCCAATAGAGTAAATGTTAAATACCTAACTGGCAGGGTTGATTCTACCACATCCAGGCATCAAAATTAAAAGCAGATTTTCATTTGGGACAGAAAAAGGTGTGTAAAAGATTAATTTTAACAAGCTCTCATTTAAAGCCTTAGTTTCTTAACATCTTGTGTGTGGAAGAATTATGGGGTGCTTATGGAATGCAGATTCCCAGTCCAAATGAGAAGATCAAGGGCTGGCCCCCAATACAGGCATTTTTAACAAACACTGCAAGTGACTTTCATGCAAGCATTTGCATGGTTCACGTGTTCAGAAATTCTGACTTTAAACCTGGGCTCTGATGTATCACACATTAAATTAGATCCTCAAGTGATTCATGTACATGGTTTAAGGAAGGGGAAAGAGATCTAAGAAGACAAAAAGTTTCTGAAAATGTTCTTATTCCCAAAAAATAAACCCTACTCTCTTGGCCCACCTGTGCTTCTTAAGAAAAACACATAGTTAAAAAAATGTCTCTTTCTGGAAAGTTTAACTCAGAAGTGTATTTGTACAAAGGTTTAGTGAATTTTAGTCAATCTCAAATTCTATTATGTACTTTGGTGAAGAGGAGGGCAATTTCTCACTGTCCCAGTAAAAGAAGAATTTTATTTTATTAAAATCCTAAAATGGCTAGGAAGAAAACTGGCTGGGAATTTGCAGTGAGAGTGAAGCTTGATATTGTGTTAATTCACAAGCCCTGAAGCCTGCAGCAATATAACTCAAGGACAGGGAGTGCTTCAGGGAGATGAGTGTTCTCTTGTGTGGAAGTCAAGAATTTCCAGCAACTGAAAGCCATAATCATCACAGATTTCCTCAAGTTCTATGTTGCTTTTAGGAAACAGATAACCTAAAAATAGATACATGAGGATTTGCTTGATTTTGACAGAGTAACTTTGTGCCTATACAAAAGCCTACAAAAGCCCAAACTGAGCAAGAGAGGAGTATTAGAAGCTTTTCCAATAGAGGTAAAAAAGGAAGCACAAATATGTCTTAAGTAGGAACAAGATTTTTTAAAGAAGGGGGAAAAAGTTAGAAATCCAAAAAGACTGAGACAAGGAGAACTTTTTTTAGAGAGTGACCTAAAGCCATCTTGACTGGCATTTTCCTAATCTGGACCTCTTTCTTTAATTTTGCCACTTTTCCATTCTGAATCTGTCTTCATCTTGCACGTTCCTCTCTATCTCAGCTCACTGACAGAACAGGACTTGAGATCAGAAGAACAACTGATTAATATTACTGTTATGCTCTGAATTTTTGTCCCCCAAAATTCATATGTTGAAGTCCCTACTCCCTGAATTTCAGAGTTTAACAGTATTTGGAGATGGGACCTTAGGTGATTAAAGTAAAATGAGCCTCTTAGGGTGGGCCTTAAGCTCATCTCATCGGTGTCCTTATAAGAAGAAATTTAGACACAGGGACACAAGGGATATGTATACAAAGAGAAAAGACGACTAAGGACACAGCAAGAAAGCAGCCATCTGCAAGCCAAGAAGAGAGGCCTCAGAAGATGCCAAACCTTCTAGCATCTGGGTCTTAGACTTCCTGCCTTCATGTATCTGTCTATACCTTTAAAGCAGACATAGTCACAACTAACCTTACCTACACAGAATTGTTAAGGTAAATTATAACATTAAAAAAAAACTACAAATAGGGTTATACAAATGTGATACCTAAGATTGGTTACTATGAGAATTATTTCCCTGGTGCTCTCCCATTCTTGTGTTTAAAGCTGGCTATGGCGTCAGGAGGCATTAATATGCCCACTACTGTCACTGAGAGTCAGAGGTTTCCAGCTGCTATGCTGCAAGGTGGGGATACCTGACTTGTTTGTGCTCCTTGGTTCAAGTCATTGACAGTTGAGGATAAAGAGAGGTAAACATTAAGTATGAGTAAGAGAAAAGGTTCTCTAGCCCACCTCATTTTCTCCAAGTCTGAAAATAATAACAAGTATTCCAGGTTGGAAAAGGAAAAAAATAGTGATCATCTCAACATTTTCTCTTGTTAGATAGTTTAAAACAAGGAAGAAAAAGCTGAAGACATTGACATTTGGAAAATGAATTGGGAGAAAATAAGAGCCAGCAAGGATTTTAATGAGAGTTTTGTAATGTATTGAGGGAATAATTATAAAAATGAAAAGTATTCAAAAAAGGCTGAAGCAAATCATTGAAATGCATTTGAATTCAATTTAAGGGACTATGGGGGGCAATGTAGTTAAATAAGGTATTTTTTAAAAAACAGAGAAATAAAAAATGATTCTAAAAATATAACTAACCTTTTAGGGAATACTGAAATATTTGCTTAAAAAATAAGCAGACATTACAAAAATAGTAAATGTGCAAAGTCAGATATTATATTTCAAATTAAAATGCCCTTCCAGTTCTCAGATATCTTAGTAACAAGCTCATAGGAGCTAAAGGTCTGAAAAGCTAAATTTTTCTCCTTAAATGGGAAAAAAGAAAGATTGAAAGAACATTAGATGTTGTAATGGATTATTTAGAGAGATGTCTTGATTTTTAAAAGTTCTAATTTTCTTCTAAGATGTGATCCTCAAATTTCAGTATGCATCAAATCATCTAGAAGGCTGGTAATCCCCAGATTTTCTGAGTTATGAGGACTGGGATAAAGCTCAAGAGTTTACATTTGAGCAAATTTCAAAGTGAGGGTGATGCTGCTGGTCTTAGCTCACCTTGTGAACTAATATTATATGACAAGGATGTTGGAGTTCCACTTGAACACAAAGGATTGAATATATTTATTTATTTACACAGAATGATGCGGAGTATTTGTATTTAAAATACAACTCTGTATTTTTACAGACTTAAAAACATTAAAAACAAGTTTTAAGGGCTAGAAAACAAATAGATAAGAGGCAATTGGCCCAGAGGATCACAGAAAGCTGAAAGCTAAGCACCATTTGGGAACAGGCAGTCTCAAATGGAAGTATGCAAGGCTCAAGAACTGCAGGTATCTTAAAGATACCTTTAAGAAAACAGTAAAGGTAGGACTGCAAATAGGACAATTGGTTGAAAATCTTTAAAAAGGAGCAACTAAGCCCCAGGTCTCCTTCTATGTAACCCAGCAGAAGACTGCATGTTTATCATCTGAAGAGGTTAAAGTATGAAGGAGGAACCTGGCAAAGCTTGGGAAGTGCTTTACTAAAAAGCCAAGGGCATAAATGGAAAAGCTACACACTAAAAAGTGAGACATCCTCCCACCCCACCCTCCACCTCTGGCTCCTTCCCTTGATCCCTACCCAAAATACTAACTGGTAAGCAGAAAATTGAAAACTTTCTCTGTGGTGAAATTGATCAGACCAAGAGAAAATATCCATTGATACTGATACTAGGGATTCCCCCATGAAATAGGATCACTCTCCAGTTATCCTACACTGAAGACCAATGAATACACTCCATGCACACACAAACAGGTTCCCATTAGTATTGTAGTGCCTTACTCTGAAGTATGAATTATTACCCAAGAGTAATCAAATAGTAGAGGAAACAAAGTTAATAAAGCAACAATTCAAACATCAAGTTAACAATTATAAATAATGTTTTTAAAAGAAAAAGAAGAGATACTGCATTCACGAAAAAAAGCAGGACGCAATTTTAATTATTTTTAAAGGAACACTCTGAGAACAACAAATATTAAAGCATGATGACAGAAAATGAAAAATAAAGCTGAGAAATCTCTAAGAAAGTATAGTAGTAAAGCAAAAAGAGATAGAAAGTGTTCCTATAAGACAGTGGTGACCAACTGGATGTGATTTTGCCTCTTACAGGACATTTAGCAATGTCTGGTGACATCCAGGGCTGTCACAATGGAGGAGATGGCCACTACTGTCATATAGTGAGTAGAGGCAAGGTGCTGCTAAACATTCTGGAATGCACAGGGCAGTTGCCCACAACAAAAATCTCTTCCCAAAAGTCAGGATATCAAGGTTGAGAAACCCTGGCATAAGATAATGCAGCCACTTTCCATCACCTACAAAAATATACAAATTAACAAGAGCAAATGAACTGCTCATAACCCACACTAACAATATAAATAGGAGTCAAAAAAATACTGTGAACTTCAAGTTGCTTGTAAATAAGGAAATAAGTGTCCAAATCCAGAGTGGAAAGTCAGGGCAGAGAATATATTAAAGAGGGAAGGAAAAGGGATGAGCGTGGAGGAGAAAGAGGGAAAGAGAGGGTCTAGGGTGAGTACTAAACAAAATTAACCCCAGAGGAAGAAAGTCAACTCAAAGTATGGAAACATACTAGAAACAGGTCTCAGTTTGGTACCACTGGCATCTGGTAAATCAAAAGGAAAGGGTTTGAGAGAATACAAGACCCAGAACACCACTCTGGGGCAGGCATGCTCTGGTGCCATGTGGAAATTAAGGGTCCCAGAACAGCAAAAGACAATTGCAATCTGAACACACACCAACAACCCTTTCCTCTCCAACTCAAAATAAACAAACAACAACAAAAGCTAGAAAACAATACAAACTTCTCATCCCCAGTTTATCAGTATAATTGGTGGTCCCAGGAAAATAAGACAGTCTTTATCATTCACTGAAGAGATTCAGTCTCTTCAGAGAAACTGCTGCATGACTGCATGCCTTGATCTTACTGAGGCATAAGGAAAAGTTTGTCCAGCCAATCATAGCTTTTTCTCTAAAACACAATTTTCTCTCCATTAATCTCTTAATTTTAGCATCTTTTGCAAACCAAATAGGCTAAGAATTTCTCCAGTCATTAAATCCTGGTTCTTTTTCATTTAAAAGTTCTTCCCTCAGAAGTTTATATAATACAGGCCTACCTTAAGAAGTAAGAAAAAAAACCTCAGATAAATAACCTAACTTTACCCCTTAAAGGAGTAAGAAAAAGAAGAACAAATAAAACCAAAACCCAACACAGGAAGGAAATAATAAAAAATTAGAGCAGAAATTACTGATACAGAAACTAAAAAACATAATAAACAGATCAATGAAACAGGAGATGATTTTTTGGGAAGATCAACTAAATTAATAAACCTTGAGCAAGCCTCGTTAAAAAAGAGAAAGAGAACCCAAATAAAATCACAAATGAAAGATGAGAAATAACAACCATAGAAACACAAACAATCTTAACAAAATATTAGGAAAACCTATACGCCAACAAATTGGACAGCTTAGAAGTGGATAAATTCCTAGAAACATATAACCTACCAAAACTAAAGGAGAAAGAAACAGAAAATTATAACAGAGTAATTACCAGCAATGAAATGAAATCAGTAATCAAAGAATTCCCAACAAATTTGGGAAACAAAACAAATGAACATATGGGAAGGGGTAGGGGGAAGAAAAGAGAGGGAAACAAACCACATGAGACTCTTAATGATAGAGAATAGAGATAGAGACTCTTGATGGAGGCATGTGGGTGGGAGATGGACTAGATGGGTGAAGGGGAATAAGGAGGGTGTACCTTGTAGTGATGAGCACTGGGTTTTGTGAGTGACAAATCACTGAATTATACTCCAGAAACAAATACTGCACTGTATGTTAACTAACTAAAATTTAAATTAAAAAAAAAATTCTCTGGGGCACCTGGGTGGTTCGGTCAGTTAAGTGTCCAGCTTCAGCTCAGGTCATGATCTCTTGGTTCATGAGTTCAAGCCCCATGTCGGGCTCTGTGCTGACCGCTCAGAGCCTGGAGCCTGCTTCAGATTCTCTCTCTCTCTCTCTCTCTCTCTCTCCTCCTCCTCCTCCTCCTCCTCCTCCCCCATTCATACTCTCTCTTTTTCTCTCTTTCTCTACCCCTCCCCTACTTATTCTCTCTCTGTCTCTGTCTCTCTCTCTCTGTCTCTGTCTCTTTCTCTCTCGAAAATAAATAAAACATTTTTAAAAAAATTTTTTTGAATTCTCAACAAATAAAAATGCAGAACCAGATGGCTTCACAGGCAAATTCTGCAAAACATTCAACCAAGAGTTAATACCTGTCCTTCTCAAACTATTCCAAAAAATACAAAAGGAAAGAAAACTTTCAAATTCATTATTTGAGTCCAATATCACCCTGATACCAAAAACCAGGTAAAGATACCACAAAACAAAAGAGATCTACAGACCAATATCTCTCATGAACATGGATGCAAAAATCCTCAACAAAATATTAGCAAACCAAATCCAACAATACATTTAAAAAAATCATGCATCACAATCAAGTAGGATTTATTTCCAGGATTCAAGGATGATTCAATATTTGCAAAACAATCAGAATGCTACATCACATCAATAAGATAAAGGATAAAAACCATATGATCATTTCAATAGATATCAAAAAAGCATTTGTCAAAGTACAACATCCATTCATGATAAAAACCCTCTGCAAAGTAAGTCTAGAGGGACCATACCTCAATATAATAAAGGCCTTAAATGAAAAACCCAGTGAACATCATACTCAATGGGGAAAAACTGAGAGCTTTCCCCTTAAGATCAGGAACAAAACAACATTTTTATTCAGCAAAATACCACACAACAATTAGACAACAAAAAGAAATAAAAGGAATCCAAATTGGTAAGGAAGATGCAAATGACATGATACTATACATAAAAAATCCTAAAGACTCCACCAAAAAAACTACTAGAACTGATAAATATAAAATCAGTAAAGTTGCAGGATATAAAATCAATGTACAGGAATCTGTTGCATTCCTACACACTAATAATGAAGCAGCAGAAAATGAAGTTATGAAAACAATGTCATTTATAATTGCAACAAAAATAAAATATCTAGGAATAAACTTAACCAAAGAGGTGAATTGCTATAATCAGAAAATTGAATACTCTGGTTTCTCTTCAGATCAAATAAATCTTTCCCCTTTTACTGAAAATTGAAATTGAAGACAACACAAGGAAATGGAAAGACATTCCGTGCTATTGGATTGGAAAAATAAATATTATTAAAATATCTATACTACCCAAAGCAATCCACAGATTTAATGCAATCCTTATCAAAACACCAACAGCATTTTTCACAGAACTAGGAAAATCCTAAAATTTGTATCAAACCACAAAAGACCTCAAATAGCCAAATCAATCTTGAAAAAGAAAAACAAAAACTGAAGCAATCACAATTCCAGATCTCAACTTATATTACAAAGTGGTAGTAATTAAAACAGTATGGCTCTGGAAGAGGGGCCAAGCAGCATGGAAATTCCCTGCTTCTCTCATCCCTGAAATGCAACTAGATCAGCACCAAACCATTTTGCACACCTAGAAAACTGATCTGAGAATTAACACAACAATCTGCATAACTTGAGCCACAGAACGTAGGAGGTACATGGCACTCAGAGGTGAAGTAAGGGAGAGAGAAGCCACAGAGCATGGGGAACTGTTTTGTGGAGAGAGGACAGAGAAAAAGGGGAGAGTGCAGGAAAAGCATCCCCACCCCAGAAGTAGCTGGAGAGAAGGAGAAAGAGTGGAAACACCCACAAGTGACTAAACAAGTGATTGAATACCATTAGGACTCTATAAACAAGGGAGAGCAATCAGAGATTCTCCAGCTCGATACCTGGTGGTGCCCTGGTGGGAAGGACGAATCCCCAAGAGTAGGCAGCAAGGTCCGAGGAGTCAACAGGCACACAAGGAGAAATGGTTCCCCTCCTAAGGGGTCATTTGGTAGAAGCCGAATGGCCTCCTCACAGGCAAAGGTCCCAGAAGACCCCAGAGAATAGCTGTTTGCTATTATTAGAACAAAGATGCAAGGGTGTGGTAAAACCTGGCACCAGCTGTGTGTTGTGTTTTGCCATAATCTTTAAACCTCTGCTGCTGCAAGATCACATGAACTTTTTCTGGGGAAAGCCATCACCTGGACACAATCCCTGAGCCTCTGCAACAGCGCAATCACACGAACATTTCCGGGGCAAGCCAGCACCTGACCATTGCTCCAGGAGGCCCTCCCCTGGGGGGGTCAGAGTGGGGCCATGCCACAGGGCCCTTAGAAGCAGGGGGGTTAGAAACACAGACCCATTTGAGATAAAATTCGGGTGGGAGGTACTGCCTGGCAGTCTATGGCTTGGACTCGGACAGTGTAGAAGTGGGGAGTTGAGGGAAGCCACAGGCAAGGGAGGGGTGTTTGATTGCTGGTAAGTGAGAGTGAAGTTTCCCTGTGCCAGAGACTGGGAAGCTAGGTGAGGCCATTTTCACCTCTCCTTCACATGTACATACATGCCCAAGTGCACATGTGTCACACCTATCCACCCCAATAAGCTAAGCAGTGCCACCTAGAAGAGAATGGAGCAGTTATACAAAGCCCTAGCCAACTGTTCCAACCAAGCCCCAGAGGAGCCACACAAGTCTCTTCCTGCTTAGTATATGGACTATAAAGTGTGACATAGCTTGACTTCTAGGGGAAACTGGATGTAATTTCATTCAGCTTTCATTCTGTTCACTAGTCCATATATTGGGGTGTTTTGTTTTGTTTTGTTTTGTTTTGTTTCTCTTTTCTTAATCTTGGATATAGACAGAAAAATTTTTTATTTTCCATTTTTATAAAAAATTAATTTTTTTACTATAGTTTTTTTGTAAATTTTTTCTCTTTTACTTTCTTCACTTCATTTTATTCTACTTTACTGAATACACTTGTTTTAATTTTTAAACATTTTATTAAGTTTTTCCTCTTTTCTTTCCCTTTTTTCTCTATTCTATCAAGCTTCTTTCAAAAACCAGACCAAAATACACCTAAGATCTAGTTTCCTTTATTTGATTTTTTCTGTTGTTTTTAATTTTTGTGTTTTATTTCTTTTTTATTAATTCTTCTACTTCCTCCAAAATGACAAAATGAAGGAATTCACCCCAAAAGAAAGAACAAGAAGAAATGACAACCAGGGATTTAATCAACGCAGATACATATAAGCAAGATGTCTGAACTAGAATTTAGAATCACAATAACAAGAATACTAGCTGGGGTTGAAAAAAGCTTAGAATCCCTTTCTGCAGAGATAAAAGAAGTAAAATCTATAAAGATAAAATTTAAAATGCTATAACTGAGATACAATCTTGAATGGTGCCACAGTGGCAAGGTTGGAAGAAGCAGAGCAGTGAATCAGCGATATAGAAGACAAAATTACGGAGAATAATGAAGCAGAGATAAAGAAGGAAACTAAGGCAAAAGAGCATGGTACAAGAATTAGAGAATTCAGTGGCTCATTAAAAAAGGAATAACATCCAAATCATAGGAGTCCCAGAAGACGAAGAGAGAAAAAGGGGTAGATGGTTTATGTGAGCAAATCATAGTGGAAAACTTCTCTAACCTGGGGAAAGACACAGACATAAGAATCCAAGAAGCACAGAGAACTTCCATTAGATTTAAAAAAAGAAAACATTAACACAGCATATTCACAAATACACAGACAAGGAAGAATTATGAAAGCAGCAAGGGAAAAGAGTCCTTAACCTATAAGGGAAGACAGATCAGTTTCACAACAGACCTATCCACAGAAACTTGGCAGGCCAGAAAGGAGTGGCAGTATGTAATCAACGTGCTGAATCAGAAAAATATGCAGCCAAGAATTCTTTACCCAGCAAGGCTGTCATTCAAAATAGAAGCAGACATAAAAAGTTTCCCAGACAAACAAAAGCTAAAGGAGTTCATGATCACTAAACCAATCCTGCAAGAAACATTAAGGGGGACTCTCTGAGAGGAGAAAAGATGAAACAAAACAAAAAAGACAAAAAGACTAGAAAGGACCAGAGAGCACCACCAGAAACTCCAACTCTACAAGCAACACAATGGCAATAAATTCAAATCCAGTATTCACTTTAAATGTCTTTAGACGAAACACTCTAACCAAAGACATAGGGTATCAGAATGCATAAGAAAACAAGATCCATCCATATGCTGTTTACAAGAGACCATTTTAGACCTAAAGACATCTTCAGATTGAAAGTAAGGGATGGAGGGGCGCCTGGGTGGCGCAGTCGGTTAAGCCTCCGACTTCAGCCAGGTCACGATCTCGCGGTCCGTGAGTTCGAGCCCCGCGTCGGGCTCTGGGCTGATGGCTCGGAGCCTGGAGCCTGTTTCCGATTCTGTGTCTCCCTCTCTCTCTGCCCCTCCCCCATTCATGCTCTGTCTCTCTCTGTCCCAAAAATAAATAAACGTTGAAAAAAAAAATTAGAAAGTAAGGGATGGAGAACTGTCTATCATGCTAATGGTCGCCAAAAGAAAGCTGGAGTAGCCATACTTATATCAGACAATCTAGATTTTAAAATAAAGACTGTAACAAGAGATGAAGAAGGGCATTATATCAAAATTAAGGGGTCTATCCACAAAGATCTAACAATTATAAACATTTATGCCCCCAACATGAAAACCCAAATATATAAATCAATTAATCACAAACATATAGAAACTCATTAATAATGATACCATAATAGAGGGAATTTAACATTCCACTTACAACAATGGACAGGTCATCTAAGCAAAAAATCAACAAGGAAACAATGGCTTTGAATGACACACTGGGCCGATGGACTTAATGGATATATTCAAAACATTTCATCCTATAGCAGCAGAATACACATTCTTCTCGAGTGCACATGGAACATTCTCCAGAATAGATCACATACCGGGACACAAATCAGCCCTCAACAAGTACAAAAAGATCAAGATAATACTGTGCATATTTTTAGACCACAACACTATGAAACTCGAAATCAACCACAAGAAAAAATTTGGAAAGACAATGAATACTTGGAGACTAAAGAACATCCTACTAAAGAATTAATGGGCTAACCAAGAAGTTAAAGAGGAAATTAAAAAGTACATGGAAGCCAATGAAAATGGTAACACCACAGCCCAAAACTTCTGGGATGCAGCAAATGTGGTCAAAAGGGGGAAGTATATAGCAGTCCAGGCCTTCCTAAAGAAGAAAGAAAGGTCTCAGATACACAACTTAACCATACACCTTAAAGAGCTGGAAAAAAAAACAGCAAATAAAACACAAAACCAGCATAAGATGGGAAATAACAAAGATTAGAGCAGAAATCAACACTATCAAAAAAAAATAGAACAGATCAATGAAACCAGGAGCTGGTTCTTTGAAAGAATCAACAAAATTGATAAACCCCTAGCCAGTTTGATCAAAAAGAAAAAGGACCCAAATAAATAAAATCAAGAATGAAGGAGTAGAGATAGCAACCAACACCACAGAAATACAAATAATAAGAGAGTATACTGAGCAATTATATGCCAATATATTGGGCAATGTGGAAGAAATGGACAAATCCCTAGAAACGTATAAACTACCAAACTGAAATAAGAAGAAATAGGAAATTTGAGCAGACCCATAACCAGTAAAGAAACTGAGTTAGTAATCAAAAATCTCCCAAAAAACAAGAGTCCAGGGATGGATGGCTTTCCAGGGGAATTCTACCAAACATTTAAAGAACAGTTGCCACCTGTTCTTTTGAAGCTGTTACAAAAAATAGAAATGGAAGTAAAACCTCCAAACTCCTTCTATAAGGCCAGCATTACCCTGATTCCAAAACCAAAGACCCTACTAAAAAGGAGAACTATAGACCAGTTTCCCTGATGAACATGGATGCAAAATTCTCAAAAAGATACTAGCCAACTGAATCCAACAATACATTAACAGAATAATTCACCACAATCAAGTGGGCTTTGATCTGGGCCTGGGATGCAGGGCTGGTTAAGTATGTGCAAATCAATCAATGTGATATACTACATTAATAAAAGAAAGGACAAGAAGCACATGATCCTTTCAATAGATGCAAGGAAAGCATTTGACGAAATACAGCATCCTTTCTTAACAAAAAAGTAGGAATAGAAAGATCATACTTCAAGATCATAAAAGCAATGTACAAAAGACCCACCGCTAATATCATTCTCAATGGGGAAAAACAGAGAGCTTTCCTCCTAAAGTCAGGAATGCAACAGGGATGTAGACTCTCGCCACTGTTATTCAACATAATATTGGAAGTCCTAGTCTCAGCAAACATACAACACAAAGAAATAAAAGGCATTCAAACTGGCAAGGAGGAATTCAAACTCTCACTCTTTGCAGACGATATGATACTCTATTGGAAAACCCAAAATGTTCCACCAAAAAACTGCTAGAACTGATCCATGAGTTCAGCAAAGTTGCAGGTATAAAATCAATGCACAGAAATCAGTTGATTCCTATAAACTAAAAATGAAGAGGCAGAAAGAGAAATCAAGGAATCTATCCCATTTACAATTGTGCCAAAAACCATAAAATACCTAGGAATAAACCTAATCAAAGAGGTGAGAAATCTATACACTGAAAATTATTAAGAGCTTATGAAAGAAATTGAAGAAGACACAAAAAAGTGGAAAATATTCCATGGTCATGGATTGGAAGAACAAATATTGTTAAAATGTCAATGCTACCCAAAGCAATCTACATATTCAATGCAATATCTGATAAAGTAACACCACCATTCTTCACAGAGCTAGAACAAACAGTCCTAAAATTTGTGTGGAACCAGAAAAGAACCCAAATAGGCAAAGCAATACTGAAAAAGAAAATCAAAGCTGGAGGCATCACAATTCCAGACTTCAAAGTGTATTTAAAAACTATAATCATCAAGATAGTATGGTACTGGCACAAAAACAGACAGATCAATGGAACAGAATAGAGAACCCAGAAATGGACCCACAAACGTATGGCCAACTAATCTTTGGCAAAGCAGGAAAGAATTTCCGATGGAATAAAGACAGTCCCTTCAGCAAATGGTGTTGGGAAAACGGCAACATGCAGAAGAATAAACCTGGACCACTTTATTACACCATACAAAAAAATAAACTCAAAATGGATCAAAGACCTAAACCTAAGACAGGAAGCCACCAAAATCCTATAGGAGAAAGCAGGCAAAAACCTCTTTGACCTCAGCCACAGCAACTTCTTACTCAACGTGTCTCTGGAGGGAAGGGAAATAAAAGCAAAAATAAACTATTGAGACCTCATGAAGATAAAAAGCTTCTGCATGGTAAAAGAAACAATCAGCAAAACCAAAAGGCAACTGACCAAATGGGAGAAGATATTTGCAAATGACATAGCAGATAAAGGGTTAGTATCCAAAATCTATAAAGAACTTATCAAACTCAACACTCAAAAAACAAATAATCCAGTGCACAAATGGGCAAAAGACATGAATAAAACACTTCTCCAAAGAAGACATCCAGATGGCTAACAGACATTTGAAAATCTACTCAACATCATTCATCATCAGGGAAATACAAATCAAAACCACAATGAGATACCACTTCACACCAGTCAGAATGGCTAACATTAACAACTCAGGCAACAGATGTTGGCGAGGATGCGGAGAAAGATGAACCTTTTGCACTGCTGGTGAGGATGCAAACTGGTAAAGCCACTCTGGGAAACAGTATGGAGGTTCCTCAAGAATTAAAAATAGAACTATCCCAAGACCCCCAGCAATTGCCCTACTAGGTATTTATCTAAAGGATGCCAGTGTGCTGTTTCTAAGGGTACATGCACCCTAATGTTTATAGCAGCACTATCAACAATAGCCAAAGTATGGAAAGAGCCCAAATGTCCTTTGACAGATGAATGGATACAGAATATGTGGTGTATATATACAATCAAGTATCTCTCAGCAATCAAAAAGAATGAAATATTGCCATTTGCCACAACATGGGTGGAATTAGAGTGTATTATGCTAAGCAAAATTAGTCAGAGAAAGACAAATATCATAAGACTTCACTCATATGTGTAATTTAAGATACAAAAAAGATGAACATAAGGGAATGGAAGCAAAATAATATAAAAGAGGAAGGGGCAAAACATAAGAGACTTTTAAATATAGAGAACAAACTGAGGGTCACTGGAGGGCTGTGGGTGGGAGTATAGGCTAAATGGGCAAGGGGCATTAAGGAGGACACTGGTTGGGATGAGCACTGGGTGTTATATAAGGGTGATGAATCACTGGATTCTACTGAAACCATTATTGCACTGTATGCTAACTAACTTGGATGTAAATTAAAAATTAATCAATTAACTAATTAATTAAAAATAAATAAATAAATAATAAGGTGCATCTACAAAAAAAAAACAGTATGGCTCTGGCATAAAAATAGACACATAAATCAATGGAATAGAACAAAAAAACAGAAATAAACCCACAACTTTACTGTAAATTAATTTTTGACAAAGGAGGAATGAATATACCTTGGGGAAAAGACAGTCTCTTCAATAAATGATGCTGGAAAAACTGGATAGCCACATACAAACAAATGAAACTGGACCACTTTCTTTTACCATACACAAAAATAAACTCAAAATAGATTAAAGACCTATAGGTAAGAACTGAAACCACAAATATCTTGACGAGAGCACAGACAATAATGTCTCTGACATCAACCATAGCAACATTTTTCTAGATCTGTTTCCTGAGGCAAGGAAATTAAACGTAAAAATAAACTATTGGGATGAGATCAAAACAAAGTTTCTGGGGCACCTGGGTGGCTCAGTCAGTTGAGCGTCAACTTTGGCTTAAGTCATGATCTCACAGTTCGTGAGTTTGAGCCCTGTGTCAGGCTCTGTGCTGACAGCTCAGAGCCTGGAGCCTGCTTTGGATTCTGTGTCTCCCTCTCTCTCTCCCCCTTCCCCGCTTATGCTCTGTCTCTCTCTGTCTCTCAAAATGAATAAACGTTAAAAAAAATTTTTAATAAAAAATTTAAAAAAATAAAGTTTCTTCACAGTAAACAATCAACAAAACTAAAAGGCAACCTATTTAATGGGAGAAGATATTTGCAAATGGCATGTCCAATAAAGGGTTAGTGTCCAAAATATACAAAGAACTGATACAACAGGATACCCCCCAAAAATAATCTAATTTAAAAATGGCAGAAGACATGAACAGGCATTTTTCCAAAGAAGACAATCAGGTGGCCAACAGACACATGAAAAGATGCTCAACATCACTGATCATCAGGAAAATGAAAGTCAAAACTGCAATGAAATATCAACTCACACCTGTCAGAATGGCTAAAATTAACAAGAAACAACAGCTTTGGTGAGGATGTGGAGAAAAAGGAACCCTCTTGCATTGTTACCAGGAACGTGAACTAGTACACCCACTGTGGAAAACAGTATAGAAGTTCCTCAAAAAATTAAAACTACAACTACCCTATGATCCAGCAATTGCACTCCTGGGTATTTACCCCCCCAAAACCAAAAACACTAATTCAAAGGGATACATGCACCCCTATGTTTATTGTGGCATTATTTACTATAGCCAAACTATGAAAGTAGCCCAGGTGTCCATGGATAGATGAATGGATTAAGAAGATGTGGTATATATATACAATGGAATATTATTCAGCTGTAGAAAAGAATGAAATCTTGCCATTTGCAACAGCATAGATAGAGCTAAAGAGTATAATGCTATGCAAAGTCAGTCAGAGAAAGACAAATACCATATGATCTCAATCATATATGGAATTTAAGAAACAAAACAAAGATGCAAAGGGGAAAAAAGAGAGAGAGAAACCAAGAAACAGAACCTTACCTATAGAGAACAAATTGATGGGGAGGTGAGTAGAGGTTTTGGTGAAATTGGTGATGAAGATTAAAGAATATGCTTATCATGATGAAATAAAATAAAGTGACTTTAAAAAATTTCAAGTACTTCTTTCAATTTCGTTTTCCTCTCACATTTTCCTCTAAGCAGCAAGAAGCCAGGCTACATGTTCAACACTTTGTTTGAAAAGCTCCTCAGCTAAATGTAAAATTTCAGCACTTCCAAATTCTGCTTTCCACATAACTGCAGGATACAACTCTGCTGAGCTTTCTGCCACTATATAACAAGTTTTTAAAAACATGTCCCTTGTGTTCATATTCACCCTTTTTTATTTTTCAAAATTCTCAAAAGCACTTTTGTGTATCCTGCTAATACTTCCTTAACTGAGTATACAGAATTATCAAATCAAAAGCCTAAAGCCAACCATGGCTGGGGAAAGAAACCTGGAGCCGTGGGCTTAAGTTGACAAGAAAAACTAAAGGGAAAACCCTTTTGCTGATGGTAACCATCAACCAGAAGAAGGAGATCATTGTTAAACACATGGACTTCAATCCTGTGTCTGCTGCTGACTATCTGTATAAGTTTAAGCACTTCTTTAAGCCTCTCTGAGCTTCAGTGTCTTCATCTGCAATGTGGAGATAGAAATACACACTCATAGGGTTGTTTTGAGGGTTAAAAAGATAGTAAAAGTGTACTCAGCACAGTGCCTGACTTGTGGTAAGCGTTTCAGATGGAACATCTAAAGAAGTGATCTCCATGCTCCCTGGTTAGTGTAGCAAAGTTGAATCACCAACAATACTTTTCTTGGGATCCTTGAATGCAAATCAAGGGGTTGGACCAGGCAGTGCTTTAGGGATAATGTAGGTGACTATAGTCATGAGGAGCCAGTGAGCTGGGCATAAATTTACAGAGTGAGGAAAATATTCTGATTTTGCTTCTACCTATGAGACAGGTTTTGATGTCTATTTTGGCCAAGACACTGCTACCCCAAGAACAGTGGCTCACAAACTTTTATATGTTGTGAGGCTATTGAAACATAGATTACTGGGCCCCAATCCCTGAGTTTCTGATTCTGTAGATCTCAGGGAGTCCACAGAATTTGCATCCCAACACTTCCCAAGTGATATTGCTATTGCCAGTCCCAGAACCACAGTGGGAGAAATACTGCCCTACAGAATGAGACAATATAGATGCTCCTTCTGAAATTATATGGCATTCTACAAAGACCTATCAACGGTCCCATAAGATTAAAATGGCCTTTAAAATAACTGTGGAGTATTTAGTCCTTTTTTCTTTCTTTCTTTCTTTCTTTCTTTCTTTCTTTCTTTCTTTCTTCTTTCTTTCTTTCTTTCTTTCTTTCTTTCTTTCTTTCTTTCTTTTTCTTTCTTTCTTTCTTTCACAACCAGCAGAAATACAAGCCAACAGATACCCCTGTGTCTGAAAACTGAATTTAACCCAGTTATTTTGTAAACTGAAATCCATAATATCATTTTTCCTCCAAAATTTAGAGCCTCATGTTTCAAGAGCCTGCAAAACCCTTAGCCATTTTATTAATCCTGGCTGTTATGAAACATTACTGTAAATCATGCTTCAGTTTTTGCAAAGTGGTTCAATAAAGTGGGGGTAATATAAGTTGGAGACAAATGCTTATTCTCATTGCCCAAGAGGATAAACAAAGGATAAATTACATTCAAGGAGTTCAACCTTTGCAAGAATTTTGAAGGCATTCAATATCTACCAAAGCTAATCAGCTACAGCCTTCAAGGGAAAAAAATGGAGGCATTTCTATTTCTTTCTCAGGCTCTCTATGGGATGTATATAAAAGTAGAAGGATTTTTTTTAACAACATAAAGTCTTATAATTCTACTTCACTCCAACACAAGAAAATTTTGACAAAGAGCTTTCCCCATTTTAATGTATTTTTAAAAGACTTTAAACATACAAATTGAACAATTGTTTACCGAATACTCTCTAGTCAAAGATAAGACAGGCATGTTAGACATGACTCTATCCTATTTCCTGTGGCCCACAGCAGAGGGCCCATTTCCAGACCATTCTGTTTACCTGGTCTCTCACTCCAAGCATCAAGTCTGGCAGTACGCAGGTGCCAAACCCCCCAGGGCTTACCTCTGTACTACAGCACAGGAAGGGTGTCCTTACTGCTAACTCCATAAAAGGTATTCCATTTGGGCTCCTGCTCTTCTTCTCCAGCAAAATAATTACTGAGGCCAACAGTCCCCTCCTTGCTACCAAGTTCAATTTTCATTTTCATTCCTCATCTTATCTGATGTTTCTATGGCAAATCAACACTGATAATCACATATTTCCTCCTGGAATAATAATAACTCCCTTGTCTTTCATGCCTCATTTTCCTGATTTTTCTCCCTACTTCACTAGCTGGTCTTTCTCAGGCTCCTCTAAAGACACCTGAAACACCTCAAGTCTTCCCTCAGCTTGATTTCTCTCCAGCCTTGACTCTCTGCCTAAGACTTGTCATGTATACCATAGTATCAATGGCAGTGCTCCTAAATTATATCTCAGTTAAAACCCTTCTCTTAGCTTCATATCCAAATGGCCAAAGTGACTGTATGGTCCTTCCCACAAAACCAGATCCAATATATTCTCTACCTTGGTTGCACAGGGTCTGGGAACTCTACTTCTCTCTCTGTCTCTGTCTCTGTTCCGTACAAAGTGCAATGCCATGTCTATAGAGCCTAAATGGCTCTTGAATTCCTTTATTTCACTCCATTTCCAATACCACCATCCATCTTTAGCATGGATTCCCATGGTAGCCTGGCCTATACACCCACATCCACTCTTGCTCCCTCCAACATATTCTCCACAATATAACCAGCATAATCTTTGCAAAATACAAATCTAACGATTTATACCCTCTTACTTAAAATCCTCTGAAGATTTGGCATTGCTCTTGGAACAAAGGAAGTTCCTTAACACAACTAGGGGGCCTTGTAGAGTCTGGACTCTTTAACTCCTTGGCTTCTATCGCACCACTGCTCCCTTTTACTATGTGAACTCCAGCCACCCATTTCAGCTCCTTAAATGAACCATGTTCCCACTTGCTCTCCCCTACTGTACATTTAGCTAACTCTTGTTCATTCTTCAGCTGTCAGCCTAAAGCCCACCTTGTCAGGGAAGCCTTTCCTGACCCTCAAAGCTATGATCTCATAACACCATGTGCTTCTCTTTCATGGCACTTACCGCAGTTGTAATTTTGTGTTTATTAGTATGATTAGGTGAGTAATGTCAGTCTCCTATTCTAGACTGTAGAGCAGACTGTAATTGTTTTGTCATGTATTATATCCTCAGCACCTGACACTGCCAGAAGCTCAATAAATACTTGTAGAATAAATGAGTAGATAAACAAAAAGGATTATCTGAGACCACCTGAATGCAGACTCTGTAATAAATAACATACAGTCTGCTAACAAATAATATGGACACATAAAGAGGTGCACACAAAGAGGTGCATGCTCTCATAAACTACCAGTCATCCAACAGCATGGCTCCTGTGTGCTTCTGGCCTAATTGCTAATTTCTCCTCTGGAGAATGTCAGTGAAATTCACAGACTGGAGGGTTTGGGAAGACACTTTTATCCAGAACATTCCCTTCTTTTATTGTCTGACCCTAAGTCGTCCACTGATCTACTTCCTGTTCCTCAGTTGTCCACATGCCAGGATGATCCCCACAAGCCGGCTTACTTTTTTGTACCAGTCCCCTGTGTTAATCACAGAGGAAATAGACACCCTTCTACATGGTAGAGAGGCCCTTCATGGTCCAGCAAACTGTGCTCAGCACCCCTCTCCAGCCTCTCCTGCACAGCATTCTGGCTCCCTCATCTGTCATATGTTCTCCAAGCATGCCAGATTAGCTCTCCTCCCAGGCTTTGTACCGGACAGTCTTTTGCCAACTGCCTCTGCCCTGGACAGTCTTACCAACCCCACCTCCATCTTTCACACCTCTACCTGGCTGCCACTTCTTTTAACAAACTCTCCTGTCCCAATAAGGTTTGACTTGGTTCTTCTTTGCAACCAGTCCACTGTGCTTCCCTGATCCTAGCCTACCTGGAAGTGCAGCTGCCTGTGTATTTTCAGGTCTCCCTCACTGGTTCTTGAAAGCTGAGGCTGTATCTTTCTCAGAGTTGCATTCTCAGAGATTGGCACAGTGTGGGGGAAACTAGCAGGTAATTAGTAAATACTTGTTGCATGACTCAGAGGAGCTTCAGATTCTACTTACACAGCAGCCCAGAGTTCAGTCTGAACTGTAATTCTGCAACTCAAACTCACCCTATTAGCTTGTTCTATTTGCTTCTATGCAGGCTCAGTGCAACTGCAGAAACACTGAGATGCATTCCTTCCCTAATGCTCCTTCTGCAAAAATGCCTACTATAAATTGTTGCCTTCTGTGCATTATTGACTACAAGGTGTTTTGTAGGTTTCTCTGGGTTTTGATAGAAAATCATTTTCTCAGAATCAACACAGTTCAATATAATTTAAAATAATTCCAAGCTCACTAGCTCAAAGGCTTGTACTTTACTGTAGTACTTTCAAAAACATGTTACAAGAAACACCATTTTCCAGGACCATCATTGATGTTCTGAAAAAATAATCCTAAGTAAAATATGTTTGGGAAACACCAGACTAACCAAAATTAGATATGGATTAGGTATCTTTGTTACAAGACTTCCCAGAGACTGGAAAAACTTTGCCTGCATTGTGAATATCCAAGAGGAGGGTATGGTTCACTCATTTCCCAAACATATTAAATGACAGAGTTCTAAAAACTTCCTTTTTGTGAAGGGTTTTAGGGGACTAGTTTTCTATGGAACTAACATTGGAAAATGCTGCTTTATTAATATTTTCTATATTTTACAATAATTGTTCCCTCAACTTAGTAAGAAACTCTGATTGCTGTTTACATGGAGTTATACTGTTCATTGATGTTATGTCCACTCACACAGCGACAACCATGGTCTCCTGTTTGCACAAGAAAGCACATAGCTGGGCAAGTACTGTTTGGCATGGCTCTGCCTCTGAGGGATAGATGCCACAAAAAAAGAATAAGTAAATGCCTACATCATAATCCACTAGACATAGCATGCCAAAGGATCAGGCTATATCCTACCACTGAAAAGAACCAAAGGTGTAAAATTCCCACCTACCCCTTCTAGGATACCAGGGCAAGTGGTATTTGTTTGTTTGTCCTAAACATAGAAATGTCCCAGCTGCTTTTAAATCTCTCCTGGGCCCTTCCTGGCAACACACCCCAATACACACACACACACACACACACACAGCCAATATTTTAACTTTATGAATCTTTCTACAAAACTCCAAGTCTTGAAACCAGTAATTAAAAAATATAATCTCTAAAGGAGAACCAGAATCTACCTTCAATAAACCATTTTCATAAAATCCTATATGAACAAGGAAGGAGAGAGGAAACAGACCCACAAATCCACAGAACATGAGCTTCACTATGTCTTGGTAGACCCAATAGTGACAGCAGAGGAGGAGACTGTCCCCACTAAAGAGCCTAGCCCTCAGCTTCCAAGTCCAACTTCCACATGACTGTGTTGATGTTTACAGCGTACAAGATCACATCACTGAATCTATTTGCAGGACCCTGCATTCTACTGGATTTATAACAGCCCCATGTTTCCTGTTACAGATCAATAAAGCTTCAAAACTGAGATCTGGGAAAATGTAAATCCACAGTGGGTATAAAAACCACTGAAGTGTATGCTTATTTACCATTCCTCATAGCATGTGAGCTGATCTAATCATTCATTTGTAACCCTAGAAGATGTGTTGAATTATATGAACCTCAAAGCTAGCTGGATTTGGCTTATTTGGCTTTGGGGGAAAGAGAGGGCAGAACGAAGGAAGACAGGAACTAAATTCGGCCAGCATTTATTGAGTACTTACTTTGTCTTGATCAATGTGGGATAAGAAGGAGCGAAAGCTGGGAAATACAAGGACAAATGGTCCCTCCCTGAGGACGGGGACTGGCATGGCACCAACAGCCCTGACAAGGAGGAGTGGAAATATGGGAGGGAGCCAAAAGTAAGGCCACTCGAGGCCAGAAAGAAAGGTACAGGCAGGACAGCATAGGACTGTGATAACAAATGAGCCACTCAATATCTGTAAAAGAATGACCTTATCCTTGATATTGCTCCTTCAAGACAAATTTTATATTCAGCCACTTTGTTCTAGGCAGACACTTGCTATACCTTCTAAATAGCAACAAACCTCAGATGCCCCCTTTGACCCTTAACTTTTAAAACTGCTGCTGCTAACACTGAGGTACTATCCATGATCCATTATATTTGTATGTCTTGTTATACTTAGAACCAAATAGTTTCAAAAATGAAGCCATTCTCTGACCACAAAGAACTCAACTTACTTCCACATTTACCCTTGATGATGGTGATGTCAGCTGAGGCTGAGAGAAGGTGAGGCAAACAACACTCTGATAGATCCTGTGGCTCATTCATTCAACAACATTAATGTTAAAAGAGAGAAAGATGAATAAGACATCCTAGAGACCACTCAAGGAGCTCACAGTCTAACAGGAGGGGGGGGGGGGTGGAGCACACAAACAGGTCATCACAGAGAAGCATTAAGAGCAGCCAGCACTGAACATTGCCATGTGCTGGGCCCTGAACTCCGTGGTTTACATGGGAACCCATCTCATCATCGAGCTTTCTCATTCCTATTTTATGGACAAGGCAACCAAAGCACAGAAAGGCAACTGGGATTCAAAGTCAGAAAATCTGCCTCCAGAGCCATAATCCCAACCACCTCTTTATACCTCAGTCCCACAATTCTCACTTCCATACGCACCTTCTGCCACCATCACACCTCCCAAAATCTTATATGACCCTTCTCTTTTCTTTCCTGTGAACATATCCAGGTGACTGAAAGAGACAACAGTAGGGGACTGTGCTATATGGTTGAGTATGCACTATAGATGCAACATAGCTACTCGTCTTAACTTTTTTTAAAAACTCAAACCTTGGGGACACCTGCATGGCTTAGTCAGTTGAGCTGCCGACTCTTGATTTGGGCCCTGGTCATGCTCTCATGGTTGTGATATCGAGCCCCATATAGGGCTCCGTGCTGGGCATGGAACAGACTTAAGATCCTCTCTCTCCCTTTGCACTCCCCAGTTCACACATATGTGCTCTCTCTCAAAAAAAAAAAAAAAAAAAAAAAAGAAAAGAAAAGAAAAAGAAACCCCAAACCTTGGACTGGCCAACGCAAGTGAGGTCTGACTCAGTAAAGCCAGAAACACAAAAACAAACACAGTAAAAACCTTTACATGAACTATAAGTCATTTATCAAGTGTGAGAGGAGGGACATACCAGTTAATAACATCAAGACCTTGAATTCACTTCGCACATTTTCCTCCCAAATGTCAAGGTATGCCATACACATATATTCTCACTCCAGGCTCCAAAATTAGGAGAAAGGAACCTTGATTATAACTTCTGAATAAATGGATGCTACAGCTATTTTAATGATTATCAGTGTAAATTTACAGTCTGGTTAAAAACTTCTCTTTACCTGGGCATAGGGCTTTCTGCTTTCCAAAACCTCCCAAGACACGTAACGTTTCATCCTCAGCCAACCCCATGAGGCAGATTTTACCACATTTCATAGCTAGGAAGCTGAAGTTTAGGGATTTTAAAACACACCAAAAAATTATGAGTACTCAAGTATGCTTTTCCTACAAAACAATTTTTCTACACATAGTTACCCCAATTTGGAAAACAAGCTACCAGAGCTTATGCACCACCACTGAAGGAAACCATTTTCTAGAACTCTGTCTAAGGAAGTGAAACCACCTAGGCACAGGTACGCATCTTCTCTGCTGAATCAGCTCTCAACACTGCTCAATATGGCTGCAGTGGGCCTCCTAATCTCACAGTTCAGCCCATTCACAGGGGGCTTCCTGAAAAGAAATGCTGCCGCTTAAGCTTCTGCACAACATGACCCGACACTTGACTGATTAGACTATTGCTGGTTGCAGCTGTAGGTATTTGGGTTCAAAGTGACAGAAATCACTTTGTGTTTAAGCTGAAGTGTTTAAATTCCCCACCTGCCACAGCTAACGATTCCTCTATACCTAGGGCCTACCTATTCTCACAGTTGAAAACACTTGAGGAAAAACCCTCTCTTTCAAAAGAAAAAAGAAAAACACAATTCAACTGGAAAGAAAGCTGGATGGTTACTACGTGCTTTGAAGTCTTAAAAATGGGAAGTTTCCCACCAAAATACTGTGAGGCCAAGGAGAAAAGGCAGTGAGGAGGGACTTCTGCCTCATAACACTCCTCCTCCCCAGCACAGCCACATCACACAGCAGGAGACCTGTGGACCTGGGAACTCGACATACCTGCTCCCCAGTTTAACGCCATTAGGCTCCTCCTCTGCAAGCCAGGGAAGACAACACCTGCCCAGTAGGATCCCAGGGTGCAGGCATTTGCTAGGACTGCCAATAAGGAACTACCACTAACTGGGTGGCTTTAACAACAGGAATTTAGGGGTGCCTGAGTGGCTCAGCCAGTTGAGCATCCAACTTCAGCTCAGCTCATGATCTCATGGTTTGTGAGTTTGAGCCCTGTGTTGGGCTCTGTGATGACAGCTCTGAGCCTGGAGCCTGCTTCTGACTCTGTGTCTCCCTCTCTCTGCCCCTCCCCTGTTCATGCTCTGCCTTCACTCTCTCTAAAAATAAACATTTAAAAAAAATTTTTTTAAAACAACAGGAGTTTATTGTTCCACAGTTCTGGAGACTAAGTCTGAGATGAAGGTACTGGCAGTCTGGGTTCCTTTTGAGAGCTGGGAAGGAAACAAGTCTCCTGGGCCTCTCTCCTTGGCTTGTGTATGGCCACCTTCATGTTCAGATGGTTTTCTCTGTGTGTCATTGTGTCTGTGTCCAGATTTCCGCCTTTTACAAGGAAACCAGCCATGTTGGATCAGGACCCATCCTAATCCTTACTTGAACTTGATTACCTCTGTGAAAACCCTATATCCAAATAAGGCCACTTTCTGAGGTGCTGGGAGTTAGGACATCAACATATGAATTGGGAGAGGGGGATGACAATTCAACTCATAATATTGGGAGATAATATTTGTAAAGCCCTTGACATAGTAGACATTCAAACTTGGCTCCCAATTTTCTCCACTCCTGGCGCTGCCATGGCCTGCCATATAACTTTGGACAAGTTATTTAACCTCTCTGGGCATACATAGGAGATGAGGCTGGAATTGTGAATTCTAAAGGCCTGCCAACTCTAATACTGCTTCTGCACTTTGTGGATATCTTTCTCTGCTATAATACATAAATTTTGTATTTTATAACCAGTACCAGAACTGTCTGAGGTTTTTTTTTTTTTTCCTTCTTTCTTCTTTCCATTTTATTTTCCCTTCCCTTCCTTATACCTATAAGCATCTCTACCAAACAATTTGAAAGCATTTTTAATGACTTGGTAGTATATATACTTTAATTTACTCATATTATTAAGGAAAAACATAGACCTCATTAGCTGAGTTAATTTTTCCCCAATGATCCTTAGGATAAGAGATAGCAGATTTAAGTGTTTTTAGACATGTTTACAAAATTCAAAATAGCCATGCCGTTCCTGAGAAGCAAATGAAAGTCCACTTGACTTTGCCTGAAAGTTGGGTAAGGAATCATGTAACAAGATGTTCCATTGAAAATAAGCAACTAAGAGAATCATACAATGTTAACATATGGAGTTAATGTAGGCTCCTTTGAGACGCTTTAAAAGAGGATTTTAAGGTCCAGAGAGATGGAGTGGTTTTTGTCTGACTTGACCATGAATCCAGTGCAATCAGAAGTGATATCACTATAATAGTTATCTAATTTTGACTTAGAAGGAGGATTCCACCATATCTCATGGGTAGTTTCACTGTAACAGAAACAGCACCAAACATGATCTCTAGAGCTGTAATTGTGCCAATGTAATTGCAGGTTTACAGGCAACATGGGCACATCACTTAATTTTTCTGAGTCTCATTTTCCATGTATCCAAAAAGGGAATAATAATTCTGGTGTCCTCTTGGAACTATTGGAAGGATCAAAATATAATAAAGTGTGTCAAAGAACTTTTCAAAGCATAAAACCCTTTACAAATGTAAAATACTTTCACTATTAGCTATGCACATACCTACCTTTTGCCAGCTAAATGAGGTCAGGCTGGCTCCCCACGGGCTTGCTCCCCACTTTAAATGGAAATTAAAACGCACTCTGCCCGTGGGTTCATACTCCAATCACACACAATAGCTTCTTTTGAACATCATTAAGCAGCAAAGCAAACCTGAAATGTATGATTCTTTCTTCTGAAACCTCCTGCTCATCACTTGACCATCCAGAATAGCACCTCAGGGAAACAAGGTTTGAAACATGAACAGAATCTTCCAAACCCAAAGTAATTTTGACAGGGTCCAGGGAATACTTGATGTATATACCCCCTCCTCTCTCCTGAAAACTTTTGAATGGTGAGTACCTACCTACACGTGCTGAAAAGAAATCTTTGCTTTGACATAATCCCTGGGGACTACTAATGCGTTCATCCAAAAGAATGCCAGGACATGTCATTATTGGAAAATATTTAGAGCTGGCTTTGAGGAGAGCAGATCTTGTGGCTGAAGCAGCAGGGGTATTGTAGAAATGGCAGGGGACTGGGAGCTAAATGGGCTTTGGTGATAGGCCTGGCTTTGCCCGTTGTTCAGACCATTCACTTATTTTGAGCCTTAGGAGTTTTAAAGCAGAGCCCTGCCCCAATGCCATATCATGGCAAGGTTTAAATTGTATACATACATGTATATATACACATACACCATCGAAGAATATGCATGGGTGTGTAAAGTATGCTGATTCTAATATTTACTGAGCCTCACAAGTTAGGCAGGACTGGAGCTCGTACTGTGTATTATCATATTTACTCTTCACAACAAAAGAACAAGGGAAGAGCTATTATTATTATCACTATTTTACAAAGGAACGGAATGGGTAAGTGACTTGCTAGGTCACACCATAGTAAATGGGAAAGCCAAGATTCAAAGCCAAGCAGTCTGACTCCTGAGCCCATGCTACACCCCACACCAATGCATCCATCACCCTGCAGCCAGAACCCTTCACTGGCTCCCTTTTGCCTACAGATTAAAAATCAGACTCTTCAACACAGCATGGAAGGCCTTACTTCACCCACCACTGCCCACCTCACCTGGTTCGTCTCCTAGTATTACAAGAGTCTCTGTTTTACAGATCTTTGTGACCAAGGCTATAATAAAACCAAAAGAAAACTTATCTGTCTGGTGAATGTGGGCACCAAAAGCACCAAAGAGATGACAGCTGAGTGTGAGCAGGTCATGAGAACTGGCCAAACCATGATTCCCTGCTTAGGTTATATTGACGAGTTTCCTGATAAGAGATAAGGTGGGGGAGGAGAAAGGTAAAGGAAAAATAGCAAATCTCAAAGAAGAGACTAGTAAAACTCCCTTCATCTCCCCATACTCAGGTTTTGCAAGTCATGCGTGCAGACCACAAATGGAAGCACCTGAATAAGTGTCTGTAACATGTGCGATCAGTGTGTTGGTGCCAATTAATATCTATTCATGTATGATGTTCATCATTATCTTTATGTGTTTCTTCAGTCATAAAATAATTTCCTCCTACTTAAAAATGCGGGTCAGTCAACACTGCCATTCTGCCCCTGGATGCACCAATCACTTTTAAGCTTCTGCATCCTTCTCCCTAGTCCTCTTGACAAAGTCCTGTTCATCTTTCAAAACCCACCCCTCTCAGGAATCATCATTTCTGGAAAGTCTTCCCTGACTCTCCCACACAGATTTAAATTCTTGTCTTCTCTAATGTTTCCTTTCCTTACATAATTTGAGTACCATATTTCAGTTATATATTCACACATCTACCTTCTTCATGAAACCACAAGCTCCTTGAAAACCTAAGGCAAGTCTTGCTCTTTTTATATTCTCAGCTTCTAGAATAGTGCCTGGAATGTCATCAGTGAATTTAGCGAAACTGGCCAGAAATATCAACAGACTCTCCACCTTATAACCCCTTATGCCTAGTAGTTTTCATATTTTACATAGGAATCAACGGGCAAACTTGTTAAATGAACATTCCTGGACCTCATACTCTGGACCCCAAATTCTGCAGTAGATTTAGAGTGGACTTGAGAAGTCTGCGTCTTAAAAAGAACCCTAAGGGCACCTTGGTGACTCAGTCGGTTAAGCATCTGACTCTTGATTTCAGCTCATGGTCGTGGAATTGAACCCCTCATCGGGCTCTCCACTGGTCATGTTAAGATTCTCTCTCTCTCTCTCTCTCTCTATCTCTATCTCTATCTCTATCTCTCACTCTCTCACTGTGCCCTCCCCCATTCACTCACACACTCTCTCTCAAATAAATTTAAAACCATTTTTAAAAATAATAAAAATAGGTGCACCTGGATGGCTCAGTCGGTTAAGCATCTGACTTCAGCTCAGGTCATGATCTTGCGGTCCGTGAGTTCGAGCCCCGCGTCAGGCTCTGTGCTGACAGCTCAGAGCCTGGAGTCTGTTTCAGATTCTGTGTCTCCCTCTCTCTCTGACCCTCCCCCATTCATGCTCTGTCTCTCTCTGTCTTGAAAATAAATAAACATTAAAAAAAAATTTTTTAATAATAAAAATAAATAAATAAACAAAAATAACCCTAGATGAAAGTAAGAAACTCTGTCAAGAAAGTTAGCTACACTCATCAGCCTCAGCTAGTGAAAGGCAGGAGGGAGGCAGGGGAATGAAAGACCAAGTCTCAGCAACTCTGCCAGCATCACAACTCATTCTCTTGGAAGGCTTTCTCACCTTAACCCTTAGTCCTGGAAGTGGGGTCACCTTTGGTGTTACAGCTTTCTCTTCACTCCAGGTGACCACTCTCTATCATTCATACCCCTGTCTCCCACCCTCTGGGAACAGACCAGCAGGTGTCAAAACTCAAACTGCAATGCTTATCAAGCATTTCTTTAGGGCAACGGTATTTTCCTCTGTCCTCCAAAAGAGTTCATCATGGAGTAGTACTGATCCAAATATGCCCAAACTTCCTTGTCATCATCCCTCACAATCCCCACACACCCAAGATATACATGAAAATGACACCCACTCAAGACCTAACCTTGGACTCTTTCCCTTTATGCAAACACACCCAGAATTTTCCCACCTCTAAATCTCAATTCATTCAGTTCTCTCTACCAGCAAGCCCTTACCATTCACTAAAATCCTACCTGTCCTCAAAGGTGCAGATTAAATGAAGTGTTCCATGATTTTCTCCAAAGGAAAAAGGCTCTGCTCTTTTCCTCCATCTGACCTTAAGATCAGAGACTATGCCTTTTTCATCTTTGTGCCTTCAGGGCAACTACAACAGCGCTATGCACTTAAAAGTTGCTTAAAAAATATTTGCTCAATTTACAAATGATAAATATTAAAACAAGAAAACTCACATTGCAGTGAGAAAGGCTGTAGGGAAGGCACTTAGAAGAAAAGTTGACGAAGAAAAAAAAAGAGCAAGTCACCTCCACTCTCCCAGTTACAGTCAGCAAGTGATTATCTCAGTTATCTGTAGTGGGTTATCTGCAATGAGGATTAGCTCACTGCAAAAATTAAAATTCTATCTCCAAGTCATAATATGTAAAATAAGCAATGTGGGGCATAAAAATAATTTGTGTGCAAAATTCATAATCTTTTGTTTCATTTTCTCAACCCATGCAACCTGATATGAAGCAGGACTTTAACCAGATATCAGATGCTAAATTTATGAGTTAACATCTCTAAGGTCAATACTGTAAATTGGCACAACGATTAATCCATATGCTACCTAATTCCCATGCTCACACTGATAATTAAATGCTAAGCACATCAGGGCCCCAAGAAATAGCCCACCTCAAACTAAATTGCCAAGCAAAAATCTATCTATTCACTAAATCAACAAATCTGCACTGAGCACCTACCATGTGTCAGCACAATCATGAATCACTGCAAGAGTGGGGCCACCATTGAGGACAAGCATCCTGGTCTTGCCCAACGTATTCAAGATCATAGCCTATGCCAGCTCCCAATTCAGTATATAAACCATTAAGTTGGTACATTAGCTTAGCCACTAACATTTTTCAGATGTATGAGGGTTATCTAATTCCCTGCTATGAGTCTATAATGGAAGCAAATCTGTGACTTGAATTTAACCACACATACTAATATTTATTAGCAAGTAGTCACAACATTACACATACAATCTGCTCTTTCCACTCAATGACATCACAGGACTCCATCATTTTAAGGGATCCAGCTTGGCCTGAAAGATTCACCTGAGGCAGGTAAAACAATATTCTAGAGCAGGAGTAAGCAAACTTCCATCCCTGAGCCAAAAGCAGCCCTACGCAGTTTTATAAATAGAATTCAACTGGAACACAGCCAAGTCCCTTTCTTTACCTTTGTCTATGGATGCTTTCATGGGACAAAGGCAGAGGTGAATAGCTGGAATAAAGACCAAACAACAGGCAAACCATAATATAATTACTATGTGGTCACTTATAGAGAAAGACTTCTAATCTTGTAGTAGAGGCATCAGGTAATGAGACATCTCTAAGGATACAGGCTAGAGGGCTTGCTACGTTTTCATACCTTATTGGACACAGATGAGAGTATCTCCAACATAATTTAACTTCTTGAATAATAGCAGTTTCACCAATGTGATCTCTTTCCAAGAATCCATTGTACTAAGCCACCAATTTCATCTGTTAAAAACTTGTTCGTAATTTCTATGATGCTGATCAAAAACTAAATATAAAGGAAGTCCCCAGGAGCCTTGTCTGGAGTATGGCCTTTCTGATGAATTGCTAACTGAAAACTCCTGAGGCAAGAACTTCTGATTAGGTCAACTAGTTGCCTCTTATGTGCCTTAAACTAATTCACACACATTCTTAATGTTCCTGATCTATGCTGAAATATTTAAAGTGAATTACAGACATTGTAACACACTGACATCAACATTTACAGTAAAACATGATGTAATATTCTCAAGTCACCAGGACTTGGTTCTAGCAGCATTTTCAATTCCCCCACATGCAGGCATTTTATTGAATCACAGCTTCAAGCACCTTCTGATAGATTGTACCAATTCTCTAAAATTCAGTCCCACTTATTGAAAATGTAATGTAACTGAAGTATACCATCCTAATTATAAAGCAGGGCTGACCATGGAAAATACATTTGACTCTTTTGCTACTGTGGTTTAAAAAAAATTTACACTTCAATCCCCATGGACGATAAAGGAATTTGGCCTCACTTATTAAGCCCTGAACCATAAATGGAAATGTGCTTCATACCGCATTGGGACCAGGGAATATTTAGAGCAAATACCTGTACTATTTTTTATAAATAAACCAATGGCTTTAAAAAAATTTTTAATGTTTATTTATTTTTTGAGAGAGAGAGAGAGAGAGAGAGAGACAGTGTGTGTGTGAGTGGGAGAGGGGCAGAGGGGGAAGGAGGCACAGAATCAGAAGCAGGCTCCAGACTCTGAGCTGTCAGTATACAGCCTGATGTGGGGCTCAAACCCATGAACTATGAGATCATGACCTGAGCTGAAGTTGTACACTTAACTAACTGAGCCACCCAGGCATCCCAGACTAATAGCTTTTCATAAAGGGCAGAGAAAAAGAAATTATTCTACATTAAGAAAAACAAAATAAAGAAGTTCATTTTAAAGTATTACTGTTAAGAAACATTTAATTAAAGTTTATTTATTTATTTTGAGAGAAAGAGAGACAGACAGACAGACAGCGGGGGAGGGGCAGAGAGAGGGAGAGAGAATCCCAAGCAGAATTTGCAGTGTCAGCACAGAGCCCGACGTGGGGCTCAAAGTCACAAACCGTGAGATCATAATCCAGAGCCAAAATCAAGAGTGGGACACTCGACCAACTGAGCCACCCAGGTGCCTCAATTCAATTAAAACAAGTAGAATGTCAACTATTTCAAGTCTCCCTTTCTTCGGGTTTTCTGTTAGTTTCACTTTTTTCCCATTTGCTATGAAATCAGATGTGCCTTTTTTATTATTCCAGAAACAATATTCCCAGTCATTTCTAATTAGAAGCTTATGAAGTAAAACCAGAACAAAAAAAAAAATCTCTTTCTCATTTCAGAAAGCCACCGCTCACTGAGACTGTCCTGCACATCTCTGAGGAAAATGCGATGAGAACCAGTGATGAAGAAGCCATGTCCCCACCCTAACTCCCAGTAAATGTATTTGTTTCATTTATTAGGATTAATTTCCTCTAAGACACTCTTCAGATTGGAAATACCAGGAAGAGAAATTTTTAACTAGAATTTCCCATGTTTTCAATCAACCAGTAAGGAAGACAGGCCACGACAGGCAAAGCATCTGTGTTAAAGTAGATTGGTACCTGCTCATAAATAAAAGGAAAATAACAGAGTCAAGTATCAACCATTTTCCCAGCACTGAACTTGCACTAAATACTGCATAAACTTCCACCCTTTCCTTTGGTTGACACTAAAAATGAAATCCATACACAAGGCACAAACAGAGGGAGCTCTAAGCATTATTTCTGCAGCTATGTCTCAACAGACTCCCAATCAAGAAATGCCTTCAAAATGCCTCTGAATGAGAGACCCCCAAGAGATAAGAAGTTTTTGTGTTTTCCTCAGGCTGCTCTACTGCCTCATATGTGCACCAAATGGTCTCTTAAGTATCATTAGGAGTCTGGTTGAAGTTCTTTTTTGCACTTTTGGCAATTAGTCATTAATTGGACTTGCCACTTAAGCCCCTTTGTAATTGATACTCCAGAGAGGGGAGCTCTGTGGGGGAAGACTTCCCGCAGGGGGCTGTTCAATAGAAAACATGGCACCCTTCGCTTCTGGAGGTGGGCTTTCCTGCCCAGCACAGTTCAGATACCTCACCTCAGCCCGGGTCATCATACTACCTCAGCCACACAAGCAGTGCCTAGACAGTAAGAAATTTGCTTTAACAAGTGTTCCTGAGCCTGTTCCTGAGCATTTTCAAGCACTGGATAGCTTTAAAAAATAACCACATAGATATTATCTCGTATAATCTCAATGCCATTTTGCAGATGAGTAAACTAAGACTCAAGTCAGTTAAGACACTGGCCCAAATTCACATATGGTACACGTTGCAAGCATGCACTCAGCTCCATGAACCCAGGCTAGCCAGCTCCAAGGTCAAGACTCTATCCTCCTCACTGCACTACTTCCCAGTGAGAAGCCCTTCAGAGTATGGTCAGATGACTCCAAGGTTTTATCATCTTCAAGGACATGGTCCAGATACATTGCCATTGCTCTGTGGACTGACAGTCTGCACTTATCAGACTACGCTAGAACTCTTCTTAGGTGGAACAAGGTCTTTGTTTAGCCAAACATTTTGATGGCCTCTCACAAATGAAGGATCAAGTCCCTGGGGGAATGGCCTAGATGAGCTAAAGGGAATTAAGAGAAGAAAACTAGGGGAATATTTTAAGGCATAATAAGAAATGAGCCACAGAGAGAGAAGAAGCAAGAGGAAGGAAGCCAGCCTCTGCACAGGAGATGGTCAATAACTGCTTTGGAAATGAGAGCCACTTGGAAATTTAAAGAATACAAATGTTTACTACTCAGTCTTAAGTTGTTTGCTTTTCTGTGATAGGATGTCATCTGCAGAGCCAGACTAGGGTAGAGCCAGACTAGGGTAAGGTAAGGGAGGCACCTAGGGTACAAAACTTCAGGAGGTGCTCACTCTCTGGGTCATGCAGGCCTGGCCTCAGCCTATCCCAACCCTGGCCATTTCCTGCAGGGCACCAAACTTTGGATAAAGCCCAAAACATATGTGCCTTGTGTGGCCAATATTTTGAGAAAATGAAAGAATTAGAGCAATAACTAGCACAAAGTGATATAATTCATAATATGATTACATGCTGTTTGCTACATACATATTCATTTTTGTGAAGTGAATCATAAACTGAGATAATTAAGCCAAAGAAAACCCAGAACAAGAGGCCAATGGAAAAATGTATGTCCCTCCTCAGGAATTCCAAGAGATATGGAAAGAGTCATGAGGTGTCCCACTACTCATGGTCTGGGGTTGGCAGGCAAATTTAATAAACAGAGTGATCCTGGCCACCTGGAGAATCTCAGGACAGTCGAGTGGCCAACAATTGGGTCACAGCTATATGTGTGGTTTTGTTGTTATTTATCTACAACTGAATATCTCCTATTTATCAAGTGTCCTGAATGCCTTATTACATTCTCATGATCAATAAAGTTGTTTTTGTCTCTCAATCAACAGCATCTGTCCAGTTGTAAGGGGAGGTGGGAGGGAGAATTATGACATCAACAAGAAAAAGGACCTCCATACTGGCACAGTGTTTCACCAACCTCCTACTATCCCTACTCATCTATGACAAAGAGGAAATCCTGGAGGATATCCTGACAGTCAGATCAGAAATTTTAACTCATCTGTAAATATGCCGACGTCTCAGAAGTTGGAATAATAACCATCTTAGCATTTGGACAAAGGGTCTTATGGTCCAATGGAAAGCACTGTGTTAAGCACTGGGCTGGGGAGGCAGGAGACTTGAGGTCTTTGTCATGACTCACTTATACCCTGGTAATATAAGCAGGTCATGGGACTCAGAATCAGAATTCCAGCTCTGCTACCAACTAACTTCACCACTTTTGGCAAGGCAACTCAGCCACTCCTGGACTTGACTTCCTCATCTGTCAGAGAATACCAACTTCCTAGAATTGCTGTAAGGAGAGAATGCAAATTTTTGTAAGTGTGAAAAAACTTTTTAAAAGTCAAACAATGCTGTATCATGACCAGGGATTACTTCCATTGCTCTATTATTCTTATGGTTACCATTTTTGACAACAATAATAAATACTGTGATTGAGACACATGGCATGATTGGGTGATATGAGTGGCAGACCTTGTGGGTTGGTCAAGTAAGTGTCCACTGCCAGTCTCTTCTTCCTTGCCTGGCTCCATTATAGATTCTGGAAAGCTAAATACTCACTTTCCTAAACATTTAGACAGCTAGGAGTGAAGACATGACACAGTTCTGGATAATAAGAACTAAGATGAAGTTTTCTTGTAGCACTTATGCTTTCCTTAATAAAAAGCGTCAGTATATATGGCATACTCCTTTTTTCCCTGCGGTAGACATGAAGATAGACATGATGCTTGGCATGGAGAAATCATCTAACAGCCATTAGGTCCAGGCCAAGAGGGTTAGAAACAGTCCACCTAACACTGCTGAACTGCTGATCCAACACCTTCAGTTTCCTATGCCCAGAATTCTCATTCTATAAGAAAATAGGCCCCTATTTATTTAACCCCTGTTAGTTACCTGCAGCTAAAAGCATTCCTGATTTATGCAACATATATCCTATCCACTTCATGGCTCTTTGTCTACTAATAGAAATTTCTTTCCCAGTAATCTATTCAAATAGAGTACAGCTCAAAGAGGAGGGACGAAAATGTTTCCTCCAAAGACCCATAAGGAATAAAGAGATGATGAAGAAAAATGGGAAAAATTCCTCCACAAAGTAGGTTAGTACATCACTATAATATCAGAGCACTGAATCTATGCAACCTCATACATTTGTCTTGCCAAGACTCCTAGCCTATAATGAAACCTTCACCACTTACCCCACAGAGTTTTAATGATCAAAAAATATAATGGCTGTTAAAACTCTGTATAGACTATGAAATGCCTTCTAAAAGTTGAAGTTACCCAGGATCCCATCCTTGGTCCTGTTCTTATCCCGTAAAATCTGCTTCTATTTATACATCCATGCTGTTTACGCACATTTCTATTTTCATCCCTTGTGTCTCCAGTGAGCTCTAGGTCCTTATTTTCAGCTACTTCTTGAACATCTTCACCTGAAAGTCCTAAAATCACTTCATACTCAGTATTTCTGAAGCTGCATTAATCACTATTCTCCACAAAACCATTCCTTGCCTATCTTCCTGGTTTCCAGTAATAGACATCACCACCCACCTATTTTCCACAGGCAGAAAACTGACTCACCTTCAACTCCTCTCTCTTCTCCTCTACATTCTAATCCAAAAATAACTCCCACTCTGTTGCCCTTGATCATAGCCAATCATTTTTTGTATAGACAATAGATTACAAAATTTTCTGACAGTTCTCTCTGCCACTAGTCTTTCTGAACTACAGGCTAAACAGAGATCTTCCTCAAAGACAAATCAGATCCTGGCATCATTTCACTTGAAACCTCATGGGTTCCATGCACCTACCAAATGAAACTCAACAGCAACCTCAAGATGGCCCAAAAGGCCCTTCTGAGTCCCATTTGACCTTAGCTCTTCAGGTTCATTCCCAGCCCCACTCCTTCCTTTTCTTAACTTTCATCTTTCCCTGAGTCCTTATACTTAGTGGGTGCCTGATGATTTTTTTCGTTCTTCTCATTTCTTGCCTTTTTTCCTTTCTTTTCATTCCCTTTTCATCATCCTAATCCAGCTCATAATAGATCACATCTAGACTATTCCAGGAACCTCCTAAGAGGGAGTCCCCATATTTCTTTGCTCTAATCTACACTCTACTGTCCAACAAAATCAAGTTACTTAGAACACTCCTTGACAAAGTTTCCATTAGCTATGAATACAGTTCCCACTTCTCAGCCTTTCATCACCCTCACTGTCATGGCTTCATTGTAGTTCAGCTTCATCTTTCACTCTCCCCTCTATGCACCCTTCATTCCAGACAACCCATTACTTTCCACTCTTTTGACATCATAAAGCCTTTTCCATTCCACTCTATCCTCTGAACCTGCATGCCACCTCCACATTACCTGCCCAAGCTGTAGTCTTAGTTTTCCTGCCACTTCCTTCCATGGGCAACTTCCCATTATGTATCAATCCAGAAATGAGGTCCTCTACTTCTAAAGTCTCATCACTTTTGATTTAAATTGCAGTTCGGGGATTTATCATGGCCTGCCTCACCTTATAATCATTTAGATTCAAAATCTTTCTTTTACATTATCTTTTCATATAACACAGTGTCTCCCACATTATGGATGCAAAATTGCTAAACAAATTGCTAAATAAATGTTCATTGGGTAAAATCTGCATTTCGATCTGAGAGCACTTTCACCTATCACCAGGTTGCAACCACCACCCGAGGGAAGCAGAATAGCTCCTCTTGTCTCTGCAAAACTAGGACCAGAAAGGTTAATGCACTTTCCTTGGATCCCCCTGGAAGGTATGGCAGGTAAACAAAACTCATTTCCTGATGCTTTCAGCATTTAAGTGGGACTTTTTCTGCTCAGCTTTGCTCTCATGGACCTCAGTCTGCTCTGTGCCTTTTCTGGCCCCAAAGCAACTTGAATCACCCTGACTTTCCACTCTGCCTTCTAACCCCATACCCTTGGTAGTTCCAGAATGCAGCCTCCTGCCAGAGTCTCTCCCCACTCTCTGTGACATCTGTCTCAGGGACTCAGTGAGAAGCAAGGAGCTAATGTTCAGGAAATTTGCTGCCCTCCTGTGATGAAAGGCACAATCTTCATTACTCCCTGAGCCAGAGCATCCCCATGTCTGTCATGAAAGCAGACGCTGTGCCTTTGGAGCTGCTTCCCACAAGCAGCAGGAAACCATTATCCCAGCCTACTGTTCTCTTCATTTGACACTCTCTCTTAAATATACTGTTTTTCTCATTTTCATTAATAATCCTTCTTTAACACCTGATCAGCCTTGCTGTCTGCTCTAGGTTAAAGCCTATTATTCCATTAGAGTTTGACATTTGGAATGCAATGAAGCATTCATGCACAGGTAGGGCTAATGGGGAAAATGGTTTGAATCGGGACTTTATGCACCACATGGTTTGGCAAGTGGGAGGGGTCAGTAGGAAACAGAAGGCTGCTTCTGTGCCAGCCACAGGAGGCTGAGCCCAAGACAAGCCTGTCACTGTTGACGGGCTCAGGACAAGAGACTTGACCTTTTCTGCCACCTGGTGACATTTATCAGGCAGGTATATCTCCTAGATCATGTATCTAGAAAGAACCTGGAGCAGCCTAAAGGAAATTAGGCAATAGACCTAATGACAAGTCAGTGAGCCTAAAGAAATAGAATTGAATGTGTCTGCTCTTTCTGACTCTGACTCTGCAGTGTCAGGGCATCCTGTTATTGTAGGGACCTCTGAGGACATTCACTGGCCTCTAGTACTATCTGCTGTGCTGGCTCTTTGTTGGGTGTATGAGCTGAGAGCAATCATGAGGACTTAGAGAAGCCACATAGTAGAGAGTGACATCACCTCCTATGCATAATGCAGCCAGCATATCTCCCAGTTTTCCTTCCTAAACTTCAAGCAAAAATAACAATTTATATATATATTTTTTTTAATTTACCCATTGATCACTTATTCAACACACAAGTATTGAAGAATTACAGTATAGGTGCTGGATATATTCCTGCCCTCGTGGAACCTACAGCCACTTCAACTTTCACTCTGATTCTGGCTGCAACTCCTGCATGGAACAAGGGGAAATGCCATCTTCAATTCTGAGATGCAGAGAGAATGAAATCTCAATGGACATGAACACTTGAACTTGCAAAAAATATACATTTCTTTAATTCAGTATATTAGTTTAATTCCCAAGTACAGATCTCCATCTTGCCAGGCCAGAGGGAAATTCAATCTGACATCACTGGCAGTTATGTGGTAGTTGGCAAACAGAGGCAGAGACTAACATCAAGCCCATCATGGCTCTCAGTGCTGTCTTCATTGATCAAGCCCATGTGGTCCCTTGAGATACAAAGGCCCATTGCTTCCATGCCACGTGTGGGGCCGAAGCATCCCTACTGACGCATCCTGGGGCCTAGAGTCCCACCTTGACAAGATTGCTATGTGGCATCTCCACTGCAACTTTCCAGAGTGCTGTTGTGAAGCCAGGCATGGCTTCATGATGAAGGTGAAACGTTCCAGTTTCTGGAAATTTCTCCCTCTTCTCTCTCTTCCCTGTTGAGGACACCAGGTATGATCTTGTTTTTCAGGTTAGCTATTCCAAAAGAAGAAAGAGACACTGACTTCCAGCAGCTTCTGTTTTTCACACAGCCAAAAATTTCTGAATCCCTGGTTCCAAGACTCACTAAGGGCCTAGGAACCTGCTTCAAAGGAGGAAGGAAAAATAGAGAACAAACGCTAATTAGCAGTCAAATTTATTATCCTGCCATAAAGATGAAGAGACCAAAGTGCTGGAAGAGGTAACATCTGTCACCTCGGGCTCCACCTCCAAACCCATCTGGCCATAAACCCCAACCAAATGCAGGGGCAAATGGGAGCTGCTGCTCATGGCTCCCTTCCACCCATCAGCAGATCCTGAGACATGCAATATCGTGGAACCACAGGAAACTTTAACTTACACAGGTTAGACACCTGAAGAGGGGAACACAGGCATCCAGCATCCTCCCCCAACCAGCCCCACACTACCAATACAAATTCCCTTCCACGCCTACCAGACTGGATGTCTAACATTATTTCAGCTCTTCCCTTACCCTATCTTCCTGCATCTATTCTGCCTTTTTTTCTCTTGCTATCTCCAGCCTCCTGAGTCCCTTCTAGGGCAACTAACTGAGCTCCTTGCTAAGAGAGGCCACTGATTCCTCCTGAGCACCGTTGCTGCAGGTCACCTGTGACTTTGGACCCCTATAAGCCAGAATGCATAGCAGAAGAGGCACATAGCAAAGGTGAGTAGGTCCCATGCCAATTTTTCAGGCTGGAGGGGAGCTGTGAGAACCTATGGATGTTGAAAATTCATGTTAAGAGGTACCTGCGTGGCTCAGTTGATTAAGAGTCCGACTTTGGTTCAGGTCATGATCTCACAGTTTGTGAGTTCGAGCACCACATTATCGGGCTCTGTGCTGACAGCTCAGAGCCTGGAATCTGCTTTGAATTCTATGTCTCCCTCTCTCTCTGCCCCTCCCCTGGTCACACTCTGTTTCTCTCTCCTCTCTCTCTCTCTCTCTCTCTCTCAAAAATAAACAAACATTAAAAAAAGAAGAAGAAAACCCATTTTAAAAGATTGACTTGGCTGACTGATGGATTGATTCAGTAACTTTATTTAAAAATGTATATGGACTTTGTCATGTGCTTCCTATTGTGGGGTCACTTCCAAAGGAGACAAGAAGCATAACATATGCTTTTAGTGTTCAGAGAGGTTCCATTTTAATGTGGGAGAAAGTGGATACACATATATGTCTAATTGCCAATAATGGTAATGACAACAGCTAATATAAATTGAGCACATATAAAGTACTGAGTGCTGTGCTAAAGCAACATTTTATTTACTCATCATGACATCCTTCTATGGTAGGTATTAACATTAACCCCATTTGCAGATGAGAAAACTGAGGCACAAAGATTTTTTTAACCTGACCCAAGTCCTATGCTACAATAGTCTAATCCAGTGAAGATAGTTTATAACAGTTTATTACATCTTCATTTCTAATAGTAAAAATGTAGAAATTATGCAACTACCCAACAATAAAGGAATATTAATTATAAGGGAACCATATGGGCAGAAAATTGTGCAGCCATTAAATTCATCTATTGAAGAAAATAAAAATAACACAGGAAAATTCTCATGATAAATGTTCATGAAAAAAGAACGGCATACAAAAATGTGTACAACTTATGGGGTGGGAGGAAGAGAGGGAGGGAGGAAAAGGGAGAGAGGGAGGAAAAAAGGAAGGAAACATATCTAAATGTTAATAAAGCATCAAAACTTCAATTTGTACACTTCAAACATGTAGCTTATTTCATGTCATCTATACCTCAGTGAAGTTATTTAAAAATGTTAACAGAGGATTTCTGAGTACGGGGATCATAGATTATCTTAATTTTTATTTTTTTAATTATCTAAATTTCCTATAAGGATTATATATTGCTTTAATAACTGTGGGAAGTTAATGTTAATTTTTAAAGAGAGTTTGTAAAGGGAGCTCTGGGAATAAGACGGGAAAAGAAAATTCCAATTTAATTGATATGGGTGAGACCCCAATACATTTTCATGTCCCTAACTCCCCAGGTGATTCTCATATGCAGTCAGGGGTGGGAACCACTGATTTACACAGAGTACCTAGCCCAATCAATGCCCAGGGACACCTGATGCTTGATTAAATGGTGGCCGTCCCCATTATCCTCATCATCATCATCGTTGTTGTTATTGCTGTTGTTATACTCTTCAGCACTACTGGCATATTCACATTCTCATATTAAGGGGGGGGAGGGGGGAGTCTAGGTGGAGAAGATGGCTCAGGCATTGGCAGATTCATTGGAAACTTCAGTGAGTAATCGGGTGTTGGAGCTGGTGATATTTTCCCATCATAGACTCTGTCAGAGGCTTTCATTTCCCTGGGCCTCTGGGATTAGTAATGCAGAGTACTTCCAGACTATTAGTGTATAAAACTACAATGCAAAAAAAAACTTTTTACTAAAATTAATGATGCCAGGCCAGCCATAAAGAAATTCATCTCCCAAGTGACGTGCTCAGCAAAGCTGCACCAACTTCTGTAACAGATGTCTAGACAATTTGACTTTGAAATACATATCCCGAACCTGAACAGCCTGGAGTTTCCCAGCGAGTGCCCAGCCAAAGTTCAAAACTAGAGACCAAGCAGGAATAGAGGATTTGAAGATTATAAATAAACTTATTCATAGGGAAAGCAGAGCATGTACAGCAAGCTAAAAATTGATTGCCCAGAGAGGATGAGTCATCAATGAGACCATAAAAGACCGTCTTGCAGTAATCACACAGCAAGACAGTTCATTGTCCTTAAACATTAACTGCCTGTCACACCAGGCCTCCCATCAGCAGACTGCAAAGCCCAGATCTGGCCTCATTAAGCTTTCTAGACATCCCCGCCCTGCAAAGAAGCAATCCATTTCTCTCTATCCCTTTGAATCACCACATGGCAGTGAACGGAACCTCATCTGAACTCAGTGCCCTAGATTCCTAGTGTGTCCGCCAGCTGAAACGAATTGACCTGGGTCAGTCTGGCTGCCTGATCATTTTAAGACATTACATTTTTTATTGAGTATTTTAGGGCTAAAGATCACAGATACGCAAAGTCAAGCCAGGAGCAACCTGAGACAGTCTCCAGTTGTTGCAGTGGTGGGAAAGCCACTCCTCCCACCTTAATCATATCTCCTGAAGGGTCAAAATAACATAGGACAATCCAGCTAGGCTGTTTATAAAACTCTGCCTTCCTGCCACCTGCTTTTGCAGCGTGGTTGGTGTATTTTCAGACACTCAAAATTTAACTCGAGAGCCTTGAGATTTTACTACAATGACAAGCCTCTAAATGATACTGAGATTCAAGTGTACTAAGACCAATAAATTATGAGGAAAATCAACAGAAATGCCCTTTACCCTACCAACATCTCTTGAGCCTTGGCTGTGAAAAATATACCATGATCTTTGGGGTTGGGAGGTGAGTCAAATATCAATCCTTTTATTAAGTAACTCGAGACCTAGGGAAAGGCACCAAGTGGAGCTATGAACCCAAAGAAATGGATAGGAAATGATGAGGTCACACAGGTAAGTGGCTGACTGTTCTCAAGAGGGAGAAATGACTTCATTTGGCAGAGTGAGTCAGAGAAGGCTGAGAGCACATGATGGCACTAGTTGGGCTTTGAAAGGTGGAAAAGATGGGAACATGCATCACTGTTAATACCTCGTACCACAAAGAGGGTGGGGACCTCTCAGAGGGCCTGCACCAGCATGGGACCAGCAGAGCTTAAATAAGGGTCAAGAGAATGCCTACCATAGTCTCGTCAAGGATCATAGAAAAGTCACCAAATTAGACTGAAAGGCACCAGGAGGAACCAAGTTCAGGGACAAGTTACCTAATGTATGCACAAGTGACAGCAGGCACCAGAGTTCAATACACCACCTGAAGTACTGACTGGCAAAGATGGTTAAAGAAAAAGATTGGTTAAATATATTACAGCACACCGGAAAACATACTATGATGTGCTCATTAAAAGTCATGATATATATGAGCATTTATTCACAGGAAAACGGGTCCTCTATATATTAAGGAGGGAAAAACGGAGGTTAAAGAATGTCTTATACAAAAGATCATCTAGGTTTGTATCAAGATGAATTTTACTCCACTAACTCATGTGTGAGAGAAACATCTCATTTCTTCATGCCAACTAGGATTTAACTTTAAGCCCCTAATCTGGCAGAAAGTTCCATCTCAGTCAATAACAAAAATCCTATATCACATCCCTACAGCTGCATAAGAATCTTAGAGCTTAGAAGGTACCCACCAAACAAAATATGGCCTCTACTTTTCAGTCCACCATCCTCTTCTCTATTCACTTCATTGTTCATGCCTATATGTTACTTGAAGTTCACCTGTGCCAAGCATATCGGGCAAGCCTAAATTAGCAAAGCCTAAACAAGATAGGAATATCACTGTCTCATATAAAACAACTCTGGAAGTAGGTGATCTAGGGCTGATAAAGCAGCAACACAATAAGTAGGGCCTTGTCCTTCTGCCCCACCACCATAGAACATGGCTTCCATCCTCAAGACCACCTCATGGTCCAAGAGGGCTGCTAGAGATCCACCATCACATCCTCACTGCAGATCAGAAGGAGCATGACAGGCAGTAGGGAGAAAAAATTCCTCTTCCTTGAAACACCAAACAGAACAATCTTTTCTTCATCACATGGCTGCAAGGGAGGTTGAGAAATGCTGGCTTTATCCCAAGTAATCAGGTGCCCATCTAAAATTGAGGTTTGGGGGTGCCTAGGTGGCTCAGTTGGTTAAGCATCAGACTTCAGCTCAGGTCATGATCTCACAGTTCATGAGTTCGAGCCCCGAGCTGGACTCTGTTCTGACAGCTCCGAGCCTGGAGCCTGCTTCAGATTCTGTGTCTCCCCTTCTCTCTGCTCCTCCCCCACTCAGGCTCTCTCTCTCTCTCTCTCTCTCTCTCAAATAAATAAACATCAAAAAAATTTTAATAAAATAAAATAAAATAAAATTTAGGTTCTGTCACTAAGAACAAAGGAGAGTTGGGTATAGAAGTAAACAAAACTATCTCTCTCTGCCACAAAAGTATAAGTGGAGAAGAGAAGAGGGGTGAGAGTAGATCTTTGAGGATTAACATTTGAGAGATAAGCAAAGGATGAGCAACCCACAGTGAAGACTGAGAAGAAGCCATTAGAAGAAATCCTGGAAAGAATGGTGTGAAGAAATACAAGAGAAGGATTTCTCACACTCAGGGAATGGTTGATAGGGTGAGATAAGGCCAGAAAAAAATGTTCATTAGAGATAACTCAATTGTCCAAAGGAAATAGATCTCTGGAAAACAAAACATCAGGGGCTATATCTTTTGTTATACTCTTCCCAGGTGGTCAGGATTGCCCTCAACTCAATAGCTAGGTAAATCCCACTTTGTCAAAGGGGCCATTCTACTAGGTTAATTTTCCAGACAAGGCCATCCATGCCTGCTTATCTTCAGGGGTCATAGTCACATAATTCTGGTGCATTCTTCATGGCTTCGTCTTATTTGTTCCCTGAATTCTCATGGTTTCAGGAGTACACATACACTGAACCTTCTTACAAGAGATTACTATTATTAGACAAGACTGACTCAGGGAGAAAGACTTGCACTATTCATAACATAACACAAGAAAAACAGCTAAGATTTCTTGAATGCTTATTATATGCCAGGCACTGCACTAACTGTTCAATAAATATTAGCTGTTAGTATGTGTATGTGTGTGTGTGTGCACTCGTGTGCACACACACACACACATATGTTTGTGTATAATTAACCCTCAAAATGCTGTGTGAGGCAGATCATTCTTACCCTCATTTTACAGGCAAGGAACCAGAGTGTCAGAGAGGTTGAATGGTCTGCCCGTGGGCAGAGGTCATCTGTCACCGTGACTGTTGCTGCTTCTGTGCACACTCTTGCCTCCATAGCAACAATACATTTTAGCAAATTTCTTGTTATTTTTAGGTACAACTCCTTTCTGCCACACTCCAATTTTGTCTGTCACCCTCTGGGCTATGATAAGTTGGAAACCTAATTAGTGAGCTAGTGACAATGAGGGTTTACATAGAGCAGATGATTATTTTCTTCCTAGCGGGAAGCAATTTAGAGGGACTTACAGGTCAGGGGTCCTCCAAATCCCCTGGATCCTCTCAGACACCTTTGATCTGATCATCTGGATAATAATAATGATGGTGCCTAACATCTATTGCACACATATTCTAGGTGTTTAACTCATATTAACTCATTTAATCCCTGCCCGATGACCTTATGAAACAGATAATACTTTTTCCCTATTTTGCAAATGAGAGAACTGAGGTACAAATGTTAAGTAACTTTCCCCAAAACCACAGTTGATGAACACTGAAGCTTGAAGTGAATCCAAGTAGAGGCTGAGCACTAATCACTCGGGTCCAATGTTTTTTTTTTAATAGGTAAGAGGAAGAATGGTTATTTGAAATGGCATCTTGTCCAAACCTCTCTGCATCACCCCTCAACAAACCTACCCTAAAAGATCAAATCCTGGCAATTTGCAAGGATTCTGCTTCTCTGCAAAGGTGAGGGGCACTATAATCTCTTCACTGTCCTAAACACAGCACTTAGAAGCCTCCCCAACCCTTTTGACATCCAGGTTCCCAACAATGTTAGTAAATGCCGGTTTCAAGGTCTGACTACCCAGCAATCTGTGAACCATTAACTGAAGCTATTTTCTGCTTCTAGGGATCAATTGCAACTGCAAGAGGTAATAAGGTCCTGGCCAAAAAGCTGGAATGGGGAAGAGAGCAAATTTGAGGGCTCAGTAGGGAAAGATAGCCTCAAAAACATCCCCACCAAGAGGAAATATACCAGATGGAATGAAGCAGGATGGCAGAAAATCTTCAGTCAATCAACAACCTTACCTGCGGCCCTACCACTCCTGCTGAGAGGACAGGTGTTGGTGCTGAGAAGGGATAGAAGACAAAAGAGACACACGTGTTCTGTTCCCTCCAGGACTAATGATCCATCATATAAGCTCAATGGTCCAGAATAGTTGGCAACAAAGACGTTCTGGTCAATCAAATATGCTAGTTAGTTGAGAATTGCTGCATAGACTCTTCAAGTATTGTTAATTACCTAGAATTAATAAAACAAAATAGACAACATATTTTTTTGAAAAATCTAAAAGTAAATAAGAACACAGAAACTGGTGATCTACTTTTGTCACTACCAGCCTTCCTTTCCAGGTATACTGTTCTCCCTTAATTCCCTCCACTATATACCTTAACGTCCCCTAGAGATGACCTAGAGCCTCATGTTTTCTCCATTTCCAAGCCTGCCAAACACACTGACAGGAAAGAATCAGAAAGTATTGAGATGTGAACTGGACAATTTGTTTTTTATGTTTTAATGGGCTTCAGACCCTTATTAAATGAAAGCCATGAATATTAATAGTGGATTTCAAACACTAGTTAATCAAATGGGGAAAATGTTTGCAGGTAAGCAGTAATGAATGTTTCCTCTTATGTTTTGGCATTGCTTAAAATGTCAAAAGATTAAACAAGGGGGAGGGGTGCCTGGGTGTCTCAGTTGGTTGAGCATCTGACTCTTGGTTTCTGCTCAGTTCATGATCTCATGGTTTCATGGGTTCAAGCCCCACATTGGGCTCTCTCTCCCTCTCTCTCTTTCTCTCTCTCTCTGCCCCTCCCCTGATCATGCATTCTCTCTCTCTAAAAATTAAAATAAAAATAAAAACGATATAAATAAAAGAATTTAAATTTAAAAAAACATTTTTAACATGTATTTATTATGAGAGACAGAGAGAGGACAGAGCCTGGAGCATGGGAGGGGCAGAGAGAGGGGGAGACACAGAATCTGAAGCAGGCTCCAGGCTCTGAGCTGTCAGCACAGAGCCCAACCCAGGGCTCAAACTCACAAACCACAAGATCATGACCTGAGCCAAAGTCGGACGCTTAACCAACTGAGCGACCCAGGCACCCCTGGAATTACAATTTTTAAATCATAGGGAGAACAGAACAAATGAAATACATGAATAATCAAAAACTAATTCTTGTTCATGTTATTTTCACCTTTATCAATATCAAACTATTAGTAGGAGCTAGCTGGGTAAGAGACCATGCCTTATTTTTATATCCCCAGTGCCTAGCACAATACTATAAACATTTAAGAAATGTTTGTTGAACTGAACCAAAGATGGTAATTGGACAGCTTTATTGTATTTCCTAACTTTTTTTAATTTAATGGAGGAGACTTCAATAAGACTGAAAGGTTCAGAAGCAAAGCAGCACTAAAGAAAGGAAACAGAAATCAAGGAATTTAAATAAACCCCAATTGGGCAATGAGTCCTTGAGTAATAGGGAATTAACTGTCATTCTTTTAACTACAATTCTAGCTGTATTAAAACCAACAATCACTACTGAGAAAAACATACAGAATATTTTTTGAATTTGCCTTCTAAAGTGTCTGAGCACATTGAAGCCATACAGTAGAAAATATATGGTAGGTGTTGGTGGTAATAAAAATGCTATACTATTTTTTTCAAGAAAACTGTGTTTTTCTAGTGTGAAAATATGTATAAAATATGGTGGGGGAGAAGCAGGAAAAAAAACGTTCAAATGTGTTAAGTGCTCTCTACATAAGAAAATAGGTAAATTCAGGAATTTCTCCACTTTCCGCTAAAGATGGTAGACTGAACACATGTATTTAACTCTTTCATCTTAAGTTCTCTAAAAATCACAATAAAGGATAATTTTAAGGTACAAACTCAAAAGAACAAAGGGGGAAAAAGATAATATTTTATATGAACTGAAAGTCAGAAAAGCAAGTAAATTTGAGTTATCTGGCTTTACAGGCTCCAAGAAAGCTGAAATCTAAGCCGTAAGAAAAAAACAAAGAACAATTGATAGTGCAAATCCTCAATAGGCCCCGAAAGCAAAAGTGCCAGTACCTTTGCATATAAGGGTGAATGTGATATAAAAGTGAAATGACATTGCAAATCCATTTAATGGCAAATAAGATCACACCCAGGATATCTCTCCTTTACTGAATGCAACTAGGTGACTACCCTTCTCCAGCCCTGGCAGAGGACTAAAGTTTATTCTCTATTTGAGAATACCATGCCCATTTGAAGAAAAAGCCACTGTAGTGACGTAAGGGAAATTAAATTAGTGTATACATACTGACATTAAGACCCCTAGATTTCTTCCCCTATTTGGTTACCAGAATGCCAACAGACAGGCACAATACACAAACACAAATACACACACACACACACACACACACACGAAATCTGACTAGTCTAAAAGAACAGACTTCCCAAGGAAATAGTCCAGCCAGATCTCCCTGTAGTGAAGAACACAGGAGACAAGCTCAAATAAAGCTTCTAATCTGCTCTAATGACCCACACTTAAATATAATCAAACAGTCACGAATCACCAGACATTTGAAGAATGAATCTGTATGAAAATCAGAGACTACAATAAAGCAAACATAAAAGCAAGTTGAGAGCTATGAGGAGGAAGAAAAACTTCCAAAAAAATCTTAAAATTATCATCAGAAAGATAAAGGATACATTACATCCATAAAACAAGACAGGTACATTAGTTTTTTAAAAGGAACATTCAAAAAGCAAAAAAAAAAGAACTCTTAGAAATTAAAAGTATGATAATAGAAATGAAAAATTCAACAAAGGAGATAGAAAATAATTTGAGAAAATGTTACAAAAGGGAGAAATAAAATAGAGGTGGAAAATAAGAGGGAAAATAAATGAAAATTGGCATATCGATCCAGTATGTTGAGTTTTCAAATAATTAGAATTCCAGAAAGACGAGGGATAAAACAGGAGAGGAAATCAAGACGTAATTCAAAAAATTCCTCACAATTAAAAGACATGCTTTTCTACATTGAATGTCTCTAATTCAAGGGATAAAAATAAGCATATATTTAGATATATATCATCATGAAAATTCTGGAACAAGACAAGATGGGGAAAAACAGTTTTTATACATAGCATCATGAAGCAGTATGGTAGTGCCTTCTCAACAGCAGGTTGTGGAATCCAAAAGATAATGAAACAATGACTTTAAAATAATGAGGTAAAAATTTTCTAATCTAAAATTGTAGACCCATACCTCACACCTGTCAGGATGGGTAAAATCAAAAAATAAGATACAACAGGTGTTGGTGAGGATGTGGAGGAAAAGAAACCCTTGAGCACTGCTGGTGGAAATGCAAACTTGTGGAAAACAGTATGGAGGCTCCTCAAAACATTAAAAAGAGAACTACCAGGGCACCTGGGTGGGTCAGTCAGTTAAGCTTCCAACTCTTGGTTTTTGCTCAGGTCATGATCTCACAGTTCATGGGTTTAAGCCCCACGTCAGGCTTAGCACAGAACCTGCTTGGGATTGTCTGTCTCCTTCTCTCTAGGACCCTCCCCAACTGGTTTTCCTTCTCTCTCTCTTTCTCCCTTTCTCCATAGATAGATGATAGATAGATAGATAGATAGACAGATATAGAACTACCACATTATCCAGTAATTCCATTACTTGGTATTTACCAAAGAATATGAAAACATTAATTCAAAGGGTATACACACCCCTATGCTTATTGCAGCATTATTACAATAGCCAAACTATGGAAGAAGCTCAAGTGTCCATCAACAGCTGAAAAGATAAAGATGTAGTATAATATACAATGGAATATTATTAACTCAGCCATAAAAGAGATGAAATCTTACCATTTGCATCAACAAGGATGGGTCTAGAGAGTATAATACCAAGTGACATATGTCAGAGAAGACAATACCACATGATTTCACTCATGTGTGGGATTTAAGAAACAAAACAAACAATTAAGAAAAACATAACCAAAAACAGACTGTTAAACAGATGGTTACCATGGGTGGGCGGGTGGGAGGATGAGTAAAATAGGTGAAGGGGATTAAGAGTACACTTATCATGATAAGCACTTGGTAATGTATAGAATTGTTGAATCACTAGATTGATACACCGGAAACTAATATAATACGGTATGTTAACTATGCTGGAATTGGAATTAATTAATTAATTGATAATACCATGATTAGATAATCAACATTTCAAAATTTTTAATTTGCATACCTTTCGTCAGGAACTACTGGAAAAATGTGTTCCATTGAAATGACAGGGCAAAACAGAATGAGTAATAACATAATCAAAAGGAAAAGAAATCCCGAGAATAGAGAACTAAGGGAATCCCAGGATAATGGCAAAGGGAAATGTAAGATGTCAGCTGTGCATCCAGCCTAAAGAACAGGCAGTACAGACCAGTGTAGACCCAAAGTCTTCAGGAGAGACTTTTTTTTCAAGAAAATAAAAGTGGTAGAGAGCTTAAAGTGTTTAAACTGTATTGAGATAAGATATGCCACAATGAGGAGGGTTTGGGCTGAATTAGTGGCCAACACATAGAAAAAATAAACAGATAAATTAAAAGATATTTATTACTAACTTTAAGAAAAAAAATATTGTGAAGGAAAGCAAAATTAATCATACTATACTACCTGGCTCAGCCACACGCACACTACAAAGCTGTAAGACCATAAGCACACTGAGAGGAGGGGAATTTCTACATATCACAAATGTAGAAATAGTCATTACATCTAGCATATATTTTGTAGGGTTGGAAGCAAAGCATGAAAGAATTAAATCCTTGTTATATAGAAGAAAGTCAGTAGCTAACGGCTAAAACTTCAAATTCAAGAAGTAGTAACAGACTTGAGTTATTAAAAACATGGAGGTAACTGGTTGTTTATTGGGAGGCAAAATACATGGAGTATGAAGGTGCTGGGTAGCTGTTTCTCATTACCGGCCTCTAGAGCTCTGACTCTACTTGATAAAATTTACAACTATACACACACCACACACCACACACAACAACAAATCCCAACACTAAAAATTGTATGAATCTAGAATGCTTTCATCTATAAAAATAACAATTATTTAGAATGTGCTGTGCACTGTTCTAAATAGTTTACAGCATTAGTTCGTTTAATTCAAAAGAACCCTTGGTACTATCTTGGTACTATCACTAATCCATTACTACTTTCATCTTCCAGAAGATTGAGACCTCAAGGAAGTAACTAGCTATGTTCACTTGGTAAAAAAATGGAACCAACTTTCATGAGCAGGGAACCCAGAAACTAGTGTATAATAGTGTTCCTGGAGAACTTTTTAAATCTTTATCTTTCCAGTGGGGTTGGGTAGCGTTGCTCATGAGATTCCTTCTATCGGGACACTCTCCCCCACTTCACTTCATCTAATTAATGTCTATTCATTCGTCCATCTCTCAAGTCAAGGCTTTCCTAACCTGTGATTCTAGCTCAGTTAATTTGTTATAATGTGCTACAAAAACTCTGTAACCCTGCTTTCGAGCACGTTCATTATTACAGTAATCATATACCCTCATTGTGTGTGACTAGTTACATATACAACCAATTACTCCCCATATAGAATAAGCTCTGTGAGGCATTTGGGCACATTCTGTTTTTGCACAACACTATAGCCCCAGGAATTTAACGACTAATTGGATGAATATACAAATGCATGAGCAGACAACTTAAGATTCTGAGATGTAGTTTAAATATATATTCTCTCAGGGCAACCAGAGGACCGTTTGTGGTCCTTGTTTTCCTTAGAGTCTAACCCTCCTGCTTCTCCAAGAAGTTTGGAGAAAGCAAATCCTGGTAATGCAAGCCAAAACACTCTTTCAAATAAAAAGGTTCCCCTGCCTACACAAAGGACAAAAATAGCTTATTTGATTTTTGTTTTGTTTCATTTTTGTTGCTGTTTTAATGAGGCCAGTTGGTTAAGGTTTATGATGAGTAGTGAAAGGCAGTAGCATTCCCTGATCTGAGATCTCTTGTGCCTTCCTGCCTTTCTAAATGTTGAAAGATTATTAGAGCATGGAAGGCAGCATTTTGAACTCTGAGATCCTTTCTCAGAAGGTGGGATGCTTGGGGCACCTCGGTGGCTCAGTAGGTTAAGCATCCAACTTCAGCTCAGTTGTGATCTCACCATTTGTGGGTTCCAGCCCCGCATCATCAGGCTCTATGCTGACAGCTCGGAGCCTAGAGTCTGCTTCAGTTTCTGTGTCTCCTCTCTCTCTCTCTCTCTCTGACCCTCCCCCACTTGCACTCAGTGTCTCGCTTTCTCAAAAATAACTAAACATTTTTAAAAAATTTTAAAAAGAAGGTGGGATGCTTCAGAATCAGGTATGAAGAAAGAGTCATTACTTTATTGTTTCCATTGTGAAAACTCCTCCAAAGTGATTATTTAGTTCTTTATAAACCAAGAAAAAGAAATGATTGATTACATTTTTACTTTTTAATCAGCAGCAGTAACAGCATCATGTAGTCACAGCTCCCTATACTTAAACGTTTTGTCTCCCAAGATTCTCCTCTGATCAACCCTGTAAGAAAATTCATCACAGACTATCTTTAGGTGACAACAGTGACATGTCTGGAGGGTGGCTAGGGTATCCAGTTTTGGGCAAAGCTGCTTATTTGACTAAATAGGAAGACCTGCTCCAACCATGTCATTTAATTGCAGGCAACCAATTTTCTCTGGATTCATACAAATTAGTTTGTCTCTATTTTTTAACCAGCCTGATATACATCTTTACCTCTAATAGAAACACTTTTATTCCACACAATTTAATAAACACATAAAAGATTTGGTGACAGCTCACTCATTGATGTCTTCACAGAGTCTGCATACAGTTGTGTTTTGTCTTCTGACACGTCACCATTAGTGGAACTCAAAGATGGGTCTTCGGACAGTGCTTTTTATTTCTTTCAGCCTGCTCCACAGCACGCCTAGATGGATATGAAGAAGATTCATCAAAGACATCATGATTCCACATGCTCTGCCCTGACTGCGCTTTCTCATCTGTTATCCTCCCGGAGATCTAAGGCCCCGTGTGTCTGGCTGTCCTCTCCTCATTATCTACCATTCCACTCTCGTCCATTCCCGGCTAGGGCCGCTCTTTGTTCTTCACTTCTTTGCCTTTCATTCTCAGAGCCAAATATCAATACTGCTCACATCATTCCAAATGTTCAGAATCAAAAGTCACATTAACAATTCCTTCTGAGTACGCTGTCCATTTTTGAAGGTGGGTTTTTTTATTTACATTGACTCTTTTTCACATGTAAAAAATACATACGCATTTACTTTAAGAAGCGGGTACCCCGTGATCCTCCAAGAGATTGAAAAAAATGCCTTTAGGTACTGCCGGTTCATACTTAATGGCACATACAGATTTGACTTTCACTTTGTTCCATGTTCATTCTGATCATTCATATTTAATGTTACACATACTTGACTCCTTGACTTTTTTTTTAATCTCGTATGCTGAATGGTGCACAAATTAATCCCGTATTCCACTATCCAGCAACTTGTCATTATTTTATCAGCATTGACTGAGCTATCATTGTCATCTATTCATTAGCTTTCGAAAGATTTAAGCCTCTTCTCCTGTATAATCTAGCTATGTTATTTATCATATTCTGTCAGTAAGTCCTCTTTCTAGTGGTATCTGCTTCACAGGAATAGATCATCTTCTGGGCTGAACTTCCCCTGAATATCAGAACTGCTACTTTTTAGCTACCTACCACTGTTAACCTTGATGGGGCTCACAGCTTGGATGGATCAAACTCTGTTGTCCTAGTAACCAGTAATGGTGCCTCGTCACTAAATGGTCTCGTGACAGTCACCTAGTTTCTGTAATTCCCACTGAAGAGAGCTACCAGCTGCCTTCCCAGAAACATTCTGGGAAAGCAGACCCACAGCCATTGAAGGAAGCTGGATTCTGTCTCATTTGGGAAAATCCTCAAGTCATGAAAGCTTTTATTTTCAGAGTACATGGGAGGGCAGGTGCTAGCCAGCAATACACGCCCATTTCATGGTGTTTAACGGTTTCAAATAGAGGGGAGGTCCTGAAATAGTGGCTTCATTTATGTTCATTTCAGTGCTGCTTTTTAAATCTCCTGGGAAGTCTGTCCTCTGGACTAGCTAGGCTTGGCTCTTAAAGTGAAAACTCTCACTTGCCAATAATCAGACTCACCCTGACTTCTTACTGGTTTCAGAATCAAAACAAATCTGACTTGTGAATGACTGACTCAGCCTAGTACTGACAATAGGCTACATAAAATCAGAGTATGCTCCATGGATACCAGTGATCAGCATGATACCCTTGGACAAAGGGCAGTCACATTTCCAACATGTGGCTTCTCCCCATGCCGTTTTGTTGTATCTTGGCATATTTCCATATGAATACCCAATTAGGCCATGGAAGAAGGAGATAAAGCAGGGCCAGTGGATAAGGTAACCTCAGATAGAAAATGTTCACATACCCTTTAGCACGAATCACAGCAAAAAATAAAATTAAAATAAAATAGGTTCCTCTATTTGGCAAAAAGAAGAAAATGTGAAAATAGGAGAAAAAAGGCAAATACTGATTTGAAAAAACATCCAAGGCTCTGGATGGAACATACAAAGAAGCCTTTTTTTTCCCCAGTCTAATTCTTTCCACATAGTCAGTCAGTGTCCAACACTGGCTGGATTGGAGTCTTTCTTGAAAGCTGTATCATTATAGCCTGAGTCTACCTCAATAAGATATATAAGGTTCACTAGTGGATAAGCAGGGCAAGCTCAATGAGGAAGAAACTATGCTCTATATTCCCTCAATGCTACGTAAGAGGCAAGTGATCAATAAGTATGTATTGAACAAATGGATGAGCTAACAGATGAACACCTGAGTCCTTCCGTGACCTCAGCCCTACAGCAATGCTTGCTCTATACCATAAAGCTATAACCACAAGGAAATATTCCATTCTGATATTACTGTAAAAGTTGAAATTTTCTATAATAAACTTCACTTTTATGTTTCAAGCTGAGCGTGTTTTTACTTGGATAATAGGGTCTCCTCTGGCTTTTTTTCTCCCTTAACGTAGCCATTTTGGTTAGTATTTACCATCTACAATGCAGCAGACACAGGTGTTGCTACAAATTTCGTGTTGCACTGCACTGCGGGACTTACAGCATGTTTTATCATGGAACCGCATTTTGGCCTTAATAAAACACAGCACTGCACAGCATGACATTCACCATAATCTAATTAAATACAATGCCCAGGGAAATATGTCACTGGGAAGGTGAAACACACATGTTGTTTCCTTCTCCTTTCTAAGCAAGGGGCAGCTAAGGCACAGTTTAGGAAGAAGGTATTTACACAGTGAGCTTCAGCAGTTTGCCAGCAAGAGAAAAAAAAAGTGAGGATATAGGAGAGAGGGGAGGACGTAGAAAAGAAAAAATAAGGAGCAAGGGGGAAAAATGCAGTAAATGATCATCAGTATTTCAATTGTTTCTTTTCTACCTAAACCAAAATCTCAAAGAATTTTCACACTTAGAGACTTAAGAGATGTAGAGAATGAGATTTCCTAAGCAATAGGGAAGAGCCAAAAAGACTTGTTTTTTCACTCCCGGTACTGACCAGTTTCTAAAGAAACTCATATAAATATCTCCCCAAAATAATGAGAATCAATTTGTCTCTCCACTCCGGTGTGACAACAGATAGTTAAGTCAAAAACCAGTCTCAAAAGCCAGGATTATATGAGTTCCAGTCCTGGCTATACCTTTCACTGACTGTAACCTAGAGTGTGTCAATTAACACTTTGGGCCCTCAGCTTACTTAAAAGATAAGGACATTGGATGAATTATCAAGGCAAAGATTCCAATACTGACTTTATGTAAGAAAATCCACTTATTTGAATTTTTGTCTTATCTATGTAATCTGAAATTTCTATTAAGGTCACTGGAAGCTTTAATTCACAAGGCAGGTATATACAAACCTAGGACACTAGACCAACATTCAAGCACATCAACACTCTTCTCTCACCCCTGCACCCTAGGAGATGTGAGCAAATGAAGGAATACAGTACTTGCAAAGTTGATTTACTGATGATCAAGGAGGCAGCAAGGCTCTCCCTTTTGGCAAGCAAATCCAATCTCTCTGAGGGGCTCATGGGTCCTCTTTCTCAGTTTTTAGGGTAGAAAATGAAATGCATCCCTCTCTTCTCCATTAAAGGAGAAGGGGGATGCCACAACACCCTACTTCCATGAACAGCCTTTAAAGAATCCTTCTCTCTGTTTGACACTAGAAGCAGGTTGTAGACCTCACTTTGGCCACCTCTTAAGAAGTCACATGAGGGTGGGTCTAACATCTCTTAAGAAGATAGGGGCAATGCCCCCAAATGGTTCTCAGCTTTGAGTTTCAGTTAAAAGTCCAAGACAAAAGGAAAAGTCCCATTTAACATCTTGTCAGATACATCTTAAATTTATATAGCCCAAAGAGAGCTCTTTCTTTTACCACCCTCTCACCAACAAATAAAAACCTTGTCTTTCTCAACTCATTATGATGCCACTAGCCAACCTATAGCTGCTCAGGCCAGAAACCTAGAACACAGTCTCAATTTCTCATACCACCTACTTCCAATCCATCAGCAAGGCTTGTTAACTCCACGTGCTCCACCACCAGCCTGGATTAAAGCCACCATCATCACTCACTGAGATTTCTGCAATGGCCTAACTGGTCTCCCAACTTCCACTCTTGTCCCACTACATTCCATACTCTACCCAGCAGTCAACCTGGGCAATCTTCTAAATATTTAAGTCAAACTATGTGACACCTTGCTGTAAACAACCCCATTGCTTTCTAATCTGCTTGGACTAAAATCCTGCAAGTCCCTCCCCACATTACCAGCCCCACTTATTCTATTTTCTCACCTACTCACTGCTCTCCAGTCACTTAGGTCTTCCTCGTCTTTGATACAGAAGCTCATCTCTACCTCTGGGCCTTTGCACTCACTGTTCCCTCTCCCTGGAACATACTCCTACCAGATCTTGTCATTTGAGTCACCATTCAAATACTCCCTCCTCAGTAAGGCCTTCCTTAATTATCAATCCCACCAACCAGTTTTTTTCTATCATTATTTTATTTTTCCTTACTTCTATTCATAAGTCAAAATTTTCCTGTGTATTTATTTGCTTGAGCAGGCATATGACTTCACTGTCAAACTATCTAGCATAGGGCTAGACCACAGTGCTTGCTCAATGAATTTTTGCTGAATAAATGAATTTTTTCCTCGGATTTCATGTGTAAAGCAATTACGCAATGAACCCCTGTGAGTTAACATGGATGAATGTTTACAGAAGGTAGCAAACTATGATAAAGACTATTGGCAGTTCTTACTTGGGTTACTGTTTTAAGTAAATTTTTTTTCCAACTATTTAAAGTATTTAGTTTAATTCTAAAAAGGCTTTTTCTGAATCCATTCAAAGCTATGTTTGTTTTGTCTTGAGATTTTAACACATGAACTTCAATTTTATTTTCAAATTAGACTTCTATTAGATAAATGTCAACCTATAATCAAAGAGGGGAACATATTCCCAATAGATCAATAGAAACCCACAAAACTCAGTTAAGGATAAAGTGACAAAATAATTGCTGATGTAAAACAGGACACTTTGAGAGTGAAAGGGGGTACTCTTAATAATTATGCTGAGGCAACAATATAAGCTAGAATATATTGTCACCCTAGTCCATATAGGTAATTTCAAAAATGTGATGCAGTCGTTTGGGCTTTTGTTTATTTTTGATGAGGTGTGTTGGGATTATAGATTTATTTTTAAAGAGAAAGGGAAGGGGTGCCTGGGTGGCTCAGTCTGTTAAGTGTCTGACTCTTGGTTTCAGCTCAGTCATGATCTCATGGTTTAGTGGGTTCAAGCCCCGATAGGGCTCCACACTGACGTGCAGAGCTGCTTGGGATTCTCTGTCTCCCCTCTCTCTTTTGTCCCTGCCCAACTTGCACTGTCTCTGTCTCTTTCAAAATAAATAAACTTATAAAAGAGAGAGAGAGAGAGATAAACAGGAAAGAATGAAAGAGAATACAATATGAAAGAACCAAAATAGAAGATAATTATTTTTTAAGAATAGAGTGCAGATAACACTACTCAATAAATATAATAAAATAAGCCTATATTAGATCTGTATTTTGGTGAAAGAAAGGGCAGGAGAAAAACAGAAGGGTGAATAGACAGGCAAGTAGAGATAAACAGAGAATGGCAGATGGGAAGAAAGTTGGAGAGAAGCAGAGTGGCTGAAAGAAAGGAGGGACCATGAACGGACCCAAGAAGATATCAGAGGTTGGGTTTCTCAGAAGCGGAGTGGAGAGATGGAGGCTGGCATGCAGGATGTTTAACAGGGAGCGTTGGGGGACCGACAGCTGTAGAAGCAGGGGGAAGGAGACCGGAGTGAAAAGGAAGCAGCTAAGCTGAAGTGCAAGACCAACGCAGGATTCCACGCACGCACCTCGTAGGGCTCTCTGGAGCTGAGAAGGCCCTTCTGAGTTTTTCCAAGTTGGAACAAGGGAGTCAGGTCTTCAATACCCCCGACGTCAATCAATTCTTGGATGTGGACTGCATCTGGGAGGAGGCATGACTTTGAGTGATGCAGTTTCTTTAGCTGATGCTGTTTCCAAGGAAAGTTGAAGGAAGAGAGTCCCACCACTGTCTAGTTAGGTCATTTTTTTTCTTCCTCTTTCCCTATGCCTATAGGTGTGGTCTTTGACATATTTTTAGTCTTCACTTCTATGCATATGAGGGAAAGTATATGTATGTACCAATTTTTTAAGATTTCTATTGAAATGTCTTTAGGGTTAAAATATTCTTGAAGGCACAACTTGTCCTTTTCCTTGCCATTTTATCCCAATATCTCTGAAAAAAAACCCAACTCACATGGTGGATGTTCAATAAATAGCCTTGGGGAATCAAAATGGGATCCAATCTGACCTCCAGGAACTTCTGCATTCTGGAGCCAGTTTGAAATGGAGACTTCCTTCCTAATGTTACCTTTCTTGAAAGGAACTGGCCCATATTTTCCTTGAATTAACGAGTAAATTTTTCCGTTGCCTAAATTATCATTCCTTTCTTCAGGCTACCCCTGAAATGCTGAGAGAAATCCATCTCTTTCATGCTTGGATCTCATCATTAATAACCTTCAAATATTTCTCGTTGCTCATAATTTTAACAGAATAGTAATAATGATGATGAATGTTTTTAGTAAAACTGAACTTCCTCCAAAAGTTCTAAATATTCATGCTTAATTTTTCTGTTATTTTTCACCTCCTACTTTTCCAATACTTTGAATGATGATTTTAAAGTACATAAAGAAAGTAATCCCGGGGCGCCTGGGTGGCGCAGTCGGTTAAGCGTCCGACTTCAGCCAGGTCACGATCTCGCGGTCCGTGAGTTCGAGCCCCGCGTCAGGCTCTGGGCTGATGGCTCGGAGCCTGGAGCCTGTTTCCGATCTGTGTCTCCCCTCTCTCTGCCCCTCCCCCCGTTCATGCTCTGTCTCTCTCTGTCCCAAAAATAAATAAACGTTGAAGAAAGTAATCCCTAGACAATAACAATGTGAAAAGTTATTTGCTCGTGTAATGGTCTGCCCCTTTCTTTCCCTAACAAACTTGACCTTTAGGGAAAGAAATCTACACCTAGCTGCAATTGTCATATGAGGCCTGCCCAACTATAAAAGGAAGTTGAGATTTTTAAATGTGTGAAGTTATTTATTAAATCACCAGTTTAATAACCACTTCTAAGTGTTTAGATTTTCATTTGTCAGGAAAATAGGTGACCCTTTAAATAGATAGCTGTATAAAATAATTTGGCTTTAACATTTTACTTGTTAATTCCTCATATTTCAATTAACTTTGTTGTGTTTTAACTTATAACTCAGGTTTGCTACTTTTTCTAAGGATTTTTAGATATTTGTGTTAATTAGATTTTTTAGTCTCCTGTTAGCAGTTTTGGCTTCTCCTGCAATTCCTTGCCACAGGCTGAGAAGAGTCATTGGATGTTTAAATGGCTTAAACAAAACAGGCTGTCATCTTCAGAAAAAGTTAAAGAGGGACAGGCATATCTCAGAAGTAAGATTCTAAATATTTCTAGCTATAATAAAAGTAAGAAAGGTAGGTGGGGGGGTTAAATAGGTAAAAGGGATTAAGAATACACTTAGTAATGAGCACTGAGTAACGTATAGAATTGTTAAATCGTTATATTATACACTTGAAACTAACATAACACTGTGTGTTAATTATACTTCAATAAAAAAAGAAGGAAAGAGAGAAAAGTAAAACTCTTTATACTTTCAATAATAGATTTTACTTCTATCCAGGAAGCATAATGAGTCAAACAGATCTGAGTTCAAATTTGCTGACCAGCAGTGTGGCTTGGGGCAATAGTCTTTACTTCTCTGAGCCTTGATTTCCTCACTCATAAAATGATCCTCTCTTATGTCACTGGGAGGAACTAACAGACAATTAAGACAGCCTCTGGTACAGAATAAGCAACTTGGAAAATAGTAGCTATTAGTATTAACTCTATTGTTCAGGGTAAATGTTTAAAATATACGAAACGACGATTATGAACACATACAGTGTAGTGTACTTATATTCATGATTGAACGTCAAACTGTATTTAATGATGATGGACTCTAGATTCATGATTAAGAACACCTACTTCTATTATATAGCATGTCATGGGCTCTCCCACATGTACAAAGCTTTTAATTATTTCTGAACTTTTTATTTTTTCTTCCTTAAAAGAATTCAGGAGTTTACTTTCTTTATCTTGGTAAGTTTCAGGCTGAGGGCAGACCACACACACCACCATCATAATTCTATGACAAATTTACTCCATTAATATTTTGAGGTGAATCTTTCCATAGGCAGTTTCAATACTCCTCACTAGCCATTTGTCCTACATCTTTTTTTTTTTTGAGAGAGAGAGAGAGAGAGAGAGAGAGAGCGCGCAAATGGGGGAGAGGGGCAGAAGGAAAGAGAGAGAATCCCAAGCAGGCTCCAAGCTCGGCACAGAGCCTGACAGAAGACCTGAACCCAGGACCCTGGGATCATGACTTGAGCCAAAATCAAGAATCAGATGCTTAACTGACTGAGCCACCCAGATGCACCCCCACCCCTGTCCTACATGTTTTTATGTTATCATACATACATCTCTCCACAAATCTGCAATAATGACTCATGAGAACATTACCCTGGGCACATGTTTAAAACATCAGTCAGTATTTTCTTATTATTATTATCAGTGAACATATTTCTTTAACATTGGCTGCCACATTTTTGGTGTTTGTTACAGGCTTGTAAACACTAACAAGATTAAGAAACGCTTTGAGTTATCTGGATAATTGCTTACCTCATATAAGAATTATCTGGCAATTCATTAAATTAAATTATAACTGAAGCCATGCTGAGTAGCTAAGAACATCAGCTATTTCAGATTCAGTAAGGAATGGGAAAGTTTGTGAAAAGTCTGAGTTGAACCCCAACCGAGCATCTATTGATCTAGCTGGGCTTTTTTTATTTTTAATTAGAAATTGACGTCTGTGGTCATTTTACATTAGCTACAGATTAAAACAAGTGGGGAGATTGGAATATACTGACATTTACCTAAAAAAATGATATTATATGCTGTTCCCACAAGTGTAATATTAAATGGAGCATTGAAGTAATTATCTGGATAATTAAAAAACTCATGATATGCTATTAAGGAAAGAATGGGAAGTAGGAGATGCAGTCTCAAATTATCCATTAAAAAAATCACTGCTTCTCTTTTAACCACTATTAGTTTCCAAATGAAATGCTTCATTTAGGTGACAAGAATTTCCAAAGCAAAGAAAATATTTCAGTGAGATTATGTCTGATTGTTTTTCACAGCATCTGAAAAACAATTATTCACATCTGTAAAAGGAGAGGAACTCTGTCGGTGGAATCACAAGTAAAACTTGGTCTGAATTATTGTGGTTTTCTCTCAATGTCAGACTTGCCAAAAGCAAGCTCAAATGAGAAGTAGCCAAACAAGGCCTTCAGTGTGTTTGAAATGCCAGAGAAGTAGCTTTTCGTCCCCGGTTCCCTTCCATGAGATCGTAGTGGGTGGAGATGACACACAAAAGTTGAGGCAACAAGACAACCCAAAACTGGTTTGAAAACAGAAGCTGGCATCATTCATACAGAGATAACTGACACCATCAAAGCATTTTATCTTGGCCTTGCCATCTAGATTTACTAAATCTTTCCCCCACGTGGAACCTAATAGAATATAAACCAGAGGGGCACCTGGGTGGCTCAGTCGGTTAAGCATCCAACTTCAGCTAAGGTCATGCTCTCACAGTTTGTGATTCGAGCCCCACGTTGGGCTCTGTGCCGACAGCTCAGAGCCTGAAGCCTGCCTGGGATTCTAGGTCTCCCTCTGTCTCTCTCTCTGCCCTCCCCCACTTGCTTTCTGTCTGTCTGTCTCTCTCTCTCTCTAAGATAAACCTTAAAAAAAGAAGAATATAAACCAGAAATACAAATCCAGACCTATCTTTCTACCTTCCTATCTATCAGCCTTCTCCCTAGCCTGGCTTCCCAGGACAAGATGACGAATGAAGCTCCAGACAGAACGCTGGACAGAGCAGTCTCACCGCAGGCCACGGCCTCCCATGCATATAAATTGTTCTCTTTGAGGAAGCCACACATCAAGCTTTCTTTTGACAATTCAACATGAGAAGTTGTGTCACACTGATCAGTCCCAGAGTTCACACCTCCTCGAACAGGTTGAATGAAGTAAAATAAACCCGCCATCTGTTCCTGACACTTGTTTAATTTTGGAGGGAATCTAAAATTTGACTAACTCTGTAAGAGGAGCTGAGAAAACGTAAACAAAGCCTCTTAATTTAAAATTGACTACACGCATGTTTTTCCCAGTTCCAGACAATCTGCTGTCTTCCAGCTGTGCTTGCTCAATTCTGCATCATTCTGGGAGCCCTGGTGTCACAGCGGTGAATAGGCAGGGTTCAGCAGAGATGAGACTGTGCCAACCCCGCCTCCCCCACAGCATACAAATGAGAGCCCTTACGAAAGCATTAATAATGCAGAGCACACCAAGGTAGATGGCTTGGCACGGCCCTGAATGCACATCAACAGAGGCAGCCAGGACTCGCCAGCCTGAATGTGTCTGCACAGGAGGACTGTCTGCGAGTGTGCCTGGTCTCCTAATCGCCAGTCTCCTTTCCCGTCACCCTCAAGGGCTTCATGAATAAAGATGAAGGACAAACACTTTCTGCCTCTCTTTAGTACCTCAGCAGGTGCACTCTTAATAAACTTTCTTATCTCTCTGGGTACGAATGACCTCAGAGATTCTGCAAACCCAAAACCTGTCATTACTTTTTCTCCTTTCGTCCACAAAAAAATATGCCCGAGCCACTGAGGAGGAGGAGAGAAAGCATGGATGACAACAGCAAAAGAAACAAATTAATCTCGGAGAGATGCAGAATGTCCACACAGAAAATATCCACCCACCGTCACAAATGTGCTTCACTCCTTAGCAACCCATCTGCTCCACTCACCAAAGAAAAACTACCAAATTCAAAAGTTTTCCTGTGTTAGCATGTGATAAGGAGTCCCCGGCATCTCTAAGGAAGATTTCCAATATCTTTGGGAAGAGAAATTTGACTTGCGTTACTTTGATCGTCATCAGAAGGGATGGCCAGCCCAAACTCTAAAGCAGGATGCAATTCCCACAAACTCCACAGGCAGCCACCACAGAAAGCAGAAAGGGGGGAAACTGACATTATAGTATTTCACATTGTGATTTACAATTAGATTCTGACCTTTAAGAGACCCACAGTAATATTACAATATGAAGACACAAATTTATGGGTGAGCGAGCCAGCAATTAAACACATTTTTTAAAGCTACAATTTGTAGCTTAATTTGTTTTTATATGTGGCAGTTTCTTTCATTCCACAGTGAGTAGCACATAGAAGACATGTGCTAAATGCTTTGGATGCATGGGTGACTTAACACTGAAAAATCATGAATCTTGTTGCTGGCTCGCTTGCTTCAGTAAATGTTGACTGCCTCCTTCTACCAGCCAGTTGAGGTGGCATCTTCAAACACACACACCAGGAAAAACAAAAAATGTGATAAAATATAAACCAGAGACAAAGCATGAAAATCAAGGAAAACATGAACTAAAGTAGAAAGACAAAACAAGGTGAGACAAAAATGCAAATGCGTTCGTGTATGGTTCATAAGGGCCTCTCAGTTTCTTCCAAACTTCCCAAGAGCCAAAGGAAAGAGGAGTAAACTTCTCTGAGTAACATATACATTTGTGTTATCGGAAAAGATAAACATCCCAAGTGCTCAGAAGAAGTCAAGTTCTACGTTAGCACCAATATTAAGACAAATGTTCATGTGCGGTTTCCTAGAGGGGACATCCTTCTCAGCTGTTCCAAAGGTGTACCAGACCTTCTCCTGCTTCAGACCTTTGTAGTCACGGTTCTGCTCTCTGGAATGTCCTTTCCCCATCAGTCACATGTCTTAGTCTCTCACCACCCCAAATCTTACCTCAAACACCATAGCTTCATTGAGTTCTCCCCAGAAACCCTGCTTAAGACTGCCAAGCTCCACTGTCACCCCTGTACCGCCACTTCCTCTCTCCAGTTCATTTTTCTGCATAGCATTTACCATCTTCCCACATACCATAAAACACATTCAATCTGTCTGTGGCCTGTAACTCCAGGCCCATCACCAACTAGCACAGTAGCTCCATAACAGAATGTTTCTGTTTTGTTCACTACTGTATCCCAGAGCCTAATAGTATCTGGCAAATGTATTAAATGAATGAACAAATGGACAGTTGTCAACAATATTATTATGACATGAAATAGCTTCCCTTTGTGAAGTAATTCTACTGGATAAGCAATTTGGTCCCTATTACGTACACATCTAGTGACATGGCTTGATCCAAAGTCAGACTTAAAACCACCTATAGTGGCTCTTAACTATATCTGGTCACAGACTCTTTGAGACTCTCAAGAAACAGACCCTCTATTATAATGCTGTCCAAAATGTAGCCACATATATCATGTTAAATTTTCTTAGAAGCCACATTTAAAAATGAAATTAATTTTTGGGGCGCCTGGGTGCGCAGTCGATTAAGCGTCCGACTTCAGCCAGGTCACGATCTCACGGTCCGTGAGTTCGAGCCCCGCGTCAGGCTCCGGGCTGATGCTCGGAGCCTGGAGCCTGTTTCCGATTCTGTGTCTCCCTCTCCTCTCTCTGCCCTCCCCCGTTCATGCTCTGTCTCTCTCTGTCCCAAAAATAATAAACATTGAAAAAAAAATTTAAAAAAAAAAAAAAATAAAAATGAAATTAATTTGGTAATATATTTTGCATATTCAAATTATCATTTCACATGTAATCAATATAAATTATTAAGCCAACCAGTTTATGGTAATTTGTGGACGGTAATTAGCCACAGGACACTAATATACTGACAAAAAAAGGAATAAAAACCACCAAAATCAGGAATAAAGAGGAACATTGCTACTGACCTTATAGAAATTTAAAACACTAAAAAAAAATATTGTAAATGCCACAAAATTAGAAAACTTTGATGAATCATATAAATTCCTAAAAAGACACAAATTACCAATACTTAATCAATATGAGAGAAAAAATCTGAATTGACTTATAATAAGAAAATAAGTTAACAATTAAAAATCTTCTCAACAAGGTGAATCCGGGCCCTAATGGCTTCACTAGTAGATTCTACCAATATTTTAAAAAAGAAAAAATACAATCCATGCACATTCTTTCAGAAAATAGAGACAGAGGAAATACTTCTCATTTCATTCTATGTGAACAATATTATTCTGAGAACAATGTCAAAGACATTATAAGGAAAAAAAATATACCAACATTCCTCATGAACATAGATGCAAAAATTCTTAACAAAATATAGGAAAGTGAATCTAATAATGTTTTAAAATATTATACACCATGACCAAGTAGGATTTATCCCAAGGATGCAGTTAGTTTAATATTGAAAATCAATTAGTGTAATATACCCTATCAGTAGAATAAATGACAATCCACATGATCATCCCAATAAATGCAGATAAAGAATTAGACAAAATCCAACACCATTCTTAATTTAAAAACAAAAACAAAACCTCGAACAAACTAGATGGAACCTAACAAAGAGCATCCACAAAACACCCCAGAGCAAACAGCAAACAAGATAAAAGGCTTATTATTTTCTCCCAAAACTGTACAAGGAAGGTTGTTCTACCTCTCTACTTCTATTAAATAATGTACTAAAATTTTAGTCACTGTGAAAAGACAAATTAAGAGGAATTAAAGGCATCTTAATTAAAAAGAAAAAAGTAAAACTGTCTTTATTTGCAGATGACTTGATCATACATGTAGAAAATCCTAAGAAATCATAAAGCTCTATTAGAACTAATAACAAAGTCACAGGACACAAAATCAATTACAAAATTGGATACAAAATTTAATTACATTTCTATATATGGCCATCAAACAATCTAAAAATGAAATTAAGAAAACAATTCTTTTCACAATGGCATTAAAAAAGAATAAAAATATTTAGGAATTACTTTAACAAAGAAGTATAAAACTTGTATACTAAAAACTATGATTAAGCCCCTGCCCCCCCAAAAAAACAAACTGTAATTGCTAAAAGAAATTAAAGAGGTCTAAATAAATGGAAAGACTTCCCATTTTCATGGATGGAAGACTCAATTTTCTCAAATTGATCTACAAATTCAATTCAATCCTTAGCAAAAATCTCAGAAGGATTTTTGTAAAAATTACCAGCTGACCCCAAATTTATATGGAAAAGTAAAGAACCTAGAACAGTCAAAACAATTTTGAAGAAGAACAGAGTTGGATGATTTACACTATTTCAATTTCACAACATACTCAAAAGCCATAGTAATAAAGATTGTAGTGTTGACAGAAGGATGAACATGTAGATCAATGGAATAGAATTAAAGATTCTAGAAATAAACTAACCCGTTTTGACAAAGATGTTGACACAATCCAATGTGGAAAAATAGTCTTCGCAACAAATGGTGCTAAGATCATGGAATAAGCACATGCAAAAAATAATAATACTTAGACACTTACATCATAAATACATAAAAATAACTAAAATGAATCATAGACTAAATTGAAGAACTAAGCCTATAAAACTTTTAGAAGAAAATATAGAAGAGAATGTTCATGACATTAAATTAGGCAGAGTCTTAGATACAGTACCAAAAGCGCTATTCATGAAGAAAGAAATCAATACATTGGACCTCATCTAGAAAAACATAAATTCATAAAGATAAAAAGCATATCAATGGTTGCCTAAGGCTAAGCATGAGGGAAGTTTATGGGGTTATGGGAAGCTTCTAAAATTTGATTGTGGTGAGGCTACCACAGTCTATAAATGCAACAAAAATCACGAACTTGTCAACTGTACACTTACAATAGATACGTTTATGGGAGAATAAATTTGATCTCAATAAAGCTGTTTTTCTTCCAAAAAGTGAAATGAGCCATCTCCTACCTTCCAGAAGTTCCTAGTCTAAGAAGATATAGAAATGCTTTAAACATAAATGGTATGGGTCAATTCAGAGAAAACAAAATACTGGAGAAGGGAGTGATTATCACTTCAGCTATGTCAAGCTTACTTGTATCAAAACAAGACCCCCAGGAGACAGCAAACATCCTGACATTTCCTGACATGTTTTTTCCCCCATGGCAATTTTACAATTTTTAGTATAGATAGATCCTTAAGCAGAAGACAGTAACTTAAAGCTTGCAACAAGTGTTTGAGAAGCCCAAGCCAAGAGAAAATAAACCCAAAATAAAGACTCCCAATAAGCTGTACAGCTTTTTCCTAGAGCATTTGTCAAGTTCTAGGTTGTACAGGACAATAAGCTAAGAAGCAAGCAGAAAACTGGAGCTAAGAAACTGAATATCTAAGCATTGCCTCATAGCAGGCAAAATTTGGAGTTTCAGGACCCTCAAGGATGAATGGCCTTTGTAAACATCCCAGATTCTCAGTTGAAATCCCTGAAAGACCATACCCTAGATGAGAAAAATAAACCAACTGTCACATGAGCTGAAATCCATCCTTAAATTATGTTCACCACTAGCTGAACCGAGGTGATTTGCCTCTATTCAGAGTCAAACTGCTAGGAATGTTGGTCCACAACCTCAGAGCTCCCTGGGAGAAATGTTAAACTTCCCCATACACAAAGGGCAAGAAGAGACACAAAAAAGAGGCATACCACCCCGAATTGTTAGGGTCCAGGCTTAATAAGCCAGGAAACTGACATATGAGGTTTGTCTTGGGCAGGTGCAAGACAAGTAGATCTCCACACCTGCCTACCAGAATCTTAAAGGTCTACATAGAGGCCTTACCAGGGTTCAGTCACATATACTGTCCAGAGGGTCTGAACAACATATTGTTCTCTTCAAGTTGCAGCTTTGAAATGGATCCAGCTATGGAAATGGTGGACAGAACACACAATCCAAGGACAGAGGAGGGGAGCAGGGTTTCCAATTGCCCAGGTCCAAGTTGCAGGTCACCAAGTTATCACATCCTCCTGATAACATGTCAGAAATACACAGCATCCAGGTTATGTATAAATACCGATACATAAAATCTGGCGTTAAATGGAAACTTGGCAGGAATGTCCAACAGGAAGGAGCAAATAAACATAAAACATGTGAAAATATAATAGAAACAGACCCACCACAATCCAGATACCGCAGTTTTGGATATGGAAGTAATTGTTAAATATGTTCATGAAAATAGATTGGGATACTGAGAATTTCATCAGAGAACTAAAATCAATGAAAAGGCCATAATTAAAACTTTCCCACAGAGAAAGATCTAGGCCCAGAGACCCTCACTGGTGAACTTACCCAAATATTTAAGGAAGAAATCATGCAACATTACACAAGGTATTCTAGAGAACAGAAAAAGAGGGAATACTTCCCAATTCCTTCTACATGGTCAGCATAACCTTGATACCAAAACCAGTAAGGATGTTAAAAGAAAAAATATACACCATCTCTTCTATGAATATAGATACAAAAATTCTAAGCCAATGCAATTCAGCAATATATGAAAGGGGTAGTTCATCACAACCAAACTGAGTTTATTCCAATAATGTAAAGTTGATTTAATATTTTAAATTAACTTAACTAACCTATGAATTTTACCACAATCACAGAATAAAGGGGAAAACTCACATTTTTACCTCAGAAAAGCAGAAAAAACATTTGATGAATTGAACATGGATTCAAAATTTAAAAGTTCAATAAAATTAGGAAGAGAAAGGAACTTCCTTGATTTAATAAATGGTATTTTTTAAAACCTACAACAAATACTACACTTGATGAAATAGTGGATGCTTTACCCCTCAAATCTGGAACACCAGTCATCACCACTTATTCAAACTTGAAACAAAACAAGAAAAAGAAATAAATGGTATAAATTGGAAAGGAAAAAATAAAATTGTCTGTACTCACAGATGACATAATTATATAGAAATTTAAAAGAATATCTATGATCTATTAGAATCAATAAGTGAATTTAGCAAAGTCCTGATATAGGCTCCAAAACAGATTAGAGTATATTTCTACATACTAGCCAAAAGAATTTAAAAATAAAACTTTTTTTTTAAGTAGGCTTCACACCCAGTGCAAAGCCAAATTCAGGGCTTGATCTCACAACCTGAGATCAATACCTGAGCTGAGATCCAGAGTTGGACACTTAGCCAACTAAGTCACCCAGGTGCCCCTAAAAGTAAAACTTTTTTAACATAATGCTATTTTTAAGTGATATTTTTGTTCAAAAAAATGAATACCAAGAAATAAATCTAATGAAAGATGTTCAAAAACATAATACAGAAAAACAGCAAAACATTACTGAGAGAAAATAAAGAAGGCTTAGATGTAGAGAGAAATTTCCTAATTAAGCAATGGAAGATTCAACATTGCAAGACATCAGCTTTCTTACTGTATTGCTGTAGATTCATGCCATCCCTATAGAAGCCCTTGTTGAAATTCTATTATTGGAAAATGACAAGTGAATTTTAAGTTGATATGAAATTCAAGGGGCCTACAATAGCAACAGCAACCTAAAGAACAATATTGGCAGTGTGGGGGCCAGGTATCTTATATCTCAAAAGTGAATGTCATCCAGCCACATAGCATACCACCACACACACACACACACACACATCAATTCCAGATAGATTGGTTCCAAATGTAGAAGATAAACAATAGAGCACCTACAAGATAAGATAAGAAATATCTTTACAACCTTTATAAACAGACATAAAAGCACTAAGAATAGAATTTATCATAAGACAACTTTAGGAAAAAAAGACATTTAGGATAGCAAAAGTAGAAAATATTTGCAATACATATAGTCAACAATGACTTATGTTTCATAATATATAAAGAACCACTGTAAATCATAGAAAAAACCAGCATCCAGTTTTAAAGAATGGGCAAAAGAGGACATCCAAAAAAAAGAGGACATTCCCATGTAACTATCAAACTTATGAAATATTATTCAACATCATTAGTAATTAGGAAAATCTACTTTAAAATCACATGGAATGTTATTACACAACCGCATTGGCTAGTTTTTTTTTTTTCAAAACAGACTATACCAAGTATTGGTAAAGATATAGAATAATGATATTTATATAGATAGAGAATAATGGAAACTCTCCAGCTTAACTGGTATGGATGCAAATTGGTGCAACCATTTTGGAACCAATTTAGTAAATCTGAAATACCCATATCTTTTGACCCAGTATTTCCACTTCAAGTTACACAGTTAAGTGAAATGTGTGCTTATGACACCAGACTCTTGCAAGGATGTTCAATGGCACATTGTTTGAAATAGCCAGCAGCTAAAAACAATACAAATGTCCATCAACAGCAAATAGGATTATAAATTATGAAATATTTGAAATGAAAATGAATTAACTACAGCTATTCAAAATAACATGTATAAACCTTAAAAACATAATGTTAAGGGGCATCTGGGTGGCTCAGTCAGTTAAGCATCTGCCTCTTGATTCCAGCTCAAGTCACGATCTCACAGATCATGGGTGTTAGCACAGAGCCCACAGAGCTCTCTCACCCTCTCTTTCTCTGCACCTCCCTTTATTTCTCTCATCAAAATAATAAACATTTTCAAAAAAACCATAATGTTGAAAGAAAGAATCCAGGCATAAAGGGTACTTGCTGTATAAACCCACTGATATAAATCTTTTTAAAAAAATTATTTTAAATCTTTATTTTTGAGAGAGAGAGAGGAGAGAGAGACATGTATGAGTGGGGGAAGGGAAGAGAGAGAGGGAGACACAGAATCCAAAGCAGGCTCCAGGCTCTGAGCTGCTAGCACAGAGCCTGATGCGGGACTCAAACCCATGAACTGTGAGATCATGACCTGAGCCAAAGTCAGACACCTAACCGACTGAGCCACCCAGATGCCCCTCCACTGATATAAATCTTACATAAAGACAGAATAGGTCTACCTTTTGGGAAAGAGTAATGACTGAGAGAGATCAAGAAGGGAATTTATGGATTGGTAGCAATGTTTTTTGGTTTTGTTTTTGTTTTTTACCTGAGTGATGATGGTAACATGGGTGTGTTTATTTGGTAAAAATTCATCATGCTAATATATCTAACATACATACATATATGTGTGTGTTCATATATATGTGTGTGTATATTTTATAAACAATGTTTACTTTGGAAAATGCTGTAGGAACACAGATTAAGTGCTTATTGAAGAATTTCGAGAGCTAACATCTTGCTGATTGGTTGGTCTGTGCCACAGTGGCCCTTCTTCAGGAGGAGGCAGAATCAGCAGATGGCCCACTGACCTACTTCCTATCAGGGGACATATTGATGGGAACTTTCTGTTATCTTCCACCTGAGCACAATCAATGTGTCTCCTTTGCAAACAGCAAGGCAGAAATTAGCTGCTGGCTTTCCAGTGCTGAAAATGGATTCACACTGATCCATCTCTACTTTCTCATCTTCCACTCCCACCACCCACCTACCACTAATCATGGCCACTTACCTTACAGTGCTCAGGCAACAGTCTTTGTCCCTAAAAGGGAAAAAGGTGGCTGATCCCTGTGGTGCATTGGGACCAACTTTCTTGACCCCTGGGCCCACTCTGCAATGCTTGGGGAAAGGAGTCTAGACTAGAGAAATAGCAGTGGAATCGTGGACACATGAATGGTAGGTGAAGACATGGGTTGAAAAGCTCACACTGAGGGTGTGAGCAGGAAATAGGGAGGAGATGGCTGAGGCTAGAACACTGGAGAGCATTAAAAAAGAGAACAGACCTAGTGGTGCCTGAAAAAAAAAAAAGTGACTGCAAAGGGGCAGTCAAAAGTGAAAGGACACCATAAAATCAGGAGACAGCTGTTCTAATGGGTCTAACACATTCTCTCCAGAAAGATTCTGATTATCTGCCCATAAGCCTAAAGGAACAGGAAGGGGGGGGGGGGGGCGCAAAAGCAAGGCCTGACTTCACACCTCAGCCACCCAGCAATAGATGCTAAGAAGATGAGACAAAAGCACAACTTGTTCCTAGGATGTTTCAGAAACAAAATGACATTGTCCCCTCCTCCACAGTATAAGCTGCAAACTGTCACTGAGCAGACCCTTCCCCTGGGTTTCCCATCAGAGGCCCTGAGGCACAGAATGTTGTGTCCAATATTGGCAGCTCTCGGTGCAGCACCAGGAGTGGTGCAACGCCAGCCTGGAGAGAGAGCGCACCTCTCTCCAGAAGAGTAGAGTCAGAAGTGAGGGGCCGGTGGCCCATTAGAACTAAATTAGTGCACAACTGCGAATACTCATTGATCATATAAGTGTAAGGTTTGATGCAACCACTGGGCACCCAGGACCCAGCAAGATCCTCCCGAAGTGAGGTGGGGAAAATGGTTCTTCCCTCCTCAGCCTTCAGGACACCTCTGTTTCTACATTGGACCTTTCTCTTCCACCCTTGTTTCACCTCAGAAAATTCATAACCCTGTGACAAGGAGAAATAAAATGAATGAAATGTAGCCAGCTCCAGCACCTCAACCTCCACATTTCTATTCTCAAGTTTCTAAACATGCTGTCTTGAACAAGCCTATAGGCAATGATCTGCCCTCCCAAACACAGCACCAGACCCTCTTACCAGGAGCACCTCCCTCGAACAGCCCCTTCATCTGGACATTAGCACCTTATGATGCCATTAGTTGTCAACTCTCTGTCCCTCTGTGCTCCAGCCTCTCCTTACCTGTTCTCTGGTTCTCACTGCTCCCAAGCAGAGACCCCTGCTTGAGGTGAGCTCTCTCTCCAGGCTGTCTCCCCACCCCCACCTACCTTGGCTTCATCCTTTGCTTATGCCTCATCCCTTTCCTTTTCACTCAAACACCTTCACTTAAGTGAAGCTGTCACTAGCCCTCCTGACACTGAACTTCTGGGACCTTATAGCACCACACCTGCAGAACATAATTTGCACTCATTAATCCCATAGAGCATGTGTGGAGTATTTTAAATATGGCCATTTGCGGGCCCAAAGTTATTGCCAGGGAAACCATCAAGCTGTCTCATAAAAAGCCTCACAGGGTGACATTCTTTAGCTTAATGACTATTTCTCGGTCCAGGACTTGCAGGCTCAGACACCAAATGTGCCAGCATAGCATGAGTAGATTGTTTCTTAGGAAGGACTTATATGGCCCAGGGTCATAAGTCCCACTCGCTTGGAGCCAGTACAGGAGAGTGGTTCTGAGCTTAGACACCTAGGCCAGACTGCCCGGAGTCAGACTCCAAATCTACCATTTGCTGGTTCTGCAAACTTGTGCCAAGTACTGAACCTCTCTGGGCTCTATTTTGTTGTTTGTAAAGTGGAGATATTAATAGCAACATCCTCAAAGATGGTCATGATGATTGAATGAGTAATGCATGCAAAATGCTTGGAACAAGTCCAGCCTGTAGTAAGCACTCAATAAAGGTTAGCTATCATTTTTTAAATTAAATCAGAAGAGTAATTATAAGACAAATATAAGTCTCTTAAGGATGTTATATTCATAAAATCTACCTAGGCTAGTTTCTGTTTGATATACATGGACCAAGACCAAGTAGACTTTATTATAGGATTCAAATAATGAGAAGCAGGAGAGCATGATGGTTAAGAACTTGGGCTTTCGACCGTAGCTTAGCACTTAACTCTATAACCTTGGGGACCTCTTTCATCCCTCTAAGCCTTAGTTTCTCATCCATACAGGCTGATGACAGGGGACCTCTTTCATCCCTCTAAGCCTTAGTTTCTCATCCATACAACAAGGCTAATGCAAAAGTCTACATGGGGCTTCTCACTGTGCCTAGCACACAGAAACCAGTCAATATACAAAAGCTCTCATTGTTAATATTTAAGCCCCATCCAGTGTTCATTTCACTATACTCAGCCACCTCTTGAAACAACCCTTCTTTCTCTCCTTTTGTTCTTTTTTCTTCAACATCCAAATAGCTTCTTCTGATGCTATGATCCTTATGCAAACTCATGAAAAACGTTCACAAGGCCTAGATTACAACACAGAAGACATACTGGTTTACAGTGTGGAGGCAGGTCCCAAGAGAGAAGACCCACATTTGGGTGTGACCCTGCCATTATTATGTGTGTCCCCTTGGGCTGAATATCTAACATTGCTCTGCTTAATTTTCCCCATCTTGAGGGACCAACAATCAATATGGAAGTGATTTGGACGGTTTAAAGTACTATACAATGTTAATCACGAATATCAATAATAATAAGCAATTTTATACTCTAATTAGAGAAGGAGCACATAGTGGAGGGAAATATGCTAAACCCCAAAAATAGAATATCTTTAGTGCTCCATCCACAAATGAGGGATACTAACGACTTTTGGATAGCACTAGCCTGACGAGTGAAGTCAGAGGGGTAAAGCTCCTTTAAGGGACAGATTCTGTAGAAATGGCAAACAGAATGAGAGACCCATGTGAAAGAGATATTAAGGTACCTCACTTCTGTCAGCACTGAATTAAAGTGAGCAATAAAGCACGAAAGGAAACCAGAATTGGCTCCTCAGATATCACCTTGTCCTCTCACCATCTATTACAACTGTCAGGTCCCCAAATAAGGAACGAAGACTGAAACCCAAGTCTGGCAAGAGGCCCATTCTGATTTCTCATTTATCTGTACTGGGGTCCATTAGAAACTCAGGACTGGGTTTTCTTCTAAGCCTGGAAAAATATTACATCTGCCAGCCATTTGCAAAAGATGAACAATGAACATCAAGGAAAACCACTGACTCTCAAAATAATTTCTCTCTCAAAGGGCGTTAATGGAATATTCACCTCAGAGTCTTCGAACTCGAGAACACATGGAATATTCTGTAGAGTCCCAAGCAGACATCACTCAAAAAGTCTCACAGTTCCAACAGCTATGCACATTAAGGGATAGAACTCTAAGAATACTCATGTTGGCTGATAGCCAACATCTTACTTCTGCTCTTCTGGTATGATGGAGGTTAAAATGCAAATGCTCCACAAAGACTGTATGTTAAAGTTCACGGACATTACACCTTAATGTTAATAAGTGTCAGATCTTTTGTGGGCATGAGTGGACCTTTACAAGGAGGAAGAATACACACTGAATCAAAAAGCAGTGGACAGCAGCCACTTTATAATTTCACCACGGTCAAGCCTCAAGCTGTGGCTACTGATGCAATTGATTGAAAAGGACCATTTCATATTATGGAACCACTTCACTTGTGAGAATCTTCTATTTTATCTGTAAGAGGAATGACATTGCCGCTTGGAATGTGACCATCTGGACAGAGGAAGTGGAATACATCAATTTATTTGAAAATCATACTAGGCAGCAAAGACATCTTGAGAGAAATTTTAATGTTTCATCAAAATAACAGACATTGTAATCCCCCAGAACACTGGGTAGATAAAAGAAATTAGAAAAACCTATAAAGTTCAGTTTATTTCCTTAGTTGAAGGAGACCAATTTATGACCCAAAAGGTGCAGGTGACAAAGAAATATATTCTGAGGGACAGAAAGTAATTCTCTGAGCGGGGAAAACAAAAAAGAAGCTATTTAAATATCTGAGGTTTATCAAAGGTGAGGTGACTGGCAAGTATCTCCAGGTGTGGGGCTCACTGAGTTCCTTACAGAAGGAGGCTTGATTTAGGGGGAGTAGCATCTGCCTGCCCCCCATTCTGCTGAGCAGTGGCTACCCCAGGCCCTGCAGGTGATGACAGAGCCACAGAATTAGCAAATATCCTGGAAAGACTCCAAAGACAAAGCCTGAAATTTTACCCACATGACAGGGGAAACAAAGGCCTCAAAGAGTCATCATAGGAAGCCATTTCTTGAGAAAACAAATATGACACAAAGCTGTTATCAGCCTCAGGAGGAATAAAAGCTACCTAAGTCTGTCGTTACCTCAGTAAGGAGTGTCAGCGGCTATTTACCAAAGCCAGAAGAGTCATCTGATGTTAGACACAGGAAATAAGACTCACAAGATGTCTTTCTCAGGGCACTCCCATTCACAGCAGGGAGTAAAACAAGTCCCCCTTTCTTGTTTTGACAGATTGAGCTTTCAGAACCAAGATTAGGCATCTGCAACATAGGGGAAAGGGCAAGTGAATCCACCCAAGGGCAACTGGCCAAACAGCTATTGACCAGTGGTAATTAAATAAAATATAGTTTCTCAGCTTGCACAATCAAATTTTATGGACTTTTCATATTCAAGATCTTAATTTGGTTCCCTGAATTGTATTCTACGTTTGGCACCTGCCATCTTGAGTATAAGTTTCTAAATCTGACCAACAACCAGCATGAAAGGAGAAAGAGGACTCAGGGAGTGAGGGAGGCTTGGAGAAAAGGCTCAAGAACCACTGACTTGGGAACAAGTGTGTATGTCCCCAAAAGACTCATATCACTACATTCATAACAGCTGCATTCTGCATAGCCCCAAACTTACAACAACCCAACTTTTCAACAAGAGAATGGATGACCAAATTTTGATAGAATGAAATAACACACAGCAATAAAAAAGAAAAAATCACTGATACTTGCAACAAAGGGATGAATTTTGAAAGCATCATATTCAGCAAAATGAGTCTGACTCAAACCAGTACAAAATGAATGATTCCATTCTTATGAAGTTCAAGTAAATACAGAATTAATCTATGGTGATAGCAATCATAATAGTAATAACTTTTCACTGCAAAGGGGCTTAACTATAAAGGGATATGAGGGGACTTTGTGGGGTGATGAAAATACACAAGTCTTTATCTATGCAAAAAATTCATCAAACTATATATTTCACATTAGTGCATTTTCCTGTATGTAAATTGCCTTTTTTTTACTTTTTTTTTGTTTAATTTCATTTTTTTAATTTACATCCAAATTAGCATATAGTGCAACAGTGATTTCAGGAGTAGATTCCTTAATGCCCCTTACCCATTAGTCCATCCCCCCCCCACAACCCCTCCAGTAACCCTCAGTTTGTTCTCCATATTTAAGAGTCTCTTACGGTTTTTTTTGTTGTTGTTGTTGTTGTTTTATTTAATTTTTTTATTTATTTTTGAGACAGAGAGAGACAGAGCATGAACGGGGGAGGACCAGAGAGAGAGGGAGACACAGAATCTGAAGCAGGCTCCAGGCTCTGAGCTGTCAGCACAGAGCCCGTCGCGGGGCTCGAACTCACGGACCGTGAGATCAGGACCTGAGCCGAAGTTGGATGCTTCACTGACTGAGCCACCCAGGCGCCCCTCTTTTTTTTAACTTTGTAATTTATTTTTTATTTGTTAAAATTTACATCCAAATTAGTTAGTATATAGTGAAGCAATGATTTCAGTAGATTTCTTAATGCCCCTTACCCATTTAGCCCATCCCCCCTCCCACCACCCCTCCAGCAACCCTCAGTTTTTTCTCCATATTTATGGGTCTCTTCTGTTTTGTCCCCCTCCCTGCTTTTATATTATTTTTGCTTCCCTTTCTTTATGTTCATCTGTTCTGTGTCTTAAAGTCCTCATATGAGTGAAGTCATATGATATTTGTCTTTGACTGACTAATTTCGCTTAGCATAATACCCTCTAGTTCCATCCACGTAGTTGCAAATGGCAAGATTTCATTCTTTTTGATTGCCAAGTAATACTCCGTTGTATATATATATACCACATCTTCTTTATCCATTCATCTGTCAATGGGCATTTGGGCTCTTTCCATACTTGGCTATTGTTGATAGTGCTGCTGTAACATTGGGGTGCATGTGCCCCTTCGAAACAGCATCCCTGTATCCCTTGGATAAATACCTAGTAGTGCAATTGCTGGGGCGTAGAGTAGTTCTATTTTTAATTTCTTGAGGAACCCCCATACTGTTTTCCAGAGTGGCTATACCAACTTGCATTCCCACCAACAATGCAAAGAGATCCTCTTTCTTCGCATCCTTGCCAACATCTGTTATTGCCTGAGTCGTTAATGTTAGCCATTCTGACAGGTGTGAGGTGGTATCTCATTGTGGTTTTGATTTCTATTTCCCGGATGATTAGTCATGTTGAGCATTTTTTCATGTGTCAGTTGGCCATCTGGATGTCTTCTTTGGAGAGGGGTCGACTTATGTCTTTTGCCCATTTCTTCACTGGATTATTTGTTTTTTGGGTGTTGAGTTTGAGAAGTTCTTTACAGATTTTGGATACTAGCCCTTTATCTGATATGTCGTTTGCAAATATCTTCTCCCATTCTGTCAGTTGCCTTTTAGTTTTGTTGATTGTTTCCTTCACTGTGCAGAAGGTTTTGTTTGCTTGTTTGTTTGTTTGTTTTTATTTTGGTGAGGTCCCAATAGTTCATTTTTGCTTTTGTTTTCTTTGCCTCTGGAGACATGTTGAGTAAGAAGTTGCTGTGGGCAAGAGCCACAAAGCCTCAAAGAGGTTTTTACCTGCTTTCTCCTCGAGGATTTTGATGGCTTCCTGTCTCACACTGAGGTCTTTAATCCATTTTGAGTTTATTTTTGTGTATGGTGTAAGAAAGTGACCCAGGTTCATTCTTCTGCATGTCACTGTCCAGTTTTCCCAGCACCACTTGCTGAAGAGACTGTCTCTATTCCATTGGATATTCTTTCCTGCTTTGTCAAAGATTAGTTGGCCATATGTTTGTGGTTATAAATTGTCTTTTTAATTTATTTTTTAACTTTGTAAATAAGATAGGAACTATCTCTTCTTTAAGGGTTTGGTAAATCCTTTCCACCAAATATTTTTCTTTAAAAATAGTGTTTAAGGGGCGCCTGGGTGGCTCGGTTGAGTGTCCAACTCTTGATTTCTGCTCAGGTCATGATGGCAGGGTTGTGGAATCAAGCCCACATCCAGCTCCATGCAGAGCATGGAACCTGGTTAAGATTCTCTCTCTCTCTCTCCCTCTGCCCCTCCCCAACTTGCACTTGTGCGCTAGTTCTAAATAAATAAATAAATAAATAAAACTTTAAAAATGATAATGCTTAAGGTGCACACATACACATAAGCACACAAACTCATTCCCCACCCATCTACTGGTTATAAGGCTGAACACTGAGTTAGTCTTGGAAAAACTTACACCTACATAAAATGAGCTATGTATGCAATGTTAAGTCTTCTGAATTCACCAACCTGTATTATTTGCCTTGCTTTCAAAGTGCTAAATCCCTAACAGGTATTTCATTATTTCTTACCAGGCCTTGTAATAAAAAGTGTCAGCATGTAACCAAATGCAGACAAGTTCCACTCAGGAAAGTCACCCACTCCCTTTTAACATTATTGTGAATTATTGTAAAGATGTGATGTTTTCAATTACTTTTAAGTTTTAGAATTCATTTATTCAAATGTTTTAAAGTATAGCTTTCCTAACTAATTCCTTTAGCCTCCTAGACTTACTGCTAGGAGGTTATTATTGTTTAAAAATATTGAATGACCTGAAATTGCAAGTTGGTTGTGCACCAATCAACACAATGGTTCCAGTTTTATAAATATTAGGACTCTGCTGGTGTATCTGAGGCTGTAGCCTGGCCTCTGTCTATCCCACCAATGCCTCTTCTGGGTCTTCCAGTTGCTATCACTTCCTGTGTTTATACTTCTCCTCTCCCTGACCTCCCTTTCCACCCCAGCAAGGAGAGCTCACCCTAGCCCCAAAGAGCCTCTCACATGCTTCTCAATGAACTAACTGTTGAATCAAATTTTCCTTTCCTTTCCTCTTTCTCTGCTACTCAATCCCATCCATCAATGCTGTGTGATTACAATTTTGGAACTTTAAAAAAATGGTAATAAGATGGCAATGACCCAGTCTGCAATAAATATTTTGATCCCACATATTGTTACGTGAGGAGCAGGTCAGCTGAAAACATGCATTTTCCATTTGTAAGGGGTCTGTTCTGCATATGCCGTAATTTAGTTTATGTGTGGCTTTCAGCTCACACCTGCAATTCCAAATAAAACTCCTGAACAGACTAATGAAAGGTTTTATGAAATAAACAGGAAATTAAATAACCTAGCAATCTTCCAGAGCTCAGTAGGGTCCCCATATATAACTTTATTTCAGTGACAAATATAGCCAAGTACCAAACAAGGAATTGAAACCTTTTTAAATGCTAAAGAAAAAGCACTGGAGTTTATTACAGCTCATGCCCACGGAACATGTATGTACCTTCAGGTCTCCTCATGGGTTCCTAAGACTCATAGACTCACAAACCTGGAATTTAAACACAGCTGGAGCTGACTTGTACCTGTGGTTTTATATTCCTGGAATTCCTTAATTCTCATAAGTCCACGAGGACACTGGGGGATTATATCTGCTTGAAATGGAACCAAAAACCCTGTGTTGTTCTCACCAGCCAAAGCATCTGTAGTAGAGTTTTCATACGTAACTTTCAGAAGCAAAATGCAGAATACAGTGGAGGCACATCTAATTGTTCCATAATTTTAGACATAAAAGTAGTGCAGATAAAAAGAAATGGAAAATGTGTAAACAACTGTCAATCTATAAACTTCCAACAAATAAGAAGATGGCACTAACCTAAACCCTACTTTGGTCAAATGGCTGGTTACTTGAACCAGTGGTTCCTATGCCTATCAAAATGGCATCTGTCAATCCTGGCAAAAAGATGAATTGTGTCTGTGTGTCCTCTTGCAACGCTAAAACTAATTATTAGGGTCTTAAAATCTTTTTGATGGATTAAGAGTTCCTACTGTGCATAGTTAAACAAACCATTCGATTGAGAACAAGATTTTTCCACACTGCAACAATCCTCTAATGAACTGACTCCTGCCACATTAATTAGTTAGGGACTTGAACAATTGAAAGTCTGAACTATGTTTTGTTTTGTTTTGTTTTGTTTTTCTTCTTTTGGAATTGAGGTAATCTCCATACAATAAAATACATGGGCTTCAGCTAGGTCTTTGGTGAATTTTGACAAATGTAACCATAATACTGGTCAAGATATATAAAATATTTCCATCACCACAGAAAGTTCCTGCTTGCCCTTTCCAGTCAATTCCACCATCACTGCCCAGAGGCAACCACTATTCTAATTTCTATTACCAAAAATCAGTCTTGCCTGTTCTAGAGCATGTATATGGAATCATACATAGCTACTATTTTGCATCTGGATACTTTCACTCAACATCACGTTTTCAAGGCTCATCCATGTGGTGTGTATCTGTATTTTATCAGTTTATTATGTGAATATGCCACAGTTTGTTCTTCCACCCTGCTGGTAATGGACATTTGGGTTGTTTCCAGTTTGAGGCTATGATAAATAAGCTGCTCTGAACATTCTTACACAGGTCTTTTGGTGAACATATGCTTCATTTCTCAGAGGTAAATACCTAGGAGTAGACTTGCCGAGCCATAAGGTAGTTGTAGGGCTTAACTTTATAAGAAATTGCTGAGCTTTTTTGCTTTTTTACATGAACACTTCCACCGTCTCCAATTCCTTCTACTGATGCCTATATGCCAGCCTCCAACCACAGGTTCATTCTAAAAAAGATAACGCATAGTTTAAGATTTTATTTTTCTTGTGTTTCTCTCTGCTCTGGCAGGTAACACTGTTTGTCATTGGTAGAAGCACTTTTAACCATTCAATTTCAACCACCGAAAACAAAAAAAAGAGTGCTCCAAAGAAGAGTTAGCTCTCCAAACCAGGCCTTCAGAGGCTCTGTCAATAACATTTGCTCAGTGTTGCAAGGGCATCAATTCTTGGGCTAGGCTCTGAGCTTAGGCCACTGGAAACATTTATTTTCATAATGCCGTTTGGTTTTAGCGCTAAAATTGCTGCTAAAAGGGAGGGTGATATGCAAATTAATATTATAATTAACTGCTTGTTATTAAGGTAATCTTAGACAAGTCTTTCCCTTTGTTTTTATTTTGGAGATTTGGGGTTCCCCAAATCTTCCTAGGTGCCATTCAATGGCGGGCACCAGCATTAGGGGGAGAAAAGCAGTTGTTCACATTAAGACACCTCCAGTTTTGGCATGATCAGCAGCCATGCTTCCACAGGATTAAGATCCATCCCTTTGATAATATGAAAACAAGGACACAAAAGGCACTGCCTGAAAATGATTTACCACAGAACACACTTTGCTTTAGACAAACCTTTTTTTTTTTCCTAAGGAAAAAGTGTGTGGGCTTATCTCTTGAAAATGCCAGCATGGTTGTGAACACTGGGGAAATTAAAAGACTGAATAGAATGGATTTCTTAGGAAAAATCAGTATGAGTATGCAGAGAGTTGCATGGCTTATTTATTAAGTTGTGTGCTATGGGAGGATTATCTGCCTCAGACTTATCTATTACTTTGTGGCAGTGGTTTTAAATATAGAGGGTTTTTTTTCCCCTAATGCACAAAGCCAAGTCCAAATGGAATCTAAAACTCAGTAACTTTGGCAGCTTTGGCTATGACATAGAGATCAGAAAATCAGAAAATCACAAAAACTTTCTCTACCACCATCCCTTGCCCAGAAAAACGAAAGGCTTTGAAGAACATTCCATTTCCTTTTGACACAGCATCCAATTATTCTCTCTTAGAAACAGAGGTCAGCGGAACATTGATGAAGATGTCTAAAGTAATGAATGCTGCCTAATGAAGCTGGTAGTCACTATATCCCCATTTACCACTGTGGCTAAACTACTGTAGCCAAAAAACTAAAGATAGAGATGTCTTTGTCATGTGCAGAAGAGATTCATAATTTGGAATCACAAGTTACAAAGAGAACTGATGGAATTGTGACTATCAGTACAGGTTCCAGCCCAATTCAAAGGTAAGAGCTGTCTCATTTATTTAATGGAATAGTTATGGCTTGGTTCCTTGAAGTCCCATGCTGCCAGTTAGTAATTAATAATGCATTAATCGTACTTCTTGTTTTTAAGTTGAAAAATGCTCTGTAGCTACCAGTTAGTCCTCAGAATAGTCCTTACAGACTGAGTCAAATTATTATATTTATTTGATTTGATAAGGTACAAAAAGTCACACAGAGAAAGACACATATTGATCCTCAAGAATGCCTGCTCCGACTCCTAACCAAATTTACTACTTTTAACCAAAAATATGAGTCTCTACAAAGAGTTTGTGAAATTCCCTGTGATAGCTCTCCAATATGACATTACCAAATGAGTGCCCATTCTGGATGAAAAAAAAATGGAATATGGAATATTAAAAATAATAATGGTTTTCCTCAAATTTGTATGGAACCACAAAAGACCACAAATAGCCAAAGCAAATATGAGGGAAAAGAATAAAACTAGAAGTATAACACTTCCTGATCTCAAACCAAATTACAAAGCTATAATAATAAAACAGGATGGTACAAGCAGAAAATAGACATATAGACCAATGGAACAGAATAGAGAGTCTACAATTAAACCCCTGCATATACAGTCAACTAATATTCAACAAGGAAGGCAAGAAAACCCATTGGGCAAAGGATAGTCTCAACAAAGGGTGCTGTCAAAACTGGATAAACACATGCTAAACAATAAAATTGGACCCCTATCTTACCCCACTCACAAAAATTAATTCAAAATGGATCAAAGGATTAAACATAAGACTTGATACCACAAAACTCTAGAAGAAAAGGTAAGGAAGAAGCTCCTTGAAATTGGTCTTGGCAACAATTTTCTGGATATGACACCAAAAGAAAAAAAATCAACATAAGGGATTACATCAAAATTAAAAGCCTCTGCACAGGAAAAGAAACAATTAACAAAATGAATAGACAACCTACAGAATGGCAGAAGATGTTTGCAAACCATATATTGGACAAGAGGGCAAGATACAAAATATATAAAGAACACACCAACTCAATAACAAAATAAAATATGACTCAAAAATGGGCATCAGAATTAAATAGTCATTTTTCCAAAGAAGACATCCAAATGGCCAATAGGTACATGAAAAGGTACAATGCTCAACCTCACTAATCATCAGAGAATGCAAATCAAAGCCACAATGAGATGTCACTTTATACCAGTTAGAATGGCAATCATCAAGAAGACAAGAGGTAAGTGTCAGTGAGAATGTAAAGAAAAGAGAGCACTGGTGAACTGTTGGTGGGAATATAAATTGGTTCAACCACTATGGGAAACAATATGGAGGTCCATCAAAAAATTAAAATAGAACTACCATACGACCCGGCAATTCCACTTCTTGATATAAACCCAAAGAAAATAAAAACAGAATATCAAAGAGAAATACCTGCACCCATGTTTGCTACAGCATTAATGACAACACCAAGATAAGGAAACAACCTTAGTGCCCCTTAACAGATAAATGGATGAGGAAAATGTGGTATATATGTATAATGAAATATACATATATTTAGCTGTAAGAAAGGACAGCCTGCTATTTGCAACAACATGAGTAGACCTTGAGCACATTATGCTAAGTGAAATAACTGAGACAGAAAAAGACAAGTACAATATAATATCACTTATATGTGGAATCTAAATAAGCCAATGCATAAAACCAGAGAGTAAAATGGTGGTTACCAGGCGATAGGACAGATGTTGTTTAAGGGTACAAACTTGCAATGAGTAGTAAATAAAACCTAGAGATCTAACACATGACATAGTGAATATAGACAACAATATTCTAATTATCAAACTTGCTAGCAGGCTACAACTTAATTATTCCAGCCACTAAAATAGAATGATCATGTAACATGAGAGGCATTAATTATTGCTACATCGGCAATCATATTACCATGCATATATGTATCACATTGACATGTTGTACACTTCACATTTACAGAATATGTCAAATATATTTCAATTTTTTCATTAAAAGTAACAATTTTTTTAAAAAATAGGATGGATTTTGTTCTATTCTGGTCCCCACAAGTTACTCCTGTAAATGGAGCACAACATTACTATTTTCCCTAATGCAATAGTTGAAATTTGAGTGTCCTAGAGAGCAAGTCTTACCTCTTGGCAGTAACTCACTTGGACTAGATACTTAAATAGAATTTCTTCCTGAATGCATAGGTCCTTTGCCATTAGAAAATACTTTCTAACTAAAGTTTGTACTTTCCATCAAGGAGAATGAATGGCCTATAATTTCCACAGGTATCCCAGTCACATTTGTTTTCTTTCAAGAACCGTAGTTTCAACATAGTACTGTCATGATTGGCAGAAACTGGGAAAAGTAAGTATGACACCACTCACCCTATAATCAAGTTAATCATGAGGAAAACGAATTTTAGAGCTCAGGCAAAGTGATCTAGCTCCTGTGACATAATGATTCCACCATAAAGCCGTTTTACCTAAAAGGCATAAGAGTGGCTTTTCTGTGTGACTTACCAGGAAATAGCTCGTCTCCACAATTCCTTAAGTGGTGCTCTCACTCACCTTGGGTCCTGGCTTTCACCACTTCTCATGGACTAGAAATCCTGCCTCCCCTGAGATGACCTTGTTGCTCTTGAAAGGAGCTCCGCTGGCCAGACAGATCACCATACTTCTCAATCCTTATTTGATTCCTGATTTCCATTACAGGCAGGAAACAGAAGAATTGTTCACCTTTGAAAGGTCCATTTAGTGAAAGGGATCTGCCTACTTGCTGATCTTCTTGTTTCAAAAGTCCAAAAAACCACACTGGCTTTAAACACACAAGGCCAATCCTAGAAATAAAACCCCAAATCCAAGAGTAGTTCAGAACCATTTGTTTTCAACTTATTTTTAATTTAGGGAAGCACATCAGTGTAGCTACTATAGTCCAGGACTCCCTGACGGTGTGGTCTGACCGGAATCCACCCTGTTTGGGGTGAGCAGTGTGTCCCAGATGGCCAGACACTTTGCTAGACTTACCAACCAGTGAGAGTCCCACATCCCCAAATTCCCTCAGCCCTGGGAAAACTGGTATGGTCACATCATGTTAACAGTCAACCGTCCAGAATCTCTTTCTGGAATCTCTCTTAAGATCTAACAAATCTTAGTAAGAGCAATCTCCTGTTAGTATCTTTCCTATGAGTTCATAGGAAATGATAGGGATCAATAGATATACCAATTGACTAGGGCTGCCATAACAAATTACCACATTGGGTGGCTTAAAGCAGCAGAAATGTACTCTCTCACAGTTCAGGAAACCAGAGTTTGAAATTAAGGTGTAAGTAGGGTCATTTTCCCTCCAAAGTCTCCAGGGTATAATTCTTTCTTGTCTCTTCCAGCTTCTGGTGACGGCCAGTAATCCTTGATGTTCCCTGGCCTGTGGCAGTACAATTCCAGTCTCCGCCTCTGTCTTCACATGGCCATCTTCTTTGTGTGTCTCTATGTGTCTCTCCTTGTCTCATAAGGATACCAGTCATATTGGATTTCAGGCCCATCCTTATCCAGTATGACCTCATTTTTAACTGATTACACCTACAAAGACCCTATTTCCAAATAAGCTCACATTCACAAATACCAGGGATTAGGGCTTCAACAAATCTTTTTAGGGAACACAATTCAACCCATAATAGTGGGTCACCCCTATCTTCATGAGAATCATGTGGAGGGATGTTATAAAAGAAAGAAAGAAACCCGAATTCCCCTTCCATTCTCTTCACCACAATAAATTAAATTCTAATACCTGGGGGAAGTTTGGGTACCAGTATATTTTTTAACTCCCCAGGTAATTCTCAAATGTAGCCAGTGGCAATGGTCCTTCACACCCTTAAGGAATGGTATTTGTGGCTAAACACAAGAACCACTCAAAATGACTTTAACTATGATTTTTCTCCAAAATCTGCCCCCTCCACGCCTAAAGTAATTTCAAGAGGGAATTCAAACTTGTGGTTCCCTCCTAGATTTTGAATTGACAGTAAAAATATTTTAAAAATGGTATATTTTAAAAATGGTAAGAAAGCTCTCAACAATTTATTTCACCCAAGAGAAACAGTATCTGGCAGTTCAATCTCTAAAGTCAACATTTCTTTAATATAAAGTTAATTTAGATATATATTTGACTGTTTTTACTGACCTGAAACTTGTGTTAGAGCCAAAGATTTTCATGTTGTTCATTCTGGGGATACTAATAAATATTTCTAACCAGAGAAAACTGTGACCTTTTCGAGGTGAGTATCAACCAAGAATACAAAATTTTTCACAATAAATTATTTGGAAGAAAAAAATTCTTGACTTAGATGGGTGAGGTTTTTTTCTCCTGGGTTTTCACATTGTTTTGTGCTCCTCTCCCTGCTTACCCTGGAGTTAGAAAAATATTGCTTGCTATTTGGATTCCCCCCTCGGGACATCAGGTTTTGCTCTTTTTTTTAATTTCCATGTTTCAAGAAACAGCATTTTCTGAAGAATATTCAGGCTGAGATGACCGGCAGGGGGCCTCTGAGATCCTACAGCACACTGGATGAGTCAGGGGGACCAAGCAGGAATGAGTGGAGGTGTTCCTTTGGGCGAAGAAAGCAAAGCTTCTCTGTTGCACACTCACCTTACTTCCTTTCTCTGGGCTCTGAGCATCCTCACACCCACAGTGCATTTATCAAGGCACTTTTCTTTCCTGCCAGGTCTGTAAGGGGAAAGATTCGCTTCTCCCTCCCAAGGTGTCAACCTTCATTGTTATTGATGCCTACAAGCCTGCAATTACTTGATGAAGCTAATGGGTGAAAGCACTTAAAGGGCTATGCTTTGTGGTTCCATTGTCATAATCCATGTAAAACAAACCAGATCCAACACAGCCTGACAGGCTTTCAGCCTATTATTATTTGGGGCTTATTTAAATTACAGGTTTGACTAAATTTATAATTTGGCCATTGCACTTAGCACATACTCCTTTTCTTTAAAACTAACTCCAAGAGAGACATTTACAAAATTCCTATCTCCACACTGTCAGAGGAGAAAAATGTCAAGTGGCATGGGTCACCAGAGGGAGGGGTTGGAAGTGTACTTAGAATAGTAAACATAAATACAAATGGAATTTCACAACTAACTACTTTTTACCGCTTTGTCAACAGATACAGCGTACATATTCATCCTTGTTTTAACTCCCCTATTAATCCTGCCATAGCACTGGAAAAAGAGTGGTGTGAAAAGTCATCTCCGTATCATCCCTCCTCCCTTTCTTATCTCTGCCTGATCAGAGAAGCCCTTAACAAAGCGTGAAGCTATCACATTAAATTTTAATGTTTTGGCTCAGGAGCAAGAATGTCATTTCATAGGTCCTCCTTTGAAAAGAGTAGCATCACCCCAAGAGGTCAGCAACATATAAATACTTCTGAGGTAGGTTAGTTTTGTGTTGGACCATTTAACTAATTAATGTTATGTTTACACAAATATTTCGTCACTGCAAACATGAAAGCATCTTGCAAGAAAATGAAATCTAACATGTATGTGGTACCTAGTGAATCTGTTTATTCATCTCTTCACATGATAGCTGCTGAGCACTGAGCCGGAGCCAAACCCAGTACTGAGTACTGGGAATGCAGACACAGCTGGGCACGCAACCAATAAGTACAAGACCCTGTGATAAGTTCTGCAGGAAAACTGATACCATCCCCCCGCACAGGGTATGGGTTACCTCACATACACCCTAGAGTATAATACAGAAACAATTAACAAGGCAGAACAAATATGGTTCCCTGGGAGAGTATTCCTTCTTACTGAAACCAGACTTGGCAAAGGGCTCGAGAAGCCCACTGGGAGGGTAGACCCTGGACAGGGCATAGATTAAAGATGGGGGCACACAGAGTTTCTGGCAGCACTCCATGCTGCCTCTGGGCCATGCCTGGGGGGAGAGGCAGGCCCACCTTGGAGAGAAGACTGCTCCCCGACACAGATGCATGCATCCCCCAAGGGAGGGGACACTCCACTCAAACACTACAAGCAAATCGAGTTGGAATCTGGCATAATTTCCCCAAACATGAGGCCAGAAGAGGACAAATGCAAGTGTCCCATGCCACTTGGGACTGATTGTTCCAAGACCCTAACCCCCCTCCTCCCCAGATTCTTACTTCACTATCCAGACTACTCAGGCATCAACAACAGGAAAGCCACTTTTTAGAGGTATAAACAGAGGGATCTATTTGCTTCATGTTGCAGGGACTTCAGGTAGGCGGCCAGGGCTGATGCAGTGACTCCACGATGCTTCCAGGAATGCTGGATCTTTCTGTTTCCTAAGCTTCTTGGCTTTCATCTTCATGCCTATCCCTTCACAGTTGCCAGCAAGAGGCTTCCCACCCATCCCAGACCTCAGGTTCACATTCCAGACAGGAAGTAGTCCACAGAGGTGACAGAAAATAAATAAAGCAGCTTCTGAAAAGAAAGAAGCAGAGACCAAAGGGGGTGCCCCCAGCACAGGTTCTCAGCCTCCCAAATCTCCAAATCTCCCAAATATTCAGCAACTGAATTCCTAGCCACTCATTCCTGACAACAGCCAGTATCCCATAATAAATGTGTTTCATTCTCTTCTGTCTTGTTTATACTAGCTCAAGCCCATTTCTATTACTTGCAAAATTAAAAAAAAATAAAGGCCAGTCTAATGCATTTATGAGGACAGATTCAGCTGTTAAAGCATAAACATCTCAGAGGTTACATGGCTTTTCAACTTTATGTTGGAGGCTCATTTTCAAATATTTAAATATATTATATTTAATTATATACATAATTATGTATGTATGTATAATTATATAAATATATTTACATGTTTAAATACATGTATACAAATATCTACATTGATGGCTTACACAACAATAATAGGAATGGAGCTACTGTTTATTGAACACATGCTACACTGCAGACACTGTTTGGGGCATTTTACATTCATTCGTATCATCTCACTCAGTCCTGACAAGTAAATGTCCTTGTACATAAGGACATTGACTGTCAGAGGAGTAGCTTTCCTGAGACTGTGCAGCTGGTAATGATCCAAAACTAGATTGGTCTGACTCCAGAGCTCAGTCTAAGGCTGCTAAGGCTATTTCAAAGTGTGATCTGAGTGGAAAAAGGGGAACTCTCTTACACTGTTGGTGGGAACGCAAACTGGTGCAGTCACTGTGGAAAATAGTATGGAAGAAGTTCCTCGGAAAGTTAAAAAAAGAACTACCCTATGACCCAACAATTGTACTACTAAATATTTACCCAAAGGATACAAAAATACTGATTCAAGGAGGTACAGGATCCCTGATGTGTATAGCAGCATTATCAACAATAGCCAAATTATGGAAAGAGCCCAAATGCCCACTCGTTGATGAATGGATAAAGAAGATGTGGGGGGGGGGAGGGGCACCTGGGTGGTTCAGCCAGTTAAGCATCCGACTCTAGCTCGGGTCATGATCTCACCATTTGTAAGGCCTCTGTATATACATTCTTAAGATTCTAGTGGGCAGGTGCCAAGATCTACTTGTCCTGCAGCCACCAAGACAAGCCTTATTAGTAAGTTCCCTTGCTTCTGAAGTTCCCTTGCTTATGAAGTTCCCTTGCAGTTCCCTGCTACCCCTCAATTTGGCGTGGTATGCCTCTTTCTTTGGTCTCTCTTTGTCTTCTGTGGATAGGGGCTAGTTTCAGATTTCACCCATGAAGCTCCTCAGGTTTCCAACCCACTGCATGGAGAAGAATTACCCAAGAAACTTATTTAAATGGCAAATTCCTGACTCTAACCTCTAGTCTCAACTGCAGAGAGTCTAATTCAGTCTGTTTAAAAAAGAACTTAGGAACTGGAATTTTTAGCAATACTCCATGCGAATTTAATAAAGATGGTTCTCAGATCACCCTTTTTTTCCTTTCAAATTTTTATTTAAATTCTAGTTAGTTAATATATAATAGAATAATATTGGCTTTAGGAGTAGGATTTAGTGATTCATCACTTACATATAACCCGCAGGGCTCAACAGAGTAAGTGTCCTCCTTAAAACTCATCACCCATTTAGCCCATCTGCCACCAACCTCCTCTCCACCAACTCTGTTTGTTCTCTATTGTTAAGAGTCTCTTATGGTTTGCTTTAATGTCTTTTTTCCCCTCCCCCATGTTCATCTGTTTTGTTTCTTAAATTCCACATATGAGTGAAATCATATAGTGTATGTCTTTCTCTGAGTGACTTATTTTGCTTAACATAATACCCTCTAGCTCCAGCCATGTCATTGCAAATGGCAAGATTTCACTCTTTTTGATGACTGAGTAATACTCTATTTACTACATCTTTTTTTTTCTTTTTTTCTTAAAAAATTTTTGGGACAGAGAGAGACAGAGCATGAACGGGGGAGGGGCAGAGAGAGAGGGAGACACAGAATCGGAAACAGGCTCCAGGCTCCGAGCCATCAGCCCAGAGCCTGACGCGGGGCTCGATCTCACGGACCGCGAGATCGTGACCTGGCTGAAGTCGGACGCTTAACCGACTATGCCACCCAGGCGCCCCTTAAAAAATTTAATATAATTTATTGTCATATGGGCTTACATACAACACCCAGTGCTCATCCCAACAAGTGCCCTCCTCAATGCCCATTACCCATTTTCCCCTTCCCTCCTCATCAACCCTCAGTTTGTTCTCTGTAATTAAGAGTCTCTTGTGGTTTGCCTCTCTCCCTCTCTGTTTGTACCCTATTTTCCCCCCTTCCCTTCCCCCATGAACTTCTGTTAAGTTTCTCAAGTTCCACATATGAGTGAAAACATATGATATCTGTCCTTCTCTGACTGACTTATTTCACTCAGCATAATACCTTCCATAACACCTTATTAATGTTTATTTTTGAGAGAGAGAGAGGTGCAGAGTTCGAGTGGAGGAGGGGCAGAGAGAGAGGGAGACACAGAATCTAAAGCAGGTTCCATGCTCTGAGCTGTCAGCACAGAGCCGGATGCAGGGCTCGAACTCACAAACGGTGAGATCATGACCCTAGCTAGAGTCGGATGCTTAACTGGCTGAACCACCCAGGTGCCCCTCCCCCCCCACATCTTCTTTATCCATTCATCAACGAGTGGGCATTTGGGCTCTTTCCATAATTTGGCTATTGTTGATAATGCTGCTATACACATCAGGGATCCTGTACCTCCTTGAATCAGTATTTTTGTATCCTTTGGGTAAATATTTAGTAGTACAATTGTTGGGTCATAGGGTAGTTCTTTTTTTAACTTTCCGAGGAACTTCTTCCATACTATTTTCCACAGTGACTGCACCAGTTTGCGTTCCCACCAACAGTGTAAGAGAGTTCCCCTTTTTCCACTCAGATCACACTTTGAAATAGCCTTAGCAGCCTTAGACTGAGCTCTGGAGTCAGACCAATCTAGTTTTGGATCATTACCAGCTGCACAGTCTCAGGAAAGCTACTCCTCTGACAGTCAATGTCCTTATGTACAAGGACATTTACTTGTCAGGACTGAGTGAGATGATACGAATGAATGTAAAATGCCCCAAACAGTGTCTGCAGTGTAGCATGTGTTCAATAAACAGTAGCTCCATTCCTATTATTGTTGTGTAAGCCATCAATGTAGATATTTGTATACATGTATTTAAACATGTAAATATATTTATATAATTATACATACATACATAATTATGTATATAATTAAATATAATATATTTAAATATTTGAAAATGAGCCTCCAACATAAAGTTGAAAAGCCATGTAACCTCTGAGATGTTTATGCTTTAACAGCTGAATCTGTCCTCATAAATGCATTAGACTGGCCTTTATTTTTTTTTAATTTTGCAAGTAATAGAAATGGGCTTGAGCTAGTATAAACAAGACAGAAGAGAATGAAACACATTTATTATGGGATACTGGCTGTTGTCAGGAATGAGTGGCTAGGAATTCAGTTGCTGAATATTTGGGAGATTTGGAGATTTGGGAGGCTGAGAACCTGTGCTGGGGGCACCCCCTTTGGCCTCTCAACAATATCTTACGCTCTCAAAGTTGTATCCTTGAAATGACTTCAGCTGTGAGCATGGTGGGTAGAACAAACAGCCCAAGGGCAGGGAGGGGGTAAGGAGCCTCTGATTGCCCAGGTCTGGGTCACAGGTCAACCAGAGGTCCTGCCCTCTGATGACCTCCAGCAACACATGCTAAAGCCTGAAAGACACAGCCTGTCCTCTTAGAGGCTCTCCTTCGGTTAGCATGGTTACCTCTCCCGTGACTAGTGCCTGCCAGCATTTTTCACTGGAGTCAGTAGAATCGTAAGGACAAATGAAAATTAAAAATAAGAAGCTTAATTCTCCCTGTGGAAATAAAAGAGGAAATTTCTCCCACCTCCTTTTTCTTCATTTGCTTTAGAAAACTCACAATGGTAAGTACTTTCTCCTCTCTTTGAAACGTACAAAATCCTTTTGAAAACCAGATAGGCCTCTTGTCAGCTTTGGGATCCAGGAATGGATCTCTTTGAAAGGTAACTATCTAGGGAAATAGCACCCCAGCCCCCAGTTTTGGAGGGAAGGTAGGAGCTTAACTTAGGTGGGTGCCTTGCTCCAATTTGCAAAACTACTTCCTGTCATAATGATAAGAGGTTTGTTGAGGGCGCAGGAAGATGGCGGCGTAGGAGGACGCTGGGCTCACCGCGCGTCCTGCTGATCACTTAGATTCCACCTACACCTGCCTAAATAACCCAGAAAACCGCCAGAGGATTAGCAGAACGGAGTCACCGGACCCAAGTGCAGACGAGAGGCCCACGGAAGAGGGTAGGAAGGGCGGCGAGGCGGTGCGCGCTCCACGGACTGGCGGGAGGGAGCCGGGGCGGAGGGGCGGCTCGCCAGCCAAGCAGAGCCCCCGAGTCCGGCTTGCAAAAGCGGAGGGGCCTGAGGGACTGTGTTCCGACAGCAAGCGCGACTTAGCGTCTGGGAGGTCATAAGTTAACAGCTCTGCTCGGAAAGCGGGAAGGCTGGAGGACAAAGGGAGGGTGAGCTGTGGAGCCCCCGGACGACAGAGCTCAGTTTGGCGGGGAACAAAGGTGCTCGCCAGCGCCATCTCGCCCGCCCATCCCCCAGCCAAAATCCCAAAGGGAACCGGTTCCGGCCAGGGAAATTGCTCGCTCAGCGCAAACACCCAACTCTGTGCTTCTGCGGAGCCAAACCTCCGGCAGCGGATCTGACTCCCTCCGGCTGCCACAGGGCCCCTCCTGAAGTGGATCACCTAAGGAGAAGCGAGCTAAGCCTGCCCCCCGCCGCCGCCGTGCACCTTGCCTTCCCACCCCAGCTAATACGCCAGATCCCCAGCATCACAAGCCTGGCAGTGTGCAAGTAGCCCAGATGGGCCACGCCACCCCACAGTGAATCCCGCCCCTAGGAGAGGGGAAGAGAAGGCACACACCAGTCTGACTGTGGCCCCAGCGGTGGGCTGGGGGCAGACATCAGGACTGACTGCGGCCCCGCCCACCAACTCCAGTTATACACCACAGCACAGGGGAAGTGCCCTGCAGGTCCTCACCACACCAGGGACTATCCAAAATGACCAAGCGGAAGAATTCCCCTCAGAAGAATCTCCAGGAAATAACAACAGCTAATGAGCTGATCAAAAAGGATTTAAATAATATAACAGAAAGTGAATTTAGAATAATAGTCATAAAATTAATCGCTGGGCTGGAAAACAGTATACAGGACAGCAGAGAATCTCTTGCTACAGAGATCAAGGGACTAAGGAACAGTCACGAGGAGCTGAAAAACGCTTTAAATGAAATGCAAAACAAAATGCAAACCACCACAGCTCGGATGGGAGAGGCAGAGGAGAGAATAGGTGAACTAGAAGATAAAGTTATGGAAAAAGAGGAAGCTGAGAAAAAGAGAGATAAAAAAATCCAGGAGTATGAGGGGAAAATTAGAGAACTAAGTGATACACTAAAAAGAAATAATATACGCATAATTGGTATTCCAGAGGAGGAAGAGAGAGGGAAAGGTGCTGAAGGGGTACTTGAAGAAATTATAGCTGAGAACTTCCCTGAACTGGGGAAGGAAAAAGGCATTGAAATCCAAGAGGCACAGAGAACTCCCTTCAGACGTAACTTGAATCGATCTTCTGCACGACATATCATAGTGAAACTGGCAAAATACAAGGATAAAGAGAAAATTCTGAAAGCAGCAAGGGGGTAAACGTGCCCTCACATATAAAGGGAGACCTATAAGACTCGTGACTGATCTCTCTTTTGAAACTTGGCAGGCCAGAAAGAATTGGCACGAGATTTTCAGTGTGCTAGACAGAAAAATATGCAGCCGAGAATCCTTTATCCAGCAAGTCTGTCATTTAGAATAGAAGGAGAGATAAAGGTCTTCCCAAACAAACAAAAACTGAAGGAATTTGTCACCACTAAACCAGCCCTACAAGAGATCCTAAGGGGGACCCTGTGAGACAAAGTACCAGAGACATCACTACAAGCATAAAACATACAGACATCACAATGACTCTAAACCCGTATCTTTCTATAATAACACTGAATGTAAATGGATTAAATGCGCCAACCAAAAGACATAGGGTATCAGAATGGATCAAAAAACAAGACCCATCTATTTGCTGTCTACAAGAGACTCATTTTAGACCTGAGGACACCTTTAGATTCAGAGTGAGGGGATGGAGAACTATTTATCATGCTACTGGAAGCCAAAAGAAAGCTGGAGTAGCCATACTTATATCAGACAAACTAGACTTTAAATTAAAGGCTGTAACAAGAGATGAAGAAGGACATTATATAATAGTTACAGGGTCTATCCATCAGGAAGAGCTAACAATTATAAATGTCTATGCGCCGAATACCGGAGCCCCCAAGTATATAAAACAATTACTCATAAACAGAAGCAACCTTATTGATAAGAATGTGGTAATTGCAGGGGACTTTAACACCCCACTTACAGAAATGGATAGATCATCTAGACACACAGTCAATAAAGAAACAAGGGCCCTGAATGAGACATTGGATCAGATGGACTTGACAGATATATTTAGAACTCTGCATCCCAAAGCAACAGAATATACTTTCTTCTCGAGTGCACATGGAACATTCTCCAAGATAGATCATATACTGGGTCAGAAAACAGCCCTCCATAAGTTTACAAGAATTGAAATTATACCATGCATACTTTCAGACCACAATGCTATGAAGCTTGAAATCAATCACAGGAAAAAGTCTGGAAAACCTCCAAAAGCGTGGAGGTTAAAGAACACCCTACTAACAAATGAGTGGGTCAACCAGGCAATTAGAGAAGAAATCAAAAAATATATGGAAACAAACGAAAATGAAAATACAACAATCCAAACGCTTTGGGACGCAGCGAAGGCAGTCCTGAGAGGAAAATACATTGCAATCCAGGCCTATCTCAAGAAACAAGAAAAAGCCCAAATACAAAATCTAACAGCACACCTAAAGGAAATAGAAGCAGAACAGCAAAGGCAGCCTAAACCCAGCAGAAGAAGAGAAATAATAAATATCAGAGCAGAAATAAACAATATAGAATCTAAAAAAACTGTAGAGCAGATCAACGAAACCAAGAGTTGGTTTTTTGAAAAAATAAACAAAATTGACAAACCTCTAGCCAGGCTTCTCAAAAAGAAAAGGGAGATGACCCAAATAGATAAAATCATGAATGAAAATGGAATTATTACAACCAATCCCTCAGAGATACAAACAATTATCAGGGAATACTATGAAAAATTATATGCCAACAAATTGGACAACCTGGAAGAAATGGACACATTCCTGAACACCCACACTCTTCCAAAACTCAATCAGGAGGAAATAGAAAGCTTGAACAGACCCATAACCAGCGAAGAAATTGAATCAGTTATCAAAAATCTCCCAACAAATAAGAGTCCAGGACCAGATGGCTTCCCAGGGGAGTTCTACCAGACATTTAAAGCAGAGATAATACCTATCCTTCTCAAGCTATTCCAAGAAATAGAAAGGGAAGGAAAACTTCCAGACTCATTCTATGAAGCCAGTATTACTTTGATTCCTAAACCAGACAGAGACCCAGTAAAAAAAGAGAACTACAGGCCAATATCCCTGATGAATATGGATGCCAAAATTCTCAATAAGATACTAGCAAATCGAATTCAACAGCATATAAAAAGAATTATTCACCATGATCAAGTGGGATTCATTCCTGGGATGCAGGGCTGGTTCAACATTCGCAAATCAATCAACGTGATACATCACATTAACAAAAAAAAAGAGAAGAACCATATGATCCTGTCAAGCGATGCAGAAAAGGCCTTTGACAAAATCCAGCACCCTTTCTTAATAAAAACCCTTGAGAAAGTCGGGATAGAAGGAACATACTTAAAGATCATAAAAGCCATTTATGAAAAGCCCACAGCTAACATCATCCTCAACGGGGAAAAACTGAGAGCCTTTTCCCTGAGATCAGGAACACGACAGGGATGCCCACTCTCACCGCTGTTGTTTAACATAGTGCTGGAAGTTCTAGCATCAGCAATCAGACACCAAAGGAAATCAAAGGCATCCAAATTGGCAAAGATGAAGTCAAGCTTTCGCTTTTTGCAGATGACATGATATTATACATGGAAAATCCGATAGACTCCACCAAAAGTCTGCTAGAACTGATACATGAATTCAGCAAAGTTGCAGGATACAAAATCAATGTACAGAAATCAGTTGCATTCTTATACACTAACAATAAAGCAACAGAAAGACAAATAAAGAAAATGATCCCATTCACAATTGCACCAAGAAGCATAAAATACCTAGGAATAAATCTAACCAAAGATGTAAAGGATCTGTATGCTGAAAACTATAGAAAGCTTATGAAGGTAATTGAAGAAGACTTAAAGAAATGGAAAGACATTCCCTGCTCATGGATTGGAAAAATAAATATTGTCAAAATGTCAATACTACCCAAAGCTATCTACACATTCAATGCAATCCCAATCAAAATTGCACCAGCATTCTTCTCGAAATTAGAACAAGCAATCCTAAAATTCATATGGAACCACAAAAGGCCCCGAATAGCCAAAGGAATTTTGAAGAAGAAGACCAAAGCAGGAGGCATCACAATCCCAGACTTTAGCCTCTACTACAAAGCTGTAATCATCAAGACAGCATGGTATTGGCACAAAAACAGACACACAGACCAATGGAATAGAATAGAAACCCCAGAACTAGACCCACAAACGTATGGCCAACTCATCTTTGACAAAGCAGGAAAGAACATCCAATGGAAAAAAGACAGCCTCTTTAACAAATGGTGCTGGGAGAACTGGACAGCAACATGCAGAAGGTTGAAACTAGACCACTTTCTCACACCATTTACAAAAATAAACTCAAAATGGATAAAGGACCTAAATGTGAGACAGGAAACCATCAGAACCTTAGAGGAGAAAGCAGGAAAAGACCTCTCTGACCTCAGCCGTAGCAATCTCTTACTCGACACATCCCCAAAGGCAAGGGAATTAAAAGCAAAAGTGAATTACTGGGACCTTATGAAGATAAAAAGCTTCTGCACAGCAAAGGAGACAACCAACAAAACTAAAAGGCAACCAACGGAATGGGAAAAGATATTTGCAAATGACATATCGGACAAAGGGCTAGTATCTAAAATCTACAAAGAGCTCACCAAACTCCACACCCGAAAAACAAATAACCCAGTGAAGAAATGGGCAGAAAACATGAATAGACACTTCTCTAAAGAAGACATCCAGATGGCCAACAGGCACATGAAAAGATGTTCAGCGTCGCTCCTTATCAGGGAAATACAAATCAAAACCACACTCAGGTATCACCTCACGCCAGTCAGAGTGGCCAAAATGAACAAATCAGGAGACTATAGATGCTGGAGAGGATGTGGAGAAACGGGAACCCTCTTGCACTGTTGGTGGGAATGCAAATTGGTGCAGCCGCTCTGGAAAGCAGTGTGGAGGTTCCTCAGAAAATTAAAAATAGACCTACCCTATGACCCAGCAATAGCACTGCTAGGAATTTATCCAAGGGATACAGGAGTACTGATGCATAGGGGCACTTGTACCCCAATGTTCATAGCAGCACTCTCAACAATAGCCAAATTATGGAAAGAGCCTAAATGTCCATCAACTGATGAATGGATAAAGAAATTGTGGTTTATATACACAATGGAATACTATGTGGCAATGAGAAAAAATGAAATATGGCCCTTTGTAGCAACGTGGATGGAACTGGAGAGTGTAATGCTAAGTGAAATAAGCCATACAGAGAAAGACAGATACCATATGGTTTCACTCTTATGTGGATCCTGAGAAACTTAACAGGAACCCATGGGGGAGGGGAAGGAAAAAAAAAAAAAAAGAGGTTAGAGTGGGAGAGAGCCAAAGCATAAGAGACTGTTAAAAACTGAGAACAAACTGAGGGTTGATGGGGGGTGGGAGGGAGGGGAGGGTGGGTGATGGGTATTGAGGAGGGCACCTTTTGGGATGAGCACTGGGTGTTGTATGGAAACCAATTTGTCAATAAATTTCATAAAAAAAAAAAAAAAAAAAGGTTTGTTTTCCTCTGAATAAAGCCAAAAGCTAACACAGTCACCCGAGCCACTGGTTAAAGTTAGGATGAACTGTGTGTGTGACAAATGGCACCATCAAGTCCTCCTACTTGAGGACTGGTTACTGTTCATCTGGAATATGTATATGTTGGCTTGTATCTGCTTGGCCAAATCAGGGAGTGAGATACCTTTCTCCCTGTGCAGTGTTCTAACTACCTCCTGTGAGGTGTATCACATTCTCATCAATGCTTGTTCAATAACAAAACTCTTTTCTCTCTATACTACTATTGTGGAGAGGATTTCTGGGTTCTGAGATAATTTGGTTTTTAATTATATTTCCCCAACAGTAGAAACGTTCCTACTTTGCAAGATGTAATTTGAAAAAAAACAAAAAAAACTTAATTCCTCCGAAATCAGCTCAGTAGGAAAGATCCCTGAGAAAATGGTATTATTCAGGGCCATATCAGGGGGAAAGATAACAACAGAAAGTGCCACCCCCAACAAAGACCCGCCTCAATGTCTTCATCTGTGAACTGGGATGCCCTCACAACAAAACCACATGGCAGCTGAACACACTTCCCCACAGAAGCTTCCTGTGAAAGTGATTATCCACGAAAAGGTCAAGTTAAAATGATTCTGGAAACCACACTTGTAAAAAGCTCATTTCAGGAAATAACATACAATAGAAATAAGATAATCGAGTCTAGAAAGGTTAAAACTGACAATTTCCACCCACAACATCCTCTCCCACAAAGCCCCCCGGGGCCGACTTTCCTGTGAAAGCTGAATAGGCCTGCACTCCCTGTAAGAGCTCCAGCAGCAGGTCAGGGACAGTAAACCCTCCCCACAAGGAACTGAAGGGAGGTTGAGGCAGAGACACAAAGGTTCCCCCAGGGGAAATAAGTCAGTTCCCTTGGAGATGGAAACACTTATTTCTTCTGGAATTACAGAAAGATTTCTTCCTTCTGCCATTCTGGGGTTTTTGCCAGCAAGGCAGATAAGGGAAAACTTAGCTGAAGGAATTGAGGGAAAGGAGAGTCAAGAAGATATTAGAGTTTTTGTTTCTTCGGGATTTGGGTTTTGTGGTTTGGTTTTTTTTTTTTTTTTTTTATCTTTTAGTCATTTTGTTTCCATTATTTCCCTCACATTAAATTAAAAACTCCTAAACCTCTAAGCATGTGAGGAAGGAAGGAAGGAAACAGCACCTACTTCATTTTTCATTTAAAATTACCTGCAGCCAAAGCAATGCATAAATTCCATGTTTCTTAATGCTTTCTATTAAATGTATGAAAGACATAACAATAATCAAAACTTCTTTCTAAAAATCCTGAGTTCGCATTTTCACTCACTAGTGAGTCAGTTAAAGCATAAATGCTGAAGGAAAACTTCCTCTATGATTTTCAACCTAAGACTGGATCGCTTGCCTGGAAATTCTCCCAAATCCTTCACTCATTTCTAATTTAACTGTAGGGTGTGGGCCTTTGTCATTGAGTGTAAGGGTGACAGCTCACCTTAGATTTCAATTTAGATGAATGTGCTTTCTGTCCTGAGCAGTGCCCAGTCCCGGCCTCATGTACCATTTGTGGCTATTCCTTCATGTCTTACAGCTGACTCTAAAGGGAACAACACAATCAAACTGTCCATCCCCCTCTCAGGACATCAATAATGGGGCCACACGGGGGCGTTTGGGTGGCACAGTGGATAAAGCTTCCAACTTCGGCTCAGGTCATGATCTCACAGTTCGTGAGTTGGAGCCCCACATCGGGCTCTGTGCTGACAGCTCCAAGCCTGGGGCCTGCTTCGGATTCTGTGTCTCCCTCTCTCTCTGCCCCTTCCCTGCTCATGCTCTCTCTCTGTCTCTCAAAAACAAATAAACCTTAAAAAATAAAAATAGTAATAATGGGGCTACATGGACTTTTGGAATATAATTGCAAGCCTCAGTCAGAGGCCAATAATATTCTTTATCCACTAGATAGAAAAATAAAGGACTTGTTACATAAAACTCCTTTGGCTGAGTTCACTAGGCTGCCCCTAAAATCTGGAATGAAAAAATAGACATGAAAGGAGTCAAGCTTAGCAATCCTGCCTGGGTCATGAGAAGACTTTCCTTCATACCCAATGCATGGCCCACCCCCCACTCTGGAAAGGTAATGAAAACACTAAGTCAAGGTAAGCTTTCAGGGTGGCTGGGTGATTCAGTCAGTTGATTGTTTGACTCTTGATTTCTGCTCAGGTCATGATTTCATGGTTCGTAGGTTCAAGCCCTGTGTCAGACTCTGCGCTGACAGTGCAGAGCTTACTTGGGATTCTCTCTCTCCATGTCTCTCTGCCCCTCCCATGCACTCTCTCTCTCTCAATAATGAATGAATAAACTCAAAAAAAAAATTTAAGCTTTCTGTCAAAAAGCCAACTATCACACATCAGATGGCAGCTCTTGTCTGCACTAATGCAAGTGTGGTAAAGAGATGTCCCTTGGAAGGGCATAGGGACAAACTGTCTTCAGGATTAGCTGTCTTACCCCAACCTCCCCACAAGTACCTCCAGGATCCACTCTCCAAAACAGGTCTACAAACCAACTGATTATTGCTATGGTGTGGAGGGCATTCTAGGACAAGACATAGGACATAAGACAAGGCTGAAATAAGAAGTCAATGTGTAGACACTCTACTTACCTGCCACAAATGATAAAAACTCCCACTCAGCTGGGTAGAACTGTGATACTAACTTTAAATCCTTTCATCAGGCATCATTTCTGGATCTCTAATGTACAGGGTTTGGAGATTTGTTTTGGTTTTCGTTTTAAATACAAAGAGGCTCTGTTGGCTGAAATAGTCATCTACTACTGACAGCCCACTTTCCCCTCTATTATCAGCCCAAAAAGGTGTGCATGGCTGTGACAAGCAGAAAAACTACTGTTTGCTCTGCAACCATCAAAAGGTTTTGGAACCCAGCTTAGAGGGAGGGTGGGGAATGAGGGAAGCCAATTGGCCTCCATGTGGGAGTGAAATGGAGGAGGTAGTGCCCCTGAAAGGACGCAAGCTACAGCATGAGAACATCCCCCCACTTACAAGGTAGGTGTTCGTGGTTCCCGCTGTGCTCTGAGTCACAATGAGAATGATACTGAGACAGAAGTCCTCTTAAGCGCTGTCTGCCAGCCTGCTCCATGTGGCTCCTGATGGTAAAATGATGGGGAAAACGGACTGTAGGGCACACTTGATTAGTTGCCTAACCAATATCTATTCCCTCCTCTTGCTAATAAAACTTTAATGTTGATTGAGGTGAAAATATGACCCATCTCAGGAAATGAATTTTGACTGGTGCAGATCAGTCATGACCACGCCACTGCCCACTTAACCAGACATTCGTGCATTAAGAGGGAGCCATGTGACCCAGTCCTTGTAATGACCGGTCGAGGGAAGTCAGGCAGGGGCTTTGAGGGAAGCTTTACTTTCCTAATAAAAGAGAAAGATCTGTTTGGCATTATCTTTTTCTTCCCCTTTTCTTCCTGCCTTGAACATAGATGTGATGCCAGGAGCTGGGACATCTCACTACATGAAAAAAAAAAAAAAGGCCAAGAGAATCAGAGATGCCAGTGCAACAGGGAGAAACTTAGCATGTCTGACTCCATATTGCTTCTATTTCCCTCTCTGCTGTGATCTATTGTTTAGAAACTTCTGCTTAGCCCTGCACATAGGCATTTTACAGCTAAGATTTGCAAAACCTGCTTTTTATCTGAAATCTACCTCACCCGAGGAGATATGGAAGTACATACAAAAATGACTATGCTATGTTTAAGATTTATAGGAAGAACATGACCAGATTCTATACACAAAGATCAATTGACCAAGGACAAAGAAGTATACAATCTTCCTTGGATGTCTACCTTGCCAGCCACCTTTTGACTGGCACCTTTTGACTACCCCTCCTGCTTCCCCAGGAAGCTCAAATAAAAGCTCAAATCTTATGCTGGGAGCAATGGTTCTTTGGGGCTGCATTTCCAAATAAAGTTGCTTTCCTGACCCTGCCTCTTGCCTTCCAACTTATTGGACTGTTCTGTGGTGAGCAGAATGAGCTTAGACTCAAGTTATACCAGGTCTAATATTATTGAGCCACTGAACTAATAATGTCAACTTGTTACATGAGAAAACTAAGCCTGTAGTTTGGGTTTCTGTTGTTCACAGTAGAAATCATACCTGAGTTAAAGTATGTGCTTACCTCCTATTGCTTTGATAGAAGAATTTAGAATGAGGAAGATTCTCTTGAACAACATTAGTGCTTAAAATGGCTTTGTGTTTGTTTGGGATTCCCTTTATTATCCATTATTTGTTCAACATCACCATTCATATTTACATAAAGTCTATCAAAATTTGTCCTGGTGAAGAACAAACCCCTAAAGATACACAACAGTGTTTCACAATCAGTGCTCAAAACGGTCTTAGTCAAGACAAAGAAAATTGGGTTGGTTCATCTGCCTAGGTCTGCTCTGGGCACACAGACAGAAAAGGTTTTCACAGCCAGTCAACACCATGCTGTGGCAGGAGGCTCAGCTACAAAAGGGAAAAATTATTCCTAGTAAAAGTAAATACTCAAAAAACTGCCAATAAGGAGAAGTTGGATCTTAAAATCATGGTGTCACAATGAGAAAGTCTGTGCAAGAGTATTCTCTCACAGAGGGAAGAAAACTTTATCTAACTGAATGAAAGGCTGATCGCTTTCAACAATGCACAAACTTCAGGAAAGACAGTCAAACACCCAATGATCATCTATAGGCAAACAAATTGTTCGCCTGCTTACAGACAGTTTTGCATCAACTATAGACAACTATCAGCCATCAAGCAGCTACACAAACTCAGGTACCAGAAGACTTAAGTGCTGTGTGCTCTGAAAAATACTGCTAGTGTGTGATAAGTGCTCAGCAGATATCTGTTCAATGAATGAACATTTTCTGACTTTGAAGGAAGAGAAAACCCCTAGCTTCTGCAAAGTGATCCTGGCCACATTCAGGCTTATATAGAAGAAACATGAGCATGTGAAAATGACAGTTCACACGGGCCATCGTGGACTGGCCTGGTTTCTGATGGGCACCTCCGTGGAGGGCTGAAGGACAGTCCATTTGTTTTGTAAATCCAAGCCTCCTGGGCCCAATGGCCTACATGCAGCATAGTTAGAGAACTGTCGTCTCATAGCACCAAACCACTGCCAGTCATCTCCAGATGCCTCATGAGATCTGAGTGGATAAAATCCTTCATATTGAAAATGAAAATGTCCTTTTAAAAATAATTCATATTCTTTTCAAAAGAGAGAAAGAGACTGTAAATTCTCCAAAATTGATGGTTGAGCTTGATAGTTGAGATGAGAAGTGAGATTGTGTCACTGGGGAAGCTGACAGCCACAAGGATCGCTAATATTTATCGAGTGCTTACCGTGCATTGGCGCTTCACACAGCCTAGTTCACTTCATTCTCAAAATGACACTGCATGGTAACTACTATTATTGGTCTTCATTGTACAGTTTGGGAAATGGAGCAAGGCTAAGGGACTTTCTTAAGATCACACAGTTAGTTGTTAAGGAGTGGGGTCTCTTTTGAACCCAGGCAGTCTAATTCCAGAGCCCACACTACACTCCTGAAAATTATCCCCATTTTCACACTAAATGCTCAGGCTTATCTAAGCTTCCTACAGTTTAATGTATAGTGGAGCTCCCAGGCCAGGGAGTACCACCGGGCTGTGCCCTGTGTTCGGGACAAAGAGGGAACCTCAGTAAGGGTCCAAGACACCGATGGTCTAATGAGAGAGCTGCTCAGGGCGCCCCTGATCTTTCTGCCTCTCTCTACTTCCCTTCTCCCCAACTTATTCTCTGCACCTTCTAATACTGCTGCCACATTCGTTCTACCACATGTGTTCTCCTTGGTGTTTTAGATTCATCGGGAATTCTTCTCTCTGCCTATCAGAGACCAGTTTCTGAGAAATGGCTTTCTGTCCCCAAGATATTACATACCTAGAGAACAGGTCAGTCAGAGTCAAAATTATCTTGTTTCCCGTTTGTTGGCTTGTTTTTCTCTCCTCCCACTGGAATGTTAAATTCTATGAAAGCATGGATCATTTCTATCCTGGCCTACCATAGTAGCTGACACACAAACATTACTTAATATGTATTTGACGAATGAATGAATGAATGAATGAACAAAAAAATCACAGAAGACAAAATTATGTACTATGTCTACCAGTTCAGGTGAGCACATATAATTGAAATTTTTTCTTCTTTATCATTGTTATCATCATAAAAATAATTATATATTAAGTTGCCTATTAAGTACCACCACTATTGGATATTTTATAAACATTATTTCATTTAATCTTCATAAGCCACATGGCAGATATTATCCCTGCCTTACAGATAAGGAAACTCAGGCTTAAAGAAATTAAGCCAAAGGTTCATCTACCAAAGGTTTCCAATTGCCGTTGGGATAGGGCTTATATTTCCTAATATGGTTTATAACTCCAACCTCATTTTTCTTGGCTCAGTCTCCAATGTGATGCTGCATTCTTTATCAGTTAGAAAAATACTATTAGTGGCTTAAACAGAATTTCTTATTTTCACCTAAGAAGTCTACTGTTTCCGATTCTGTGTCTCCCTCTCTCTCTGCCCCTCCCCTGTTCATGCTCTGTCTCTCTCTGTCCCAAAAATAAATAAAAAAAGGTTGAAAAAAAAAAAAGAAGTCTATAGGCAGGAATATAAGGACACTACAATGCCTTCATCAAGGACTGAGGCTCCTTCTATTTTTCCTCTCTACACTGTTCTGGTGCACTGTGTTGTTATTTCATGGTCACAAAATGGCAGCTGATCCTTTAAGCATCCCATCAGCATTCAAAGCCAGGAGGAAGGGGAAGGGCAAATGTCTGTGCCAGCCAAGTTTTTCTCCTTAATCATAAAAAACAAAACTTTACCAGAATCCCTCCAGCAAACCATATTAATATCTCATTGTCCAGAACTATAACACATGGCCATCCCTAGCTAAAAAAGAGGCCTCCATGGGGCACCTGGCTGACTTAGTCAATACAGCATGAGACTCTTGATATTAGGGTCGTGAGTTCAAGCCCCACGTTGGGCATAGAGCTTACTTAAAAAAAGGGAGAGAGGGGGGCGCCTGGGTGGCTCAGTCGGTTAGGTGTCTGCCTTTGGTTCAGGTCATTATCTCACAGTTCATGGGTTCAAGTCCCACATCTGGCTCTGTGCTGACAGCTCACAGCCTGGAGCCTGCTTTGGACCCTGTGTCTCCCTCTCTCTCTGTCTCTCTGCCCCTCTCCTATTTGCACTCTGTCTCTCTCTCTCTCTCCCTCAAAAATAAACACACATATATAAGCTAATTAATTAATTAATTAATTAAAGGTGGGAGAGAGAGAGAGCGAGACCTCCATGATGGAAGGTGGGAAAGAAAGAAGAAAGTAGAAATGGTTCTCAGGTCTGTCAACCAGCAATGTCTGCCACCCAATACCCCAGAGCTGCTTTCAGATGCACAACATGTCAATGCTGATTCTTATTTCCAGATCTGTGTACCTGTTCTTCTCTCTTCAACTAAATGTAAAAGTTTCCTCTTCTTTGCAATTTTCCCTGACTGGCACACCGCCCACCACCAACAGTAGGCAACAGCCCCCTCTGTTCGTTCTCTTAGCATCAGGGCCTTACCTGTTTTCTTGTCTGTATTTTCCACTGGAGCAAAGACTTTGAAGGTGGGGCCACGTCTTCATCACTATGTCCCTGGCATCTATCACAATGTCTGGCACAATAGACTTTATTGAATGAATGAATGAATGAATGAATGAAGCAACAAAGCAAGGAATCAAGCTCAGATAAATCTAATTCCAAAGTCCATGCTCCACTCACTATATAGCACTGACTTCTGGGAATAAAACCATATTTTTTAAAAATCCATAGAAAATGCTCCAACCTCCCCTCAGAGACACCTCAGAGTTGTACTGTCATCATCATCATCCTCACCACATTTCTCACTTGCTCTCTAATCGAGGACCCAGAAACATCTAGAATCACCAGAATCTTGGCAGGAAGAAAAGAGCCCTGAAAAATAGCCAAACAGGGTGCCCAGTCCCTAGTCTCCACAAAAAGCTAAATGTACTGAAGAAAATATTTCAGAATAAACAGGATTCTCTGGCTACTTAATTGTAGCTCCAGCACTAAATGGCATTTGCTTTTCATTTTTCCATATGTGTTTAGTATTTACAGATGATAGCTCACATTCTGTGATTTTCCTTAAAAAATTGAGTTCGAAATGTAGTGTGATGGTTCAAAGGTAATTGTTTATTCAGATAACAATCAGGGCTTTCAAGCAGACAAGGCCCCTCAGAGATGGCCGAGAAAAATGTTATGCTTAACCTGTGTAGTACTGCTAGAAATAACAGAAATTTCTTGTCGTCTGCTAGCTAGATGCCATTCCTCCACCTCCTCTGGACCCATGTGAGAAACAAACCATCAAACCCCTGCTCCGGCCACCACAATGACAGAAATAATTACCTTTACCTGCGAACACAGTCTAGGTTTTCTTTGGCATTTAAATTTTGTCACAATCAGCCACTTCCTCCCTCTTTTTTTCATACTTTCTCTACCAAGCCCATGCTTCATACATGTGACATGGGTCATCCACATTTCTGTTTTGGCATATTTTTAATGAAAAGTAATCTTAACTACTGTCGTGATGTTAAATTTGTTCACAAGGGGCTCCTGGGTGGCTCAGCCGTTAAGCGTCTGACTTCAGCTCAGGTCATGATCTTACGGTTTGTGAAATAGAGCCACACTTCGGGCTCTGTGCTGACAGCTCAGAGCCTGGAGCCTGCTTCAGATTCTGTGTCTCCCTCTCTCCCTCTGCCCCTCCCTTACACTTTCTCTCTCTCTCAAAAATAAATAAACATTAAAATTTTTTAATTTAGATTTGTTCACAAATATGTTTTGATATGCCTCCTTTTAAAAGATGAAGCCCAACTCCCTTCTCCTTGAATGTGGGCTACAACCAGTGACTTTCTGACCAACAGAATAAAATGGCAATGATGGTATATAACTGAGAGACTAGGTCATAAAAGGCACAGCAATTTCCAATCTCCTCCTCATCCTCTTCTTCCTCCTTCTTGTTCCTCTTCTCTCTCTCTTTCATTCTCTGTCTCTCATCACTCACTCTGAGAGAGGAGTTCCTGAGGACATGCAAGGCATCCTGTGACGAGACCCACATAACGAGGAATTGAATCTCCTACCAACAACAGTCACGTAAGTGAGCTCAGAATCACATCCTTCAGTCTCATCGGGGTTCAGAGCACTGCAGTCTCATGAGGGACCTGAGCCAGAACCATCCAACCCAACTTCTCCCAAATTTCTGATCACAGAAACTGTGAGACCAAAAAAATGTTTGTTGTTTTAAGCCACTAATTTGGGAAATAACATAATGCATGGGAATAGATAACTAATACAGCTACATTAAGGAAATATTTCGTACAATTAAAATGTCACCAATACCTCATCCTCCTAACATGGTTTCCACCTTTGGATATTATCTTCCAAATGGAAATGCTTTATATACTTGTTATCATAATGCATATACAATCTGATTTCTGTACTTTCTCACGTTTTATCATAAATACTTCCCTTGTTACAACGTACCCACAGTTAACATTTAAAATGTTTGAATAATATTTTACCATAATTTATTAAACCATTTCCGTATATTGCATGTTTTGGTGGTTTCCAGCTTTTTCCTTCTAGAGCTTTTACTGCGGTGAATATCTTTGAATATATAGCTTCTTGCTTGTGTTGGTTTATTTGGTTAGAATAAACATTCTATATTTGAATTACTGATTAAAGCAGTATAAACAGCTTTGTGGCTTTCATTACATATTGTCGTATTTACTTTTACAAAAAGACATAGCAATTTATCAGCAATGGATAAGTGTATTAGCTACACTACTACCATAATTGTATTGTAATCTTTCAAAGTTTTTCTAGAGGTACAAAATTGCATCTCAAGTTTGCTTACATTTGAATTTCTTTGATCCTAATGTGCTTGTATGCTTTTTTATGTGTTTACTTACTATTTGTTTCCCCTCTTGTGAATTATCTTTTCCTGTACTTCATATTTATTCTAATTTTAATGTACTTTTTTTCTCATAAATTTGAATGTAAAATTATAGATTAGAAATATTAACCTTTGTAACCTTTAATTAAAATGTTTTTCCAGACCGTTGTCCATTTTTATGAGTTTGTTTTTTTCATTAAACAAAAATCCATAAATATATCAATATGTTTATGTGATTTCTTCCATTGCTTTCTATGGCTGCAGAGCTAAGAGAATTCACATTTCTCCTCTGGTATCAACTACTATTTTCTTCTAGTTTCTCTAAAATTTATGGAGAGGTGTTTTGTTTTGTTTGTTTTTTTCTATTTACCTCAAATCTATCTGGTTTGGTGTAGACTTGTAAAATGCAGAACGTTTTTAAAACTGTTCTTCCACTTACTCATTTTTTATCAAAAATAGTTCAGAGTGGGGCGCCTGTGTGGCTCAATTAGTTGAGCAATCAACTCTTGACTTCAGCTCAGATCATGATCCCAGGGTCCTGGGATCAAGCCAGCATCAGGCTCCACACTAGGTGTAGAGCCTGCTTGAGATTCTCTCTCCCTTTGGCCCTCTCTCCTGTGTGTGTGCTCTCTCTCTAAAATAAAAATTAAATAAATAAATAAACATCTATTTAAAAATTAGTTCAGAGTAAGATGGCTTTACATTTTTTATAATATTCCTAGGACTCACTGAAGAGCACGGAGTGCCCCACAAAATAGGTAAGGAGTAACAAACCTGGGACACGTGGTAGATGCCATTGGTTGAGATTTCTTCCTTTTTAATTCATACTGATAGAGGAACAAGTGCGTCTGAAGGACTGGGCCTCGCGCCAGCCCCAGGTGCTGATCATGATTGGCTCAAACCAAATGTTTCCCTTTTCTGATTGTTTTAGGCTTGTGCTTATTTCACCATGTTGACCAATGGGTCAATCCATGGGGGCTTCTACGAATATATTTTCTCACTGAACAAAAAAGGAAAACATCTACAGGAAGAGAGATCCATCTTGTGCCCTCAAATTTGCCTACTGCCTATCATGCCTGGAACATGGCAGGCACCTTGCCACCATAGGGGGCAAGTCAGAGTACAGACGCTAGAGATGGCAGCGCCAATGGCAAGACTTGTGTCCTAGATGATGTTGCTGAGTCATGGAATTTATCAACGCTAGAATTGCCCACCTAAGAACATGTTCTGTGGGAGAATATATATTCTTCCTATTTTAAGCCACTTGTAGGTGACTTTTCTGTTATTTTCAGCTGAAAGTATCCTAAATGTTAAATCTCTGATATTTTTCCACTTGTGCATTTATTTCTGTCATGCCATTTAGAAATCATGTTACAGGTTTAAGAACCCGGTTCCTGAATCATGAAAGAAGTCAAAAGCCAGCACACATTTGGGAGAAGCTGCTCTGTGAACCTTCCTGTTCTCAGGAACATCTTTCCTCTCTGCCCCCAAGAGCTTATGAACAGTTTCTCTCCCATGTTGCAAATGCTTTTGTGGTCAGGGCTCTTTTCTCAGTCACAAGTACAGAACCCTAAGTATTTACAGCCTCCAAGAGGATGAGGTGCAGTGAATGACAAATGCCATGTTCCACTGTCATTAAATGCAAATTTCTCAACACCTTTTTATCTGTAACAATACAGTGAAAACTGAGTACTCTGCTGACAAGATTTTGATAGTACAGCCCTAAACCACCAGGTCCTGCAGATCCTGCCACAGAGGAACAAGGGTTGGACCCATTGACAATCATCTGAATAACAATTGCAAATAAACAACCTGAAGCTAAATGAAAAGTTTGAATAAATCAGACAGTTGGTCTGCACCAGTGGTTTTCACACTGAGCTCCCTAGAGCCCTAGCAATCCTTCAGGGAAGGGTGGGAGACTTTCAGGGAGCAGAGCTCAGTTCCAGCCCTCTCTTCAAATGGCAGGTTCTGCTTTTATCTGTATTACATACATAATGCTCTTGTACAGAATAGTCCATTTAAAGAAAAAGTGCTTTTTTTTTTTTAAGTTTAAAACACTAGTCAACACTCTTAATGTTTGCATACAGATGTTTGCAGTCAGGCAAGAAAAACAGTCTGATCATTATGGGAGAAAGAAAAGATATTCTATCTTCTTGTTATTTTTCTTTGTCTTCTTACTATTTTTAGTATAATAACTTAATGGAATATTAACATACATGTGTATTCTCCATATGAGAACTGAAAAAGATAAAGCTTTCAGAATCAAATCCTTGCTCTGTATCTGGTCTTGATGTACATTGGAGGGGGAGATGGACAATAAGCGGGGAGAGATGGGTTCTCATTATTCTATTATAATGTAATAACCTGACAGCACAAATTACTGGCACAGTTTTAGCCATATTGGCACACACAGGCTATTTCTATTGATCCCTAAACTTAAAGAGTCCATGACCTCATCCGAAGTATGCTTTTTAATAATTCACTTCGTTTAAGGACCCATTAAAATGTCAGAACTATCATAAAGCTTATAAACACTTAGTTACCTCTAATGTCTTCAAAATAATAATGCATTATTGATGGAACCTTGATTCACAATCACTTTCCTCCCATTTGACAAAGTCAATACAGCACATGCTTTCTCCACATCCCCCCACACCTTCCTCCCTCTTCAGCAACCATGCTTTGTTCCTACATCCCCCATAGTTCTTAAAAATGAGTTCTTTGGGATCCTCTCTCATTCCGAGCCAAGAAGAGTGCCTAATGGGCTGGTTTATTTCAAAGAAGAAAATGGCATAAAGAAATGATGATCAAGTTGCCAGGATAGGCCAACAACCAAATCATGCAAAAGTAAGAGGGAGGTAGACAGTGAGAAATCCGTTGTTAGCTGAAACATTTGCTTCTTTTTGCATATATAAGGCTTTCTTCTGTAGAAATTTCTGGGACAGTATAAGCATGCAAACTTGATTTCAGGTGCCTTTTCAGTGGGATAGGCAAAAAGAATAGTATTCATTTGAGTGTCATTCAAATCAGGAAAGGGAAAAACATTCTCCAAAGCATGCGGATTCTCTCTAAAAATAAGGCTACCAAATAAAGTGGAGGATACCCAGTTAGATTTGAAGTTCAAATAATGAATAATTTGGGGGGAAAGTTTGTCTCAAATATTGCATGGGACATACCTACACTAAAAAAAAATTACCCGTCATTTAAATGAAATTGAAATATGGCTTAGAATCTTATATTTTTATTTGCTAAATCTGGCTACCTTATCTTTTAAAGCAAATCTTAGTGCCTCACCTAACACCAAAAATACTGAGGGTGCTAACTCAATAGTCTCCATTCCAGGCTATGCATTAGAATTATCTGTGGTTTCCCGAGACTACAATTTAGAGCAGCTAAATCAGAGTCCCTGAGTGGGGCCCAGACATTCTGTCAGGCTCCTGAAGGGGGGAGGGGTGGTTCTTATAGACAACCAGGTTACAGAACATCTAAGCCAAAGGATTGTAATGACTCAGTATCAAATCTCAGAAAGGCATGACTGGGGCATATCAGGGACATCCCAGGATCTATCAGCAGGGAAATACAAGTATTTTTAAGGCATATTCAACATTTTAATATAACTTTATATTTGAGAAATTAAAACTACCCAAAAAAACATAAAATACCAAAAAAAATTAAGGATAATGGAAGGATTTAGACTTGGAAGGCTAAAAGAGATAACAAAGCGTAGGTCCTGGAACCTGGGCAAGTCAAAGATGAGCAGAGTACCTGCGATAGAGAACAGGAGGCAGGAGGCGGGCAGGAGTTAATGAGGCATCTGGTTGGCTAGACCGAGGTGTCCTTGGCCTAGAGCTCAGGAAGGCAAACAAGAAGAAGTAAGACTTCAGGCCAAAACTCTAGACAGAGTCACCAGCCAGGCACCATCTGATGAACAAGTGATCATGGAATCCTGCCGATCACAGGACTTTTGGGGGCATCAATCCCAGCACATGGCTGACCCAGGGTTCACAGGTGATACAGAGGTGAGCACTTGGCTAGAATAGGGAACAGGGGTGCAGAAAAGGACAACTGGTAAAGTAACTTATGTGAGTGCAGTGCTAGCTGGCCTGCACCTGCAATGATCTGAAAAGAGTTTCGCACTTAGAAGACACAGCATTCAGTTCTGGGGACATTTTTTAAATATTTTATTTTGAAGTCATCTCTACACCCAACGTGGGGCTTGAACTCATAACTCCAAGATCAAGAGTCCCATGCTCCAATGACTGAGCCAGTGAGACACCCCAGTCCTGCATACTTTAAGCAAGTTGTTGATGTCTCTCAAACTCAAAACTGTCTTCTAGAAAATGGGGAGACTATAATCTTCTTTGCAGGGATGTATAGGCAGCACTTCAAATCAGGAGATATATCGTATACATATCAGGAGATATGTATAGGCAGCAAGGATGGAATGTGATGGGGACCTTCATTGGAGCCCATCACTTTCCCGACATGGGCCCCTGTCCTGCCACATCCCGGGCCCCCCTTGCTCCTCTTCAAGACTCCTCTGTGTTCTCAACTCAAGAAGGTGACTTGTTTACAGAACAGTGGGGATCCAGTGCCTGTCCCAGCCCCTGGCAGGGTAGATGCTCAATGAATTCTTGACGCTTTAATGGGACTAAGAAATCTCAACAGATGTTCCTCCTTCTAAAACATGTTTGGGTATTCCAAGCACTGCATATTTTCATTTTCTTTTCTACCTACATTTAAGCTTTGTATTTATTAACCGTGTGATTTTGGACAAATGATTTAACCTGTCAAAGCCTCAGTGCACCCATTCTATAAAATAGGAGCATTAGTGTTATCTATTTTACAGATTTGTGGTGAGAGTTAATTAAGACTATGTATGAAAGCCCAGTACCTGACACATTATAAGTACTTAAAAATGTTTAGCTATTACTAGAACGATCACCACTCAATTCAGCCATTGTCCCAGCAAAATTCTTGACTCAGACATATATATTCTATGCCTACCACTAATCCAAATCTCTGAGACTGGTTTGCACTAAATGTTACAGCCCCACAGCAGGGGCTAGACATTCTGAAGCCACCCGTGGCCTCAGGAATCATGAAAAGAAGCCACAAATATCCCCCAGCTCTCACTGACTACACAAAAATAGTTATTCTGCATTTGCTATATCTTCATCTCCACATTCTGTCCTAGGTCTACATTTTACTGCAATTTCCATTCTCCTAATAAAATAACATCATGCCTTTATGATCTTCTCTACACAAAAACCCTTAAACTACCCCATCCCACCCCCCAGAGGCATGAAAGTAAACCTAAAGCCATATGGCACTGGAATTAAAGTCAGCACATTGTTGCATTGCATAATTCACCATCAGTATGAATGATCTCCCAGTGATATTATGGTGTTAACCCACTCTGGTAAGCAATGGTTCATCATAATTCTAAGTTCTCCTTGCATCCCAGACGGCTGTCTTTCAAATGGAGAGCAGCTGAATTTCACTGCACAGACATGTCATGTTACCAGCACCACTCCCAGCCCTGCCAATTGCCTCAAAGTTGCCTGATTCAGACCATCCACAGGGTTTCTGGATTTTAGCAAAGTATGTGGTGTGCCTGGGTGGCTTAGTTGGTTAAGCATCCAACTTAGCTCAGGTCATAATCTCATGGTTCCTGGGTTCGAGTCCCACATCAAACTCTGTGCTGACAGCTTAGAGCTTGGAGCCTGGAGGCTGCTTCAGATTCTGTGTCCCCCTCTCTTTCTGCCCCTCTCCAGCTCTCACTCTGTCTCTCTCTCTTTCTCTCTCTCAAAATAAATAAATAAATAAATAAGAATGCTACAACTGCATATGTGCAAGACCTCATGATAACTTATGGAGGTAATCAATTCCATCCATCATTAAGGATGTCTGACCTTGTCACTCAAATTATACTAGAGAATTTTGATTCAAGGGCCCAACTTCCTAATTTGTTAATTGCAAGTTTGAAGATGGTGAATTGGATTCACAAGAGATTGTGGAATTTCCTTCACTTCATGAGGAGGATGTGAATTTCCCTTCCTTTCAAGGAGGCAACTTGGTACTGAACATACATGTCAACATATAGTCAACACCTACCTAGGCAACCTTTATATGTATGTAAAATACACCACATATGTAAGCATACAGACATGTGCTTGTCACCTTGGTGTCCCAATCTTGCAGTCTATCTTAATCTTGAAGTACAATGACTCAAACAACCATCCAATAGAGAAAGAGAAAAGCAGCCCCTGACAGCCAGGCCTGGGGGTTCTCCTGCCGAACATAAACAATTTCACGGAGCAACAATGAGGCCACTCTATGGTCATGATGGATCAAGACAAAAACAAGACCACTCATAAGTGTGAACACAGATAAAACATGAACGTTGCCCAACCCACCCCTCCCCCCACCCCAGGTAATATGTGTAGCTGCTGCTTCTTAGCCAGTTACACCTTTGGCCTCACTCTGGTCTGCCCTCTCTATAGTTACAATGGCTAAGAAACCCATCACAGAATCACCCATCTCCTGACAGCATCCAGTCATAGTAGAGCCCCACTCTCTCAAGCCCTCCCTCCAAATCCCCCACATGAGCCCAAATCCTGTAAGCACTTCCCGAATGCCCTCTCACTGCAATGCCACATGGTTCAACACCTGATAGCCTCAACTTGTTCAACCATGTGTGTGTTCCTCGTGGTCTTTAGCTAGAAGACACTGACACCACAAAATTATCAGTACTTATCCTTCCTGTTTTTTCAAAGGTCACATCCTCCTGGTGTATTTGAAGGAGGAGGTTTATCTAACATCCATGCACACCTCAATCTTACTTCATAGTTGTTCATGAATCCCACCCAGCAGTCTTAGCCCCCCTGTGGAATTCTGCAACCACCACCTTCTACTCCCTTTATGAAGAATACCATAAACACAAGACAGCAAGCAAAGTGAGTATCTGTGTAAGGATTTGTAAGTACTAGAGCTCAGCATTGAACATGGAATGTAAAACTGACTGATGAACACCCATATATATAAGTTTCTTGGGTATTCCCTTCACACCTCTCACTGCCACCCTCCTCCTGCCCACCACCTCTTTTTTTTTTAATCATTATATAATTAGTGTCTTTTTTTGTTTGCTTTTGGTTTCTTTTATTTATTTTTTTTAATTTGCATCCAATTTTGTTAGCATATAGTGCAATAATGATTTCCGAAGTAGAATCCAATGGTTCATCCCCTATGTATAATACCCAGTGCTCATCCCAACAAGTGTCTTCCTTAATGACCCTTACTCATTTAGCCCATCCCCCCACCCCAACCCCTCTGGCAACCCTCGGTTTGTTCTCTATATTTAAGAATCTCTTATGTTTTGTCCCCTCCCTGTTTTTATATTATTTTTCCATCCCTTCCCTTATGTTCATCTGTTTCGTATCTTAAATTCCACATATGAGTGAAGTCATATACTTGGCATTCTCTGACTGACTTATTTCGCGTAGCATAACACCCTCTGGCTCTAACCACATTGTTGCAAGTGTCAAGATTTCATTCTTTTTGCTTGCCAAGTAATACTCCATTGTGTATATATATATACCACATCTTCTTTATCCATTCATCCATCGATGGACATTTGGGCTCTTTCCATACTTTGGCTATTGTTGATAGTGCTGCTGTAAACATTGGGCAACAATAGATATTGTTGTTGTAGTTAGTGTTAGATATTGTATTGTAGTTAGTGTTAGCCATTCTGGCAGGTGTGAGGTGTTATCGCATTGTGGTTTTGACTTGTATTTCCCTGATGATGAGGGATTTTGAACATTTTTTCATGTGTCTGTTAGCCATCTGGATGTCTTCATTGGAAAAGTGTCATTTCATGTCTTTTGCCCATTTCTTCACTGGATTATCTGTTTTTTGGGTTTGAGTTTGATAAGTTCTTTACAGATTTTGGATACTCTTTTTTATTTTTTTAAGTCTTTTTTATTTTTATTTTTGAGAGAGAGAGAGACAGAGGGAGAAACAGAGCATGAGCGGGGGAGGGGCAGAGAGAGGGAGACACAGAATCCGAAGCAGGCTCCAGACTCTAAGCTGTCAGCACAGAACCCTATGCAGGGCTCAAACTCACAAACCATGAGCTCGTGGCCTGAGTGGAAGTCAGAGGCTTAACCAACTGAGCTACGTAGGTGCCCCTTGGATACTAACCCTTTATCTGTTATGTCATTTGTAAATGTCTTCTCCCATTCTGTCGGTTGCCTTTTAGTTTTGCTGATTGTTTCCTTCGCTGTGCAGAAGGTTTGATTTTGGTGAGGTCCCAATAGTTCATGTTTGCTTTTGTTTTTCTTGCCTCCAGAGACGTGTTGAGTAAGAAGTTGTTGTGACCGAGTTCAAAGAGATTTTTGCTTGCTTTCTTCTCTAGGGTTTTGATGACTTCCTGTCTTATGTTTAGGTCTTTCATCCATTTTGAGTTATTTGTTGTATGGTGTAAAAAAGTGGTCCAGGTTCATTTTTCTGCATGTCGCTGTCCAGTTTTCCCAACACCACTTGCTGAAGAGACTGTCTTTATTCCATTGGATATACTTTCCTGTTTTGTCAAAGATTAGTTGGCCATGTTTGTGGGTCCATTTCTGGATTCTCTATTCTGTTTCACTGATCTGAGTGTCTGTTTTTGTGCCAGTACCATAGCGTCTTGATGATTACAGCTTTGTAATATATCTTGAAGTCCTGGATTGTGATGCCTCCAGCTTTGGTTTTCTTTTTCAGGACTGCTTTGGCTATTCGGGGTCTTTTCTGGCTCCATACAAATTTTAGGAATGTTTGTTCCAGCTCTGTGAATAATGTTGGTGTTATTTTGGTAGGGATTGCATTGAATATGTAGATTGCTTCGGGTAGTATCGACATTTTAACAATATTTGTTCTTCCAATCCATAAGCATGGAATATTTTTCCATTTTTTTGTGTCTTCTTCAATTTCTTTTATAAGCTTTCTATAGTTTCCAGTGTATAGATTTTTTCACCTCTTTGGTTAGGTTTATTCCTAAGTATCTTATGGTTTCTGGTGCAGCCCACTACCTCTTAAAGAATTTCTCCCTGGGTTCTCCTTGCTCCCCTCTCTCCATGGTACCAGCTTTGTTTACGTGTTTTCTATCCTTCCATCCAGCTGTCCTTCTGTTCTCTGTACCCCCAAACCTCACTCTCCAGCCACCTCTCCCATATTCCCCTCTTGGGTATTTGCAGGGACTGCAAACCCTGGGCTCAACCACAGAAAAGGAGTAGGATCATGATAGTGGTGGTGGTAACTCCATTATGCACATCAGTTTTCTGTCTCAATGCCCTACACTGAGCAGCCCATGTCACAGTTGAGATAGAGTTCGGGGGAGGGTAAACAGGAGAATCACAAAATTCCCTAATTCTACTGAAGGGGTGGCTTTCAAATTTTCTTGGTTAAGAATCTCAATAAAAAATACATTTACATTGCAAACCCAGTATACACACACATACAAACATGATAGGTAGATGATAGTTAAATACACAGAGATATTATAATCTCGTTAAAATGCTCTCTGAGACTTCCTTTTTGTCTTTCAGTTCATTTTTTAATGAAAAACTTCTACTTGGCTGCAACTTGTTACATCAGTTTCACCACCCACTAAGGGATCTTACTGTAGCTTGCACTCCTAAAGCAACCAACATCTAAAAATGACAAAATTTTCTTCTCACCGCAGGAAAAGAGATACATCTTCCACTGACGCACGCACACACACGCCCACCTGAGGCATCATCTTGCCCCCAACACAGGTTCCTGAGCCAGAGAGAAAAAAAAAAATCAATGACTCTCCTTCATTCTGGGTTTTATAGGCAGCATGAACTCACTTGACCATAGTGAGGCTCAAAATAGAGCATCAGTTCCCATGGTGACCAGTGCCTGTGAAGGAGCTCCTTTCAGGTGGAGGGACTAGTAACTCAGCCAGAGTGGAGCAAGCAAGCCAAGGACCAGATCAGAGGCAACTCAGAATGTGACAGACTACAGTGGCTTTTGGGGACAGAAGCCAGAATCCAATGGCCCAAGATGTACATAGAAATGCAGGATAAAGAATACAGTTGGACAATTGAATAATGAGACCACAGTCACAAGTAGGGCACCCAAGGGAGTCAGTGTCTACATAGAAGGGAAAGGTGGTTGATGCCAAATACAGAGGGAACCAGGGCATCAGGAACTGAGACCAGCTGGGGAGCAAGGGTAGGAACAAGTGCTCCAGAGGGAAATGGATGCAGCTCCATTAGAATTGCAATTTATTTGAATTTGAGATAGCATCCCATTTTGGCTAGCTACTTTTCAGCACCTTTACTCCTAGGACATACATCTTCTCAAACAGGGGTGTTTGAGGTGTGCATTCATTATCCCTCCCTGAAGTTAAATTTATTTTCCCTGATTTTTAAGCTCAAGACAGCCTTGTTGGTATGTTTACACCGTGGTGTTTATTTTCAGAGGTAGAGTTGCAATAAATGAAAAATATTTTCCCTTCTAGTAGAACGGGAAATATTACACTTAGATATTTATAAGTATGACTGGTTATTTTTTAAAACATGAAAGTCAAAAATAGTATAATTATTATACATTGCTGGCAATAATTTTCTGAGTGTGTCTAGTATAAAGACTGAAAGTAATATTCATGACATGAACTGTACTTCAAACTGAATATAGAATAAAAATGGATTTAAATAACCAGAGAGAACTGCATATCTAAGTAGTATATGCAAAGCAGTTTAACTCTTTTATGCTAGAGTTACAGTGATGGGAAATCACCATAATAAAAGTAATAAGCTACTATTTTTTCAGTACCTATTTTATTCCAAATACTATGATAGTTGTTTTATGTGCATTCTCTTATTTAATAGTCACAATAACCACAAGAAGTAGATACCATTAACCCTACCGTCTAGATGAGGCAATGGAAACGCAGAAAGATCAAGTTATCTACCCAAGGTTACACAGCTAGTAAGTGGCCAAATAGGAATGGGACCTATATCGCCTGGCACAAGTCTATGTTTTGTGTTCCTCCCTGTCTCCTTCATCTCAGTCTTTAGAGGGATGGCATGCAGGTGCTTACTCTGGGTACAAGGTTTTGCCTGATCAAATGCCATCATCTTTGGAAACTGTCAGAAAATTATTCTAGAGAATTATGTTCCATCACCAAAAGTAACCAGACCATATACTCACTCATGCAGAATGGAAACTAAACTCATATGGCCTTCAGAGGGTTTCTTTTCAGAGAGCTGCTGAGGAGCAGGAGCATTCCCCACTACGGCAATATCTGGGGAGCCCAGTTAAGCCTGTGGGTTCAGAGGCTTTGGATATTTCCCCTAGCAGACTGCATGCTCCATGGAGACCACTGTATGTAGCATAGAATGGGCCACACATTGGGGACACTTAATCCTGATTACCTATTTAGGGTCTCTCCCAGAAGAACACTTCAGAACGGTTATGCTCTACAATGACTCACCCCATTTACCCCCAGTGCTTCATTCCCATAACCTCCTCCTCCTGATCTCCCTTCCAGACACCCTTAGAACTGAAAGCATCTCCAGTGCTCTTCCCTAGAAGCACTTTTCTGCATTCAAGTGAGTAAGTGCATCAAGACATGTCTGAGTCTCGTTATGTTCTTCCTTCACTGAGGACAGAAGGTAGCTAATGACGGTTCTCTTCCATCACATCCTGCACAGGCTCCTCAGCAGCAACCAGGTATTCCTGGATAAAGAAGCACAAAAGATACCTAAAATGGGCCAGAAAAGTATTGCATTATTTGATCAAGGAGACACTTTATTTTAATAATGAACTCCAATTTTAATGAGCTAGTAATTCATGTGTTTCCTTGGATTTGGAACCTACGTACATTTTTTAATGAACACTTTGCCTCTTTCAGAAGTAGCCTTCTCTATTTTTTGCCATAATTATGTGATATGTGATCTAATCATGATTTCTTATATGAGTGGTGAGAGCATAAAACTTTAATGGGGGGGAGGGGAGAAACAAAGTAGAGACCAACCTTCTAAATGTAACATAAATGGAACAATACACAGCCATGAAGGGAAATTTGATGATACAATAATTTTAATTAACTTGATATGCTGACTGAGAAAAAAAATAGCATGCATTTTTTAAAAGTGACTTTTACAGAAGAATAATTTGTTTGCATAAAATATGATTATTTACCCTCATAAATGTTTATTTGAATATATTGCACTGTAACCAAAGCCAACTGCATCAGCCACAGCAGGGAAACCCAATTCTGAATTGCAAAACAAACCAAAGGTGTGACTAGGTGCGCATCATCATCCCATGCTGACTGGAGGAAATTTTGGCACTTAAAATTCTGCTGATTTTCCAGGATGAGGGGCTCTCATGAGACCAAATCCTTTAGAAATGGTGGGATTGGGAGGGAACTACAACTCAGACTGGGGCCTACCCCTTCCAAAAAGAACAACACCTGGAAGAGGCTGGTCAGCACCTTTCTTAGGTTCACCTGAGTTTCCAACCCACTGTCCACAGTAGAATCTCAACTGGCAACGAGCTGTAGACACTATTTTTATATGTGTACATTCAAATAAGTGTCGGATTTAGAAAAAAGGTTACATGGGCTGTGCTCTCCAACTGACCAGTCTTCACCATTTCCATTCTTCTTCGACTTCAACCTCCATTCATTTACCTCTTCAGCCCCGTGAGCCCTGGGATTCCTGACCTACACATCCTGCTATCACTAAGCTGAAAACTGGAAGCTCTTCAGGGACACAGGCTCAGATTGTCTCCATCTAGAGGGGAGTGCAGAAAGGTGGGGGAAGAGAACTCATCCTTGACAAATGCTTTTACACTCATTTTCTCACCTGAGGCTGCCCAACACATCACAGCAAGTCAATGGTAGAGGAAGCCCTAAGACTTAGTATCCCCATTTCCTAGGGCCCAGATCTTCCAAAGATCCTAAAGCTATCTCCGCTCCTAACAAATTTCATATTCTATAATCATTTACTGATGAAGGATGCAAGAGATTACTAAGGAATGTCATGGAGGAAGTGCAGAAAGATAGGCAAGTTTTCATGGGTCAGACCCATTGAAATCAGGCAACTTAAAAAAAAGATTGTTCTTACAGTGAAGATTCTCCATAATTGGACAACTTCTTTATGTGGTGTCATCAAGGAAAATCTCTTTAATGTTGTGATTTCTTTCTCTGATTTTACTTTTATTTGCATTTATTTTATACAGTATTTACTCTCAGGCCCTAAGTTGTTGTTTCTTCAGTTTCTTCTGGGGTATTTTTTCTTCTGTGCAGCCTCCTCTTCTGGATTAGGAACAATCTGCTCTTTTCCAGTAAGGATCATCTCCATGTGACAGGGAGAGCTCATGTATGTGTTAATCCAGCCATGAGCCCTGAAAGTTCTATTCCACATCTTAGGGGCTTTGTTCACCTGGATATGCTTCACCAGAGAATCTATATCTAAACCCGGAAGTTCAGCATTACTCTCTGCATTTTTTAGCATGTGCAATAAAAATTCAGCACTCTTTTTGGGCCACCGACCCTGTGTCCAGCCCCACTGTTTGGCCTGGGCACACCTACAAAGTCCACCCTTGTAGTGATGGAATGACACACATCACTTCTGCATAATGACATCCTTCAAATAGTTGGTGGCTTTTCAGATATGCCACCAATGTGACCTGGGTAGTTGCACATGTGTTCTTAAAGTGAGCATGAAGATTTGAAACTTGATCTGCATGATTTTGTAGGGTTTTCTGGATCAAGTGAATAGCAAACCATTTTCAGAGATCACCTCAGACTGTTTAAGGGTAGAAGTGATTTTTGTTTTCAAGTAAACAGGAAAGCGTGATTTCTGATGTCACCTTGTTACTTCTACTGTTGAACCTTGTCATACTGAAAACAACATAAAACACGGACAGGACAAAGCATGGAAATGAAAAGGTAGAAACATTGAAACTCCTAATGTGCCAAGCACTGGGCTTGGTGAGTTACGTGCCATGACATGGGATCTTCATCACTCTTCACTTTAGAAATCTAGAAGCAGAAGTTAAGTTGGCCAAGGTCACAGAGCAAGTAATGAAGTAGATGGCCCATGCTGGATCTCTCAGAACTGCTGGCCAATTACCATTTAGATTCACAGCTTCATTTTTTTTTTTTTTTTGGATTATACTACATGGATTCGGATTATGTTGTATAAGGCTGGAATTAAAACACAACATATTTACTGTGACATTTTCATTTACCCAGGCAATTTCTGTTTCTCCTTCACATACCTAGGCAGGGCCTTAGTTAGTGGTCCGCAGTTCAGTGAATAGCCACAATTTCAAATCTGACTCCCAAAGCCATTTCTTTATAATGCAATTGCAGAAAACAGAAGGGGCAGATGTCAGTAGTAATGCCACTGCATAGAGACAATTTCTGGAAATGTAGCCTGAAAGAGGATTTGTTCTAACTGCTGATGACTGTCTCAGTTCTCTTATTGCCTTTGGCTATAGAGGAACTGAAGACCAGCAAAAAATTCCGGCCTCCTCTCACAGAGAGCTCTTCACCCAGGGGTTCATGGCTCCATCCAGTGCACGAGCAAACAGCCCTGATAGAAGGGCCGATAACTGCATTTCCAGACACTGTGTTATGACTGTGTCCACCATAGGAAGTTAGTTTTGTCTTTTTAAAAAATCATCATGAAGGTATCCTCATAGCATGAAGCCTGAGAAAGAGTGGTAAATACCTCATACAGTGTGTCAAGAGTAAAGTTAACGACAAAATTGCAAATATTTTATTTCCACATTATTTCCCTAAGCCCCCTTGTTGTCCAGACCTTTCCGTCCTTTTAAACCACAGGTAGCTTCTGGCGAAGCTTAAGACAGATGGCAATGTAGAGTTCCTGGCAACCGAGATAAATGTGCGTAATATCAAGCACCTACCTTACAGCTTCAGAGGATCACAACACACCAGCTCCTTCCCGAGGCTTCAGGAAGGGTCGCTTGCTAAAATAATTTTCTGGTTAACAAGAAATCTATGCAGCATTTCATGCCCTGCTTGTTTCAGAAGCCCCCTCTGAGGGATCCACGCTATGCATTTTAATTTAGGTTTACACGTTTTGTTTTTTAATAGCATGAACTATGCATAACAACACATTTCACAATATGAAATGAAAAGCCCTTGATACAGTTCATCCACTGGAAGGTTTTAAGTCTAAATCCAGAACAAATAAAGCAAAATAAACACAGCAGGACTCCAACTTTCCTCTTCTCACGTTTGGTAATTTGTTTGGGCATGGAATGAGGGGAGATTTGGGGCATGCAAGAAGTGGAGGAAGCAGGGAATCAACAACTGTGCGTGACCTGCTAAGGAATCCTTATTCTCATCTGGAGCCAAAGACCTTTTATTGAACATCACAGTATGCAAGATGCTGTCCTGAATCCCTCTTGGTCATTTTGCCATATTTGCTGGAAATCAATCCTTTTGCAATCAGCTCAGATTTGAGAGGCTTTTTACCATTGCAGCATGTAAATGGGGATTTCAGATGCATTTGAAAACACAGTAGGAGGGCTAATTTGGAGATAATAGACATTTTCTATTTGTTTGTGTTCAAATCCACAAGGTTGTATAGAGCTCCAGGAACTTGTTGGTTAACAGAGATTTTCTAACAAAAGCTCTATCCAGAACCTTGGAGTGGCCTCCAAGTATGCATTGATCCCAGTGTCTGACCCATGAGGAGAAAGGTACAGAGCGCTTACTTGATTCACCCAGTCACACAGGGTGTGAGTGGCCACTTTCAAACATGTTTTCAAAACCTGTGCTCCATATTGACATCTGATTCCCAACGTCCATCCTAAAGACCCTGAAGAAGTGGGAAGCACTGAAGATGCTGAGTGGTTCTAGGAAGTGGCCCCCTGCCCCTCCTGCTCTTAACTGGTAGAATTTGCAGCATCAGTGTCCTCTGGCAGGCTGATCCATTTCTCCCAGGGCTTAGAGGAGTTTGACTAGTGGATGTGGACAACTGAAACCTCTTTAGAGAACATTTTGCATTTAGACGAGCCATGAACATAAAGTTGCTTCAATCAACAAGCATGGGAAAAAAACAAGATCTAGAATTCAACTCTTAGTTTCTTTTCCTTTGTGATATTCATACAAATATTCTTCCTGGCCTCTGAGGTCATCTGCAATAGGAAAATCCTTGTCATTTCTCCCCATTACATTAGTCTAAAAGCTAAACAGTTTCAAATGAGGCTGCAAAGATGCCTTACCTTCTTTCTATCTTCTAAGCCTAGTCATCCTTCAAGATCCAACCCCAGTGAGTCTTCCCCAACCACTCATGGCTCAGGCTGATTTACCATGGATATTAGCTTCAGGGTCCTATACCGTTCAGGTCTCCCCCAACCTGGTTTCTGTAAAAACTGAGAATTAAAACAGACAAAATATCAACTTTATTACCAAGTGGTTTTGTTAGACTAACCTCTACATTTGTTTAGGCAGACTTGCTCCCATAGGGCAAGTGATAGATAGGTGTCCAGGAGAAACATACACTTTGCAAGAGAAGGACTGAAGAGAGCCCATGCCCTATGTGGACAAGCTAGCTCCCAAGAGGAGGAAGGATGGAACTATCTAGAGCATGTTTCACCAATCATGTAGGTGACTCCTACCCTCCATGGGGGTGGAGTGAATAAAAGGGAAAGAACAGTTTGACATGTGCTTAGGAAAATTCCTCCTTGAAGAAGCCGGTGGGGGGGGGGGGCGGGCAGGGAAATGTGTTCTCCTTTGGCATATAATCCTGTATTAAATTTCCCCACACATATTAGTTTTGCCCCTTTATCTGGATTTTTAAGCTTCTTCAGGAGATCCATTTCTTACATGTCTCATATGCCTCACAGAAGCAAACACAATGGTAGGTGAATAATGGGTATGTAACAAATATCTGTCTTTAAAATGATTGATAAGAGCAAGGATTGTGCAAAGTTAACTGTTCACATTTGTGAAAAACAACTAAACCTTAGAAATTCAAATCTGTTTCATCAATAGGTTGACCAGTTTGGACCTCGGTCCCAGGTCAAATCCTCATATCCAAAAATCCTGACCTAAAGTCATACAGCCTTATACTCTATTGTTAAAAAAAAAAAAATGTTCTATTTCATTACTCAGAACACATTATCAACCAAAGACCTTAAGCATAATTTGGCAGAAGTTCATTCTTCACAAACTCAGAACCTAAATTTCGATTGTCCCTTAATGAAACATCTACGGAAAATATTGCAAAGTTTGGTTGAAAGAAAAAGAGAAATACATACAAGTTGCAAGAAATAGAGCTGGGAACTACCACTTAAGGTGCAAACACAGGTAGCATATACTTAAATTCCTCCCAATTTGTTGATGAAAATCTTACAGTTATGCCATAGTAAGAAAGAAGAAAATTTATACTCTGAAGAAATGCCCTATCAGCACACAGAGTAAACTGTGGGTGTAAAATTCCTAGTGTTTACATACCATCTGCCTCCATATGAAAAATGCAGTTACAGGCATATGTGAAAGCATAACAAATGAATGAAATTCAAAACTAGAATGTCCTGAAAGTCAAGCTCTAAAAGTTCTCCCAAATGAGAGCTGTTGAGATGATACCTTCCTTCTGAACAGACAGATTGCAAGAGCATTAGTGAAGTGGTTACATATATATCAGTCAGGGTCCTCTCTCTGGAAGAGGTAACTTATTTTTTTTAACATTTATTCATTTTTGAGAGACAGAGAGAGAGCGTGAGTGAGGGTGGGGCAGAGAGAGGGAGACACAGAATCTGAAGCAGGCTCCAGGATCTGAGCTGTCAGCACAGAGCCCAACGCAGGGCTCGAACTCACGAACCATGAGATCATGACCTAAGCCAAAGTCAGTTGTTTAACCAACTGAGCCACCCAGGTGCCCCTGGAAGAGGTAATTTTTAAGTATCACTAAAGAAAAACAAAAAACAAAAACAAATGCAGCCTGGAGACAAATGCATGCATTGATCCATACCTGAGCAAGAAACTATCTTCTGTAAAGGAAGATCTGCAACTCTTAACCATCATCAACCAGAGATAATTGATAGAAACACTTATAAAGATAAACCACTTTATATCAATGATGTTGGTGGGTTCTGTCACCTCTAGAGATGCTTCTGAGGAACACCCTGGGAAAGCAGCCTTCCTAGGCAGACATTAACTACCAAGTGCTCACTAGCAAGTCAGCCTTAAATGGTGATGAAGTAGAAGCTATAGAAATACCACCATGAACTGGCTCCAAGAAAGTTCACCAAAACCTACCCAAACTTCCCCAGTTTCTTTCTAAACCATTTTAAAAAAATTATTCCTGTGACTTAATGAATTCATGTAGCTATTTCATTGAATAGACATTTATATAGTCCTTATTATGTGTCAAGCAGGGTTTTAGCGGCATTACTTCTCTTGCCAAGCCTATGAGGTGATAATACTTGAGGATATTGGGCACAGAGAGACTAAGTAACTTGCCTAACACCACACAACTCCTAAATGAATTGAATGCAAATGGTTCCGGCTCTTGAGTCCATGCTGCTCATCATAAGTGTGAATAACGGAGTAACCCTCTTTGGTCATGATCATCATGGATAGGCCCTCATTACCTCTCCCTGCAACTACCAATATAAAAGGTTTGTGTTTGTATATATATGGCCAAGAACAGATTATATGGACAATCTAACATTAACGTCTATGCTGTTAGCATTTCGAACATCTTAGAATATATTACAGTCCATTCTCCAAGTAACTTAGACATAAAGGTATAAGACAATAGTTCTCAAACTGTACTAAGAATCAGAATCCCCTGGAAAACTTGCTAAAACTCAAATTGCTGGGCCCCTTTGCCAAAGTTTCTGACTGAGCAGGTCCCAAGAATTTTTTCTAATGCCTCCCAGGTATTGGTCCTGCTGCTGAAGGGAACCTGGATTGGTCTGCTAGAGCTGCCATAAGAGAACCCCAATGACTGGGCAGCTTACACAACAGAAAATTCTTTTTCTCATAGTTCTGGAAGTTGGAGCTCAAGATCAAGATGTTGGCAGGTTTGGTTTCTCCTGAGGCCTCTCTCTTTGGCTTGTAGATGGCCACCTTCTTGCTGTGTCTTCACATGACCTTTCCTCTGTGTTCATCCCTAGTGTCTCTCCCCTTTTTATAAGGACAGCAGTCATATTGTATTAGAGCCCCACTAGGGGCCTAAGTTTAACTCTATCACCTCTTTGAAGGTCCCATCTCCAATGCAGTCACATGGATTAGGGCTACCCATACGATTTCATTTAATCATACCTCTTTAAAAACTCTATCTCCAAATATAGTTACATTCTGAGGGACTAGCCACTGGGACTGAAATATATGAATTAGGAGGGTACACAAGTCAGCCCATAATAGTGCCATATTTTGAGACCACTGGTCAAGAGAATGCAACAAGTACAATGCAAAGGGCATGCCTTGGCCAGGAACCCCATGAGGACCATCATCCATGCATGCCAATGAATTAAACATGTTCATTTGAATCTGTTTTTACTGATGAACCTCACTTCTGCCTCTCACTCCAAGCCCTGATGTGCTGACCAGAGAAGGGCTCTCTGACTTTCACCAGCTCTCTCAGATCTGAGATCTTGCAGATGCCTTCAGATGTTGACAACTATCCTTTCTCTACCCTTTCTCTAAACCTTGGGGTTCACATCTATAAAGCCAAGAAAACCAATGTCTACATGAATTTACTCATGCAATCCAAAAATCAAGTCATGGTAGATAAAAATAAGATTGCTCCCTAAGACATAAACTAGAATTATAAATTAAAAATCAGATCCAGGTGTCAGCATATGTAAGTCACCTTAAAGACAAAAATGGCTCCCTGTCTTAATCTTTTTGGGCTGCTATAACAAAAATGCCACAAATTGGGTATCTTGTAAACAACAGAAATTTCTTTCTCACAGTTTTGGAGGTTGGGAAGTCCAAGATCAAGATGCCAGCAGATTTAATGTCTGTTAAGGGCCCACTTCTTCACAGACAGCTGCCTTCTCCTGTGCTTTCACAAGATAGAAGGGACAAGAGACCTCTCTGGTGACTCTGCTGTAAGGGTGCTAACCCCATTCATGAGGGCTCCACCTGTGAATCTGGGGAGTTTATATCCATTCAGACCAAAGCATTCCCAGACATACAAGACTTGATTTTGATCAGATTGAAGCTGTTCAGACACATAAGACACAGTGAGTCTGAAAGAAGGTAAATTAGCCTTACAAACATAGGCGAGAGAGGACTCCCAGCAGCCACTAGTGATGAGCTCATTTGGGCAGCATCCAGAGACCAGTGAAGTACTTGGTCAGCCCAACCTAAATAACAATGCACCTGATGTATGTGTCTTTTTTCTGCAAACATACGGACAGGACATGCCAACAGAGCTGATGACATGAAATATTTGAGTCATATTAAGTCTCCTAGCCTTGCTTCCATGCTCACCAAGCAGTCTTCTGATAATTTGGCTTCTAACACACATAACGTGTCTCCAGGGAAAGCATGCCCGGTCAGGCCAACCAGGAATTTCTAGTGCCAGTAAATTATTATGCTGGCATTCTAGCTTTAAATATCAGCCTGTTGAGAGCTTTTTTCATATAAGGAATCTCCTCTAAGTCCAGTTAACTCAGAAATACCAATAAGATCTCAGTTTCTGAGCCAGACCCTGATCCCCCCAGGTGTATGCCATCATGTGAAGCCTCCTAGTGATCAGTCACCCAATTATGCAGCACCCTGAATGAATGACCCTGAGAAGATAACTAACGTACTTTGTGGTTGAGCAATAGGTTCACACTTAAAGGACAAGCAAAGCATAGAGCTAAAAGGACAAACTTCTGAATTAGACAAACTTGTGGTTAAACCCTGGCTCTACGACTCGTTAGCTCTGTTATTTAGCCTCCGATTCTCAATTTTCTCACTTATGTAGTGGAGGAAATGTCTATGTTACGAACCATCAGTTCTGAAAGTGTAGACCCTAGATGTCTAAGTCTGTTCAGGCTGCTATAACAGAATACTACAGACTGGGTAGCATATAAACAGAAACCTATTTCTCACAGTACTGGAGGGTGGACAGTCCAAGATCAGAGTGCCTACAGATTCAGTCCAGTGAAGAACTGCTTCCCCAGTAGTCCATCTCATGTGTCCTCATGTGGCAGGAGGGGCAAGGGAGCTCTCTGGGGTCCCTTTTATAAACGCACTAATCCCTTTCAAAAAGGTGCTGTTCTCAAGACCTAATCACTTTTCAAAGGCCCTCACCCCCTAATACCATCACCATGGGGATTAGGATTTCAACATATGAATTTTAGGAGGACACAAACATTCAGTTTATAGCACTGGACAAGCAGCAACACCACTTCTAGGGACTTGTTAAAAATGGAAATTCTTGAAACCCCATCCCAGATCTAAGGAATCAGAAAATCTGAAGATGAAGTCCAGTAATCTATATTCCAACAAGCCTTCCAGAGGATTCTGATACTCACTATAGCTTGAGAAGCAAGCTTTAGTTGTAAAGATTAAAGATGGGTTGTTGTAAAGATTAGAAGTCATGTGTACAAAGGGTCTAGTACAGTGCCTGGCACAAAAAGCAGATATGCAAGACGTTTTGGTGACTATTATTACTTCAGGGAATTTGTAGAATGAAGGATTCTCCCATGAACTCACTACCCTAGTACTATCGATTTCATTTCTTACTTGGCCAAAAACATGTATTTTAAACATGTAGTCAAGTTACTTGTATTTGTTTCATTTTGATAGATTTTCCTTCTTAGCAGCATACTTTTTCATAGTCTTCAAATGTCAATGGCTGCCCACTTTTCCATCTAGTAGACATGTCATAATTTATGTAATTATTTCCTTAATTTTGGCCGATTGTGCCCCTTCTAATTTGTCATGAGACATCTTTGGCATACAATTTACTCCTTTCCTTGGAACATTTCAGTTCCAACATTTCCTTGAAACATTGAGCGTTCTAGAAACACACTGTTACGCCAATATTTTCATTGGACTGTCCCAGACTAGAAAGGTATTCCTTTATATTTTATGAGGCAAAAAAAAAAAAAAAAAAAAAGTTACTACCATTAGAATTGTGTGTGTGTGTGTGTGTGTATGTGTGTGTGTGAGAGAGAGAGAGAGAGAGAGAGAGAGTCTTAAGCAGGGTCCATCCTCAGCATGGAGCCTGACACTGGGCTCGATCCCACAACCCTGGGATCATGGTCTGAGCCAAAATCAAAAGTCAGACACTGAACCAACTAAGCCACCCAGGCGCCTCTAGGAATATTTTAAATCACTGCCAAGTTTCAATATTTCCTAAAATGTGATGTGATATATAAACTGTCATTTGAGTAGCTCACAGAAATTCACAATTATTCTCTGTAAATCCATATAAACAAATCATTTTTTTTTAATCTGAAAAGTTATAATTCTGAATTGGTTGAAAACTGATGGTATTCTGCATCCTTTTATGTGAAAATAGGTAAACAAAATTGAACATAGATTCTGTTTACACCCTTGTATATAAATCTTTAAGTACCTCATGAATTTTACTGTTGATATATAATTCTAAATCCTACCTTGCATTGAGTTCATGTATGCAATAAAGGAACAAAATGGAAAACAATATAACATTAGTGTTCATATTATCAGTAAAGACAACTGTGTATTTTGAACAAAAAAATAAAAACACAGTCTTTAGCTGTGGCATAATAAATTTAAACATGCAAGGGATTCTGATATCCATATCTGCTTCTGAATTACTGTGCTATCAATACAAATGAGCTGAAATATCAGTATTTTTGTTGTTGCTGTCGTTACCATTACCAGTAAGAAAGATACTTTGTTTGAGAATGTGGTTGCTGTAACTGTAATTAGACAAATACTTATTCCTAGTTGTTGTTCTGCTGAGGTCCTGGAATTGTACAGTTAGTTTACCCTTATGAAAAGGAAAAATCTTGAATTCTTCATTTTTATTAAAATTAGAAATTCAACGTTCAGGCCAAAAACTATGAACTTCAGTTCCAAACTATAAGCAATCACAGAAAATATTTAAAAAGCAATAAAATAAAAAGATTTATTATGAGATCTAAGGAGAAACTTCAACAAGGTTTCAAGAAACAAAATCAGTTTATAAAAACTAATACCCCTTTATTCTAGCCATAATCAAATAGAAAATAATACACTCTTCCCAAGAAAGTATTTAGGAATTATCAACCTGAGAAAGAACATGTAAGACTTCTATGTAAAATATTCTAAGATTAATTATAGTAGATAAAAAATGTATATAAGTTAGTTAGGGAGTTCAACCATGTTCATGGATGCAGCAGCAACATAAAGATGCCAATTTTCTCTGAAATAACTTCCAGACAATATAATCCCAAACACAATTTCCTGTGCGAGGAGCATGATAAATTCATTCCAAAATGGATATGGCAGTATAAAAGAACATAGATAACTAAGATAACTTTGAAAAGGAGCAAAAAGGGAGGACTCATTCTGCCAGATATTAACACATATCATCAATCCTTGGTATTCACAATAATTTCATGCAGAGGAAGAAATATGTAGATAAACTGAATAGAACATACATAGACTAGAGATACATACACGCACAGCCATGCACATACATACACTCACACACAAAGTCACTTGATTTGGGACAAAGATGGTTACCACCAAGTTCAAATTACTCAGTAGATGTTGTTGTGAAAACCTCTCAATACCTCAACTGTTATCACGCTGAGCAAGCCACGATAGGCCTTCCCCTTGAGTCCTACAAAAGCCTCCTGGCTGATCTTCCTGCTTTTGCTTTTGCTCTCCCTCCATCTCATTAACAGCAATCCTGTAAAAACACAGTCAAATCATGCTTGTGTTTTTATTTTGTATTTTTCCCAGCTTTATTAAGATGAAATTGACATGTAACATTGTGTAAGTTTAAGGTACACAGTATTGATTTGAGGCACTCATATACTGCAACATGATTACCACCTTATTTTAAAAACACTTCATGCTTGTGTGAAGACACAAAAAAACCTTTGCTGGACCAATCCAGTCAGGCAGAGAATAATAACTAATAATTACTGCACACTTTCTATTATTAGGGACTCTTTGATTTACACATATTAACTCAATCTTCACAACAAACCTATGAAATAGGCACTATGATTCCCCCCATTTTCAATAGGTGCAGAGGTAAAGTGACTTACCAAAGGTCACAAGTTACTTAGCCTCTCTGCATAGAAGCAGAGCTGGGATTCAAATCCTGATATTCTGGCTCCAGAATGTTTGGGCAAGGTTTGCAGCACAGAGAGATTTGTTTACTAGACTTTTAGATCCTTCCACGTGGCTTTAATCAATTAGAAAATTAAGCCATGATGTTCACAATTGATTTTACAGCTATTATTCAATTTTATGGTAGGAGGGAATTATTACAAAATGTATTACAAAAATCCAGCATGTTGCCTGAATCTGTTCCAGCTTTCTGATGCCTGCCTTGTGTCTCCCACCCTGGTTTTTCCATTGTTCTCTTCTGCACTATGTTTGGGAGATCTCTTGATTCCATGGTTCCTTCCACCTCTCCCATGAGAGGTCAAATTGACAAGAAGGACTGCACATTTGAAGGCTGTCTCAACACCTGGCTGGGATGGAGAAGCACAGGTTTGGAAGCGCGACAACACATCGCTCTGCTTTGCTAGAGAGGAGACAGGCTGGAAGGGTGGGCTACTGCAGGCAATAAAGCTGACGTGGGCTAAGGGGATTCAGTTTGTGGGACGCGGTTTGCCATTAGCTGGCAGTAACCCAAAAGCCACTAAAAACCTTTAAAGCAAGAAGAAGAATGCAAAGTAGAAGATGGACTGCAGTGCATGTATGTGTGTGTGTGTGTGTGTGTGAGAGAGAGAGAAAGAGAGACAGAGACAGAGACAGAGACAAAGACAGAGACAGAACACACAGAATGTGTCAACATTCTCCTCGGTGTTGAACAAACTATGCATTTAGATAGGCTTTGCCTGAAGCATTATCTAAATTATCCAAGAAGCCAGGGAAATTAACCCAGCCTTCAAAACAAATATTGACCTGTGTGGCCATGACTTAAGGAAAAGATGTAAACTCTGACTATGAGAAAGTGAATGTATCCTTCACATTTTAGGCTGAGGTTTTGGGGAGTTTGGTAGGCAGGAAGGGAATTGATGATATATTTGCTGTTAACAACTGACATTATTTCTTTTCCCAGTCTTATTGAGATGGAATTCACCTATAACACCGCATAAATTTAAGGTGTGCAGCATAATGATATGACATATGTATATATTACAAAATGATCACTAATAAGTTAACATACATCACCTCATGTAGTTAAAGTTTATTTTTTCTTGTGATGAGAACTTTTAAGATCTACTCTCTTAGCAACTTACTTTTTTTTATTTTTTTTTATTTTTTTTGATGTTTATTTTTGAGAGAGAGAGAGACAGAGCACAAGTGGGGGAGGGACAGAAAGAGAAGGAGACACAGAATCTGAAGCAGGCTCCAGGCTCTGAGCTGTCAGCACAGAGCCCAACGCTGGGCTTGAAGCCACGAATCGTGAGATCATGACCTGGGCCAAAGTTAGATGCTTAACCGAATAAGCCACTCCAGCACCCCATCCACTTTCAAATATATGATACAGTATGGTTAACTACAGGCACCAGGCTATACATTACATCCCCAGAACTTATCTACATTATAACTGGAAGTTTATACCTTTTGATCACCTTCACCCATTTCTCCCCAGGACAACTGATATTCCCATTGGACAACTGGGACAATATTCCCATTCCCCAGGACAACTGATATTATTTCATTGGAAATTTAAGAAGGGTGTATCAAGAACCTTCCAGAATTATCATAGATAATTTTAACTGAATGTTCAATACATGTGCCAGGTACTGAACTATCTACTTGACCTGCACTATCTCATTACTAACATAATCCTGCGGAAAAGGAATTATTATCTTTACTTTATAGATGGGGGAACTGAGGCTCAGGAGGTTTAAGATACTTGCTCATGCTAGTAAAGAGAGAATCAGGGGAGCCTGGGTGACAGTCAGTTAAGCATCTGACTCTTGATTTCTTCTCAGGTCATGATCTCACAGTTGTGAGATGGAGCTTGGGATTGTCTCTCTCTCTCTCTGCCCCTCCCTGATTCTCCGCTCTCTCTCTCTCTCTCTCTCTCTCATAATAAATAAATAAACATGTTAAAAAGAGAGAGGGAAAGAAAGAAAGACTTGAATTCAAGCCCAACCCCAAGCCTAGAACTTTTTAAAAATAGGTATTTATTTTAATAACAAAAGATTTGCTTATTTGAAAACATAAGATACACAAGACAACAAAGTGATCAAGGATAACAGAGTGAACACCCAGGCCCCAAAACTTAGCTTACAAGTAAAACATTACAAATACAGTTAAGGCTCCAATGTTCATTCCACTCCCTCTCTCTCAGAGGTGACCATAAACCTGAATTTGGTGTTTATTACTCACAACCATTCCTTTGCATTTTTTCTACAGACATTGGTGCACTTAAATAGTATGTGACATTGTTCTGCATGCCTATTTAAACTTTAAAAAATAGCATACTGTAAGTATCCTTTTACAGTCTGATTGTTCAACTCATTATGGTGAGTATGAAATGCATCACGTCGATGAGCTTAGCTCTAGTTTATTTATATTCTCTGCTGTACAATATTCCACTTCATGACAATATCATGTTTTTCTGTTGACAGGCATTTAAATCACCTTTGACTTTTTATTATTACAAATAATGTTGCAGTGAACATACCTGCACTTTTATTCTTGTGCAAGAATTTGTCCAGAGTATAAAACCAGAAGTAGAATTGTTGAGTCATAGCACACATGCATCTTCAAACTCACTAGCTGTCACAGAATCGCCCCAGGGTGACCGGTCTAACCACCACTGCCATCAGCACTGCATGGCAGGATCGGTGTCCACACCATTGCCAGCACTTGGTTTTTATCAGAGTTTTTAATTTTTGTCAGTCTGTAAGAGTAAAATGGCATCCAATTGTGGTTTCACCATGGATTTTTCCTCCTCACTAAGGCAGGTGAACTGCTTTTCATTTGTTCATTCTGCTCAGGTGTCCTCTTCCATGATTTGTCTGTCCATCAGCCTGAGCCAGGAAGGCATAAATGCACAACTATTCCTGAGAACAAAGACTTGGAGCTCGGGGCTCAGTGCTAAAGAGGCTCGCCGTCTACTAGGGCAGACAGACAGGGACTAAGATCAGCAACTCTGCAAGGTAAGCCCACAAGGAGAATGGAGTCAATGAAGAGAAGGCATGTTCTGGGAGAGGCAATCCTTACGCCAATGGCTTGAGAATTCATGGCAGCCAAGTCCAGAGCGGTAAAGAGCATTCTAAAGTGAGGAAATGCAAAGTGAGTATATGCAAAGCCATGGAGGGAAAAAGAAACTGCTGTGTCCAAGAATATAACAACTAGCTCTAACTGGCTGGAACAGAGGCTGCTTGAAGCAGACAAGTGAGTGAGAAGGAGAAGGGGCAGCCAGGCCGTGAAGGTTTTGTATCCTGCACTAACAAAGTGTGCGTATGCTTCCTGGAGTCACAGGAGTCCTCTTAGGATTGTGAGCAGAAGGGTGTCAGGGTGACATCTGCACTCTAGGGTGCAGAGAGGGGTGAGGAGGGAAGGGCTGACTATTATCAGTGAGATTGGAAGGCTACCACAGGACTGCTAAGAACCTACACCAATACTGTGGCAGAAAGACCAAAAGGAGGAAATGAATTTAGTAGAGAGCTAGACCAGGGAATCAATAGAACTTGATGGGCTGTTTGAAGGATACCTAGGGTCTGAAGAATTCATAAATAGCATTTCCCATTTCCAAGCCTAATTTCAGAACCGATTAAGACAGGCATGGGTGTCAGGCAGACGAACACTGAAATATCAGCTTTTACCAATAAAGCCCATGTAGCAGGATACACCTCAGGCATGCAACACAGTGGGCTTACTGATACCAAACATGAGAAAAAAACACACATCCTCCCAGGCACAGGCAGCCCCAGATGTCTGGGGGACATCCACACTTGGGGGCCTGACGAGAATGCAAACCCTTTGCAGGCAGGTGCATACAAGCAAGAAGTGGAGGAAGGGGCTGAGCCACTTATGCTCAGTTCTTTCATCAAAACCTACCAACCAGATGAATCACTCCTCCTCCAGGGAAGAATGTACTTAAGTGTGTGGAGGGGACGGGCAGCCAGGAAAAGGTGACATCTGATGAGGCCCCCTCCAATTTAAGGAAAGAAGACTCTTTGATCTCCAACAGGTAATAATAATAATAATAACTGGGGCATCTGGATGGCTCAGTCGGTTAAGTGTCTAACTTTGGCTCAGATCATGATCTCACAGTTCGTGGGTTTGGGCCCTGCATCAGGCTTTGCACTGACAGCACGGAGCCTGCTTCGGATTCTCTGTCTCCCTCTCTCTCTGGCCCTCCCCTGCTTGCACTCTCTCTCTCTCTCAAAAATAAATAAACATTTAATAATAATAATAATAATATCTTGTCATGGAAAGTAGCTATAACACAGTGGAGTCAACCAGACTTCATCACCTGGTAGTTATGTGACCACTAGCAGATTTTTTATAATAATAGAGCTAACTCTTAGGATAGAATTACTGAGTACTCTCTACTAAATGCTCTTCACACATAAACTCACCCAATATTCACATTAACTCCATGAGGAAAATACTGTGAATATCTCCATTTTACAGATGTGACACAGTTTAAGGTTTTTCCCAAGGTCACCTAGCAAGTAAATGGAAGAGCCAAGGCTTGAACACTAGACTATCTAACTCTGGGGACTTGTCTCTAACTAGGACGTCTCTCAGCACATAAAAGGCCAGACCTAATACCTGGCACATTGTAAATACGCCACTTTTATTACTATTGCTGTTCTATAAGGGTCATATATTCACAGAAGAAAGGGCAGAGTCTTGATGTATTGGTTAGAAACATTTGGCAAGTGCAAGAAAATCCAGATAATTCTAGCCAACCACTTTGGAAAACAAGGTGGCTACTATGAATGGTAAAGAAAGCATTGTATTCTTAGGTTCTACAGCTAAAGAAGTTTATTGTCATCTGGAAAGGAATAAAAATATCACATTTGGAGAACAGGAAGGAAAATGGCTTTGCTGGTGCAGAATATCCCTGCTGGGGGAGTGGGGGTGAGCGAAATATGTGTAAGTGCAGAAGGGCCAACTGGGGGAGCACAAGGCCACTCTGTTACTCTGCTGTGTGTTTAGTTTTATTTCCTAGAAGAAATAATCAACTTGGGACAATAACTGTGTCTTCCACTTCATGCCTGAAACAGCGATTGGCCAGATTTCTGTGCTTATAGATATTTCTGTTGTGGGTAAGTGTGTAGAATAGTAAAATAGTCTCCACTCTAAAGTCATGTGTGGTTTTATAAACTGGCAAAGGGATGAGTGGAGTTAATGGTATGTGATTAGAATTGGTGCTATAAGTTGGGGAGTAATAGTAATGTTTAGAATGGACATGGTTTCTCTGTAAAACAAGCCAGGCTCAATATTACACTCTATGTTAATGAAGTGGAATTTTTTTTTTTAATGTTTATTTATTTTTGAGACAGAGAGAGACAGAGCATGAGCAGGGAAGGGGCAGAGAGAGAGGGAGACACAGAATGTGAAGCAGGTTCCAGGCTCCGAGCTGTCAGCACAGAGCCCGACGCGGGGCTCGAACTCACGAACTGTGAGATCATGACCTGAGCCGAAGTCGGACGCTTAACTGACTGAGCCACCCAGGCGCCCCTAAGTGGAATTTAAATAAAACTTGAAACTAAAAACAAAACAAAACAAACAAAACAAAAAAAAAGCCAGGATCAGGTGAGGCAGGAAGGAACCTAGTGTTTCCCAGCTCAGTGACAATGGGACTTAGTTCTAAAAACTGCAAGGCCAAAACCACACTGGATGGAATAAACAGTCCTTCTCCTATGAGACTGAACTGTGTTATTTCTAAGAAAACAAAATATTTACTTGTTGAGATGGCTTATTTCTTAAGGAGCCAAGTAAGAAAATCAGCCACAGAAATTTCTTAGTAGGGACACAGAACAGCACCCACACTGGCCCTCATGTATAGGATCAGGGCCTGTCCTCACTGCCTCCTGGGGACCTTTAGTGAAAACCTGAGGCATTGGTCATTGTTACAATAGCAGGAAACCCCCCTAAAGACAAAACTGCTGCTTGAACCCCACAGCATGTGGTTTGTGAGCCCCCAGCTCAGGGGCTTGAAGAGGGCGGCTATGTGGGAATGGGGGCTGGAGAGAAAGTGGGGTAGATCAGGGGAATGTCCTCCTAGCAAAGCTTTAAGCCTCAAAAGCCCTTCCCACTTTCTGCAGTTTCGCGTTAAGTTAGAATGCAGAACCGCCCTTCTGAGATTCCCTTGTCCCTTCAATAAAAATTTCATAAGCTTGCCTAATAGGCCTGTGAGGTTTATGGAGCAGAGACCGGAGCAGCAGGGAGCCTCCAGGAAGTGGCTGGATTCATCCACACCCACCCTCCAACAGAACTCCCTAAGAAGCAGGTTGGAGGGTGGGATCACTAAATGGAAGGGGCGGTGCTGAGAAGACCCCTGGGGAGGGCGGGGGGGGGGGGGGGGGAGAGGGGGGTTGGGGAATGCTGTGCTCCCTGGTGGCCTCACTTCCCCCAGGTTAGGGAGGAACACACTCTGAGAGAGAACAAAGGGGCACTACTACCTAGGGCCACGCACGAACGCTAAGGCAGAGTGTGACACTCACTGCTACCTCCTGGCTAAACACATCCGAGTGGAGGACGAGGTAAGGTCAAAGGGAAAAGGAGCAGAAAGAAGTGGATTCTCCAAGTGCATATACGGCATTGAGTGAGACAGTGTTCCTGGACCTTAAGACAAGAGAAACAGAACAACATACAGCAAATCTAAAACCCTGTATCAGCTGGATTCAAGCCATAACCCTTTCTAGAATTTCACCCACTGGAATTTCTTCCAGAATGATTACCAGGAAAAACTTCGGGTCTTAGGGCCTTCCCTACACCTCAAGATTCCTATAAGACAGACTCAAACCCTCCCCCAAACCTTTTGTTCTGTGGAAATACAAAGACTTCGCCACGATTTCTGTAAATTCCCAGGTAGTCATCATCTCCTGGACACTCTGCCTCCAGGCTCCCGCTGAGATGAATCTGTTTCCCACAACACCCATGAAGCATGAACTGAGCCCCTGTTTGGATTTCTACAATGCAGAACATGTGTGGATTGAGCATGATTTACTGAAGATTACAGTGAGGCAAAGATAGCTTACACCACAATGACACGCATCTTCTCAAATGGAACCGGGAGGGGCATCATTCTTACAACCAGCTGTAGCCATTACACCAGGAGCTGCTCCTAGCCCTACCTCCATCCAGTCCATCCTTCCTTCCTTCTCTCCCTTCCCCTCCTCCTCTGGAGGGTGGCGGGGGGAGCAAATTCCTCTCCTTGGCCAGTTCAGTTTAGTGGTCACTGTTTCTTCTGTCCTTGGAGTCTCAGCCCCCACCTTCACCTCAGCCAGGTATTTATTTTCATTTATTTTTAATGTTTATTTATTTTGAGAGAGAGAGAGTACATGTGAGCAGGGAAGGGGCAGAGAGAGAGAGGGGAGAGAGAGAGAGAGAGAGAGGGGAGAGAGAGAGAGAGAGAGAGAGAGAGAGAGAGAGAGAATCTGAAACATGTTCCACGCTGACAGCACAGAGCCCCATGTGGGGCTTGAATCCATGAACTGTGAGATCATGAACTGAGCCAAAATCAAGAGTCAGACGCTCACTGAGATACCACCTCACACTGGTCAGAGTGGCTAAAATTAACAATTCAGTAAACAACAGATGCTGGCACCACTGTGGAGAAACAGGAACCCTCTTTGCACTATTTATTGGTGGGAACGCAAACTGGTGCAGCCACTCTGGAAAACAGTGTGGAGGTTCCTCAAAAAATTAAAAATAGAACTACCCTACGACCCAGCAATAGCACTACTAGGAATTTATCCAAAGGATACAGGAGTGTTGATCTATAGGAGCACATGTACCCCAATGTTTATAGCAATGCTTTCAACAATAGCCAAATTATGGAAAGAGCCTAAATGCCCATCAACTGATGAATGGATAAAGAAGATGTGGTTTTTATATATAATGCAATACTACTTGGCAAAGAGAAAGAATGAAATCCTGCCATTTGCAGCAACATGGCTGGAACTGGAGGGTATTATGCCAAGTGAAATAAGTCAGTCAGGGAAAGACAGATATCATGTAAGTTTTCATTCATATGTGGAACTTGAGAAACTTAACAGAAGATCAGGAGGGAAGGGAAGGGGAAAAAAATAGTTACAAACAGAGAGGGAAGTAGGCAAACCATAAGAGACTCTTAAACACAGAGAACAAACTGAGGGTGGATAGGGGAGTTGTGGAGAGGGAAAAATGGGTGATGGGCATTGAGGAGAGCACTTGTTGGGATGAGCACTGGGTGTTGTATGTAAGCGAAAAACCACGGGAATCTACCCCCAAAACCAAGGGCACACTGTATACGCTGTATGTTAGCCAATTTGACAATAAATTATATTAAAAAAAAAAAGAGCCAGATGCTTAACCAGCTGAGCCACCCAGGCGCCCTAAGGCATTCATTTTTAGAACAAAGACGATTCTCTCCTTGAAATTTGATGCCACCTAAGCAGGGCCAACAGTAGGCTGATGTGCATGAGCCTCCTATCCCACACACAAAAATTTGAAGGGACATCAAAAAATTCTGATTCAAGATATGTAAATTTTTAATGTGGCATTTTTTAATATGAAATGAATACTATGAAAATATTAAAAAAATAAATAAATAAAATGAATGCCAAAAAAGTATGCTGAACAAAATATCAAAACATTAAATAAAGATAGGCTGTTGTTGTTTGTTTACTACTCTGTGTCCTTTACCAATGGAAACACTAGCTCCCCATCAGCCCAAACTTCCCAGGCAGTGGGGCCATCGGGTCCCCACCCACCGAGTCTACGAGTCTTAACAATGGTGTGAGAACAGATTGGACAACACAGGGGTTTTATATACATTTTTTTTTCAACGTGGAGGTGTATTAACTAACTTGTTCCACTTGTTTCAAAATATGAGAGGATATTTTGATCAGTGTATCTGAAGGCATACATCTATCCTTTTGTCTCAGGCTCCCATACGGCTGGCAGGCTATGCCACTAGGGCTACAGTTAAGGCAGCAGTGCTGCTCACCTTGTATGAAAGCACAGAGGAGGGAGGCAGCAGGACATAGTGGGTAAGAAGTCTGAGTCAAACAGACCTGGCTGGGGCCCAGCTCCTCAACTGCCCACTTGGGTGAGCAGGTTATCCATCTTCTCTCAGGGTCATTGTCCTCCACTGGAGCACACAGGCCGTAACAGTGCCTGCTTCCCAGATCGTCTGAGGATTAGATAAAATATTGATCGCCAAGTGTCCAATAAATGTCTTCTGTGTGTTATATAATATCTGTGACCGGCAAATAAGTTAATTGTGTTTCAATGATGTATCTCCCAATCTAATGATTGCCCATTCAATTGATGATGTTGTTTGAGGGGGATCCTCTCAGCATATCAAAAAAATTGTATATTAGTAATAAATGGTACTCTTATTCTTTCTCTCCACAAGATTCTTACTGGTCTTTTAAAGTCCATTTTGGGGGCTCTGCTAGTTAAGCATCCGACGGCGGCTCAGGTCATGATCTCACAGTCCGTGAGCCACGCTGATCTGACAGTCTGTCAGCTGTCACAGTTTGTCAGGTGTGCTGACAGCTCAGATCCTGGATCCTGCTTCGGATTCTGTGTCTCCCTCTCTCTCTGCCCCTCCCCTGCTTGTGCTCTGTCTCTGTCTCTCTCAAAAATAAACATTAAAAAAAATTTTTTAAAGGCCACTTTGATGGACTGAGCAAACCCAATCCAAGACTGCAAAGTAAGAGACGCTAAGTGGGGAAGTATCAACATATACGCAAATCACCTGCTTGCCTAATAGAAACAATCGTTTACTGTATATCTACCATGTGCCTTATGTGAGGTGTTTAACAAACTCTAACCTTACACCAACCAAACCAAGTTTTATAACTGACAGAAGGAAGCCCAGAGAGGTGAAGTAAGGTACCAGCATAATAATATCACTAATAATGGTAGAATGAAGATTTGATCATTGCTTTGCATTGGCTTATTCATGCATTAGGAACACTTCTTCTCTTACATAATCCTCTCTTTTCTCGGGGATTACCATCAAAAAGGGGTGAAAACAATTACGTGGTCATGGTTCTCAGAGGCTGAAGTGCACTTGTACCACTGCAAGTATCCAGGTGTATTTCCTCTCTGGTGAAATTTTCTAACTGCAAGAGCTAACCTCAGGATCAAACCTTTGAATAAAACAACTGAATAGTTGCTAAGAGAGGGTAGATGAAACTTCCTTTATGTTCGCCAAATAGGTTTCAAAGTAACAAAGTTCACACCTTTTCAACAAGCCCTGAGAAATTTAGGGCTGCTAATGGAAGCTCATCAGGAAGAAAAATAAGCTGGGAAAAATATCTTTTATCATTGCCTCAAAATAGGAAGGAGGGTAGAGACACATGCCAATGAAAATATGTGAATAAACTCACTATAAATTCATTTGCAAACCAGGAGGTTTGAGCAGTAGGGGCTGTGGATGGCCCAGATGTTGCCTCATTCTTTTTCTGCCACTCAATCTACTCGGAGCTTTTCTTTTTTTTCCTTTCAATGCTCTAACACTGATGATATTGTTTAAAATCAGCCTGGGACTAGAGACAAAAATGCAGATGCAGTTATAGAAGCATGAACAGCTGAAGCATGAAACTAATAAAATCAAGAAAAGTAATAGAAAAATCCTAGAGGCTGGTTTACAAAAAGAAGAGGAGGAAGAATAAGAAGAAGACGACGACAATGCTGAATCAGAATCTTTACTGCTGAGTAAATTAAGTGGAAGGACCATTGCTGGAGAAGAAATAATTATTCACATCAACATTAGCGGGGACATGGGTTAGCTGTGGGTAGCATATCTTTCCTTTAAGTCACCAGGACAGAGCAAGGAAAGGGCACGCTGCTTTGCCGTGACAGTCTTCATTTTTTTCCCACCATCCCTGTGGTGTGGTCAGAGAGATTTCTAGAACCCAGTGCCAAGTCTGAGATCAGATTTGGAACAGAATTCTTGCTACCTTCTGAGATGCCACAAACCCAGCTGGAACCCTGAACCTCTGAGACAGTGCCACATTCTGTTTGCTATGAGTTACATTCTCAATGCCTTCCAAGGCTGCTGGCCAAGGCCATTCACAGAGAAGGGAGGCATCCTCACCAAGGCTGAGATGAGGATGTGTTGGAAAATGCCAGACAGGGTATATACCATTCTTCCCTCCTATGGACAAGAAACAACAACAACAACAACAAAAAGGCAGAACAAAATAGCAGTCAGAGGTTAACTTGCATTCCCGGCAAAGTTCTGAGACGTGAGACCATCAGGCAGCAAAATGGGCCCACCAGGCATCAATAACGTGGTGAGAAGGAGGCACCAGGAGAAGTGAAGCAAAGGCAGTTCCCATGGCTTTATGTGCAGATTCCAGAAGCTACTGCCAGAACATGGAGTCCAGAGTCACGGGTGAGTGCCCTGTGTAAATAAATTCTCCCCAGGCAGCCCCCCGCCATCAGATACCTATGGGATCTCCTCCTACATGGGTTCCTCCAACCCCTGCAATACCTTGGGCATCTGAGCTATTTCCTCCCCACTTTAGGCTGTACTGAGACCTTTTCCTTTGTTTATCAGCTTGACTGTAACAGGAGTAGAAAGGACAGATCTTGAGAATGAGCATCAGCTTTCAAGGATGTGCCTCAGCTGAGGTCATTGCACAGTCTGCTGGGGCTGCCACTGCTATCCAGGGGGTTCGGGGGAACCTGGGGATTTATTGTTCTTGGCGCATCCACCAAATGTCCCCCTCCCAACCTTCAGGGTCCTTATCAGGGCCTTGACTCTGACAAAGAGACCTGCCAGGGCTCTTCATTTAGCCTTGTTTGAAGCTCTGCCTCCACTACAACTAGATCCTTGGAATTCCACATGCCTTCCCAGAAGCTGGAGGAGATGACAGTCTCCTTCAGGGCTGTCATAGAGACCTTCTGATGACAAAGCATGTTGTGAGTTGGAAGGTGATCATACTAGCCTATTATTGTCCTTTTTTTTTTTAAGGCTTACAATGCAGTTCATGGAAGCCATAGCACTCTACCATCCTCATCACTGCCATGCCCCCCCTATTAATCAACATAGTTGCACACGACCCAGGGCTTCCCCTTCCACCTGCACAGAATCCCAAAGTGAGAGGAAGCCTGAATATTGCTGCATGTCGGAGCAATCACCACCTCCCTTACCACGAACAATGGCATCCTTAGTGCCACCAGACTGCCGCATAATCCTGCTGAAGGGATGCTTCCCTCGGGTTTATATTCTGCACATTCCTCCCCACACAAAACATTCACAAGATCCCTCCTGCACCTGTTCTCTTAGGTCCTGAATTCCTTTGGCACATAGGCTATTTCTTCCTAGAACAGAGACTCAGCCTGGGTTCCCCCAGAAAGCAGAGCCTGAGCCAGAGGACTTGTAAACTAGCATTCAATTACAGGGTAAGGGTCCAAGGGAACAGGAGTGAGGAATAAGCCAAGGGAAGGAAGCACAGAACAACTAAGCTGCCAATATGCATCATTCACCCGGCCCCCACCAAGTGTGACTGATTGCTTGATTTGCAACACTGCATCCCTGTGAAGTTGTATAAGTACCATTTCAGTATCATCCCACGTGGGGACAGATAAAGAATGTATCCACTGGCTCCCAGGCCCATTTGTTAAAAGTTCACTACTTGTGTGTTGCGGAGAAGTGAGCATGGGTGCCCACTGCAGTGTTCAAGCAGAAAGCCCTGGAGGGGAGCAAGTTGCTTTCAGGTGGTACCTGGGTAAAGTCACTCAGGGCCCCACACAGCTAGAGCAAGAGACAGGTGAGACTGAGAAAATATGAGCAGGTGCATAAGAGGGGTGTAATGCGATGGGTTTTCTAAGCTTTGAAAAAAAAACAAATAGGCAACTTAACACCTAATGGTTCCAAGTGTAGCACCTGTAACTTCTGGGTAATAATAAAACCAGAGCTAAAAGTCAATGGCACACGAAGAGAGAGAAACTCAAGTGTTCATAACCATGCAGAAAAGAACCAGTCTTCTTTTGGGTACACCAGCAAAATTTAAAATATAAATTTCTCAGTTGCATGTGAAATAGCCCTTTTTATGTGCCTATCCCGTGCCCCACGGTAAGTGTTTATCAACACTATATATCAAGAGATATATTTGCCTTATATCCATAAAGGACATTTGACACTTCCTTTATTCACTTTGACGCGGCATCGAGTTCTTAAATAAAACACACTGCACAGTTTGGAGGGTGCTGTAGTTTTCTGTTGCATTTGTGGGACGGCACCTAAAGGCAAACATGGTGAAACAGAGGAAGAAATGTCACATGGCAGTCTCACAATGCACTCATCCCTGCCTCAAGCCACCTCTCTAAATGAGTAATTGTGGAGACCAGCTCACAGGCCAAATCTTGCCACACCTATTTTGTAAATAAAATGCTGCTAGAGCAGAGCCACACTCTATGACTCGAGTATTTTCTGTGGCTGTTTCCTCACCACAACGGCAGAGTTGAGTGGTTGTGACAGAGACCATATGGCCCACAGAGGCTAAAACATTTACCACCTGCCAAAATGAACAAATCAGGAGACTATAGATGCTGGAGAGATTGTGGAGAAACAGGAACACTCTTGCACTGTTAGTGGGAATGCAAATTGGTGCAGCCACTCTGGAAAACAGTGTGGAGGTTCCTCAGAAAAGTAAAAATAGACCTACCCTATGACCCAGCAATAGCACTGCTAGGAATTTACCCAAGGGATACAGGAGTACTGATGCATAGGGGCACTTGTACCCCAATGTTTATAGCAGCACTCTCAACAATAGCCAAATTATGGAAAGAGCCTAAATGTCCATGAACTGATGAATGGATAAAGAAATTGTGGTTTATATACACAATGGAGTACTACGTGGCAATGAAAAAGAATGAAATATGGCCCTTTGTAGCAACTTCAATGGAACTGGAGAGTGTGATGCTAAGTGAAATAAGCCATACAGAGAAAGACAGATACCATATGTTTCACTCTTATGTGGATCCTGAGAAACTTAACAGAAACCCATGGGGGAGGGGAAGGAAAACAAAAAAAAGAGGTTAGAGTGGGAGAGAGCCAAAGCATACGAGACTCTTAAAAACTGAAAACAAACTGAGGGTTGATGGGGGATGGGAGGGAGGGGAGGGTGGGTGATGGGTATTGAGGAGGGCACCTGTTGGGATGAGCACTGGGTGTTGTATGGAAACCAATTTGACACTAGACTTCATTTAAAAAAATAAAATAAAATAAAATAAAATAAAATAAAATAAAATAAAATAATTTACCACCTGGCCTTCACAGGAAGGCCCACTTAGCAGATCTCCCACTTAGCAGTAAGCTAAGGCTGGTATGATCCCTCAGCCAAGAACAAGAAAATCCCATGTCTTAATCACCATCTTCGGTCACCAGAGATTCACGCAAAGAAAACAAACACAAAGGAGACATGGTGCCTCCCTTCCTTTTACTAAGAACATAATCCTCTGATTCTTTCATCCAAACTCATGTTTAAAAACTGCTCCACATGGGGCGCCTGGGTGGCGCAGTCGGTTAAGCGTCCGACTTCAGCTCAGGTCACGATCTCGCGGTCGTGAGTTCGAGCCCCGCGTCGGGCTCTGGGCTGATGGCTCAGAGCCTGAAGCCTGCTTCCGATTCTGTGTCTCCCTCTCTCTCTGCCCCTCCCCCATTCATGCTCTGTCTCTCTCTGTCTCAAAAATAAATAAACGTTAAAAAAAAAAATTAAAAAAAAAAAACAAAAAACTGCTCCACATGTCCAGCCCTGACTAAACTCAGGCTGTCCCCAGGCAATTCCAGGAATTGTGATGATGAAAAGTAGGTGCTGAGGAGGAAAAAGGATTCTCTTTTTAACAGGCTGGGTAAATAACTGTTCTCATGCTGCATCTGACAAAAAGCTCAAGAACCCGTATGTTTATGTCCCTCTGTGAAGGTGAGCCCAACTCTTACTTCCTCCCTGGGTGTAATGTAGGTGCTCTGAGATAAACCAGTTTCTTCAAGGCATCTCATTAGCACTTCTCAATCAATAATGTTCTTCTACATTCTTAAGTGACTCCAACTCAACTTCTACAAGAAGAAAAGCAAGTTAGCCCAAAACATGCTTTTTGGCAAAGAACAAAATATAAGGAGATGTAATTCTGCCAGAGGCAAAATCCCAGAATTTTAATTGGTTGACTCATTGACAGGTGTAATAACCACATAACTTACTAAACTATTAAGGAAATACAGAAGAATTCTGCCATTTTTACGTATTCAGCTGCATCATAAGCCAAATTGCATCCCCACAAACATAATAATAGATAGAAAAATCCTGCTCACTGGGGCATAGTGATGGCATTCTTACTGGTTTCTCTGCTTTTTATTTTCTTCCTTTCCAATTCCCCATACATTTCCACTGTGTTATGCTTCTAAAAGTTACATTGGAGTATTGGAATTCCCCTGCTTTAAAAGTTTGCAACAGCTCCCTCCTTGTTACCTCTGGAGACAGTCCAAGCTCCTTAGCAAATGAGGCTCTCCACAGTAAGATGCAAACCTGAGCCACCAGCCCCATCTCTATCGTTTCAAACGTGGCCTTTGCACTGGGTGGACATCACAGTGTTCTTTTCTTGGTCCACACACATGGTAAATACATGCTCCTGGACAGGTCACCAGTCCACACAGCTAGTGCTCTACCCATAAAGCATGGAGGGAAGTCTGATGCTGTAAATGGACTGTTCAAAGACATTATGTGTCTCATCTCTCAGTCAGTGCTCCAAAAGCCCCAGAAATCTAGACTCAAGAAGCAACCCCAGTATTGCCCTCAAGCTACTGCTAGGTCACACACAGTCCTTCAAGTGACCTCCCTGCTGTGACTGACAGGACCCTCATTCACTTGCTCTATACCCACCTATTTCCACTGAGAACATAGTCTGATGGATCTTGGTCTTAGTCTATCTCCATCTCTCTCTGGCTAGATAGGTAAATAGGTAGATACATACATACATACAATCATAAATACATACATACAGATATCTCATCCAGGAGGCAGCTCAGAGTTCCAAAGGATCTGCAGGGTATTCAACAAGATTCATTTATTCATTCAACAAATATTTTGAAGCACTTACTATGTGTCAGACCCTGTACTGATGAGTGTACGAGTATTCACTACTGCATATACACTATGGATATGCACAGTGAATGAATTCATGCCTTCAGGAAGTTCACAGTCCTCTGATTAGTACCCCCTGCCATTTTCAACATCTGTGCTGTTTTCCCAGTTTTCCTATGTGCCCTGAGAGTCACAGGACAAACCCCCAAATAGCCAATGTCTAAAGATCTCCAAGCCATCTTGTGGTACGTGGACTGGTCAAAAATGAGGAGGGTTCATTGGACTGTAGGCCCCATGAGGCCAGTTCCATCCAGCATTAAGCACAGAGCCACAGGGCAATTAGGCTCAAGTCCAAAATAATACTGTCCAAATTTTTTGACACAAATGTTATCTTGCCACTGATATCTCAGGAGAAATTGCAGCAAGGATCATGCACCTGCTACTCTCAGTGGCTCCTCATTTGAGAGGTTCATAAATTGGGGCACATGACCAGGATTCATAAGCAGAAAAGACTATCAACTCTCCCTACATGCACTGGTCATCTAACTTACCCTATGGGTAATTGCAATGGCCCTCAATCTTAGATACCCACCTGGAATTTTTCCTTTACCAATTAAATACAAACTAAACTCTGGTACTAACCCTGCTTTTAAAATGCTAGTTATGGGGCACCTGGGTGGCTCAGTCAGTTAAGTATCCAACTCTTGATTTCAGTTCAGGTCATCGAAACCCACATCGGGCTCTGGGCTGATGGTGTGGAGCCTGCTTAGGACTCTCTCTCTCTCTCTCTCTCTCTCTCTCTCTCTCTCTCTCTTTCTCTCTCTGCCTCTCTCACATGCTCTCAAAAATAAACTCTTTTAAAAAATGCTAGTTGGATCATGCATTCTTCCTACCCAGAGCCTTCAAAGGCTCCCCGATGCCTTCTGCCCAAATGCCTCACTCCAGTGTTTAAGGCCTCCATAACCTGGCCCCTAACTGCCTGGTACAGACCCCCTGTGCTCATCCCATTACTTAACAATCCATGTCCATTCCCATGGTGAGCCTTTTAAGATACCCTTTCCTTTTCTTGCCATTCACCAAAATTCCCTAATTCACTTAAAATGTATCCCAAGTGCCAGTGTCAAAGGGCCTTCCCTACACATTCCAACCAATATAAAGTGATTTTTCCTCCCAAGAGCACAGTTTTGCTATTGGTGCCACTCATTTAAGACTACCATCCTATTGGTCAGCTTTTCATGTTTATTTGTCTTATCTCCTAACACCATTGAAAGATTCTTTTGAATGCAGAAACCATGTATTATCATTTTCATACTTACTATCTACAATGATACCCTGTTGGCATGCTTAAGAAAAAGGGAAGACCTATATTTCTCATAGAAAGAATGTCTAAAAATCCAGACTGTTCCTAATGGAGATGATGGGGTCTGAGTTCACATAGAGCTTCCTTGGGCAACTCTGCTGTCTACTTTTTCTAGAACTCCTGACTCAGAACATAGTCAGAGGACAAAATCCAAGTGCCAACTTCCTCCTAATGGTCCACATGGCAAAGAGCCTGAGTTTTGGGATGCACCCCTTAATTCTAGATTTCTACCACTCAGTGAAGTCAGATCTCTTGCTCATATTCATGTAAGAAAGGAGATGTAGGTTAAAGTAAGCATATTGAATTATGTGTGTATACAAGTACACTTCCCTCTGCATAAAGCGACACACACCCCCAACACACACACTCCTTTACTGGAATCTCCACCATACTTGAATCTTAGCATAGAAGACTACTTCATAGGATCTTTTCCTTTAATGAAAAAAAAATTAACCTTTGAACATCAACTAAATATTTCCCAAAGCCTAGAACCTGATTATGCCTAAACTCCATGAATTATTCATGCTGCTTCAAGTGAGAAAGATCAGATTTAATTATGTTCTGAGGGGGCATCTTCCCTAGCATTAAGTGGAGAATGTCCTCATTTGTCTACTGAGCTGTTTTAAGAACAGGTTATCATGGGCTTTCTACAGAACTGTATATGCTAAGAAACAAAAGAAGGTTCACTGGATCAGCATAAGGGAAATAAATATGAAACCAGAGAGTCTTTTCCATACCCCACGTGGAGCCTGTTTCTATTAAATTCAGGCAAGAATGACACCAATACCAACACATGCAAACCCTAATAAATTAGCTGCACCCAATTATTAAGAAGGCAGCCTTAGGTCATAAAAACGATTTTGTGAAATTGATCTTAAATGAAAAATGTGTAATTACACTTAAAGCAGTTACAGGCTGCTAGTCAATGAAAAATTTATATTTCCCGTGGAGTTGTACTACTTTCTGTGCATATAAAATTAGTTGGATTGGGAGAATTTATATTACAATCGGAAGTGGTTCAAGAGACAGAAACATTTTTCAATGTACTTTTCTAAATGATCCCACAATCTGGCCAGCTATGCGCCCAATGTGCACGTTACAATTTTATTGCCTTTGGCCAAAAGCTACTGTAAGACCAAGTATTCGGAATTCTAAGCAAGAAATTCACAATATTTTTTAAAGCCATGAATCCATTTTTTCTATATTCCTTTTGTTATTCTTTCCTTAAGATCTGAAAGACTTAGTTTTTAGTAAGAGCAAAAATAACCTAGGGTAAAAGAATGCTATGGATGAAAAGTCATGGGATCCATGATGATTCATCCCTTACTTCACCATCTACATCCATCCATCATGAACTTCTATGGGTTCGATCTCCAAATTTATCTCAAAACCATACATCCCTCTCCATCTCCACTGTTGACATCCTGGCCCAAGCCACCGTGGCACCAACCTCTTGACTGGCCTTTTTCCTTCTGCTCCTCCAATTCACTCTTTCCATGATAGGCTGAGGGATCCCTTTGAAAATGTAATCAGAGCATACCACAGGTCTGCCTCAGAGGCTTTCAAAGGCTTCCCAGTGCCCATTAAATAAAACCCAAACCCTTCTTATGATCTATTAGGTCTTGTTTGATCTGGCATCTGGCCCCCTCCTTAACATTGCCTCTTTTTTAAAAAATTTTTTTAATGTTTATTTGTTATTGAGAGACAGAGAGACACAGAGTGTGAGCAGGGGAGGAGTAGAGAGAGGGGGAGACACAGAATCTGAAGCAGGCTCCAGGCTCTGAGCTGTCAGCACAGAACCCAACATGGGGCTTTAACTGACCAACTACGAGATCATAACCTGAGCCAAAGTTGGTCACCTAACCAACTGAGCCACCAAGGTGCCCCTTAACATTGCCTCTTTTAATTCTTGCCCTCCCTCACAGTGGACCATCACACTGGTTTCCTTTCCTTTCCTGAAGCTCTTCTACCTCCTGGGCCTTGTGCTTACCTTGATGCCTTTCTTCTGGAATCCTCCCTGTTTGACTTATGATAGCTCAGTCTCTCACTTATTTCCTGTAGAGTCATCATTTTATTAACTTATTTAGTTATTGTGGTCTGTTTTAGCCTTCAGTGAATGCAAAACTATTGAGTGAACAAAATAACATATTTAAGAAACAGTAAATTCATGAAGAAATACTTGCATACATAAGCAAATAGCTTAAGGGAAGTTCAGATTTAAGCTTACAATTGCCTGCTAAAATAGAACTAGACCCTTTCAGGGCTATAGTTTCTACTTTTTAATTGCACTAAAAATTACACTGTGTTAGCAATTTTTCATTTATCTGCTTAAAGATACTACTAAAGAAGAGGTTCATGCTACTAATCAACATATGCGATTTTTTGGCCTTTTTTTTATATTGAGCATTTCAAAATTTAAGTTTACACATTAATTTCACCAAAGATAGCCACTTAAAAGGCTAATCTGTCTTGTCTTTTGGTCACCCTTTGGTAATTTTGTATGACTTGCCACAAACAGTCCCACTAGATAAATATTAAACTTTATTTCCAATACTAGAGGATGGAATCAAGTAGTCTACCCACAACACCTGCCAACAAATCATACACAGGTTTTCTGTCCTTAGACATTGAGGAGATGCATATGGCACAGTTGGTTAAGCATCCGACTCTTGATCTTGGCTCAGGTCATGATCTCACAGTTTATGAGTTCGAGCCCTACATTGGGCTCTGTGCTGATGCATTGGAGCCTGCTTGAGATTCTGTCTCTCCTTCTCTCCGCCCCTCCCCCGCTTGTGCATTTTCTCTCTCTCTCTCTCTCTCTCTTCTCTCTCTCTCTCTCTCTCTTTCCCTCCCTCCCTCAAAATGAATAAATAAATTTAAAAAATATATTTTAAAGAAACTGAGGAGATGCAAAGAAATATAAAATAAAGTTGCACCCATAATGGATCTTCCAACCTATCCTTGAGAAAAAACAAAGATGGAAGGAGGATGGATGGATGAAAGAAAGAGTAAGGACTTGAGGTGAAGTCATCCTGAAGGGGGTGAGGGCAGGGCAGCCCTGAGATGCCTTTATAGGATGGAAAGACTGCAGATAGGAAAGGACAGCAGGAAACATTACAAAAAGGGGAAAAAGGGTGACCACAGGTTCCAAACACATGTACAGAGCAGTGAGTAACTTGGTCTGACTGGAGCAGAGTCAAAACTGGGGAGAAATAATAAGTCTAGAGAAGCTCAAGAGTATTTGGGGTCAACAAGTCAGACTGAGCTGGCAGCAGCTTATGGTGTATTGGCCTATGATACTGAAGAACTAGGGAAGATTTTGACAAAAGAACAAATTCATGGGAGATAAATGCTTCTGTGGTGAGAAACTGGCATTTGAGGACCTGTATTTACATGGTAGAGGAATATCACTTATTAAATCAGTACTCAGAATATATACCTTTCTAATCTTCAAAGCAACTGAGCATACTATTGTGCATTCTCTACAAAATCTCTAATTTGAAGAAATAAGGATTGAAAAACCTGGCATGAAGCTTTGTGCAGAATGAAATTGAAAATGTGGCCTGCAGAAAACAGTAAAATCGTACTGCGAAGGAATGACCATATATGATTGAGTGCTAGAATAAAGAACCATACATATGTGCTTCATCAATTATCTAACACTTCATGTCCCAGCATGACTTGTGATCACGAAGTCTTTCCCCAAAACCCCTGTGAAGCAAGAGTTCTGGATTTCAAATAAGAATAGGGAATTAGTTGACATGTTCAAGTCTACAAAAACAGTATAAACAAATAATGAGAACAAGAATTTCCTCAATTCTTGCAACTTGCTTCAAACTCTGGACCATTTTGCAAACGTTTGCTCAGATCAGTGGTAGTTGTTATGTGTGCAGCCGCACAGACAAGATGCTGATCATGTAACCATTAGAACAACTTAGACAAAATAAAGGCTGGGAACATTCACAAGGATGGGAACCATAAACCACCTGTTGGATGTAGGCCCTGGGGAAGATTTGTATCTGTTCCATAGCTTGTAACCATGCTATTTAGTATTTTGTAACCAAAATAAATGTGTCCTTGCTAAATTCTTTGTAATATATCCCCTTAATATATCAAGACTTCACAACTTTAACAGTATCTCCTGTGGAATGTAACCATTAATCTCAAACATACTAATTGGTTGTCATGGGAAACTGTATTCAACCTGGTATCTATAAATGCCGTAGGAAATTCCTTCAGTCCTTTGTTAGCAGGAAGAGGCTCAAGTCTCCATGTCCCACTTGTTTTCCTTTGGGCCTGATTGGATTAAATAAATCAGTGGCTCTAATGCATCATCTTAAAAAAAATGCCATATGAAAAACTTTATTTTTGTCAGTACACACACACACACACACACACACACACACACACACACTTTCCAGACATCAGAACAGAGGGTCACAGAACAGAGAATGTGTCTTAATCAGCTCACGCTGCTATAACAAAATACTACAGACTGGGTAGATGAAACAACATTTATTTCTCACAGTTCTAGATACTAGTAAGTCCAAGATCAAGGTACCAGCAGAGTCAGCTCCTGTTGAGGGCTCTCTTCTTGGCCTTCTTGCTATTTTCACATAGCAGAGACAGGGGGCTCTGGTCTCTTCCTTTCCTTATAAGAGCACAAATCCCATCTTCCCCCCCCCCCCATCTCACAATATTATCTAAACCTAATTATCTCCTAAGGGTCCAACGTCCAGATGATGTCATACTGGAGATTAGGATACCAACATATGAATTTTGGGGGACACAAACATAAAGGCCAGCAGCAGGCTAACCTCAGATAAATCGCTTGCACTCTTCCAGGTCAGTCTCAAGATTGTCCAGCAGATAATTGTGCCATGGTTACCAGTCCCAGGGGAGGACTCTAAAGCTTCTGCTCACTGTATCGTAGTAACACAGTCACCAAGAAGAACACAAGGCAGTCAAGCATGGGATGGAAGAGTGCTTTATTTACATAGGGAAGAGATACCACAAGATCAGCTACAATAGTGGGCATCAGTTCCCCATGGCCAGCAGGTCTCTCCCAGAGGCCAGCATAACACAATCTGCCTTTGTACACACTCTTGTGCACAGTGGGAAGACCCTGTCTCCTCCCCACAGAGGATAGATACTGTAAACAGAAAGAGTTGGAGGGTCTCCAGCTTTGGGACACAAGAGAAGTCATTTTAGGCCCCAGCTATTTTTCCTGATGTATGACCTATGTCTCCGGCTCTACTTGCCCAAACACACTTCTTGTAGAACTTCCTAGGAGATGTCAGAGTTACAGAGAAACACAAATGCCTCAGTAGTTAATGAGTTAAGGGAAGAAAGGGAATGCAAAAGATAACTGTCTCTACCAGGCCAGGAAACAGCCTAACCATATCAGGGACAAGAAATCAGTGGGACAAACTCTCAGTGCTGTTTCCAAAGTAAGCAAGGCCCTGCATTCTTCACCTGAGATAAGAGGCCCAAGACCCCAACCAGTTTATACCCATTCTTGAAGCATGCCCATAGCTCCTTCCCCTCACCTAAGAGTTACTTCTATCAAAAGTCTCTGCTCAAGGAAGAGCACAAACCTCATTAACATAACATCCAGTACACGTATAAGTATGTTTCCTAAATACACATGCATAACCTTATACCCATCTCTACATGCAATGACAAAGTTCCCCTTTCTGAATACTCATCCTAACCCTAACTAAAAGAAACCCACTGACCTCTACTTGGGGAGTCACGGCTTTAGAAGTTATTCCCCATGATCTCCTACTTGCTGTAAATGAAGCTTTCTTTGTGTGATGCCTCTACCTGGTATAATCTTTATCTATAAGTCACCAAGCAGCGAACTCAGGTTAGTTCAGTTACAATATGACAGTGAAGTTGGCCATGTGGTATATGATCCACACTCTTCAAGCAGAGACTAAAGAACATTTATTAAGCACGACAAAGAGAGAAAGATTCCCACACAAGGTAACAAGGCCGGCATAGGTTGTTTGGGATCCTTACCTCTTAGTATATGTAGCACGGCTTTGGTAGCAACAGTAGCTCCCACTGGGTCTGAGTGTCACTGGCCCCTCCTCCAGGAGACAATTGCAGTTGGCCACCCCCTGCTCTCCGGTAACCGTGTGCCGCCAGAAGGCCGTGATCAAAATCGCCAATAAGTCAAAGGACATGCAACAGGACTCGGTGGAGTGTGCCACTCAGGTGTTGGAGAAATAGAACATGGAGGAGGACAATGCAGCCCAAATTAAGAGGGAGCTTGACAAGAAGTACAACCGCATGGGGCACTACATCCTGGGGAGGAACTTGGGTAGTACTGTGACACGTGAAACCAAATACTTCATCTGTTCTACCTGGGCCAAGCATCCATTCTTCTGTGCAAATCCAGTTAAAAGCAGGGCACCTGGGTGGCTCAGTCAGTTAAGTGTCTGACTCTTGATTTTGGCTCAGGTCATGATCTCGCATGATTGTGAGTTCGAGCCCCACAACAGGCTCCGTGTTGACATTGTGGAGCCAGCTTCGATTTCTCTCTCTCTCTCTCTCTCTGCCTCTCTCTCTCTGCCCCTCCCCTGCTCTCTCTCTCTTTCTCTCTCTCTCTCTCTCTCTCTCTCTCTCTCTCTCAAAATAAATAAGTAAACTTTACCAAAAAATCTAGTTAAAAGCATGGACTGTGTCACACACCCAGTGACCCATCCAAAAACAAGGACTACAGGCTGAATTCCAGATACCAGAGACTGAAATCTTCAGCCTTGCCTTAGGGATCACCTTGATCACCTTGATCAGCCTTGCCTTAGGGATCACCATGTTTTTTTCTCCTCAAAATCCATTCCTTTCAAATAAATAAATAAATAAATCTGTTGGAAAAGTGAGGGAAAAAAAAAACAAAAGAAGTAGTCTAAGCCCAAGGCCCATTTGTATGTGACCAAGTGGGTGACAAAAGACAGCATGCATGAGACTGCTTTCCCCAACACAGGTCTTTGCAAACCCTGGCACCCTATTTACCTGCGGAGCAGATGCACACACATGTAACATACACCCCACTTTTACAAAGACATTTCTCTGGGGAAAAACATTCAAGTGCCTTCAACGTACATATATTTTAAAACACTTTGAAGTGGTTTCACAAGAGAACAACACCTTGTTTATGAAAGCACAATACATTTTATACTAATACCTTGGGGGGGAGAAGGTATAAAATATCCAAAAGAATTTATTGGCATCAGCAAATACTGTACTAGTACATGGCTGGGTTGTACCAGCAAAATATTTAAATTGAAATTTTTAGGGGAATGACCCAAGTGGCCTTGATCAGCCATGTGGGCCTGAAGTTGGTTAGTTTTATTGAAAGTACAGATGGGAGGTGAAAATCTTATCTCTTTCTGTGGTGTGTTTGTAGGATAGGAATAACTCTGGACTCCGTTAGGAGGCGGGTGGGGTAGGGAAACAGTTCTTAGGCACTGACAAATGTGATACACCAAATGGCATGAGGACCCTGTTCCCCTTGCCTTGTCCAGACAGAGCCCAGGGAGTGCAATGGAAGCTTGGATAAAACATCCCCGAAAGGCAAGCTACCAACTCCCAGGACTGCCTTCTATGTTGCTTTCGTCTTCATCTACCTCTCACTTACCTGTATCAGTGGAAAGAAATGGGAGGTGAGTAGTGCTGCGGATCAAATGTTTTCTGGCTTCCTTTCATGAACCCAGCAGGACCCAGACTGCAGCTCTGGTATGAAGTGGCAGCAGTCGGGCAGGTTCCTTAGTGTTGACAGTTCACAACTAGAAGATAACCTTCCTGAGGACCCATGTTGAGAGAGCAGTGGAGGCAGAACTAGAATCTGGGCCCCTCTAACTCTGAAGTCTGAGCTTGCTCTGTGGGCAGGAGAGAGCAAACCCATGGACGTCTTCTACCTCCCTCCCCTCACCTTGGGTTCCCAAGATTTCCAACACCCCATCCTCTACACAAAACTTTTAATGACTGAGGCTCCAGAAAACTCAAGTGCTGCATGTGCTGCTTTCCAAAATGGCTATGAACTTGAGAAACAAATGGCACACTTGAGTCCCCGAACATAATTCTGTATTCACCTCTCCAATTCACAGTGCAGGTGCTTCCTCCACCACCCTCACACTTTAGCTCTTATATCCTGCTGCCTTGGGTGTCTGTCTTATTTCTTTAACATATTCAAAACTCCTGATGAACAGTTACTACTTTCCAGGTCCTTGGAAGGGCCTACTGTGTACTTTGTCAGCAGGACCAGGTGCTTTATATATAGCTTATATTCAATACATTTGGATTAAATACAAGTGTTTAATACAAGTTGTACTTTTCCCTAATTGTTGTAGCTCATATGCTTTCCACCCCCAAATAAAGATAAACTTTGGACAAACTCAGCATTCTGTTAATTGACAAGATACTTTTGCCTCCTAGCCTATCCAATACCATGTATTTATTTTAATTCTTTAATTTTACTTAAATCCAAGTTAGTTAACATATAGTATAATAATGATGTCAGGATCCAGTACCATATTTACTAAAAACCCATGTGTAGCTGGGTAATGCACCTAAATTCTAATATGTTAATAGCCTCATTTGATCTGCCCTGAGGCTACACAAGCTCACAATGCGCCTTCTGAATCACTCAAGATTAAAGCATATTCAGTATTGTGTAATTCATTGTCTAACTAATAAAACAAACAAAAACACCCCAAATGGTTAATTTGAGCTTTTTCAGTTAGGTATATCGGGTATACCTAGGGTATATTGAAGCATTAAATTACAAAACTAAATATAAAAAAATGAGTATGACTGGGGCGCCTGGGCGGCTCGGTCAGTTGGGCATCTGACTTCAGCTCAGGTCAGGATCTCACGATCCGTGAGTTCAAGCCCCACGTCAGGCTCTGTGCTGTCAGTTCAGAGCCTGGATCCTGCTTTGGATTCTGTGTCTCCCTCCCTCTCTGCCCCACTCACACTCTTCTCTCTCTATCAAAAAATGAATAAACATTAAAAAATTTTTAATTAAAAAATTATTAAAAAATTAAGTATGACTTTAGAATTAAGCATATTCTAGTAAATGTCACCAAAATAAGTGTACCTCATACAATATTTGCTAACCCAATGTTGGAGTAAACCAAATACATTCTCTCCCAACTACACCCAATAATAATTTATGGTACTGCACAATTATTTTTAAATACCATGGAAGTGACACACAGTAAATATTTACTGAACAATCTTCACAGCTATCCTATAATGTCCTATGAATCATATTATCTGAATTATAAATTATGTTTCAAGTGTGCCTCTCTTCTATCTTTCCTGACTATCTTCTGGAGAACAAGAAACTTGGCCTCTTAATTCTTAATATCTCTCTCAATCACTTCTGCCCTCATTACCTTTAATATGGCTTTGAATTCAGTGTCCTCTTTCCAGGCAAGTGGAGGCCCAAAGGACTGAGGTTTGAGCCAGGTGAGAGAATCCAGGAGCCTGGACAGAGGAAGATCTATCACTTACCCATAGGCTGGATGGAAGTCAGCATCTTGGGAAGAAGCCAAACCAAAACCCAGTCAGACCATTCATCTGTCTCATCATCCAAGAGGCTAAGGGTGGAGATCAAGCATCCAAGTGCAAGCCAACAGAACCAAATGAGATCCAAGATGTCATTGGCCTCATTGGCCAGAGCGGGGAAAAACACATCTGGAAAACCTCTTGTTTATGTGTCTTTCTTTGTACAGGGTATCAGTAGTTTTAGCTATAGAGGGAACTAAGAAAGTCACAAACCTGACAACTGTACTTTTTTCTCAATAAATGCAAGGAAAAGAGAGGAAAAAAGAGGTTAGGCAAAACTTGAGACACATTTTTTTTTTGATTCCACATGTTTAGTGAGAAAGAATAATAAATGAATCATACACTTTTGCATAGTTTTGTTGGCGAAAAAATAACCACTATCATAATTGCTTTGCTAGGTTTTCCTGAACTAAGTGGTAAGTGGAATTCAGACACTGTTCACATATGAGCCTATTGATGTACATCCTGGGTAGATTCCAGTATGAAAAAATGAATAAAGTGGTACAGCCTTGTAGGTGATTCCTTTTAAGGGAATGTCCTTTGCCTGGTGAGAAGGGGAGTCAGAAACCAGCAATGCAGTACAAGCTATTTAAATTATGGCCTTCTAATAAGGACTCCCAAGTTTGTGAGCTTAGAATAGATTTTTGATGCAGACACTGCCACAGTGGCAACCCTTTACCATATACTGCACTGGAAGCTTCAAGAGAGCTCAAAGTTAGTTCATATACAACAGCTGGGACTCAGGACTCCCAGCACTTGGTATAGCAACATTATTCTCCCTAGTAAACAGGAATTTTCTCAGCTTCCAAATCATTTCCTGTAAACCAGAGGGAGAAAAGTTATTGAGAAGGGAGACGTTCCTGCCATTTCTTTGGTACAAGGTGTAGTGATTTTGGCTTATTGCTTAAGTCATTAATTTCCCATCATTTTCCAATGAGACTTTCATTTCATTAAAGGTAACAGTTGACAATCTATTACTGTCCCTTTTGCCCTGAATTATTATTGCTATATTTTCCCATAGAGTATAAAAATAAAATATACACACTGCTATAGATCATCAACTCAAAGCTAGCTGCTCAAGAATTTTATTATCCAGGGACACCTGGGTGGCTCAGTCAGTTGAGTGTCTGACTTCAGCTCAGGTCATGATCTCATGGTTCTTGAGTTTGAGCCCCACATCGGGCTCTGTGCTGACAACTCAGAGCCTGGAGCCTGCTTCAGATTCTGTGTCTCACTCTCTCTCTCTGCCTCTCTCCCGCTCACACTGTCTTTCTCACTCTCAAAAATCAATAAATGTTAAAAAAAATTTTTTTAAGAATTTTACTATCTAATGGAATACTCTGTAGGGAGCTTTATTTCCCTTCTTGGGCATTCTAATATGCTCCAGTGTCCAGAAGAGGGAAATTAACAGATTACTCCAAAGTTCATCTACATTACTGTTGTTTGAAATAAACAGAATGCTGGAGCAACTGGAACTCTTAAAGCCCCTCCAGGTCAGAGGGGAGAAAACTTGGCTAGATAAAGCAGTCAACTGAAGACCTTATGCTAGCAAAGCATAAATCAATTTTTTAGGGTATTGAGTACAGGAAGGTAGAAATTGCTTACTATTTGATCTTGGGCAGGCCATTTACATTCTCTAAACCTATTTTCCCATCTTTAAAATAGTAAGAATAATAATACCTACCCCAAAGCACTTACCCTAATATCTGGTAGTTTAAGACTTAATAAATACTACTTGCTATTATTGTTTTGTCATTATTTCCTATGGGACATCAGCATTATATGAGATTAAAAAGATAAGGGCAGATCTTATTGAATCTTGAATAGCATGCTAAGGAGTCTGATTTCAGAAAGCAAGCAAGGAATCAGAAAAGATTTTAATAACAGGAGTGACATGAACATATCTGAGTTTGAAGAGGAAAACAGAATCAAACCCTAATAGACACAAGATGAATATAAATATAGATAGGAGCATACACTAAAATTTTTAATTTTTCATGTTGTTCATTTCTCAGAATGGCCAAAGTTATTAGCATTGAGTGTAATCAATTCTATACCTTAAATACTATAAAATATCTATTTTGCCTATATTGCCAAATTATTTTTTCTGCCAATGGCTATTTAATGCCAGTGGCCCAAATAGGCAGAGGCTTTACCAGTAATCTCCTGTAACAGGCATTAGCACAATATTACTGATTCTTAATAGTCAAGTGGCTCTCAGCCTTACTATATTTGCATGTCATTTCAGCTGGGCAAGTTATCTTAAGACACCTAGATGTATCGTTGGAAAGAAATCACAGATTTGAAATAAAATTTTTAAATGTTAATTTAAAATAGGATATAAACTATTTTTCAAAAGAGAAATCTTTGACAGTTTTTAACCTACCACTTTATAGAGATTCCTAAAAAGATAATACCCAGTGTCAGAAAGCACACAGAATGGGAGTGCAAACTGGTGCAGCCACTCTGGAAAACAGCATGGAGGTTTCTCAAAAAATTAAAAATAGAACTACCCTACAACCCAGCAATTGCACTGCTAGGTATTTATCCAATGGATACAGGTATGCTGTTTCAAAGGGGCACATGCACCCCAATGTTTATAGCAACCCTATCAACAATAGCCAAAGTATGGAAAGAGCCCAAATGTCCATCAATGGACATGGATGAATGGATAAAGAAGATGTGGCATATATATATATATATATATATATATATATGATGTATATATATATGGTATATATATATATATATGGTGTATATATATATGTATATATACACACACACATACAATGGAGTATTACTCGGCAATCAAAAAGAATGAAATCTTGCCATTTGCAACTACGTGGATGGAACTAGAGGGTATTATGCTAAACGAAATTAGTCAGAAAAAGACAAATATCATATGACTTCGCTCATATGAGGACTTTAAGATACAAAACGGAAAGCACACAGAAAAATAAGCACACCCATATCCTTTGGTAAGTGTATAAACTTGACTCCACCTTTGTGGAAGGTAATTTACTAACACGTATAAAGTTTTACATGTATAACTTTTGGCCCAATAATTATACTTTTAAGAATTTGTTCTCGGTAAGTAATCATAAATAGGCACATAAGTTTAGCTACCAAGATGTTAATCTCAGCATTAATAACAATACTAACAATATGGAACTATTTGAATATCTACCTAGAAATAATAGGATAAATCAAACTATGACCCACAGACCAAATCTAATCCACGAGCTAAGAATAATTTCAACATTTTTTAATGACTGAAATAAATTGAAAGAATAATATTTCATAACATACAAAATTAAAGGAAATTTAAATTTTAGTGTCCATAAATAAAGTTTTACTGAAATGCAGCCATACCTACATTTGTTGACAAGTTTGTTATGGCTGGTTTTGTACTATAAGAGCAGTTGGGTAAATGCAACCAACTGTATGGCCCCCAAAGGCTAAAATATTTACTATCTTTCCCTTCATATAAAAAGTTTGCCAACCTCTGGGTTAAATAAACCATGGTCTAATCATAGCATAAATTTACACGGCCATTTAAAATGGTATAGAAGATTATTTACTAGCTTGCAAGAATGTTTAAGGAATTAAATAAGATAGACCATACAAGAGTACATAAAATTATGACCCCATTTTTGTTAATTTTAATAATATATGAAATAGAAAAAAGACTGGAAGACTATGTGCTGAAATATTAGTGGCTTTGGAGAGTGGGATTGCAGAGGTTTTTTTGTTTTTTTTTTTAAACTTACCCATACTGCTTACATTTTCTAAAAGAATATATATTTTAATAATAATAAAATAATATTGTGTCAGACAGACTCTAAAATAGCCCCCACGTGTCTTCACTCCTGGTATCCACACCTTGTGTAATCCCCTCCCATTTAGTGTGGATAGGAACTGTGATTTGCTTCTAAACAATAAGAGATGGCAAAAGTTGTTGCTCTCATGGTTAAGTTTCATAATAGTGACTTTTTTCTTGCTAGTAAGACTCCGTTGCCTTCTTACCTTGCACATGATTAAGCAAGCAGCCATGTCAGGGACACCCATGTGGATAGGAACTGAATGGTCTCTGGCCAAGAGCTAAGTAAGATTTAAGGTGGCTTCTTGGCCAACAGCCAATGAGAAACTGGGCCCTCAGTCCAATAGGCTGCAAGGAACTAAACCTTGCCAGGAACCATGTTATTTTGGAAGCAGATCCTTTTCCAATCAAGCTCAGATGAGAACGTAGTCTTGGCTAACACCTTGATGGCAAACTGATGAGAGGCCCTAAAAGCAAAGGACCTAACTAATCACGCCCAGACTCCACATGCACAGAAGCTGTGAGATAATAAATATGTGTTGTTTTCAGGCACTAAATTTGTGGTAATTTGTTATACAGCAATACATAATACGAAAGTTATTTATATTGAATAATATGTAAAGAATAAAATAGCAACTAGGTAATTTCAATTTCTTTTGGATGGCAGATATGACATTAGAAGACAGAATAAGTTAATAGGTCAGCCAAATTCTGCCCTTTTTTTTTTTTTAAGTTTATTTATTTTGAGATAGAGAGTGAGCGAGCAGGGGAGGGGCAGAGAGAGAGGGAGAGAGAGAATCCCAGGCAGGCTCTGAGCTGTCAGCACAGGCCCTATGTGGGGCTTGAACTCACGGACTGTGAAATCATGACCTGAGCTGAAACCAAGAGTCAGATGCTTAACCAACTGAGCTACCCAGGAACCCCTAAATTCCACCTTTTAGGTGGAACTAAGGTGCCAGTCAGCAAGTGTGTGGACTGCCCCAGATCCTCTATCTATTCATGTTTGTACTCAAAAGATCCTAGAAAGAAGTTCTGACTATTCAAATCACCCCTGGATATGCTATTATCTAAGCTCAACCAGAAATGGTCATTTGATGCCCAGCACTCTCCAGGGTTCTGCACCCACGTTTGAGGGCTTCCCCTCAAAACCCCTCCAAAGACACCGTAATTGAATAATATGGAAAGAAAAGCTATCACCGTACAATAGTTGCTCTGGGGACACCTAGGTGGCTAAGTCAGTTAAGCATCTGACTCTTGATTTTGGCTCCAGTCAGAATCTCATAGTTGGTGAGACTGAGCCTGCCATGGGCTCTGAGCTGACTGTACAGAGCCTGCTTGGGATTCTCTCTCTCCCTCTCTCTCTCTGCCCCTCTCCTACTCTCTCTCGCTCTCTCTCAAAATAAATAAATGAACTTTATTTAAAAAGTAATAATAATTGCTCTGAAATTGCAGCCACCACCAATATCTAAATCTTTCTAAGGTTCAACATACAAAAAGAACAAAATAAGCATGCCCTCTTTCTTATATTTTATACTAAAAGCAGATTATTCATTTTCACCTTGATCAACAGGATAATTGCATGTGTAAATCTCCCATTCTGACCCCAAAATTGTCTTTAAATAAATTTCATGCAACTTTTATGTCTAACAAGCCATTACATTTTTATTACTGAAGCAGTAATAGCAGTTTATTAGATTTTTAAAATGCCCTACTGATCACTGAAGGTCTTTCTCCTTCCTCAAGTAGCTCTTAAATGACAAAAGTCATTGTCCATCATGATTACTAGGTATTAGTCACAGGTCATAAATATCCCTTATTTCTTGCAGTGGATCTTTAGGGGATTGAAAATAGGACAATATGAATAAACTGCCCCCTGAACCCATTAAAAGCATCTTTTTTAGATTTATAAATATCCTGGAGAGATAGTCAAATGATTGTTAAGACCTGTATTATTTGCATTTTTTGCAAACAGAAACAATAGAGCTTAATTCTGATCTTGTACTGTCCAACAAACCACACCACCAAAGTTGAATAGGCAAAAATTTCCCTGTGCTGAGATTTCCCCTTCTCTGTCTGAATCACATTGAAAATATTTATGGTTACTCTTGTTATAGTAAAATGACTCACACCCATTTCTCCTAGAGTAAAATCTCAATTTTAAAGGGCTCCTCAGTAATTTGGAGAGTTTGTGATGCAAATTATTTTAGCAGCTTTTGCAGATGAAGAGCTAAAGGCTGTGAGAAAGAAAGCTCAAACTGGCTGCAAGGATCAATAATCTCAAGCAAAGTTGTTTTAAGGGAAATCATCAAAAAAAACAGATATATTACACTTTAGCTCATAGATTTGACATCTGTGAACTCCTCTGGAATCTGTGGGAGGTTTCCTTTCTTTATTTTTGTCTGTTTTCCATCTTGCATAGACCTCTCTAAACACCATAGCTACTATGGGGAAGATGGTTGAGGTATAGTCTTCTTTTTCTCAAACCTCCCAACACTTGATTCATTTAACTCCTACCACATTATACTTTTTTTCATTGTCTGTGCACATGCATGTCTCTTTCCTACTAATTTAATTCTATCTATCTTCCTTTACCAACTTTCTAAAGATGCATAAAGTAGGCCCTTCAAAAAGGAAGACCTGCAGATACTTTACAAATTTTCATTTATTTATTTTCAGAGAGACCATGCAAGTGGGGGGAGGGCCAGAGAAAGAAGAGAAAGAGAATCCCAAGCAGGTCACATACTGTCAGTGCAGAGCCTGTTGTGGGGCTTAAACTCATGAACCATGAGATCATGACCTGAGCTGAAATCAAGAGTAGGAGGCTTAACCAAGTGAGCCACCCAGGCATCCCAAGACCTAGAGATTTTTTAAAAGAGATTAAAAGAGGAGCACTTGGGAGGCTCAGTTGGTTAAGCGTCCACCTTCAGCTCAGGTCATGATCTCATGGTTAGTGAGTTCAAGCTCCATGTCGGGCTCTGTGCTGATAGCTCAGAGCCTGGAGCCTGCTTCAGAATCTGTGACTCCCTCTCTCTCTGCCCCTCCCCCACTTGTGCTCTGTTTCTCTCTGTCTCTCAAAAAATAAATGCTAAAAAAAACTTTTTTTTTAAAGACAGATTCAAAGACACATTAACTGATTGCAATATATGGAATTTAATTGGATATTGATACAAACAAATACGTTGTTAAAAAATTTGTGAGACGAGGGAAAGTTGAACACCAATTGGATATTTGACAATATTAAGGAATTGTTAGATGTGATAATATTGTGCTTACATTGTTTAAAAAGAGCACTTGCATATATCTATATTACAAAGATGAAAGTAATGAAGTCTGGAATCTGCTTTAAACTAGTTGGGAAAATGGGTGGGAGTATAAATAATACAATGTTGACTCTGGGTTGAGTTGGGTTAACTTGGTGTTAGGTATTGTTACTTTAAAAATTACCCCAATTTAGGGGTGCCTGGGTGGTTCAGCCAGTTTAACAGCTGACTCTTGGTTTCAGCTCCCATCATGATCTCACAGTTGGTGGAGTTGACCCCCACATAGGGCTCCATGCTGACAGCACAGAGCCTGCTTAAGATTGTCCATCTCCCTTTCTCTCTACCCCTCCCCTGCTCATACGCACTCTCCCTCTCTCTCTCTCTCAAAGAGAATAAATAAATTTTTTTAGAAGTATGCCTTAAAAAATTTACCCCAACTTAATGGACTGAAACAATGACAGCATTTATTTTGCTCATAAATCTGCAATATGGGTAGACTGAGGGGAGTAGCTTAAATCTATTCCACTGGGTGTCTGCTGGGGTAGCTCAAAAGTTGAAGGTTAGGATCATCTGAAGAGTTATTAGCTTTATGTCTAGTGATTGATATTGGCTATTGGCTGAAATTTTTGCTGAACAGTTTCATGTGGCCCTCTATATGTGGATTTGTCTTCCTCACAATATGGGGCTAGGTTCCAAGACTAAGAGGAAGGAGAATGAGAGAGAGCATAGGCACACAGGACAAAAGCTGTTATGATGCCTTATGACCTAGTCTCTTGTTACCATTTCTAACACATTCTGTTGGTTAGAAACAAGTCACTAAGGCCAATTCATATTTAAGGCTCCTCTTTTTGATGGAAGGAATGCCTAAGAATTTTGAGTTCACCCTGTGACCAAAAATTATTTTTACTCCTCCCACATGCAAATTATACTCCTCCTTTTCCAAGGCCCCCCAAAGACTTGTCTATTATGACAACAGGCTCAGGCATAAGGGCAAGTATGTCACCAAGCTCAGGCATGAAGGTCAGTTATAGATTGAGACAGTTCCTCAAGTTCAGCAACTTGAGTTTGGTGCCTCTGGGTCTGAAGTCTTGTGAACTAAAGAGACAACTCATCTGACACTCATAAACCCAATATACAATGGTTACCAAGGGGTAAGATAATTACCACTTAAAAAGGAGGAAAATCAGAGGGACGCAAAAGTCACTGATCCATAGCTATTATGACACCATTCAGGCATATGTTGCCACTTCTTTAATTAGGAATCAGTGGTATTCTTGGGAGTATGGATTCTCTCCTTCATAAAAGCAAGGAGAAAACTAACAAAAGTAGAATCAACTTTTTCAAAACTGCAGAGATTAACCAAAAGCTGGAAGGATGGATTAGCCTAACACAGAAAAAAAAAAAAAAAAAAGCAATCGATAGAAACTATCCCAAAAAGGCCAGATGTTGGATTTATTAGATAAAACTTTTAAATAATTATTTTAAATGTGGTCAAAGAACTAAAAGAAACCATGGATAAAAAAATTAAAGGATGGGAATGCAAACTGGTGCAGCCACTCTGGAAACCAGTATGGAGGTGCCTCAAAAAACTAAAAATAGAGCTACCCTATGACCCAGCAATTGCACTACTAGGCATTTATCCAAGGGATGCAGGTGTACTGTTTCGAGGGGACACATGCACCCCAATGCTTATAGCAGCACTATCAACAATAGCCAAAGTATGGAAAGACCCCAAATGCCCATTGATGGATGAATGGATAAAGAAGATGTGGTATATATATACAATGGAGTATTACTTGGCAATCAAAAAGAATGAAATCTTGCCATGTGCAACTATGTGGATGGAACTGGAGGGTATTATGCTAAGTGAAATTAGTCAGTCAGAGAAAGACAAATATCATATGACTTCACTCGTATGAGGACTTTAAGAGACAAAACAGATAACATACAGGAAGGGAAACAAAAATAATATAAAAACAGGAAGGGGGACAAAACAGATGAGACTCATAAATATGGAGAACTGAGGGTTATGGGAGGGGTTGTGGGAGGGGTGATGGCTAAATGGGTAAGGGGCAAGGAATCTACTCCTGAAATCATTGTTGCCCTATATGCTAACTAATTTGGATGTAAATTTAAAAAAATAAAGAATAAAACAAGTTAAACTAAAAAAAAAAAAAAATCATCTTCACGAGTTACAGTCTTCAAAAAGGAAAATGACTGAAATTGTTGAAAACCAAGATAAGAAATAAAAATGTCAACTACATGTTGAAAAATGACTATGTGCCAGAAACTGTGCTAAACACTTAATCATGATTAAACATCTTCAAAACAACAACAAAAAAAAAAAAAATTTAAAGGAAAGTATGAAAACTGTCTCACCAAAAAGGAATATCATAAAGAGAAAGATATCTAAAAAAGAACCAAAAAGAAATCCTGAATTGAAAAGTATAACAATGAAATGAAAAATTCATTAAAAGGGTTCAAGAGCAGATTTGAACAGGCACTACAATGAATCACCAAAAACAAAATAAAACAAAACAAAACAAAACCTGAGCCTCAGGGTCACTAGGACACCATTAAGCACATCAATACCCATGTTATATCAGTTTGCTTCTGTAACAAAGTATCACAAATGAGTGGCTTAGACAACAGATATGTATGGTCTTGCAGTTCGGGAGGCTTTTCAAATGAAAAGATTAGATATTTGACAAGACAGAAGAAACAATTTAGAAAATAATTTATAAGGGGTGCCTGGGTGGCTCAGTCATTTAAGCGTCCAACTTTGGCTCAGGTCATGATTTCAAGGTTTGTGAGTTCAAACCCCGCATTGGGCTCTGTGCTGACAGCTCAGAGCCTGGAGCCTGCTTCAGATTCTGTGTCTCCCTCTCTCTGCCCATCTCCCACTTGCACTCTATCTCTGTCTGTCTCTCAAAAATAAATAAAAACGTTAAAAAATTTTAAAAATAAAAAGAAAATAATTTATAAGAAAATAAAAACACCATTTCAGAAATTAAGACCAAACAAGAAAAGGATTGTGCCATTCTGCCCCTCTTACCTTTGTGGCCCCCTCCCTTCTCTCCTACCCTCCACACCATCCTGGCTTGTGTATAAGTTGTATGTAATGGTTCTGTAACAAAAGAAACAAACAAACAAGAAGGAACACAACAGTAAATGTACACAATCAATAACACTTTAAGAGGGACACCTGGATGGCTCAGTTAGTTAAGCTTCCAAATTCGGCTCAGGTCATGATCTCACAGTTTGTGGGTTCAAGCCCTGTGTCAGGCTCTGTGCTGACAGCTCAGAACCTGGAGCCTGCCTCAGATTCTGTGTCTCCCTCTCTCTCTGCCGCCCCCCCCCCCCGCTTGCACTCTGTCTGTCTGTCTGTCTCTCTCTCTCTCTCTCTCAAAAATAAATAAACATTACAAAAAATACTTTAAGAGAAATAAAACATGAAAAGGAGGGGGAAAAAAACCTTAATTCAGAAGGAAACAAAAAGTATAATAACTGGAGAGAAGTGAAGGATGTAGAAGGCAGACAAAGTAGATCCAAAATACGTGCAATGGGAGCCACTGAAGAAGGCAACCCAAAAAATGGAATTGAGAAAAGACTAAAAACTATAAAAAAAATTTAAACACCTTTAGTCTCTATACTGAGATGGCATTCCACACACCTGGGAAGATAGATCTAGGACAGTCAACACTAGTGGGGAAAACCAAACAAAACATTTCTCTCTACTGTGTTACTTCTGCTTTTTCTTTTTCCACTCTCAATACTTGACTTCTGACACAAATGTGTGGGGTTTTTCCCCACACTGACCAATTCTCTGATACCAGCTGGGTGTTCTATAACTTAATTCAATTCTGACAAATTTTACCTAGAGTTAATGTCAGATCCCAGACAAGACTGCCTCTGCTTCAGCCTTATCTGGGCCTGCCAACTGGCTATAAATTGGGGATTCTCACAACCCTCTCTTGGGGTTCAATAATTTGCTGGAATGGCTCACAGAACTCAGGAAAGCACTTTATTATTATTCATTTATTATAATGGATAAAACTTAGGAACAGCCAAAAGGAAGACGTACATAGGGCAAGGTATATGGGAAGGGACAAAGAACTTCCATACCTTCTCCAGGTGTGCCACTCTTTCAGCACCTCAAGGTGTTCATGAATCGGGAAGCTCTCCAAAGGTTGGAAGTATTAGCCAATATAATAGACAGGAGAAAACAACTGAGGCTTAAGAACTAAAATGACAATGGAAAAAACATCTCTATTTGTAAGTGTCATGATCACATATCTGGCAAAACAACAGTAAGCCAATGGAAATTGATAGGAAAAATTATTAAAAACAGAGAGGCATTACGAAAGCAGTGGTTATAAAATTGATACGAAATCAACAGCTTTCATATTTATAAACCAAAACCACTTAGAAGATATAAATGAAAACCAGAAAATATTTTTGAAAGTCACAAAAGTAGATGAGAACAACAGGAAACACAAACCACATTCCTGCATAGGAAGTCACATCATACAGATGTTAGTTCTCTCTAAATTAATTAATTGATTTAACAAAATTCCAATAAAAATACTGTAAGGTATTTGATACTAGAGCCAGGATTATTTAACGTTTACCTGGAAGAACAAACAAGGGAAAATGGCCACAAGAATTGTCAAAGAAAAGAGCAATAAAGAGGAATTGGTTTTGCCAGGCATTGAGATATATTATAAATCTTCTATAATTCAAAGTTTGGTGGCGCACCTGGGTGGCTCAGTTAAGCATCAGACTTTGGCTCAGGTCGTGATATTGCGGTTCATGAGTTCAAGTCCCATATCAGGCTCCATGCTGACAGCAGAACCTGTCTTGATCCTTTCTGTTCCCCTCTCTGTCTTCCCTTACCTGGTTCATGCTCTCTCTCCCTCTCTCAAAAATACATAAACATTAAAAAAAAAAAAGTTTGGTACCAACGCATAAGTAGAAAACAACAGGCCAATGAAAAAGGAAAAAAGTGTAGTGTCAATGAATGGTAGTTTCACAGTCAGTGGGGAAAAGAGGGATTTTCTAATAACTGCTGTGAAGGTAACTAGATAGTCACAGAGAAATCATTAAAATTGGGCCCATTCCTTCCACGAATATGAAAAGATGTTCCATCCTGCTCATTAAAGAAATGCAAACTAAAGCTATACGGACATATATATCTCACCCACAATTGCCAAATAGCTAAGTGTTTGACAACTTTCTCTACTGGCACCCTCAAACCTTAATGATATGCACAATTTGCCTCTGGAGAAGAAATTGGCAATATCTAGCAAACTCACATATGCCTTTACCTTTTGACCCACCAATCCCAATTCTAGGAATCTTCCAACACTAAACTGGTCAAAATACAAACAGCACAAAGTTATTCTCTGAAGCATCATTTGTAATAGCACAAAATGAGAAATAATCCCAATGTTCATCAGTAGGGGAAAGGCTGAATGAACTTTGGTGTATCAGCAGAGTTTCTGTAAAAAGAAATGAGGACCATCTCTATCATTACTGTTATTATTAATCTCCAGATTATATATATTAAGTGAAAAAAGCAAGAGGCAGAAAGCTGTGTATACTATTCTTTGCTTCTCAAAGGAAGGGCTTTGAAAATATATGCTTACACTTAAAATAAATTTGAAAATAAGCTATAAATTATAAAAAGGTTTCCTATGGGAGAGGGAGGAAATAGGATGAGAAGGGGATAGAAGCCAGATTTATTTGAATATACTTTTTTCTGTATATTAAAATTTATTATTTTTTTAAATGTTTGTTTATTTATTTTAAGAGAGAGAGAAAGATTGAGCACCTGGTGGCTCAGTTAGCTAAGAGTCCAACTCTGGATTTCAGCTCAGGTCATGATCTCATGGTTTGGGAGTTCAAGCCCCACATAGGGCTCTGCACTGATGGTGCCGAGCCTGCTTGGCATTCTCTCTCTTTCCCTCTCTTTCTGCCCCTTGCTCACTCTCTCTCTCTCTCTTGCTCTCTCTCTCTCTCTCTCTCTCTCTCAAAATAAATAAATAAATAAATTTTTAAAAAGAGAGAGAGAGAGGAAGGATGAGCAGGAGAGGGGCAAAAAGAAGAAGAGAGAGAATCCTAAGCAGGCTCCACGCTGTCAGCACAGAGCCTCACTCAGGGTTTGATCCTGTGAACTGTGAGATCATGTCCTGAGCTGAAATCAAATCAGATACTCAACCATCTGAGCCACTCAGGTGCCCACCCCTGTCTCCATAGATTTAACTTTAAACCATGTAAGTATTTCCCATAATTATAAAGCAAAATTACATTTTAAAAATCCCTACAAGACAGATTGAAAATAAAACACATGATTCTTCATACTCAAGTGACTTAGAAACACAGCAATTTGTTCAATCTTCCTGACATATACCTAAATAACAAAATAATTGGGGTGAGATAGGATTTTTAAGCTGTTTTCACTAATATTATTGACAGCAGTGGAGAAATTATTACGAGACTATTGTATGAATCTTATATAAAACAAATGGGTAATTGTCAGGGTCACTCAGAAGTAGGATGTTCAGGTCATGATAAGAAAGGAAATACACAGATGTAAGATCACTGAAGTCGAGTTTGAAAAATGTCATCCTGAATTTGAAGTATAAATATGAACAAAATGTATACTGATTTCTTTTTTTTTTAATTTTTTTTCTCAACGTTTTTATTTATTTTTGGGACAGAGAGAGACAGAGCATGAACGGGGGAGGGGCAGAGAGAGAGGGAGACACAGAATCGGAAACAGGCTCCAGGCTCCGAGCCATCAGCCCAGAGCCTGACGCGGGGCTCGAACTCACAGACTGCGAGATCGTGACCTGGCTGAAGTCGGACGCTTAACCGACTGCACCACCCAGGCGCCCCTGATTTCTTTTTTTAAATTTTTTTTTACATTTTTAAATTTATTTTTGAGAGAGAGAGAGAGGGACAGAGCACAGATGAGAGAGGGGCAGAGAAAGAGGGAGACACAGAATCCAAAGCAGACTCCAGGCTCTGAGCTGTCAGCACAGAGCCTGACGCGGGGCTCAAACTCACAAACCACAAGATCATGACCTGAGCCGAAGTCGGACACTTAACTGACAGATCTACCCAGCTGCACCATCTTAGCTATCTCTGTTCACTGAACAATGACCAAACCAGTAGAAGGGAACACCCCTAATGGCAAGATTATTCTGTCCGTGTGTGTGTGAGTGTGTGTGTGCATAAAACGTATTGAAGTCTATATAATACCATTTCTGAGTAAACAAAGGTCTCTGGAGAAATGGCCGATTCCAGGTCTGAAGAAGGAAATGTACAAGATAAAACTGGAATATCTTATTAACAGAAAACAACAACAAAAAAGCTATCAAAGACCACTGAAATGCTAGCTACAGATGGGACAATTTGAATATCAGTAAGGATAATAACTATAATGGATTAGAACACATCAAAAATCCATGTTTACATTAATACTAAAAAAAAGGAAAACTTAGTGATCATCTTCAAGGGGTTACTAGAGAATCAACTCATTATCAAAAAAAGAATGAAAGATTTTACATTTATCCTGTACGTGCTAGACCTCAGGGTAAACAATAATCATGGGAAGTTATCTTTTTGAAAGTATTACAGCCAATAAATAAATAAAACTATAATGAATAGGTCTAGCTAATGATTGCCGGTATCTGCTAAAATCACTAGAGAGATGGGGCGCCTGGGTGGCTCAGTCGGTTAAGCGGCCGACTTTGGCTCAGGTCATGATCTCGCGGTCCGTGAGTTCAAGCCCCGCCTTGGGCTCTGTGCTGACAGCTCAGAGCCTGGAGCCTGTTTCAGATTCTGTGTCTCCCTCCCCTGTTCATGCTCTGTCTCTCTCTGTCTCAAAAATAAATAAACGTTAAAAAAAAATTTTTTTTAAATAAAATCACTAGAGAGATGAAGTACCCTACGCTTATGAAGCAGTCCTCCAAGAAAAAAGGTGTATGAGAAAAAAAGGATAGGAGTATGGAATCTCAATAGGACCAAGCCTCTGTATCTAGAGCTGGTTTCATGGTATCATCTGTGCCATCATACCAGGCTCTGTGGTCAGAAGGGCACGTGTTTGGCTTAATGCTCTGCTGTCCCCATCTTGAAATTTGAAGAGAGGGTCCACATTTTCATTTTGCACTGGACCCCGCAAACTATTTAGCCAGTCTTTGTCTACATCTGACCACCAATTTACAGGAAATAAAGTGTGGTGGTTTTAAAAGATTTTACACACTGATACTCCTCCCTTCAAAAGGTGGAGCCTAATTCTTCCCTCCTTGACTACGGGCTGTACTTTGTGATTCACGTCTAATAGAATGTATTGGAAATGATGGTGTATGACTTTCAAGACTAATATCATAAAAGGCATTGTGGCACCGACCCTGCTCCATCCCTAAGATCACTTGCTCAGGGGAAACCCATTGAAATGTGAAGAGTTTTGAAAAGAGCAGCCATAAGAAGATTCATGTGACAAGGAAGAGGCCTACAGCCAACAGCTGTGTGAATGAGCCTCCCTAGTGTGAATTGGCTCAGTTGGTTGCGCGTCTGACTTCGGCTCGGGTCATGATCTCACGGTTTGTGAGTTCGAGCCCCGCATTGGGCTATGTGCTGACAGCTCAGAGCCTGGAGCCTGCTTCGGATCCTGTGTCTCCCCATCTCTCAGCCACTCCCCTGCTCATGCTCTGTTTCTCTCTGTCTCTCAATAATAAATAAACGTTAAAAAAAATTTTTAATAAAAAATAAAAATAAATAAACCACTGCAGCCTCTGCTTACAGCATAATGCAACTTTGTGACAGAACCTGAGCCATTACCACTCAGCCAAACCACTCTTGAATTCCTGACTCACAAGAACTATGTAACACAGTTATTTGTTGAAGTTTTGAGGCAATTTATTACACAGTTATATATAACTAACATACGAGAAAAATGGCACGGGGTAAAATGACAGCATGGAGTTATAATCAGCAAAATCCAGACTATGGAAAAGACTGCAGGAAAATAACCTATCTTCAACCAAAACATTTCAAAGAAAAAAAATCACATCACAATGATATTTTTGGATCTGTATTTAAGCAAACCATTTAAAAAGTTATAGGATGATTAAAAACATGTAAATACTGACAGGATATTTGATATTAAGAAATTATTTATTTTAGGGAGTTGTAATGATGGTATTAGAGTTATGTTTTTGAAAGGGAGTCCTTGACTTCTAGAGATACATACTAAAATATTTATAGATGATATGTCTGAAATTTGCTTCAGAAAGGCTATGGGGGGGGGGGGGAATAAAGAATAGTCATGAGTTGGTCATTATTAAAGCTGAGTGATGGGAACATGGAAGTTCATTATACAATTCTCTATTTTTCTGTATGCTTGAAATTTTCCATATTTTATTTATATTTTGAGAGAGAGCACAAGCAGGAAAAAGGGGCAGAGGGAGAGAGAGAGAGAGAGAGAGAGAGAGAGAGAGAGAGAGAGAGAGAATGTTAAGCAGGCTCCACACTTAGTGAGGAGCCCAACACAAGGCTCGATCCCACAACCCTGGGATCATGACCTGAGCCAAAATCGAGAGTCAAACACTCAAATGACTGAGCCACCCAGGAGCCCCTGAAATTTTCCATAACAAAAAGATAAAAATAATAAGTGTGCACTTCCATCAACACGCACAATTATGACACACCATGACATTTAAGAGTGAGCTTTAAAAAAGTGGGCTTAACAAAACTAAATAATTATAAGCAAGATGAAGACCATAAGAATTTGGTTTTGTCTAAAACAATTTAAAAATAATAATAAAATAAAAAAAACAAATAATTTTTAAGCATCAAAACTGAAATCTAGACTACATGTTACTAATTGATGCATCTATTTATGGAACTACTCTAGCATGGAATTGCTATCTTTGGCACATACTATTTGATCCAATATTCCGTAATAAGTTCAGAAGTATTATGCCTTCTTTTTTAATTGTTTGACTCAAATTATAGTCATATTTAGTCACCAGATGGACTTTCTTCTTCACGTATTCCATCATGTTAGAAAAACAGCATAAATTAGCACCTTATAATGACTCATGATAGACTTTTATCATCCGCATAGGAAAGCAGTGAAGAGAAGGTTATGCTAACCATTTGATGGTAAAAGAGACATAAACAGATGCTACTCACAAGTCTCAGCGCGCCAATGGCAATTACCACCTGTTCTGCTTCATCTATTAGTGCTCTGCACGAAAAAGAAGCCAAGAGACAGGAAAACCATGCAGACACTAATCTTTACTGCAACAATAGTATTTTAAATTTCTTCATTAAAAATACATAGCATAGTTATAATGGAGTCACACAACAGATATGCCACTGCAGGGCTAGCCCAGGCTGCAACCAGATGACTGGTGCAGGTTCACAAATTTGGGTCTCACCCCCACTCCCCTCTCTTCTCTCCAAGTGGGTGGGTGGGGTTATTCGCTTTACAGAGATATCTTAGGACAAAGAATCAACCCAGAAATGACACATTCTTTATCATTCTTACCAATTCATAATTCGTGCTAACTCGTGGCTTGAGTTTGGCTGCAGGTATCATTAACATGATAAAGAAAAGTGTTAGGGCGCTTGGGTATCTCAGTTGGTTAAGCTTCCGACTTCGGTTCAGGTCATGATCTCATGGTCTGTGAGTCCAAGGCCCACGTCGGGCTCTGTGCTGTCAGTTCAGAGCCTGGAGCCTGCTTCAGATTCTGTGTCTCCCTCTCTCTCTCTGTCACTCCCCCACTCACGCTCTGTCTCTCAAAAATGAATAAACATTAAAAGAAAAAAAAAAAAAAAAGAAAAGGAAAGTCTTGATCAGGTACAAAACTGTAACGGTGGCTTGATTTTAATCAGGGGAGGGAAACACTCCTCAAATTTGTGTACAAATTTTTTAAAAGCCTGGGAGAAAGAAAATATTCCAATATGTAGGTTAACATTAATATTGGGTCTGGATGACAGGACTATGGCTCCATCTCCCTTTCCCCACCTTTTTTTCCTAAATTTTAAAATATTTTTTCATTTAAAAATATTTAAAATGTGCTATTATTGCTATAATATATATAAATAAAATATACATATATAAGATGTGCTATTACCATTATATGACTTTTTTTAAGATTTTTACCAGCATAGGGACAGGTTAATAGACATCCTTTTATTTAAAATTTAAATGTTTTACTCACTAGAGCAACCACAGAAGATACAAACTTAAAATCTGCACCCAAAGTATGTTTCAAAGTGTATGTTTCCTTAAAAAATAGAATTCAGACTGGCTCAGTATATAAGTTACTGATGTGTGATTGCAATTAAAACTGTATTTTTCTATCAATAGTTCACAAAAATACTAAGCATCATCAGTTCCCTTTCTCACTAAAACCATCAGTTTTTACTGACTCACACACACACACACGTTTACTTACTGAAAATTACTGTATTTCAATGACAACCTGTCATTTAATAACAATAGTGATAATAACAAATACAGATGAGGATAAACAGATTAATTTAGCCTCAAAGAGAAAAACATACAATGGAAGAGAAAGCAAAACAGGAAATCAAAACAGTCACACACAAGGATATTAAATTTTCCTTAAATGTTTCATTAAAAAATTTTAGAGGATAAAGAAGAAAAAAACCCAAGTGTTTATAAAATTATCATGATAGTCTCTCTACACCCTCAAACATGGGCCAGATTTATCTGTAGTCAGAAACACTGCCTTCTTCTAGAGAATGTGTGGGTGTGAACTCAGAGATCCCACATTAGGTCTAAATAAAATATAGCTCTCCTCTTCTGATGCAGGTACACCCACTCTCAATTATCTTTCAGCTAACTACCCCGGGTCATAAAGCACCATGAGTAATGGAAATACTTGGTAAGGACTCTCATCTACACATTAGTCTTGATACTCAGTTATATGTGACCGGCTGATTGGGATAAAAGAAAAGGGAGGAGGCAAGAGTTCCTTGGAAATTCAGGGGAACTAAGAGTACCCAGGGTACTTTTCTTATGTTCCCAGCTCCCAGGAAAAGCTTTAGAGATCCCTTTACCTTTGAGATCCTACTTAAATTGAGTATTTGGATGAAGCCAGTGGGCAGACCTTCCATTTGCTTTATATGGAGGATGAACTCACGAAACTGGAAGAAGGCAGTGTACAGTTTTCCTGGTTATTCTCCTAAATTGTTAGATCTAAAATACTTAATCATGGAGCTGAAAATGGCCACATGACTGACAATGTCACCAGCAATGTAAAATCTTTTCCACAATAGCAGTAGGCACCGCTGGTAAAAATTGTACAGAGATTTCCTTTTCAAACAAATATTTCTTCGACTAATCAAGAAATATAATTAGGCTTTTTCCACAATTTGGCTATTGTTGAGAGTGCTGCTATAAACATTGGGGTACAAGTGCCCCTATGCATCAATACTCCTGTATCCCTTGGGTAAATTCCTAGCAGTGCTACTGCTGGGTCATAGGGTAGGTCTATTTTTAATTTTTTTTTTTTAATTTTTTTTTTCAATGTTTATTTATTTTTGGAACAGAGAGAGACAGAGCATGAACGGGGGAGGGGCAGAGAGAGAGGGAGACACAGAATCGGAAACAGGCTCCAGGCTCTGAGCCATCAGCCCAGAGCCTGACGCGGGGCTCGAACTCACGGACCGCGAGATCGTGACCTGGCTGAAGTCAGACGCTTAACCGACTGCGCCACCCAGGCTCCTCTATTTTTAATTTTTTGAGGAACCTCCACACTGTTTTCCAGAGTGGTGATAAAGAAATTGTGGTTTATATACACAATGGAGTACTACGTGGCCATGAGAAAGAACGAAATATGGCCCTTTGTAGCAACGTGGATGGAACTGGAGAGTGTGATGCTAAGTGAAATAAGCCATACAGAGAAAGACAGATACCATATGTTTTCACTCTTATGTGGATCCTGAGAAACTTTACAGAAACCCATGGGGGAGGGGAAGGAAAAAAAAAAAAGAGGTTAGAGTGGGAGAGAGCCAAAGCATAAGAGACTCTTAAAAACTGAGAACAAACTGAGGGCTGATGGGGGGGTGGGAGGGAGGGGAGGGTGGGTGATGGGTATTGAGGAGGGCACCTTTTGGGATGAGCACTGGGTGTTGTATGGAAACCAATTTGACAATAAACTTCATATATTAAAAAAAAAAAAAAAAAGAAATATAATTAGGGGAATAGACCCCTGAGAATACAGAGTTTAAAAGGGAAATGCAAACTTTTAGGTGGATTATGTCAACTTCTTTCTGTATCCCGTGCTAATGGAACCACCAAGTCTACTGTTTCAGAGAAGACGTCATTATTTACATTTGTATTATTTACATTATTACATTTTTGAGGACCAACAAAATTATAGTAGAATTTTAGGGAGTAATCAATCAAAACTACTCATATGTTTTCAAGGTATACCTGACATAATACCTGAAGATCTGTAAAATACAATTTTCACACAGATTTATAGATGAACTTAGGTGGGAAGAACAGATCTAAAGTTAGAGAGATCAACTGGTCATGTGACATAAATATGCCACTTAGGCTGCCTATCAAGGATTATCACTGTCATGGGTGGTCATTGAACACAAAGGAGTGTGACTCACTCTGGGAACTAGGGCCACCAGAATGCTTCACATCAAGACACTTGCTACTTGGCAAAAAAGAGAGGCAAATATAAAGAAACAACCTTCAGGTTACCAATGTTCCATCAAATGATCATGGAAAAATATCCAATGACAGGAATGACCAACAATAAAAAAACTTAAAGGATAACATATTATCAAGGGAGGGTAAAATCTTGACAATCATTATTAAAACTGATCTGTGTCCTGCTCTGGTAATAAGTACCACCATTAGAGAACTACAGTACTACAGCATTCTTGTTTTTTTTACAGTGTTCAATAGGCTCACTGTGACTTGCAAATGAAAGTATTGAAACACATACACAAATATTTTATTTTCTTTTTACTTTATATTCCTTTTTATTCTTTAAAAAATTTTTTAATTTACATCCAAGGTAGTTAACATATAGTGCAACGATTTCAGTAGATTCCTTAATGCCCCTTACCCATTTAGCCCATCCCCCCTCCCACAACCCTTCCAGAAATCATTCTTGTTCTCCATATTTGAGTCTCTTATGTTTTGTCCCCCGCCCCATCTTTGTATTATTTTTGCTTCCCTTCCCTTGTGTTCATCTGTTCTGTGTCTTAAAGTCCTCATCTGTGTGAAGTCATATGATACTTGTCTTTCTCTAATTTCACCTAGCATAATACCCTCTAGTTCCATCCATGTCGTTGCAGATGGCAAGATTTCATTCTTTTTGATTGCTGATTAATACTCCATTCTATATATATGCCACATCTTCTTTATCCATTCATCCATCGATGGACATTTGGGCTCTTTCCATACTTTGGCTACTGTTGATAGTGCTGCTATAAACATTGGGGTGCATGTGCCCTTTCGAAACAGCATACCTGTATCCCTTGGATAAATACCTAGTAGGGCAATTGCTGGGTCGTAGGGTATTTCTATTTTTAATTTTTTGAGAAACCTCCATAGTGTTTTCCAGAGTGGTCGCACCAGTTGGCATTCCTACCAGCAGTGCACAAGGGATCCTCTTTCTCTGCATCCTCGCCAACATCTGTTGTTGCCTGAGTTGTTAATGTCAGCCATTCTGACAGGTGTGAGGTGGTATCTCATTGTGGTTTTGATTTGTATTTCCCTGATGATGAGTGATGTTGAGCATCTTCTCATGTGTCAGTTGGCCATCTGGATGTCTTCTTTGGAGAAGTGTCTATTCATGTCTTTTGCCCATTTCTTCACTGGATTATTTGTTTTTTGGGTGTTGAGTTTGATAAGTTCTTTATAGATTTTGGATTCTAGCCCTTTATCTGATATGTCATTTGCAAATATTTTCTCCCATTCCATGAGTTGCCTTTTACTTTTGCTGATCACTTCCTTCACTGTGCAGAAGCTTTTTATTTTGATGAGGTCCCAATAGTTCATTTTTGCTTGTTTCCCTTGCCTCTGGAGACATGTTGAGTAAGAAGTTGCTGTGGCCAAGATCAAAGAGGTTTATGCCTGCTTTCTTGAGGATTTTGATTTCTTCCTGTCTTACATTTGTCTTTCATCCATTTTGAGTTTATTTTTGCACAAATATTTTAAAAATAAAAATGTACAGTATTAAAGCACTATTGTGCATGTAGGTCAGAGCTTATGGTTCACACTAACCAGAGGTATCATTTTGATCTAGATTTGATCTAGATTTAACTAACTCACTACCTGTAGATACTTTCACATTTCTCACTGAATCCTTGTTGTAAGTCATAAAAATCATAAATACGTAAAAATTTTTAAAGTTTATTTATTTTGAGAAGCAGCAAGAGAGGGAGGGAGAGGTAAAGGAAGAGAGAGAGAGAGAGAGAGAGAGAGAGAGAGAGAGAGAGAGAGAATCCTAAGCAGGCTCCACACTGTCAGCACAGAGACCAATGCAGGGCTCAAACTCATGAACCATGTGAGATCGTGATCTGAGCCAAAACCAAGAGTCAGATGCTTAACTGACTGAGCCACCCAGGTGCCCCCATTTTCAGATTTTTAAGAACAAGAGCTCGGGGCGCCTGGGTGGCGCAGTCGGTTGAGCGTCCGACTTCAGCCAGGTCACGATCTCGCGGTCTGTGAGTTCGAGCCCCGCGTCGGGCTCTGGGCTGATGGCTCAGAGCCTGGAGCCTGTTTCCGATCCTGTGTCTCCCTCTCTCTCTGCCCCTCCCCCGTTCATGCTCTGTCTCTCTCTGTCCCAAAAATAAATAAACGTTGAAAAAAAAAATTAAAAAAAAGAACAAGAGCTCAATGATGTTATGGATAGTTTAATTTTTATTACATATTTGAACATGAACAAAAACACGAGAAGATTCACCCTCAAATGTAAACATTCTATGTGCATCTAGCTGTAATAATAAACCAGTTATGTTAAAAATCAGAGACTTGGAGTTTGGAAAAATAAAGATTAGGACATTTAAAAATTACTACATAGTACATACATCCTTGGAATTTCTTTATTAAGTATCAGAATTTCCACCTGGTTTTCCAAATTTATACTTATTTCTGCCTGTATACCCACATTCAAACTCTATCTCCACCCACAGGCAGCAACTATAGCTCTAATCTGCACGGAGTTCAGTCATCCATCTGGACCTTAACATTGCTTCCATCATTTGGTCTGACTTCATCCACTGCTATTATCAAATAGCAAAGGCCTTTCAGAGATGCACCTGACACACTCCCATCTATTTCAATCCACAGAATCCCAACAGGATAGAAGACCTGCCCTCCTCTGGACCCAATTTCTAGTTGTCTGTCATGACAGTAATGCTTTCATAAATTTTCTTTCAAGGTTGGTCCTGACAGCATCTTACCGTAGCTCACCTGATCCAATGTTTAGTCCTCTCTGACTATAGATTCATATTGAACAACTGTAAAACCAGTGAGGTGGTGTCTCATTACCCTAGGATTCTGAGGTTTAAATTTCATAGGATCAAGGACTATTTTATAACCTATCTAGATAATAAAAAGGAAAAACACTATAATATGAATATAACTGGCAGTCATTGCTTCATAGGATCAAAGCTGCCCTCTGATATAGAGGCTGAATGGAGCTTGAATGTTTTATTTGATACTATGAGACTCAGAAATACATAGCTTTCTTTCTTTAAAGATGGTGCCACAGAAATGCCCCTGTTAGTCTACTGATTAGTACTCCAAATGTGGTTAAATGCTCATTTATTTCAATACTGACCTAATTTTTTTCAACTGAGCCTATCTTTGAGTTTAGATCTGTTCTTGCCATTGCAGAAATGGAGTTTCTTTTAACCAAAGACAGTATCAAGGAACTGTGGGGTAAAACTAACAACAACAGCAACATTATTCATTTTCTATATTCTTTAAAAAAAATTCTCCCCTGAGTTTATCTGTGAAAAACCAATGAATAGCAATTCTTCATAAAACTGACCAAATTAAGAGATGAGAATGGACTTATTTATAAACATAAGAGATAGTCAACCTTAAATAAAATAATAATAATAATAATGATGATGATGATAGCTTCAACCCCATTATGTGTACACTTCCAGGAAAGTTTTATGCAGTCCATTCTAAGCTCCTAGCCCGAGGTAAACACAGAATCGTAAATGGAAATATGCCATGTTCAGCACTAGAAGCAGCCTCATAGTTCATTAACAGAATAAAGTGGAAAACAGTTACATAAATGAATTTACAATATAAAATGTGCTGGTGAATCTGCAATAAAGTAACATAAGTGAAGTTTTTAGTATTTTTTACCAGAAAGCCCAATTGTAAACATTTACATTAAACTACTGTCCCTTCAAAACTTAACCAACCACACAAACAAAAATCATCTTTTATGACTATGAAATCATGAAGAATTTGTACTGCATGGCTCTTTGTTTTGGTAGTTTTCAGAGTAAGACAGGAGCTGCATTAAGTAGCTTCATTGATTTCTCCATCTTCAATAGCTGTCAGTGCTGGAACTTCATTCATCCTCAGAACCTCTGCATAGAGCAAGTAATTATGTAGACTTCTGGGAAGTGGCAACTGACAGATAAAACTGTCAGATCGTAGGTGTTCTGGTTTGAGACAGGACCGAATTTCCAAACGACAAAGGTGAGTAAGGGATGGAAGACAGGCTGGAGAAACAAAAAAAGATGAACATTTTTTTAATTTTCTTTTTTAAAATTTCCCAATTCTTTGTAGTCAAAGAGAAGGCATATGTAACTTAGATTACTTTTGAAAGATTACTTTGGTCAGGATGACCCTGACAAACTATTCATTCCTTTTATTCTTTTTACAGCCTTCACCTGGTTCATGTCTGCAATTGCTGGCCACACACTGAAAGTCAGTATTCGGGGCCATATAAATGTTCACATTCTAAAGATGTGGCAATACCAGTTGGTACTTAAGAAATGAATTAACTAATTTTACATATGATAGACACCCACAGCAGCAAATACTATATTCCTCTTTCTCTGTTTCACTGCAAATGGTCTCCAGACCTACCCCATCAAGTGAATAAGTGAGTAATTTATAGAAGCTTTCCTCTTTTTATCCACAACATAGATTGATATTTTAAAATAGACACAGAGAGAAAGGGAACATTGATTATCTATTAGGCCACATACCTATACATTTCACACACACTATGTTTTTATTTTCATTAACCCTATGAGGTGTACATTATCATACTCATACAGAGATAAGAAGATTAGGTAATTTTCCAAAGGTTATACATCTAGTGCATGGTAGAGCCAGGATTCAAACTCAAGTGCAGATGACCCCAAAACATGGACACACACTTAAAACTATTGCTGCCAGGGGCACCTGGGTGGCTCAATCAGTTAAGCGTCCGACTTCGGCTCGGGTCATGATCTCACGGTCCGTGAGTTCGAGCCCCGCGTCGGGCTCTGGGCTGATGGCTCAGAGCCTGGAGCCTGCTTCCGATTCTGTGTCTCCCTCTCTCTCTGCCCCTCCCCCGTTCATGCTCTGTCTCTCTCTGTCTCAAAAATAAATAAAACGTTAAAAAAAAATTAAAAAAAAAAAAAAAAACTATTGCTGCCAAAGGGCGCCTGGGTGGCTCAGTCAAGTTGAGTGTCCGACTTCAGCTCAGGTCATGATCTCACTGTTCGTGAGTTTGAACCCTGCATCGGGCTCTGTGCTGACAGCTCAGAGCCTGTAGCCTGCTTCGGATTCTGTGTCTCCCTCTCTCTCTGCTCCTCCCCTGCTTGTACTCTGTCTCTCTCTCTCAAAAATAAATAAACTTTAAAAAAAATTAAAAAAAAAAACTACTGCTGTCAAAAGCTAGTTACCAATTAAAAGATAATCCAGATGTACTTAATTAAGAAAATTGAAATATTCTACAGAAGAATGAAATGTTCAAGGTGCTATATAGATAAAGTAGATTTAGCATATTAAATTGAGCTTCATTTTCTCGGATGAAAAGTGTTAACTAAAGAAGCTAACGTCCATGGAAACTAAGAGCACTATAAACAGCTATTGGTTTTATGTGAATCAAATCTAACACCTTTTATTAGTCAAAGAAATCTTCTATAAAATCCTCATGAAATGTAACAATGGTTAACAGACTGGGATCAGAGCAGCAAAGGCAAGTACTATCAGGAGACCAGCTGGTCTGACTCCATGCCTAGGGGTTCTGTAAACTGTAATACCCCGTAGGACCTGCCATACTAATTCTCCAACATCTTCAACACCTTCCAAACCACAAAAGTTAAGTCATCACCTAACTTTTAAGTTTAAGCTTATTGGCTTAAGTTGTTTTTTCAGAGACTGGGAAACTTCTCAAACCACAGTGTTTCAAAATGCCAAAGAGGTTATCTGATTTTGTACATAAAACCTGAATCTAAGAAAAGATGAGAATTTTCTTAAACCATAACTCATAGACTCCCCATTATAAATAGGACTATGACATCTACAATACGTAGCACATTTTTTTAATGTTTATTTATCCATTTTGAGAAACAGAGAGAGTGTACATGTGAGCAGGGGAGGGGCAGGGACAGGGAGAGAGAGAATTCTAAACAGAATCCACACTAGCACAACACACAGTTGGAACTCGCAAACCATGAGATCATAATCTGAGCCAAAATCAAGAGTTGGACACTTAACCAACTAATCCACCCAGGCGCCCCCCACTGCACATATATTTCCAGTGCTTTCATATCTGCATCTTGTTTAAATTTTACCCTGTTCTGCAAACGTAAAGGAAGAATCCTTTTCTCACTTGTAAGATGGGAAAACACAGTGAAGGGAAGCAACACAGAGATAAGAATACATATAAAAAGCATGCCCAACCTGCAAATGCCCACATTTTTCCAAAAGAGTAAGCAGGTTCAAGTTTAACAAGTAGGCTGACTATGTTGAACTGTTACATATAAAGAAGCCCTCTTCCCCAGTGAGATCAGGAATGATAATTGGTCCTAATGTCACTGGGTATGCACAAATATCATAAAAGCTTTAGAAACAAGCATAACTGATTCTCGGTAAGCATACAACTCAGCTGGTAGGGACACAAGCATGTTGGCATACTAGAGAGCAAGCTATCAGCTACAGACACTGAGCACACCGTGGGCACAGTCAGATGAGAATGAAACCGGAAATGACAAGATTGGGTTGTGTGAGTTAAAGTGAGGTTGGTTAAGAGAACTTCTACTTATATTCAGTCAGAGTTTAATATGCATCTTGTTCAGTTGAGATCTCATCATTCTGCACATTCCTGTTAACACAGATACACACTCAGCAGGAAGATAAACGATATGGCTGTACAACCTGGAGGAGAGCTCTTGGGGCTAAGGGATTCTTGATGCCTCTCCAGCTTCTCCAACTTGACAGAGGACACTAACTTACAGCCTCCTCGGGCTATGGAGAATTCCTCTGGATGCCCCACAGCTTCCTGCAATACCACAAGCCTTTCCAGGCCATCTGACTACACCACTGTATCATTATCTTCAAAGCTAAATAAACCACTTATTTGTTTAGACTATTACGTATGTGGAAACTTAATCATTTGTGAACAAGCCCAACTGGAACAGTACACATCTGCTATGAGAAGTTTACCCCACTTGCCCAGATTGACATGGTATAACAACAAAATAGCTGCTATCAGATCCAGGTGATTTGACTCCAAGTCTAGGATTCTTTAAAGTGTGATAAGACCAAAATAATTCTCTAACATCTTCTAAGCCACTGAAACTATCCCAAGTTTCAGAAGATCTTTCCATTTTTTAATACAAAAAAAAAAAAAAAAGGTTGGGGGGAAGAGGTATAGTTACTTCAGACATTGATTACAATTTTAATTGTACCATTTTGGTTTTTCTCCTGTGAGCACAAGAGATTGATGGCATTGTGAACAGTTAGAGGGAAGACCTGTATTCACTTGAACTGAAGGGAGTCTTTCATCTGCAGATTATTAACATAGACAATAATATACCGCTCAGTGCCATCTTAGTTTAATATACCAATGAATATTAAGGAAATTTTATAATCATATATACAGTATTTCAAAGCATGCAAAGCATTCCTATGAAAGTTTTAGTGATGCGTAGTATTTCCAGATGTGTTACCACTAGCTGAGAGAAGATCAAGCCATGCCTTGAATTTATAATATGAAATAGTCCAGAAGCTGTATGTATGTAAAAACATACTTTCATGAAAACCTGTTAAATCCAGATTTTAATTTGTTAAATACATCTCTGCCTTCTTGGATTATGGCACTGATTGTAGCTTAGAAAATGATGTCTGAAGCCATGCTATACTTTTAAGTCACTTTTCTGACCCAATCAATCATACTCAATTTAGCATGATAAATCTTCTTTATCTATAGATGCAATAGCATCATACAACCTTTCACTTTTCATTCCTATACAGAATTCTTCAATTTTGTTCATTTTGTTTAATATGTACTCACAGAACAATTGAAACAAAAGGCTACATGTTATATGAAGTTATATTAAGGTGAAAAATGATTAAAACTAAACATCACAATTCTTAACTCATTATGCTTATCAATGCCAACTTTCCTATAGCACAGAACTACATGTACATCATACATACCCGCTACCTATATTTTCCACAACCAATCATCTCTAGTTGGCCCTTATGCCAATATTCAAATGAGCTTTCTGCCTAGACTGTATTTCTGTGGTTCCTCTGTACGACTTTCCACATCAAATGCATTCATTTGACTTCTGGGCCATCTAGTACAATTTATATTTCCATCATTAACATGTTGTCTTTCTGGGTAAGGGGCTTTAAGGAATCTACTCCTGAAATCATTGTTGCACTGATGTAAATTTTTAAAAAATTAAATTAAGTATTTTTAAACAATGAAAAAAAGAATAAAAAAATATTTTCTGGTTGGCTTCTATCTTTTGTTCCCAGTCTTTCTTAATTTACTAGCATAGTCTCTCTTACCCACTGATGACAACCAAAAACTCTAAACAACATTCAAAAGGCAATTACCTGAGGGGTCTGAGAAGTAACTAACAGATAGCTTAGGGCAGGAAATCAAAACATGGAGAATGACCAGTAGAACAGCAATGAACAGAACGAATGGAAAGAGCACCACACATAAAAATATCTGTCTGCAGTTGTCTGTATTAACAAGTTATGTGACCTTGGGCAAGTCATTTAAATACTTTGACCTTGAGTTCTTCCTATGTAAGAAGGGCATAATGCCTTACCTATAAAACAGACATGATGTCACCTCTCTGCACCAAAGTTGTTGAAGAGGTTCAAGTTAGAACACATTTGCAAAAGCATTTTATAAAGTATATCACATACAAATCCTAGATACCATGTAATCCAGTGATCTGCAAATGTTTTGAATGTACACTCAATTAGTCTTTGAGTACATATGTGTAGCTATTTTTTAAATAATTATTTATTAGAGGTATAAAATTCTTTTTACTTTTACTAAAAATATTAATAATAATATTTTAACAACAGCGAGGTGACTAAGTTCTATAAATTCTTAGTGACTTGGCAATTCCAAGATTTGGTTCTAGGTCCAGTTTATTTTGATACTTGATTATAAGGGATGATGTAGCTTAAAGAAATATCTTTAAAAAGATGAGGTACAAATGGGAAGGGTACATTGTAGCTTAGGTGAACTAATCGGCATAGGATCGCATCTACCAATTAGACAAAAGTTTTTATCAAAATCCACCCAATAAATTCGTATTTTTCCTGATATCAGTTTATAACCTAATTAGAAAGTTTTACTTCTTTGCATCTTTATTAAATGCATTCAAAACCCAGGGAAATGGTTTCCAAGTATTTTAAAGGTGTCAATATAAGAGTTTTTCTAGGTGACACATTGTTTTTGGCAAGAAAAGCACATACAATAGAAGTACTTCCCAGGATGTTTTCAGAATCATCTCCCCATAGCAGTTTCTTTCAGAAAGTGGTTTCTTTCTCACTCATTTAAAATGTCATCTTTACCTTAAATCATCAGGATTTTTAAAAAATATGTACTAGGTTTCATACTACTGACACCTATTTATCACCAAGAAAAAGAATTTGGTTCAGGAGACTGGAACATTGCTATTTTAGAAAAAACAAAAAACAAACAAACAAACAAAAACAGCTATATAATCCATCTTTAAGTTTTACTCTTACACCAAGAGAATGAGCAGACTTCTGTATGTATAAATAATCGTGGTTACTCCCATCTCATTATAAAGTACTACAAAGACTCTAATATATTTCAAAAGTCAAGTTTTTATGAAGCTGTCCACCATGGTATTACTTTGTGCTATTCTGGTTTCAACTCCTTTCCTGTATTAGCCTATTAATGATGCAATAAACTCATTTCATGAATGATGTTATCTCTATTTCCTAACATCTACAGAAGAGTAAGCCACTCCATCAGTAGTCATTCTTACAGATTTTCCAAAAAACATTTTTCTATTAAATAAGTCATTACTGTTATAAACATATCCATTCCGGTACATATTTCCTTTAGTGGCTCCCAGAAAAGTTAACTATTACTGAAACAGAATCTTCACAAATACCCTAAGCCAAGACCTATTATAAATATTATATATTTATAATAATAAATTAGTATACCTCCAACTTAGTATACCATACTTCCTACCTGCAGAGTGATTTTTGACTCTTTAACTCTTTAGCAGTATTATCTGTGCCCCTTTGAATATTATTAGCTAACAAGGAATGGGTTTTATTCTGTCCCATATTATTCTAGCCAGTTTTACTGTGGCAGCAAGAACATGTTTCCCCAATAGTATGTGACTTTTTGCCTTTTCACTAATGATTAAGAAAACTTCAAAAGATTTGTAAGCATTTATCATCATGTTTAGTAAAATTTGTAAAAATAATGGATTGAACATCATGACTTAAAAAGTGATTTAAAAAGTCACAGATTTGTCTTCGTGGCTTAGAGTGTCTTGCTGATTATTACTTTTTTCATTACCTAATATTTCAAGGCATGCTACATACTAAGGTCAAAGCTCACTGTTAACATTACTAACGGTGAACCATATTTTCAACACTTTTCTTGATATTTCTAAAATTCTTGTCAGCTCAGATTAGGTGGTCATCAAGTTTTGTTTTGTTTTGTTTTTTAATGTTTATTTATTTTCGAGAGAGAGTACAAGCAGGGGAGGGGTGGGCGACACAGAATCTGAAGTAGGATCCAGGCTCCATCAGCACAGAGTGCGGCACAGGGCTCGAACCCACGAAACTGTGAGATCATGACCTGAGCTGAAGTTGGACATTCAACTGACTGAGCCACCCAGGTACCCTAGGTGGTCATTATTTTTAATCAGAGAACATGGCTATGTGATAAAGAGCAGGGGTACAGCTCTATGGTTATTTGTACCTTAAGTATTATCCACATAAAACGCTCTTTCTTTAAAAGTGCCAATCTTTTTTTTAATGTTTATGTATTTATTTTGAGAGAGAAGTCGTGCGAACGGGGGATGGGCACAGAGAGGGGAAAGAGAATCTGAAGCAGTCTCTGCATTGTCAGCACAGAGGCAACAGAGGGCTGGAACTCACAAACCATGAGATCATGACCTGAGCAGAAATCAAGAGAGAGATGCTTAAACAACTGAGCCACCCAGGTGCCCCAGGCAGCAATCTTTTTAAGCCGCTTGATCAATTTTTGAGAACTGGATAACGTAATCACAAGTCTACTGAATGACCACACATTAACTACAATTCATTAAAGCAAATGAATGTGGTTGCATGGTCAGCCCCACCACACACCTCGTTTTGGGAAGTACTTGACCTAACCCATACGGATATGTAGCATCGGACCATGTGTGTTAAGAGGGAAAAAAGACAAAAAGACAAAAACTCAATTCAAAAACTAAAACTACTTCAACAGTAGAGAAAAGACAAAATGGAAGGGAACTTAATCATTGATAATCAATTATATCTTCCTGTATCCCACCTTTAAGATGCCTCTCTGGAGCACGGAATATTTGAAAATTAAGTAAAAACATCTAGCCTAAGCAGTTTCCTATGGTTATCAGATGAGAGAATGAATCACGGTCTCAGAATCTTAGAAAATAAAAATCCATTCTTTACTTCCCTACTCCATTTAGAGGAGACAATAGGATAAAATTAAACTCAATATTATAAAGCAAATTTTAACTGTCCTAAAATTTTTCCATAAAGTCTTCCGGAACCCCCATTCTACCACAAACTTTCCTACATCTAGAACACTGTAGAGAAAACTCTCTCCACTTCTTGTCCTCACAGGGAAATCACTTCCTTGACCAATTTCTCAAATAGAATTTTCTCATTCTTCCACCCCCATCACATCTACCACAAAGTCTAGGAGGCAAATGTAACATTCACACAGTTCTGCACCATTTCCAAGCCCATGGTTTTGGGTCTCTAAATTCCAACGTACACTATCCTTCCAGACTTCACTCTCCCTTACTGCTAGTACACCCAATCTTTAATGTCCTGGAGACATCAGGTCCTGTGACTCCTCCGCCACTAGTCTATCAGGTCCCCTCCTTTCTTGTTTCCTTTCCTGACCAGACCAGATTCCATGAGCCCATCCCTTATGTATTTAATCATCCTCAATTCTTCCGTCTCTGCTCTGACAATCCCTAGGATCAATCTAAACATTCTCCTTCTGCACCTCAACACAGAGAAAGGGAAGCAATGCTGGGGGAAATGATCACATAACCATATGAACGAGTACCACTTGCAACCTCTACGAGGTCTGTAGGGTTGCATGCACCTCTTTCCCTGGCCCTCATTCCTTTCCCACAACCACCATTCTCAACTATCAGGTCCCCACCCAATTGTCACTTCAGTCTCATCTGCAAGATTTCCCTCCTACTTCAAAGTAAAACAGGAGGCCTTCAGGGCCCTCTCTCCCTGAGGGCCTAGTTCTCCAGCTATAATATTATCTAGAACTACCCCATCTTCATTCTTCTTTGCAAAGAAATGGGCCTTTTTGAGGCGAATCCCATCTCCCTCTGGGTTATCTGAAACCTTATTACATAAATATCGCTTTTATCTCCAAATAGTTAAGCTAGTGTTATTGTTGTGTTTTTACAAATTGAGATCCTTCAATCTATAAAAGGTGTTCAAGCCTCTCTCGACTTAAAAAGAAAAATTCTGCTATGACCCTGCATCATTCCCTTTAGCCATTCCACTAAAGAACTATGCTCACTTTATTTTTTCATTCATAAATTCTGTCAATGTCTAATACATACTTGACATGTAATTAAAGAACCCACTCACTAAGGAATTAAGGGATATAAACAGCTAGATTCATAAATGTCTACTTAGAGAAATACTTACATGATAGCTTCTCTTCACTGAAGTTCCATACTTGGAACTAATTTTAGTTAAAATTATAGATTGAGTGATTAACAGTTCATAAATGAACAAGTTATCAGGAGTTTAAACCTTCTATTCCAATTGTCTTTCCACCTTAAAATAGACATGTTGGGTCTAGAAAATAGTTTTTTGTTTCATTTGGTATACAGCTGTCCCCAGTGTCTGCCCACACGCATATCCAATGCAGTATGTCCCTAGCAGGAGTAAGATGGTCTTTCAAATAATATTGGTGACCTGATACTTAGAATACTTTTAAAAATTCTGTTTTAATTGCTCTAAGGCAATTTCCGTCTCTTAGCTTACCAACAAACTACTGACAACATAGAAAAATTTTAATAGCAAAACATCCCAGCAACTATGGATACAACCCATTAGTACCTAGTTTAGTAAGAATTTCTCCACCACACAAACACAGACACACACACACACACACACACACACACACACACAGCCATGCAGATTAGTAAGAAGCTATATGTAGCTATACTTGGATTAGTAAGAGGCTGTGTGAAGCTAAAATTATAAATGGGCAGATGGAATCTTGTTAAAATTTTAAGTTAACTATAAATTTCTAACTAAAAAAAAAAACTAAGTCTGGCTCTTAAATCTAACAATCAGGGCAGTCTATAGGATATTGTTTAATCAAGGCATGATTCTGAACTTATGAAGGCCAACAATATGGCTGGTATCTTGGAGGTCAAGTTTCCTACTCTATAAATAGAAGATCACATGTTTAATTTTTCAAGATAAAAGGCAACTAGTGTTGGGGTTCTTAGTGATAATGTCTTAACCAGAGGAAATGCCTCTAGAGTTAAAATCCGCTGTGAATAGGGGCTTCTGAGTCTCACCAAATACTGAGCTTTATTAATTCTGTGGGCACAGCCCCTGTGGCCATTTTTCCTGTAGTTAAAAAAAAAAATTTTAATGTTCATTTTTGAAGGAGAGAGAGAGCATGAGTGGGGTAAGAACAAAAAAAGAAGACACAGTATCCAAAGCAGGCTGCAGGCTGCAGGCTCTGAGCTGTCAGCATAGAACCCAACGCGGGACTGAAACTCACAAACTGAGATGATGACCTGAGCCAAAGTCAGACACTTAACAGACTGAGCCACCCAGGCGCCCCCATTTTTCTTGTAGTTTTAAAAGGGTAACTCTCTCCTCCACATGTTTTCTTGATCCCTACCAAATTTAGAGACATTTCAATTTATTGAACATTTTACCTAAAAACTGCAAGTTGGGGTTTTGCAAATCAATATTTAAAATAAGCAGGTGGGTTTTAGTTGAACTATGCTACCACAGAGCATTTGTATAAATACTCATTACCAAGTATATCACTACATCACTTGTACATTTTGTTGACTTTTCCTTGGTCATGGACTCGGGGACAGAATTTGGTTTTGGGTTAACTTGGTTACCATTAGGTTACGCTATGGTAACATATGAATCCTAAAACCAGTATCTTTTTTTTTTTTTTTTAATTTTTTTTTAACGTTTATTTATTTTTGAGACAGAGACAGAACATGAACGAGGGAGGGGCAGAGAGAGAGGGAGACACAGAATCGGAAGCAGGCTCCAGGCTCTGAGCTGTCAGCCCAGAGCGTGACGCGGGGCTCGAACTCACAGACCGCGAGATCGTGACATGAGCCGAAGTCGGACGCCCAACCGACGGAGCCACCCAGGCGCCCCAAAACCAGTATCTTAACACAACAAAGGTTTATTTCTGCCTCATGCAAAATCATCCTCAGGCCAGGTGATTCTCTAGGGCAGGTGTCCTGAAATGACATCTCAGTGTTTCAGGTAACTTCCACCATGTGTCACCACCATCTCAAACATGGCTTGCACACTTCCTCAGCGAGAAGGGGGAGCACAGAGAGCTCACATCCAGTGACGTTTGACTGCTTACAGCATTCACATGATCACCAAGTCTGGAAAATGCAATCTTCCTCTGTTCCAAGGAAGAGTAAAATGAAGCAGAACTCAGTTAGCTGAGGTCTGTCTCTGCCAAAATGACAAAATCTGTTGTGAAAATGATGAGGTAGGTTCTATTATTATCCCTTTTTTCAGCTGAGGAAACCAAGGCTCAGAGATGTAAGTAACTTCTCTAAGACGAGAAAGTAGTGGAGGTGTGTCTATTCAATTCCAGAGCTCCAATTTTTAACTATTTTATTAAATTTGCCTGATGTCCATGCAAAAACTGAACCATATCACTACCATGAGAGTCAAAGTAGAATGATAAACCATTATAGTAAGTACACCGGGCTGACTACATGTAAAAAGTTATTTTAAGAGACTGTTATATTTGCAGTTACAAATTACCTCCATTAGCTCCTCCATCAGCCTGAAATAAGGTTGTGCCCCATCTCCCATCTTTTTAACAAGTAACTTAATGATATAGAAGACACATCTTGAGGGGTGCCTGGACAGATCAGTCAGTAGAGCAAGGGACTGTTGATCTCTGGGTCATGAATTTGAGCCCCACATTGGGTGTAGAGATGACTAAAAATAAACAAACCTAAAAAAAAGATGGAGCTACACTGTATTCTGCTAAGCAAAATCAGTCAGAGAAAGACAAATACCATGTGATGTCACTTATATGTGGAATTTAAGAAACAAAACACATGAACATATGGGGGTGGGGAGAAGGGAGAAAAAAGAGAGAGGGAAACAAGCCATAAGAGACTTTTAAAGATAGAGAACAAACTGAGAGTTGATAGAGAGGTAGATGGGGGATGGGCTAGATGGGGGTTGGGCATTAAGGAGGGCACTTGCTATGATGAGCACTGGGTGTTGTATCTAATGGGTCAATCACTGAATTCTACTCCTGAAACCAATACTGCACTGTATGTTAACTAACTGAAATTTAAATAAAAATTTGAAAGGGGGGGGGGAAGGTTACATCTTGAAAGATGTATCTTTCAAGATAGAAAATTTATCTTTTGCACAAGATACATGCTATTGCTATAGATAACAGAAAAGTATTCTCTGAAAACTGGATACATTTTATTACCTTAAACTAGAAATGGCTTGAGTAGACAACTGGAATGCTAGTTAATTATTATCAAAAAGGTATACTTCAAACTCATACAATGTTATATGTCAATTATATCTCAATAAAGCTGGAGAAAACATTTTGACCAGAAAAAATTATAATAAACTATGACTAAACTTAAATTGTTTCTGGTAGTTATTCCTCAATTTGTAACTGCAAATATAACAATCTCTTAAAATAAGCTGCTACATGTAGTGAGCTTGTACTTACTACAATGGTTTATCAGGAAAAGTACAGGAATAAGGAACACTGCTCCAAACTACAAGCATTGCTCAAAGTTTCAAAGGAAACTGTGGCTGTGGATACTTGTTCAGCCTACCACATTTAGCAAGAAGCCCTCATAATATTCCATGGGTTGCACAAATAGAATACTTAGCCCATCACAAATCAGCCTCTACTTTCCATTTTTGTTTTGCTTCTACTTCAAAGCTCAACTATTCCTCTTAAAAATGCGCTCTCAACTGAATCTACAACACAAAATAGCCGCACTCTGATACTTCTTGGGTAGTATAATTTTAGACTTATTGCTAACTATTAATATTAAAATTTGAGTTGAGGGGTGCCTGTGTGGCTCAGTTGGTTGAGAAACTGACTCTTGATTTAGGCTCAGATAGTGATCGCAGGGTCATGGGATCGAGCCCTGTGTCAGGTGTTGGGCTAAGAGTGAAGCCTGCTTGGGTTCTATCTCTTGCCCTCTATCCCTCTCCCCCATGCTCTCTCTCACTCTCTAAAATAAAAAAAATTAATAAAATAAAATAAAAATTTTTTTAACTGAAAAAAATAAAAATTGAGTTGAGGGGTACCTAGCTGGCTCTAGCTGCAACTCTTGATCTCAGAATTGTGAGCTCAAGCCCAATGATGGGTGTAGAGATTACTTAATTAAAAACCAAACCAAACAAACAAATAAACAAAACCTTGAGTTGAGAGGGGCACCTGGCTGGTTCAGTCCAAAGAGTTTTGTGCAACTCTTGATCTTGGGGTCATGAGTTCGAGCCCCACCCGGGGTGTAAAGATTAAACTTTTGGGGCGCCTGGGTGGCTCAGTCGGTTAAGCGTCCGACTTCGGCTCAGGTCATGATCTCGCAGTATGTGAGTTCGAGCCCTGCGTCGGGCTCTGTGCTGACTGCTCAGAGCCTGGAGCCTGTTTCAGATTCTGTGTCTCCCTCTCTCTCTGACCCTCCCCCGTTCATGCTCTGTCCCTCTCTGTCTCAAAAATAAATAAATGTTAAAAAAAAATTTTTTTTTTTTAAAAAAGATTAAACTTTTATAAAATATTGAGTTGAAAAATACAGTATTTAAAGAGAAGTGCTCAAAGTACATACAGGTCACCCACTCCTCCAGATATTATAAATCTAGCCCTGGTTAAGTCAGAGTCACAGATACCCCAGTACCTAGATGACACCATACTGATCCCTAAGAACTACTTTTACTGAATTATAGGTTAGAATGATAGCAACAGTCCACATTGAAGACTGGTAAGGTAAAATAATGTCCCCAAGAAACCAAGTCTACAAAGACAACTTCTAGGAAACTGTCATTACCACATCCAAGAATATTTGTACTTGTGAGTAACAAGTTTATCTTATGTAATCTCTGTAACCTAATGTCAATGACTAGAGAGTTCAGTCAGAACCAAATTGACAGCCTGTCCACAGGCACGTTTCAGATTACCATGCTATATTTTCCCTGACACCATTTTAAATCCATCCCCAAGTTTACTTTTCATTTTTCTTTTGCTTCCACTTTTAACGTCTTACTGTTTTGTGATAATCTACATGTATAAACGACTTAAAATCCTTTTTAGAACAAAGCAGAACATTGAAATGAATAGATCAAGAGAGTTTCCTGGGGCCCTTTTAGATTCTTTACAGAATCTAGATTCATATAGTACCATGGATAGAATTGTACATATTTGATCATTAAAGTGGGGATGAACTAAAGCCAAGTGCTTTTATCCCTAAGAATTTAATTACTTAGACTTTATCTTGGACAGCTGGCCAGAGGTAGGCAGATTTTTTTATGAAGAAGTCTACTACTATGTGGTTAAAATGATATTTCTAAGAGGTATGTATAGAAGGCACATGATTATAAAAAATTGTCATTAAAGATGCAAACAGTCAGTACCTGGTATACATTTCCTTTCTGATGCAAAAAAAAAAAAAAAATCTTTTTGAAGACAAATCTAACTTCATGATTAAAACATGATTAAAACAAGGGACTAGTTGTCTTTTTTATTTGTAAACTACCAAAGCAAGCTCCTATTTCTTTATGGAGGAAAAAGGTAAAAGGTAAGGAAAGGAAAATATTGACCAAGGATATGGCATTCCAAAGACTTGAAAAGGGCCTAGAAAAAAAAAAAAATAGAGAAAATATTTTCCTTGGGATAGATACTGGTAAACCTAAAGGAGCTAGGGAGCTGAAATTATCTAGGGGCTTACTAATAGGTATTGGGCTACAAGAAGTATCTTTTCAAAAAAAAAATTAAATATTTTGAGAACATAGTTTCTGCTACCATGTTAAATTATTAGAGAGAGCGAGACTCATACATTTAGAGAGGTAGTTAAAGAATTGCTTTTCTGGGCTCACTCTCACTGGTGATGAGCCATGCTTCTGCTCACTGGAAGTCCTGCAGCTCAAGATCCAAAAAAAGTTAACCACTATACCGAATGGAGTGTCATGAAAATTGAAGGAAAAGTAGAAAGCTGGGTGTATCAAGAGAGAGAGCCTTGAACTACAGAACGGAAGAGAAATTCAGACAACTGAGTAGGTGGGCATATCTTTTCCCCTCAGCCCTACTAAAATCCAATATTGTTATGGTTCCCATTATCTGCAGAAGAGGAACCAATACAGAATACCTTGAGAGATCAATATAACTAGGAGGAAGAACACAAGCTTTTCCTAAGTAGCCTGCAATAAGAGCAGGGTTTAAAAAAGGCTTTCCATAATAGGAATGAAAGGCCTTCTTAAAACCAGACAACCCAAGAGACAATGTAGATCAGAGTTTCTCAAACTCAGCACTACTGACCATTGAAAACAGATAATTCTTTGTCATGGGGGGCTGCCCTGCAGATTGTAGGATGTTTAGCAGCATCCCTAGCCTCTGCATGCTAGATGGCAATAGCTCCCTCACCAGTAATGACAACCAAAAAATGTTGGTAGCCATTGCCAAATATCAGGAGCAAAATCATCCCTGTTGGGCACCGCTGCTATGGATGAGACAAGTAATAAAGAGCTGCCAAGGATAACTCATTCTCTGGGTAACTAGCACTCCCAAACCATTTCACTTCTCGAGCCAGGATACAGAAGGAACAGCAGGACTAGTAGGAAAAATGACAAGTTCAAATTTTAGATATGTCAAAATATGAGATACCAAGGGGAGATGTCCATAAGGCAGTTGGATATATGGGAATGGAATCAAGAAAAGAGGTCTCGGCTAGAGAAATAGACCAGAAAAGCATGAGCTACATTAATACCTCTGAGAAAGACTTTTGCAAATCTGTAGCCAAAATAAAATGCTCTTAAGAGATGATGATTATTACCCTACCCAAGCTCTACCTAGTGCCTAATTAAACAAGAAGCCCTTGATGGATTTAGTCTACTGGAGGGTAATGCACTCATGAACAATTTTTACCTTCATCTGGACAAACTTACCATATGTTAAAGTCTTCAGAGTAAACTCTCACATATCTTTACTAATTGATACACTGCAATAATTTTCCCATTTGGCATATGCTCCCTCATTTGACTTTTGTTCCCAAATCCATTGTCCCATATTCTATCTATTTTAAATAGACACTTGTTCTCTACTGCTTCAGATACATAATTAGTAAAAGATGCAATTCTCAACATTAAGAATTAAATGCAAGTGAGTTTTCCAAAATTATCATTAAAGAAATTCTGTATGAAAACACTCAGACTCCAAACAGATTACTTTTTTCTTCAACAGAAAACTCTCTAAGAGTTTGAATACACCTCAGTTCAAGAGCATATTTTCCTGAATGTCTGTTTTTGATTGAGAAAATCTACTTAAATGTAATTTTCCAAGAAATTACAAGACACATTTCTACATATGCATTAAGTTCACTTGTTAAAAACCTATTCAACATGTTTTATGAAGAGCTACATTTCATGCAAAAATAGCAGAGAAGAAAAAATTTTCCTAGCTTTAGACATATAATCTGGTTAACAAAATAGAGTTAAAGTAAACTAAATCTGAATTACAATTATTATGTTTAGTTTAAGCTGGCTTCCTTGCGTAAGATCTTCTACTTCATGCTTTAATTTTTTTTTTTAATGTTTGTTTATTTTTGACAGAGACAGAGACAGAGACAGAATGCGAGTGGGCTAGGGGCAGAGAGCGAGGGAGACACAGAATCCGAAGCAGGCTCCAGGCTCCGAGCTATCAGCACAGAGCCCAATGTGGGGCTCATACTCCCCCCTGAGCCGAAGTTCGGACGCTCAACCTACTGAGCCACCCAGGCACCCCTTCTACTTCATGCTTTTTAATTAGCCTTAAAAAAATTTTAATAAGTGAAAGTAAGTTGAGAATTTGTTTTAAAACAGTCATTTAAATTATCAATCAGGGGTACCTGGGTGGCTTAATAGGTTGAGCCTGTGACTTTAGCTCAGGTCAAGATCTCACAGTTCATGGGTGTGAGCCTTATATTGGGCTTTCTGCTGTCAGGGCACAGCCCACTTCAGATCATTTGTCCCTGTTTCTCTCTGCCCTTCCCCTGCTTGAACTCTCTCTCTCTGAAAAATAAATATTTTTTTAAAAGGATTAAAAAATAATAATAAAGTATCAATCAATTCACAGAATTTTCACCCAGCTCACCTTGATAGTTATATTGTGCCAACACACTGGCATGCATTAAGTAAGAGGTATAAAAAAAAGGGTGGTAATAACAAATAAACAGTTAGCATTTTTCTGCCCACAAACTAAATATTCACTAACAACATTTTTAGGACTCACTTTTGTTTACATAGAAATAAAAGGACACCATTAAATAAAAATATCAATAAACACCTGCTTTTCTTTATATGCTCCTTAGGCTAAACTTATCAAATCAGATAAGATATTCATTGAAGAAAATTACAATGATCCACCACCACACCACCACCACAGCCCCATCCTTTCTCCACATAAAGAAAATGCAAACAATGCCCAATTTAATGACTCTGATCACTTATAATTATAAGATAGCTAAAGAGAAGAGAAAGTAGTGAAATGTGTCTAAAATCGAACTTTCTTACCAATATGCTGCTGCAGAGCCCGAGACGAGTTTGAGGCACGAGTGGAGATCATCTTTTCAACAGCTGGAGGAAGTGTCCTCCAATTAGTAAACTCCAAAGTGAAGATAAGGATGTCATCACTGACTGAGTCAATCCTGTATTAGCAAGATGTTAACATACCATCAGACACAAAATATGCCAAGGGTTCATCCTGAAAACAAACACCACTTAGTTATTCTTGCAACCTTTCAGTATAGCAGGAAGAGCGAAAACTGGGGCACAGAAAACATTCATGTTACTAGAGGTAAGTTCAATGGATATGAATAATCATTTACAGGTTCCTACAAGAAAATGAATGGACTGTGTGTGTCCTTGTCCACTAGATGATAAGAGAATTTCTACTTCTGTAGAGGACAGGAATTCTCCTTCCCATTCCTCAGCAGCAGGAGTAAGAAAAAGAGAGGCACCAGTATCATCAGTGGATTTGTCAATTATCTCTTCCCACTGGAATCTCTTGCTATAAACACCTCAAGTGGTCATCCTTATAGACACACAACTTAACAGTCCTAAAAGGATAAAGCCCAAAACACCCAAAGCTATCACTCAACTGAGTATATGGGAGAGATGACTTGTTTCTGTCGAATTCCCAGGGATGGGCAATTGTTACCCCGTAGGAACCTTCCGCACTGTGTAGTCAGTTCTAAAAGATGTATTAAAACAACTTTTGTCCTTAAGGACTGAAAAGTGTTCAAGAGAAACAAGTTCTCCCTCTAGTATTTCAAAATAATACTGAATTTTCTACCAACCCAGCCAAAAGAGACTTCCCCAGATTTTATAAGCACCTGAATCCTACTGGACAGAGCACTGTTCTAAGAAAAGTACTGGTTTTTTTTTTTTTTTTTTTTTTTTAATTTTTTCTTAACGTTTATTTATTTTTGAGACAGAGAGAGACAGAGCATGAACACGGGAGGGGCAGAGAGAGAGGGAGACACAGAATCTGAAACAGGCTCCAGGCTCTGAGCTGTCAGCACAGAGCCCGACACGGGGCTCGAACTCACGGACCGTGAGATCATGACCTGAGCCGAAGTCAGACGCTTAACCGACCAAGCCACCCAGGCGCCCCGAAAAGTTCTGGTTTCTAATACCACCTCTACTACTTACAAACATATTGCCTGAATTCTTCAAGCCCTAGACCACAGTCTCAAAAATGCAAATAATACTTAACTTATTTCAGGAGAATATTTGAGAAAATAATATGAAACAATACAGTAAACATACTTTGAAAAGTATAAAATGTTGCACAAATATTTGATATTACTAAAACTGGATTGAAATTTTCAATATTGCATTTTTGTAGGCCTTAAAACATTGTACACATGAAATTTAGTCACATCTTAAAAAAATTTTTTTAAATATTTATTTTTGAGAGACACAGAGAGACAGAGAATGAGTAGGGGAGGAACAGAGAGAGAGGGAGACACAGAATCCAAAGCAGGCTCCAGGCTCTGAGCCATCAGCACACAGCCTGACGCGGCGCTTGAACCCACGAACCATGAGATCATGACCTGAGCCGAAGTCAGTTGCCTAACCGACTGAGCCACCCAAGCACCCCAAAATTTAGTCACATCTTAAAGAGAACTCCAAATTCTAACAAGATGACCCATCTTGTTACAAGATTACCCATTACTCAACTAAATACTCCCCTGCAATATTACATTGTTGGAAGGAAAATAAAATGATTAGGGCTTCTGGTAATTACTTCAGAAATTACTTTCAAGGTTGCTTTTTTAAAGATGTTACTGAGCAAGGACTAAAAAAGGGGGAAAAATAGAAGGAAAGGAAAGAAACTGAATAATACTCTCAACTTGTCATCTCAAAGACAACTTATATTTTGTAATTCAGAGTCAAAGTGTCCTTGAAATGAAGGACTAGAGAGTATGAAAATCATTTCTCCAATTCTTAATTCTCCAATATGCAAGCATACATAAGAAAGAAGTGTAGCACAAAATGCTTTGGGAAAACATTTTATGTCTTAGGAAGCTCTCAGTAAAATCACAACTTATCAAGAAATACTGAGAATACATTAAATGGTACAATATACTCAAAGGCAAACAATCTCCTTAACATTCTAGTACCCCACAACAAAGGTTACTTAATTCTGGCTCCTTATTTCTTTTTTAATGATTTCATTTTTCTGCTTAAGTGTGCTTTAAGTCTCACTGTGACCAAACACAAAGTCATTTTTATGCAGTTATCTAAACACACACACGAGAAATAAATCTGTTTATACAGCTTTAGTTAATATAATGGTGAGTTGATTCTACCAATGCTGATAATGCCACTAAAAATGTATTGTTAGTATACTACATTGACCATTACATTGTACAAAGCAGTTGTACAATCATAAACGAGTGACAGTTAATCACCTAAATGCACAGATGACATTTACTTCCTATTATTCACCCATTACATTTGGGCAAGGGTAGGGAGGGGACCTAGTCTTGCATTCAAAGTTGAAAAAATATTTCAACTCTGTAGATTATATTGTGACAGGCAATTATTCAGTGAGATACATTTTTAAAACTGTTTAAGGCAAGCAATACTAGGAAAGACATTTATAATTTACATGACAAAGATTAAGCAACAGACTTACATGTGATATAAATAAGATACAACCAAAATCCACTTTAACAACATACTGGAATTTTTATGGGAGAATTTTTCTTGAAACAGCTCTTTGAATGTAAATTTGATCAAAGAAAGCAAAACATTTATCATATTCAGCATAAACAGTAGCTTTATCCATTCAATAAAAGATCAGTGAACAAAAATTTGACCATGTTAAGCATTTTCATTGCTAAAGTGAAATTTTCCATTGTATTTTTCTAATGAATATAAAGTGACTGAAGTTACTCCTTTGGAGTAAAATATATACAACTGGCATTCTCCCTCATTGAAAACAATTGAAAGTTTTACAATTTACTTCAAAATAATTTGTAGTGTACTGTTTCTCAACTCTTTTCTAGCCCAACACATTCAATATATATAGCACACAGAGAGATATCAACAAATACAACAGAAAAATTCTTACATGGCCTATTCACATGGGGAGGGGGAGGGTCCTGTATCCAGACTGGGGATGGAAGAGTGTATTTTACAAATCCTTCTGGGAGAATTAATGTAAGTAATTCCCTCTCCCAGCCCTCTAGGAAGTTGGCTGAGGAGGAAAGGGAAAGAGGCAACATTTAATTTTTCCCCCTATAGGTACTTGCTAATTTATGAGTAAGAAGGAGCAAGAAAAGCTGGCATATATATATCCCCTAGGTTATGCAAGGGATTAAGGAACTTGAAATTCAGTGATGTAACTACAGTATCCATATGGACACACAGGGCAAAGGCAGGATAGCACAATGGTTAGAAAGACAAACTTGAGCCACACTACAGGACAGCCACATTACAGGATAAACTCTAGTACTAGTAAATTACTAGCTGTGTCAGCTTGAGCAAGCATGCTAAACACTCTGGGCCTCAATTTGCTTCTCTGTAAAATAAGGATAATAGTATCTACTGTATTTTATATTAAATGAATTAATACAGTAAAGAACTTAAAATAGTGTTTACTTGTGTCAGGCCATATTCTAAGTGTTGGTTAAAGAAAGAAACTAGAAACCAGAAGGGAGTATGAAGGCTAAAAGTAACAGACAAGTACTACAGAGTCAGTACCTTCAGAGGAAGAACACAAACAATACTGCTGAGAAGAGGGGGGGGGGTGCCCTAAGGACACTGTCAGGGCTGTCCACAGCTGCCCCACGTGCTGGATTGAATTTATAGCAGCAGTTGGGGAGTGAATCCTAGAATAGTGAGAGGCAACTGCGGCTAGCTGTCAGGAGCCTGACACAACCACAAAATTCACTAAGCTAATAGTTAAGAACACTTAAATAACTTTGTTAATAGCTAGATACAGCATTCCTTAGCATGTGTTTCTATCTTAGTGGTTTGTGTGTCTGCTCATGTGCACACACACACACACACACACGCACATATAAAGGAGATTTAACACAAATATGCATATATGAATAACTTTTAAAAATCAGTGATTTCTCAGGGCACCTGGGTGCCTCGGTCGATTGACTATCCTACTCTTGATTTCCACTCAGGTCATGATCTCAGGGTCGGGGGATCAAGCCCTGCATCAGGCTCCATGCTGAGCATGGAGCCTACTTAAGATTCTCTCTTTCTCTGCCTCTCTCCCCCGCTTGCACACTCTCTCTCTAAAATAAAAAATAAATAAATAAGAATTTTAAAAAATCAGTGATTTCTCAATGAATTGTCAATAATCTTTATATTTCATTCAATTATTTAAAAACTACAATGGATTTTTGTGAAATTGTATTGAAAAGGTATAGAGAGAATTCCAACAATGAGTATCTGACAGACAACTGGATATTAATCAGTTGCTGGGAAAAGGAGTAAATACAACCAGGCACTCAACTTGTTGTAAGCTATAAACAAAAAGTAAACTGGGAATCGGAATGTGTACCTGAACTTTGCCTTTACTTCTATGTTCCTCAAACAACCTCCCAGAAAACACTTTTTCCTTACAAACTGCATTATGTAAAACACTTGGTATCAAAAGGGATGACAGGCCGAAGCATAAAACCTCTACTTAGTAAAAATTCCTGAATTCTATATATTGACAGATGTCATAAAAAGGTGAGACGGTGAGATCTGCCAGATAGAGACCTGTTCATCACATGCAGATAGAGAAGCCACCGAGTGAAAGATGGGAGTCTCCAGAAATGCAAACAATGTACAAGTAGGGAACACTACTGTTCCCTGCATGAACCCCAAAGAAGACCTGTTTTCCAAAGAAAAACCCCAATTTAATAAGATATCAAAGCAACTTTCTGCTGCAATGCAAAATTTAGTATTTGTCTAAACATTATTTTAGTGAATGATGACTTTCAAGGCACAAAAATGAGGACATTGAGATGTTTCATTGGAATTTTATACAATACCCATGTCCTCTATTTTCCTGGAGACTTATTCTATTTTCTCATTTGACTTGAATTACAGGCCAACAGAGTTATTTCATTGCTACAATCACCTTCTCAGCTCCACCTAGATACAAACAACTTTTGTAAAAGCTAAAGGCTGGAAGAAACAGTTTTCTCTTCTCATCCAAGAAAAACCCTGAGTCAACTTTCATATATTATCAGCTACTGCAGAAATCAGTATTTACATTAAAGGAGACGAAGTTCAAACACACAAGATGCTACAGGACAAGAGTATTCCGTCTGGTAGATGAAAGGATAACAGAAATCTCCAAAGCAGCTACAACCATTTTGTCACAGGCATAAGAGCATGAGAGATGGCCTAAGTAGAAGAAATAGCCCCCGTCCAAAGAATTCATTGGCATTCATCCATTTCTAATCCCTTCCACCTCTTACCTTTTCCAGGACTCTTACATTCAATCTATTAGTAGCCCCCCAACTCCTTCACCCCAACCTAGCCATCACACCAAAACACACGCACACATTTTCTCTCTCTCTCTCTCTCCCTCTCTCTCTCTCTCTCCCCTCCCAAATGGGAATCTTAAGAAATTGGGAGAAACTGAAGGTAGTATATTCATTCCAAAAGGAAAAGCTTTTTTCCAAAGCTTCACTATGGTAGGACTTCTTACCATGAACTGCAGAGTAGATTCAGTGGGTCAAAGCCAGCAAGCAGGAGAGATGGCAGCCATTCCTTATATGTTGTCTGTGCTTTAATTGCATGACTTATAAATTCAGAAATATGGTTCCATGGTGACAATGGACAGCCTTTCTTCAAAAAGTAGCGAAATACTAAAAATTTCTCATACTTCAGGCAGTATGCCAAATGAAGTTCATTAAGCTGGGCTCCATATTTCAAAAGTATATTCACAATTCCAAAAAACTCGCAGCTCCAGCAGAAAGAAAGAAAGAAAGAAAGAAAGAAAGAAAGAAAGAGAAGAAAAAAGAAGACAAGTTAGATTTTCATATGAAAAAAATTCTTGCAAATAGTTAATAGTCTAATAGCTCTCTTCCTGTTGTTGTAGGCTCTTGTTTCCCATGTAAAGTTAGGCAGTCACTGGGGGAGGCAGAGAGCTTCTCCTGCCTCTGTTGGGTTTTTATTACTTTTAACTCAAAATAATCTTAATGTCAAAGTGATACATTTTGGGGGGCTCTCATATGTAGTCCCTTCACATATCTAGTGAACTGGGACTAGAGAACTAGGGGAAAGGGAGTATTCTACTTTTTAATTTACACTCTCCTGCATGGTTTTTAATTTTCAGCTATGAACAGGCAGTGTCCTTAGAATTTTAAAAATTCATCTTAAGTAGATAATTTAAAAGTTACCATTGACAAACAGAAAACTCTTTCTCAAATTGTGATGTTTTTGTACAATTAAGTACCTACAACAAAATATTTGCTAAGCCAAGTTCATAAACAATGTCATTAGTCCCTAAAGACAGAAAACTCATTCTAGGAATTTCCAATATACCATTTCCTTTAGCAATAGCCTTAGTCAATTTCCCTTTTACTTTTAAATTAATAATGGTAAAAACAAGGACAGCTTTTTTATGAACAAAAATTTAACTTAGTTTTATATTTTTAAATTAATCTTCTCTATCAAGTACTTCTACAGAATAAAAGTGTATCATTTTAGGAGCACTGGAGTGGCTCAGTTGGTTGAACATCCAACTTCAGCTCAGGTCATGATCTCACAGTTCAGGAGTTTGAGCCCTGCAATGGGGACAGGAGAGACCCTGTGAGACAGAGCCTACTTCAGACCCTCTGTCCCCCTCTCTTTCTGTACCTTCCCTGCTCAGGTTCTCTCTCTTTCAAAAATAAGCAAATTTTTAAAAATATATATATATCTGGGGCGCCTGGGTGGCTCAGTCGGTTAAGCGTCCGACTTCGGCTCAGGTCATGATCTAACGGTTCGTGAGTTCGAGCCCCACGTTGGGCTCTGTGCTGACAGCTCAGAGCCTGGAGCCTGCTTCAGATTCTGTGTCTCCCTCTCTCTGACCCTCCCCCATTCATGCTCTCTCTCTGTCTCAAAAATAAATAAACGTTAAAAATATATATACATATATATATATATATCATTTTATACCTATTAAATTGGTTTTTTTTTTAATGTATCATCCAAGACTGATGAATTGTGGTAAAACTGAATGAAAATAAGTGTAATCCTTTTCCAAGAGAGCTAATTGGCAAGATATATCAAAAGAGGTATCACAGCAAGTTATAGGGGCACAAACTCTGGAGCCAGCCTGTTCAGCTACTTAGTAGCTATGGGATTCTGAACAAATTGCATAAACTTTCTGGCACACAACATTAGCACCGTACGTGTATCTGTAAAATAAAATTTTATGTAAAGTAAAACAGCATAGTGTGCCTGGCTGGCTCAGTAGATAGAGCATGAAACTTTTGAAATCTCAGGGTCATGAGTTCAAGCCCCACGCTGGGTGTGGAGCCAAGTTAAATAATAAAGAAACAAAAAACCAAATAGAATAGAATAGAATAAATACATATCTTAGGAATTTATCCAAGACAAAATAAAAAAGAAATTACATCCTATTGGCAAAATATGTTAATGACAGTATTATCTACAACAGACTTATTTTTTCTGTAATGGACTTTTAAAAGAAAATTACCTAAATGTTTAACGAGGAGCAAATAAGTACAAAATATGATATGGTTATCATAAAACTGCAATCATGGTGGTTTTGAGACCACATTTTAAAAACTATTTATGTTGGGGCACCTGGATGGCTCAGTCAGTTAAGCGTTCAACTTCAGCTCAGGTCATGATCTTGTGGTTCATGGGTTCGCCCTGCGTTGGGTTCTGGGCTGATAGCTCAGAGTCTGGAGCCTGCTTCAGGTTGTCTCTCCCTGTCTCTCTATCCCTCCCCTGCTCTCTTTCTCTCTCAAAAATAAATAAAAAACATTAAAAAAATTTTTAAATTGTTTATGCTATAATTGTAACAAAACTTAGTAAACATGTATGTTCATTATGTATACAACTGTGAAAGAAAATATGTAATAAAATTATTCTCCCTTTGAAATTGGCATTAATCCTATTTTAAACTATAATTAAATAATATTTCATTAATCACAGTATCATAGAACCTGAGTAAATAAGAGGCATAAAAATTATTGATAAAACAAGTATAAAATGTTTAAACCACTGTTATATGAAACTAACTCCTTCTAAGGACTTAATCTAGAACTTGAAATGAGGTTTTAAAAGCAGTTAAAAAAACAAATACATAAGTAAAATGTCACCTAACCCCTGCATATTTTCATAAATCTATGCTGTTTAATCTCCGATTTGTGCTTTTCTTTAGTTAAAACCTGAAATGGCATTTGCTTTACTTTTAGTTATTTACACAGCAATTAGAAAAGACAAATTAATAATTCCAAAATTTCTTTATAAAAATTAAAAACTTTTTTGCCTGTCTACCATCTTGCTATTTGTTCCTGATGAGAAGTCCATCGTTCATATCATTGTTCTTGAAAACAGTCCTGTATGTATGTATTTTTTGCTCTAGTTCTTTTCAGATACAGGAAACCTGACAGATTTGTCGCCAACAGTCTTGCACTACAAGAAATGCTAAAGGATATACTTCTGACTGACGGTTTTAAACAGTTATCACCAATTTATTTCAACCACCTCGACCTCGTTTGACTAGGCTCTCGTTATTTTGCCTGCAGTTATTACTTGCTGATTCCACTATACATATGGACGGTTGAACAAGTTCCAATATATGCAGGTAAAGTGTGAGAAACTGCCTCACTACAAATGAGATGTATAATTCTCCAGAAGCCTGGCAATTTTCGAGGCATGAGTGTTTACATGTGCAATTCAGGGACTGGTTGAACTCAAAAGCTTTGAAACCATCAATAGCCTAACCACAGATACTTTAGCTCTTAATGATTTAGCTCTTAAAGAAACATACTTTTGCTACAGAATACAAAGGTAAATGAAAGCCCTAAATGCAAGCTATTAGATTAAGTGCTACAGATGGCTTCTCTAGCCATTTTCTGTTTAGAAAAAAACCTACAAAACAATTAGTGGCTTTCCTATTAAAATTTCAATATAGCACTTAGACATGTGGCTCCTGCTAAGAAAATTTGAGAAACAAGGCCAAAAGAGAAACCATCCATCTCTAAAATGTGGCAGGAGCACTTGCACACACAATTCCTTATAATAACAAATTTTAGTGAGTATTTATTCAGTACCAGCCACTGTGCTAAATGTGCTATGTGGAAGATTTGCCCTAATCCTCACAACAACCCTAAGAAGTTAAGTTCTATTATTATCTGTAGTCTAGATACAAAACTGAAGCTTAGACACAGAGCTAGTAACTAGTAGAATTGGCATAGTATCACACCAAAATCTAACCAGTGAATATGGCATGGCAAATACATGAAATATGTCTCCTCCAACTATTATGAAAACTGAACACTTAATGAAATAGTTAAATGAAATTGGGGAATATTTTAAGCCCAGACCTGTTTCCCAAAGTATATTCCATGGACCACTAAATCCTGGAAATGATCTATATGACAAAGGCTCCATATTGAAAATATTTGAGAAACTCTATATACTCTATGATGCAGAAATATTGGAGTTCAGAGCTGACAGCCAAGAAAGAATTCTTGCGGCGTTTTGGTGCAATTAAAGGTGGCTTTTATTATAGTATGGGGATAGTACCAGCAGGCAGATGATGTCTCAAGAATTCTTTCTTGGCCATTGGCTCTGAACCCCAATGTTTCCAATGGCTCCCACAGTAGAGCCAGGAAAGAAAGAACTATAGGATGAACTTGTTTTTTTAAAGTATGCTAGAAAATAAATACATAAAAGTATGCTAGTTACATTTTTTTTTTTAACGTTTATTTATTTTTGAGACAGAGAGAGAGAGAGAGAGCATGAACAGGGGAGGGTCAGAGAAAGAGGGAGACACAGAATCTAAAACAGGCTCCAGGCTCTGAGCTGTCAGCACAGAGCCCGTCCGCGGGGCTCGAACCCACGGACCGCGAGATCATGACCTGAGCCGAAGTCGGATGCTTAACCTTAAGACTGAGCCACCCAGGCGCCCCTACATTTTCAAAGTAAACACCAAAAATGTCTTCTTCAACCTCCAGATACATTTCAGAAGAAATATCTTTAAAATTAAAGAAATAGGTCTGTTAAGTGAGAAAATCACAGGCCCCACATGGCATCACCCGGGTTAAGGCCCTGAGTCCTAACATAAGTGCAGTTTCAACTCCCTAAGGAATATGACTTAACCAGTCAACATGGAATTTCCTGGTCAATATTAGGAAATTTACTGATGGGCCCCTTCCATCCCCTTAAGAGGGCAACCTTGCCTAAACAATGTATTACTTGCTAATAAATTCCTGTCTCCTCTTTTTATGCCCTCCAGCTGCCTTTAAAAACCTTTCTTTTGTCTAGTTCAGGGGAGATTTCTCCTTGCTAGATGGGATGCTACCCGATTCGTGAATTGTTTAATAAAGCCAATTAAGATCTTCAAATATGGGGCGCCTGCGTGGCTCTGTTGGTTAAGCTTCTGACTCTTGATTTTGACCCTGCGTTGGCCTCTGAGCTGGCAGCACAGAACCTGCTTGAGATTTACTGTCTCCCTCTCTCTCTGCCCCTCCCCAGCTCTCTGTCTCTAAAAAAAAAAAAAAACAAAAACAAAAAAACAAAAAAAACAACTTTTTTTAAAAACATCTTCAAATTTACTCAGTTAAATTTTTTTAAACAGGTCCAATCATTAATCTGAAAAAAGCATAATAAAGAGAGTTTAAAATGCCCAAAAAGTCTATAAACACAGGAACAAAGGTATATTTATAGTAAACATAAGGTTGTCCTGTTTCAAACTTGTGTAGATTCCCTCCTTTCTTTAGGACTTCACAGACATCACCATAAGAAAAAATATTAGAAGACTTTCAGGGAAAAAAACTTACTTAACATTGCTTACCCCTTTGTTTACCAAACTTGTGTGTCTGGAAACCCCTTGTGTCCTATGCAATATCTAATGATCTATAGAAATAGTACTCTACAAAACACACTTTGGAAAACCCAGGTCTAAACTTCTCAGCCTTGTGTCAGGGCAAGAGCCCTCCTAAAAGCTTATGTGACTGCTTAGTACTACATTACAGACCCTTTTCTAACAAAACTACCATTTATATGGTAAATAAGAAACACAAAGTGAAGTAGATGATCATAAAACTTTATCAGCATGCCCTGAGCTTGTAGAAAACCTCTTAAGTAGGTGTATAAGCTCCAGAAACACAGGCACCTTCAATGCTATGACTTTGATTACCACATATCATTGAGCAACAATTGGCCCTAAGGTTTACATAAACTTAGGTTAAAATATAAATTACACGGACATATGCACATAATTCCCTTAACACTTAAATTCTCTCTCAAGCCCTGATGAAGAATTGGAAAAACTCTGGAAGAGCATAGAGATTAAAAAGAAATAGTCCATCCTATTTAACACAAATACCAAGAAATAACTATGCCACCTTAAGAGACTGCACATTGTATAAACAATAAAAATCAACAGATACTAAGAGAAGAGGTTTAAAAACTAAAAAAACAAAACAAAACAAAACAAAATGTCTAGGCCTTATTTTTAGGGCTGTACCTTTTCCATCATTCTGCTCTTTGAAATTGAAAAATGTGTACAGAAGTAATGCCCTGATGACGGGAGTACAGTGAAAGGAAATTCAACATGTTAACAAGACTTATTTTAAGGAAATAGAAACAGGCAAACATCTTCAGCATTTTATGTCCAATTAGCCAACAAAACATCTAACCAACTTATTAGCTGAATTGTCAAAAGGTCATATAGTAAGTTTCAGCCATCAGCTGAAAACAAAATGAAGACATTAGGTCCTGCCTGGTATACCCATGTGTGATATGATGATGAGAATGGACACAATTTCTATAAAACTAATGGGATAACAATAATCAGCATCAATTAGAAAGACAAAATCAGGTCAGTTAAGCCATGGTCATGTTTTACAGTCATATATAAAAGGCATTAACATGTGTTCAAACTGTCCTGAAATTTCTCAGCTTCCCTCCTCCTTTACCCATTCCAGTTAAAAGAGTCTTTTTCATATATTTTCTCATTTGTATTGAACTACTTAGCTATGCTCTTGAAAGACTGGCTTTCATGTCACTGCAGTTGTTAACTTTTTAGCCCAAAAGGACAGGGACTGCTTTTGTACAGTTGTGCAGGAGACACCTTTCCATCATGCCTCATAATGGTGAGGAGAGCTAAAGATCACTGTGGAAGCTCACCGTCTCAAGGGGAGACAAAACAAAAATGTCTCGGAATCCTGAGCTGAAAAGTTAACTTGGCTGAATAAAACCATAAAGAAGGGAAAACATAAAACCCAGAGCCATTATTTGTATTTATTATTTTCACCACCTTTCCATGTTCATTGTACTATTTGCAAAAGGAGACAAAAGCTTACTAAAAGCACAACAGGCCAATAGCGCAAGAAGAGCCACAAATACTAAATTTCCATATGTCAAACATACACATGTGAAAACAAGTTTCTGACTCATTATTACTAAAGTCAGTGTTGAGTAAATCTTTTGATTTTATACCAAACTAACACTATTATAAAAACATATGGCTACTATAAAAATAAAATTTCAAAACTTATGCCACTAAACTTACCTTTTAACCAATCTCTGAAAACTTGAATATCTAATAATAGTTAATTTCAGTAAATATAGTCTTTCAAGCTCTCTGCTACCATTTTTGCGACCAAAACTCAAATTCTTATTAATAGTTGATAAATAGGATAAAGGAAGTTCATAGCTTCAATATAGAACAAAAGCACATAATAGTTATTTTAAATAAAAACTATATTCAACTATCCTTGCTTTTTAAATGGTAATTCTAATTAATTTAATTAATTTTAGGTGTGTGACTACAGAGACTCCAATTTTTTTGAAGATTTTATTTTTAAGTAATCGTTACACCCAACATGGGGCTCAAACTCACAACTCCAAGATCAAGAGTAGCATGCTCTTACAACTGAGCCAGCCAGATGCCCCCAAGAATCCAAATTTTAAGAGGCATACTTATTGAAAGAAATAACCACAACTTAATACATTTTTCAATTTTGAGTTTTTTTCCTAGATGGCTATGCTGTCCTCTTGATATACTAAAACAAAACCTACTGTGAGAATGACAGTTTTCTTGCATGATCAGCAAAGTTTTATATGGAGTTCCAAAATAATCAAGTGATACTCACATTACATGTACAGTGACTGACATGCAAACTAACAGATGTTAATTAGCTAATATAAATGTAGTATAGATATTAAAATTTAATTGATATCGTCTTCTAGCTAAATGGAGGATGGCAAGGAGAAGAAATTAACCATGGTATTTTTTTTACTACATGCCAAAAATTGTGCAATGTACTATACTTAGGTCAACTCCTTTATATACACACATTAAATGCAAGCATAGGTGATTATGAGGCTACCATCTTTCAGATTTAGTCCCTTGGGAAAGGCTTCCCCTTCAATTAAATTCTCCACAAAGTAGGTAATAGTGGCAAAGATGTCTCAACATCTTTACGGCAATTAAGTCTATTGCCATGGGTTGCAGGCAAACAAATGAAAGTCAATTAGAAAGACTAGGAGAATGCACCCTTATAAAACAGGTATTTTGATGTTATAGCTTTTTCCCTATAGACTAACAAGTAATACCTTCCAATGACTTTTCTCACTGAAAAAACCTACCTTACTAATTAAGAATACATTTGGTTCAATTACAAGTTTCCATATGGGGGGAAAAAAGCTGATAAGCCCTTTTTTAAAGCCACAAAACCAGATTTCAATGGTGGCCTATAGGGCCACTTCACAGAGCAAAATTTCCAAAAGTAGCAAAAACAAAGGATGTTAGTTCATGTCTGTGATCAAGTACCACTATACATCATTCTGATGCTTCTTCACTTTTAGTTTTCAGCAGTTCGATTGTTTTTTGAGCATGCTTTTTTTTTTTCTTTTGGCTTTCTCCTGTATCAGTTTACTAAACTTTCTAAATCTAAAAATGCATACCTTGATCCAATATTGGGATACTTTTGGCCATTATTAGTTCACATAATTTTTCTACAGCAATCTCTTTCTCCTCTCCTTCTGGACTCTACTGACATTAATGTCACTCTGTTGATGTCATCCCCCAGGACTCTGAGGCTCTGTCCTTTTCTACTTCACCTAATCTTTTTTCTCTCTTCTTCCATTTGGATAATTTCTATTGGTTTATCTTCAAATTAACTACTCCTTCCCCTTCCTCTGCCTCTTCCATTCTGCTATGGAACCCATGCAGTGAAATTTTCATTTCAGATATTGTATTTTCCAGTTGTAAAATGTCCAGTTGGTTCTTCTCTCATAGTTTTTATTTCTCAGTTGAGAATTTCTACCTTTCCATTTATTTCAAGTGTATTTACCTTAAATACTACACTATGATAGCTGCTTTCAATTCCTTTATATTTCCAACAGCTGAATTATCCCAGTTTGATGCCTGTTCATTCCTTTCCCTTGAGAATTGGTCATAGTATACTCACATGTCAAGAGATTTTAAACTGTATCCTAGACATTGTGATGCTATTGTTGTATTATAATCCTTACTTTTGCTTGTTTATTTTGGCAGGCATATGACCTGCTTAGTTTCAGACTGCAATTTTGGCTTTGCCTTCTACAGACCACAGTTCTGTAGAAGTTCAGTTCTCAAAGACTTTGTTATGCTATTTTGGGTCTGGTCCCACAAAATGTGCCACCCAGAGGTTACTCTGAGACTTTGGGTGACAGTTTAAATCTTGTTTACAACAATGTATATCTGTCATTCAAAGCGCGGGGTGAACTCAGGACATATGCAGAGAATCAGAGGATACCCTTCTTCAGCTCTCTCTTCTCCAGAATTCCCCTCACACTCTCTTTCCCACAGGGTTCAACCTTCCTGATTCCTCAGGCCAGAAAAACATTAATTTTAAGGTGTTTGAGGTTAACGTTAGCACTATGTCATATGGTTTAATTCAAACTATACTTAGAAGCTGATGAGGCATGAGTTTAGCTGCTATTCCTCCAAAAGGTAAAATGAAGGCCAGAAAAGACTATCATTATATTGGACAAGCATACATAAAAACTATCCAAAACCATTATGTTCTGATATAATCTTTTTAAAAGGTCATTTACCCCACATCGGGCTTACTGCTGTCAGTGCACAGCCTGCTTGGATCTTTCATCCACCCCCCTCTCTGTGCCTCTCCCCAACTCGTGTGCACGCTCTCTTTCTCATGCTCTCTCAAAAATAAATGAAAACAGGTGAGGGAAGATGGCAGCGTAGGAGGACGCTGGGCTCACCGCGCGTCCTGCTGATCACTTAGATTCCACCTACACCTGCCTAAATAACCCAGAAAACCGCCAGAGGATTAGCAGAACGGAGTCTCTGGAGCCAAGCGCAGACGAGAGGCCCACGGAAGAGGGTAGGAAGAGCGGCCAGGCGGTGCGCTCTCCATGGACTGGCGGGAGGGAGCCGGGGCGGAGGGGCGGCTCGCCAGCCAAGCAGAGCCCCCGAGTCCGGCTTGCAAAAGCGGAGGGGCCTGACGGACTGTGTTCCGACGGCAAGCGCGACTTAGCCTCTGGGAGGTCATGAGTTAACAGCTCTGCTCGGAAAGCGGGAAGGCTGGAGGACAAAGGGAGGGTGAGCTGCGGAGCCCCCGGACGACAGAGCTCAGTTTGGCGGGGAACAAAGGCGCTCGCCAGCGCCATCTCCCCCGCCCATCCCCCAGCCAAAATCCCAAAGGGAACCGGTTCCGGCCAGGGAAATTGCTCGCTCCGCGCAAACACCCAACTCTGTGCTTCTGCGGAGCCAAACCTCCGGCAGCGGATCTGACTCCCTCTGGCTGCCACAGGGCCCCTCCTGAAGTGGATCACCTAAGGAGAAGCGAGCTAAGCCTGCCCCCCCCCGCCGCCGTGCACCTTGCCTTCCCACCCCAGCTAATACGCCAGATCCCCAGCATCACAAGCCTGGCAGTGTGCAAGTAGCCCAGACGGGCCACACCACCCCACAGTGAATCCCGCCCCTAGGAGAGGGGAAGAGAAGACACACACCAGTCTGACTGTGGCCCCAGCGGTGGGCTGGGGGCAGACATCAGGTCGGACAGCGGCCCCGCCCACCAACTCCAGTTATACACCACAGCACAGGGGAAGTGCCCTGCAGGCCCTCACCACACCAGGGACTATCCAAAATGACCAAGCGGAAGAATTCCCCTCAGAAGAATCTCCAGGAAATAACAACAGCTAATGAGCTGATCAAAAAGGATTTAAATAATATAACGGAAAGTGAATTTAGAATAATAGTCATAAAATTAATCGCTGGGCTTGAAAACAGTATACAGGACAGCAGAGAATCTCTTGCTACAGAGATCAAGGGACTAAGGAACAGTCACGAGGAGCTGAAAAACGCTTTAAAGGAAATGCAAAACAAAATGAAAACCACCACGGCTCGGATGGGAGAGGCAGAGGAGAGAATAGGTGAACTAGAAGATAAAGTTATGGAAAAAGAGGAAGCTGAGAAAAAGAGAGATAAAAAAATCCAGGAGTATGAGGGGAAAATTAGAGAACTAAGTGATACACTAAAAAGAAATAATATACGCATAATTGGTATCCCGGAGGAGGAAGAGAGAGGGAAAGGTGCTGAAGGGGTACTTGAAGAAATAATAGCTGAGAACTTCCCTGAACTGGGGAAGGAAAAAGGCATTGAAATCCAAGAGGCACAGAGAACTCCCTTCAGACGTAACTTGAATCGATCTTCTGCACGACATATCATAGTGAAACTGGCAAAATACAAGGATAAAGAGAAAATTCTGAAAGCAGCAAGGGGTAAACGTGCCCTCACATATAAAGGGAGACCTATAAGACTCGTGACTGATCTCTCTTTTGAAACTTGGCAGGCCAGAAAGAATTGGCACGAGATTTTCAGTGTGCTAGACAGAAAAAATATGCAGCCGAGAATCCTTTATCCAGCAAGTCTGTCATTTAGAATAGAAGGAGAGATAAAGGTCTTCCCAAAAAAACAAAAACTGAAGGAATTCGTCACCACTAAACCAGCCCTACAAGAGATCCTAAGGGGGACCCTGTGAGACAAAGTACCAGAGACATCACTACAAGCATAAAACATACAGACATCACAATGACTCTAAACCCGTATCTTTCTATAATAACACTGAATGTAAATGGATTAAATGCGCCAACCAAAAGACACAGGGTATCAGAATGGATAAAAAAACAAGACCCATCTATTTGCTGTCTACAAGAGACTCATTTTAGACCTGAGGACACCTTTAGATTGAGAGTGAGGGGATGGAGAACTATTTATCATGCTACTGGAAGCCAAAAGAAAGCTGGAGTAGCCATACTTATATCAGACAAACTAGACTTTAAATTAAAGGCTGTAACAAGAGATGAAGAAGGACATTATATAATAGTTACAGGCTCTATCCATCAGGAAGAGCTAACAATTATAAATGTCTATGTGCCGAATACCGGAGCCCCCAAATATATAAAACAATTGCTCATAAACATAAGCAACCTTATTGATAAGAATGTGGTAATTGCAGGGGACTTTAACACCCCACTTACAGAAATGGATAGATCATCTAGACACACGGTCAATAAAGAAACAAGGGCCCTGAATGAGACATTGGATCAGATGGACTTGACAGATATATTTAGAACTCTGCATCCCAAAGCAACAGAATATACTTTCTTCTCGAGTGCACATGGAATATTCTCCAAGATAGATCATATACTGGGTCACAAAACAGCCCTTCATAAGTTTACCAGAATTGAAATTATACCATGCATACTTTCAGACCACAATGCTATGAAGCTTGAAATCAACCACAGGAAAAAGTCTGGAAAACCTCCAAAAGCATGGAGGTTAAAGAACACCCTACTAACGAATGAGTGGGTCAACCAGGCAATTAGAGAAGAAATTAAAAAATATATGGAAACAAACGAAAATGAAAATACAACAATCCAAACGCTTTGGGACGCAGCGAAGGCAGTCCTGAGAGGAAAATACATTGCAATCCAGGCCTATCTCAAGAAACAAGAAAAAGCCCAAATACAAAATCTAACAGCACACCTAAAGGAAATAGAAGCAGAACAGCAAAGGCAGCCTAAACCCAGCAGAAGAAGAGAAATAATAAAGATCAGAGCAGAAATAAACAATATAGAATCTAAAAAAACTGTAGAGCAGATCAACGAAACCAAGAGTTGGTTTTTTGAAAAAATAAACAAAATTGACAAACCTCTAGCCAGGCTTCTCAAAAAGAAAAGGGAGATGACCCAAATAGATAAAATCATGAATGAAAATGGAATTATTACAACCAATCCCTCAGAGATACAAACAATTATCAGGGAATACTATGAAAAATTATATGCCAACAAATTGGACAACCTGGAAGAAATGGACACATTCCTGAACACCCACACTCTTCCAAAACTCAATCAGGAGGAAATAGAAAGCTTGAACAGACCCATAACCAGCGAAGAAATTGAATCGGTTATCAAAAATCTCCCAACAAATAAGAGTCCAGGACCAGATGGCTTCCCAGGGGAGTTCTACCAGACATTTAAAGCAGAGATAATACCTATCCTTCTCAAGCTATTCCAAGAAATAGAAAGGGAAGGAAAACTTCCAGACTCATTCTATGAAGCCAGTATTACTTTGATTCCCAAACCAGACAGAGACCCAGTAAAAAAAGAGAACTACAGGCCAATATCCCCGATGAATATGGATGCAAAAATTCTCAATAAGATACTAGCAAATCGAATTCAACAGCATATAAAAAGAATTATTCACCATGATCAAGTGGGATTCATTCCTGGGATACAGGGCTGGTTCAACATTCACATATCAATCAACGTGATACATCACATTAACAAAAAAAAGAGAAGAACCATATGATCCTGTCAATCGATGCAGAAAAGGCCTTTGACAAAATTCAGCACCCTTTCTTAATAAAAACCCTTGAGAAAGTCGGGATAGAAGGAACATACTTAAACATCATAAAAGCCATTTATGAAAAGGCCACAGCTAACATCATCCTCAACGGGGAAAAACTGAGAGCTTTTTCCCTGAGATCAGGAACACGACAGGGATGCCCACTCTCACCGCTGTTGTTTAACATAGTGCTGGAAGTTCTAGCATCAGCAATCAGACAACAAAAGGAAATCAAAGGCATCAAAATTGGCAAAGATGAAGTCAAGCTTTCGCTTTTTGCAGATGACATGATACTATACATGGAAAATCCGATAGACTCCACCAAAAGTCTGCTAGAACTGATACATGAATTCAGCAAAGTTGCAGGATACAAAATCAATGTACAGAAATCAGTTGCATTCTTATACACTAACAATGAAGCAACAGAAAGACAAATAAAGAAACTGATCCCATTCACAATTGCACCAAGAAGCATAAAATACCTAGGAATAAATCTAACCAAAGATGTAAAAGATCTGTATGCTGAAAACTATAGAAAGCTTATGAAGGTAATTGAAGAAGATTTAAAGAAATGGAAAGACATTCCCTGCTCATGGATTGGAAGAATAAATATTGTCAAAATGTCAATACTACCCAAAGCTATCTACACATTCAATGCAATCCCAATCAAAATTGCACCAGCATTCTTCTCGAAACTAGAACAAGCAATCCTAAAATTCATATGGAACCACAAAAGGCCCCGAATAGCCAAAGGAATTTTGAAGAAGAAGACCAAAGCAGGAGGCATCACAATCCCAGACTTTAGCCTCTACTACAAAGCTGTCATCATCAAGACAGCATGGTATTGGCACAAAAACAGACACACAGACCAATGGAATAGAATAGAAACCCCAGAACTAGACCCACAAACGTATGGCCAACTCATCTTTGACAAAGCAGGAAAGAACATCCAATGGAAAAAAGACAGCCTCTTTAACAAATGGTGCTGGGAGAACTGGACAGCAACATGCAGAAGGTTGAAACTAGACCATTTTCTCACCCCATTCACAAAAATAAACTCAAAATGGATAAAGGACCTAAATGTGAGACAGGAAACCATCAAAACCTTAGAGGAGAAAGCAGGAAAAGACCTCTCTGACCTCAGCCGTAGCAATCTCTTACTCGACACATCCCCAAAGGCAAGGGAATTAAAAGCAAAAGTGAATTACTGGGACCTTATGAAGATAAAAAGCTTCTGCACAGCAAAGGAAACAACCAACAAAACTAAAAGGCAACCAACGGAATGGGAAAAGATATTTGCAAATGACATATCGGACAAAGGGCTAGTATCTAAAATCTACAAAGAGCTCACCAAACTCCACACCCGAAAAACAAATAACCCAGTGAAGAAATGGGCAGAAAACATGAATAGACACTTCTCTAAAGAAGACATCCAGATGGCCAACAGGCACATGAAAAGATGTTCAGCGTCGCTCCTTATCAGGGAAATACAAATCAAAACCACACTCAGGTATCACCTCACGCCAGTCAGAGTGGCCAAAATGAACAAATCAGGAGACTATAGATGCTGGAGAGGATGTGGAGAAACGGGAACCCTCTTGCACTGTTGGTGGGAATGCAAATTGGTGCAGCCGCTCTGGAAAGCAGTGTGGAGGTTCCTCAGAAAATTAAAAATAGACCTACCCTATGACCCAGCAATAGCACTGCTAGGAATTTATCCAAGGGATACAGGAGTACTGATGCATAGGGGCACTTGTACCCCAATGTTCATAGCAGCACTCTCAACAATAGCCAAATTATGGAAAGAGCCTAAATGTCCATCAACTGATGAATGGATAAAGAAATTGTGGTTTATATACACAATGGAATACTACGTGGCAATGAGAAAAAATGAAATATGGCCTTTTGTAGCAACGTGGATGGAACTGGAGAGTGTGATGCTAAGTGAAATAAGCCATACAGAGAAAGACAGATACCATATGGTTTCACTCTTATGTGGATCCTGAGAAACTTAACAGGAACCCATGGGGGAGGGGAAGGAAAAAAAAAAAAAAAGAGGTTAGAGTGGGAGAGAGCCAAAGCATAAGAGACTGTTAAAAACTGAGAACAAACTGAGGGTTGATGGGGGGTGGGAGGGAGGGGAGGGTGGGTGATGGGTATTGAGGAGGGCACCTTTGGGATGAGCACTGGGTGTTGTATGGAAACCAATTTGTCAATAAATTTCATACATATAAAAAATAAAATAAAATAAAATAAAATAAAATAAAATAAAATAAAATAAAATAAAATAAAATAAAATAAAATAAAATAAAATAAAAGGCAAAATAAATAAATAAATGAAAACATTAAAAAAAATGTTAAAGTTCAATTTTGACCTAATAAAAAAATAGAGTTAGATACATATAGAGAAAAATAACTGAAATAACTAAAGTCATCAATGCAGCCCTCGTGAGGAAAAACTAGACATGTTAGAAAGACAAAACTTGGAGAGGTACACAACGAACTACTATGAAATCATGAAAGTTATGCATAGGGCAGGTCCAGATACTCAGATTCACCAAAACCCCTAATATTCAGACCACGATATATACCTGGAAGCTTACATTCAGAATAAATAAAATGAACTTCTATTTTACATAGCAAATGTTAAAAAATGGTTGACTGAAAAGCTTCATAAATAAATTTTTGATAGATGTTTCAATTAAATTGTGGAGAGGAGTCCATAATCATGAATTCAAGAGAGCCAATGGAATTTGAGGTATGCAAGCAACCTCTTCTGTGTCATTAAAAACAAGAGTGTCTATCTGCACAACTTATTCCATTACTAGATCAACCCTAGATATTATTCAGTATGTTTTTTTCTTACACATAGCCTTATTCTTACTATTTTAAAACCTTAGGAGTCTTATCAACAAGTACTGGTCAGAACCTAATAAAGCAGCAGTAATTCATTTATTCTACCTCAGAAGATCATGGAAGATTAGCAAAACAAATATTTTAAGATCTTTTAATTTAATTTCCCTGACTTATATAGAGAAGTGCCACATACTAAATTCATTAAAAATACAATAATATTTACAAAACTAATATTTCATTTTTAGGCTCATAACAAGTTTTATAAATTTCAAATGGTAAATAACCCGAAATACAATGTCTTATTTGATAAAGTCATCTTAAATTCTTTTTTCTTCCCCAGCTTTACTAAAGTAAAACTGACAAATAAGATCGTAAGATATTTAAGTATGCAACACAGTAATTCCATATATATACACATTGTGAAAGGAATCCTCCCTCTACCACCAAATTGACACATCCATCACATTACATGTTTACCTTTTGGGGGGGGGGGGGCGGTAAGAGAATTTAAGTTCTATTCTTAGTAAACTTCAACTATACAATACAGTTTTATCAACTATAGTCATCATGTTACACATTAAATCCTGAAACCTTATCCATCATATAAATGAATGTTTTAATTCTTGAATTATTTTGATAACTAAGTATTATCAGAGAAATCCTGCATTTACTTTAATACACTGAATTTACAGTATTCTGTAAAGTTGCTACAATAAAAATATGATCCAGGTCCAAAAAGGGAAGAGAAAAAAATCTGACATTATCACCTCATTTTATTGTACTTTGATGGAACGACGTACATCACAGAGGGTTATTCATATCTTTCTAAGTTAACAATTAAGCTTCAAGTTTCATCATAAAAGAAAATCACTTGGAAATATATCTCCACGTAGCAAAAAAGGATAAAAATATAGCAAATATACATACTCCTTTTGGAAAGCCATACACATGGGAGAGCTGAACCCAAAGATGAGGCACATCTGGGCATCTGGGCTGTAGCCATGCTGGAGTAACATTTCTAGGCACTCTTCATGCCCTCCAAACACTGCAGAGTAAACGGGGCTCACTTTGTCTGGCCCAGTGTCACAAACCCGGTTGGTAAGTGGTATTAACAATTCCAAGATTCTGTAAGCACACAAGTTCAGGGCATTTCATGTTTTATATGTACACGAGTGCAGTCAACATTTCTATGGCACTTATTTTAATAGTCACCCTTTGATTGATTTAAAGTCTTTTTCTGTCTTCTACCTACATTAGATTATTACAGGATAATAAAATGTTACCCTTATTGTTGCTTTATACAAAGGTCCTTACACATATCTGAAACAGAATTAAGTAATGTTACTATAAGTAAATATGTAACAGGTTATCCTTATTTTTTCACTAATTATTTCCCTTGCCACCATCATCACCATACTCTCCCAAATTCAAATTTTCTATTAGGTATTTTAGGATCTGATAATTTAAAACTTCATTATACCAGATACAAATTTATATCAAGAAAATAAATAATTTTCCTCCTTAAAGTACAAAATAAAATTTATTTTCCTAATTAATAAGAATTTTTAAAGAGGATGAGTGACATGCAATGAATAGTATTTTCATGAGGAAGGAATAAGAATTTCTGCTAAAATATTCTATTTTCTGAAAAGAATATGAGCTCTTTAAACACTGAGGCAGATTTATAAAGAAACTGGTTGCTAAGTAGAGGAAGTTCTAAAGAAAATCATTAAAACCTAAGTTCTTAGATTATTTGTAAACTTACCTCCAAGACTCACAGCTGGAAAAAAATTAACAGTTTACTTTTCTAAAATTAAAAATAAATCTGTAGGGATAAGGTCAGCCATGAAATCCCCCCTCTTTCTGGGAAAAGAAATGCAGGGTTACTCCAAAGCTACTTTTCTTTAGTACTTACATTCACAGAAGGGGTTACATTGAAGTGGTCTATGGAGGAAATCGTTATAACAAAAAAATTCCCAATATTGAGAACAAATAAGGACAAATCCCAAGAGGGTTTTGGTATCAATTTAAAGCTCATGGTAGAATTGTATCTAAGACTTCTGTTTAAATAAACAAGCAAGAGTTAAGAAAAACACCAAATCGTAAAACCTAGGTATTCTGTTGAAATAAAGAATCAGTTTAATGTCCCTTAATAAATGTGTTTTAAAAATGGATTGGAAAAATTATACAAGGTGCAATAGTAAAATACCATGCCACCTAGTGGCATAATAACCAAATGACAGAATGTTTTCCTACTATGTAAACATATGAAAGTAATGACAATTTCACTATTTCTTTTTAAATTAAATAATACAAACAACTACATGGGGCGCCTGGGTGGCTCAGTGGTTGGGCGTCCGACTTCAGCTCAGGTCATGATCTCGCAGTCCATGAGTTCAGGCCCCGCGTCAGGTTCTGTGCTGACAGCTCAGAGACTGGAGCCTGATTCGATTTCGGGGTCTCCCTCTCTCTCTGCCCCTCCCCCACTCATTCTCTCTCTCTCTCTCTCTCTCTCTCTCTCTCTCTCTCTCTCTCTGTCAAAAATAAATAAACGTTAAAAAAAATTTTTTTTAATAAAAAAATAATATGAACTACAAAACTACTATTTTAAATTATGACTCTAAAGAGTTTAAACATACACTTTTTAAAACTATTCATTGCCGGGGCACCTGGGTGGCTCAGTCGGTTAAGCGGCCGACTTCGGCTCAGGTCATGATCTCACAATCTGTGAGTTCGAGCCCTGCGTCAGGCTCTGTGCTGACAGCTCAGAACCTGGAGCCTGTTTCAGATTCTGTGTCTCCCTCTCTCTGACCCTCCCCCGCTCATGCTCTGTCTCTCTCTGTCTCAAAAATAAATAAACGTTAAAAAAAAAAAATTTAAAACTATTCATTGCCAATTTATGTTAAGATGGGCTGCCATATTCTCAGAGGTATAACTAGCTTATTCGCTTCTAAGATTCCTGGAACCCCTAATTTTAGGGAGTTCCAACTTTCTTTAAGTCTCTTTCTCCAGAAAAATTTCATAAGAACTTCTGACTAAGGAAGAAGAGTAACAGAAGTAGGGCAGGCAAAGTACCAAGTTGGATTAGAGATTAAAGAGAAGGTCCAGTCACAGGGTTCAAGATGGGGAGAACTCCTTAGCCCACACAAAGGAAAGACTCGACCCAAGAAGGGTCACACACTCAAAAGCTTCCTGGGGTCAAACAGGAAACATCGAATAAGGCCATCAGATTGTTAACTAAAGACACCTGGAATAAAACCGGAGCAGAGCAGCAGAGTATGGCCACAGCTTGAGAAATTAGAGGGAAGTCTTAATACCCTGAGGATGCCCCAGGGCTCCATCTCCAGCCATTCTGTTCACACTAGGAAAGTGTAAGGCTAAGAGGAACTGGGGATGGCACGGAGGACAGATATGGGGGTGGCTCTAATCATACAGCAGGCTGGTAGAGAAAATACCAAGGATTTTGCCTAAGATAAAAGAACAGGCTCAGAAGATTTATTCTTTGCGGACTTTTAATTACGAGACTATTTTTATTTTCTGTTTTACTACTTACTCTGTATGGCCCATTTGTGCAGCTGCATGAATAGGTAACTGCCAATCATCCTCATTACAGTAAAGATCAGGATCTGCCCCACTGGACAGCAAAAGCTCTACACATTCTGTGTGGCCCTCCTGAGCAGCAATGAACAAGGGAGTAGCTTCATCCAATGCTTGACAATTGACATTTGCACCTAATAGAGGATAACAACATGTAACAGACAATCTTAATTTATTTTTTTAAAAATGATAATTAACATAAATTTCAAAACAGCTGTCTTAAAAGGGTTTTATAGTACAATAGTTCCAACCCCAGTGGACGCTGTTGTATAAACATACTGATTTTCGAAACTTGTTGGTAACCATTTTAAATTGTTTTTGCTTTTATGTTAACAAGAAAACAAGTGATTAACATTTTAGAATTCATTTTTAAGCTAAAACAAAAATCTTATGCAATGAAGGATTCATTTCATTCCAATCTGTCCTCCAGCAAGCACTCTGTGGGTCCAGTAAGTAATCACTGAAAAGTGGAAAATACAAATCATCAAAAATGGATAACATCTGACTATTACAGAAAAAGTTAAGAAAAACGTACGTTATAAGACTTTATAGATGCCATTAATCAATTCACGCTAAGATTTATGAAAAAAAAATCCCCACAGATATGACATACATTGGGGCCATACCTTAAAACTAATGTTAACTATACTTTTCATTATATCCTTTTCCTTCATGACCACTACATTTAGAGCCTTATAATGAAAGAGAAAATGTCTATTTAAATGGTTTCGGAGCAGACTTTCAGAGAACAAAAACTGAGGCGCCTGGGTGGCTAGGTTGGTTAAGCGTCTGGACTTCTGATTTTGGCTCAAGTTAGGATCTCATGGTTCGTAGGTTTGACCCCTGCTTCAAACCTGCTTGGGATTCTCTCCCTCCCTCCCACTGTCCCTCCCCCACTCACATGAGAGCACGCGCTCCTTCTCTCTCTCTCAAAAATAAACATTACAAAATAAAGAACAAAACTAATCAATTACTTAAATGCCAATATATTAAGACGTAAAAAAGTGACCTCACTTTTGGTGAAGGTTTTAAAAATAGCTAATTTCCCTCAATTTTTCTCATTGACAAATAACATGTTAAATATGCTAAGTATAGTGTTATTGCATGACAATGAGAATTTTTAAATTTCTCTAATGTCTCAGTGGAAATACCTTCATCACAAGGGAACAAAATTTTTTTTTCTTTGAATGGATGTTCTATAAATGCACCTTGAATAAACCACAGCCCTGAGACAGGTAAAAACTCTGCAAAACACAAATACTAAGTTAAAGGGTTGATGGAATTTCAGAAATTCTAACTGGACACTCAACACATCCAGATAAGTAGGATCTTCTCGACTTAAACAAGGTGGATGCTTCACGTACTGTCAACCTCAGAAAGAAGGGAACACTAAATATATTAAGAAAAGACTAAGTCAAGAAAGAAATCTACTTAACTTTCCTTTTTAAGCAGTTTCATTTTGATTGACAATTTCAAAGAATCAAAAAGAATAAGGAACCAGTCCCTATAAGATTACAGGTAGAAAGTTGGAAAAATGACAGATAATTCACTGAAAGGAAAATCATTTTAAGGAGTTAGAAACATATATAGCTACATGATAAACATACCTACACACCTTTTCAATTTGCTGTTCATAACTATTCGGGGAGGGGGGGAAGGAACAAAACAGAACAGGTGCTTAGCATTCTGGGAGACAAACTCAGCATGAGGAGACAATCATTAAGGTATTGTTTAACCTATTTTATTTTAAATATTAGTTACATGCTAATAATTCGAAGTTATGGAACTGGAGGCCATAAAATGAATTAGGACAGCCTCAGGAAAACACAACAGAGAAGAAGAGGAAGAGAGGAAGTCACATGAGAAGGCCTGCTTCTAAGCCTCATTCTGCCAGGAAATATTTTCTAGATCTTTGGCAAGGCACTTAAACTCTCAGGGCCTGGGATTCTTAATCTAAAAAAGTACATGTTTAAATAAATAATTTTGGAGATTCCTCTCAACTCTAAGATTTACAGATTCAATATTTGTAACAGGTATCTTAATTTGGCACTTAATGTTTTCTTTGCTCCATACTTCAACTTGCACATTTGAAGGTTTGTAAGAAGAAAGCAGAAATAAGAAAATATGTGCTTTGTTGTCGAAATAAACTTTGTTTTGTATATTTGGAGGCAACTTATTAAAAGCCTAGGTATTATAGACAAATATAAAAAGCCTAAGAATTTTTAAAAAATGTTTTGCCTGGCAGCAAATCTGGTGTATTTCCCTTCTGCTCGTAACTATCCATGCTTCATCAGGTTCGTACTATGAGTGTGTGCACAGCGTTTGGAGGAATTTGAAAGCCCTTACATAACAAAGGTTTCCAGTCACAGAAATGTCATACAGCATAAGAATGCCACCTCAACACCATCTCCTCTGGTAATGCTGAATGTGTAATGACTGTCACAGAGAAACCTTTAGCAGGGTTAGGTTGCTATTAATATATTCAAAGCGTAAACATGCTTTCAAATAAACCATTTAAATAATCCCACAATTTATCAAAACATACAACTCAAAGGCTTAATATACAAAATAGCTATCTAATAAATTAATTAAGCTTATATAGTCTTGTACCCTAGACAGTTGGAACTGCTCAGGTCCCCATAAGAAAGAACAGCCCCATCATTCAACTTGCCAATAAACCTGCTTTTGTGATAGATCGTTGTGTTCCTCCTCAAATAAATTAGTAGCTGTGCATCACATTATGTTAGTAATAGACACTTAGTAACCAGGCTTATAAATCAACTTGTATGTACTCTTATTTACCACTAACATAAAACCACAAATTTCACAACCTGATTTATATCTGGTCCAGAACTGTACTTCCCAGGAAGACACACTTAAAACTGAAGATCTTAACAGTGCAAAGGCTAAAGGATTCAGCTTACCCGATGAAATAAGTATGCTCAAGCTTTCTAGCTTGCCATACTGAGCAGCCACAAATAAAGGTGTGATTCCAAAGTCATCCTGGCATTCCTTGTCTGCTCCTTTCTTAAGAAGCAATTTTATGATCTCACCATTTTCCTAAAGCACAGAATCATATTTTAAACAGGAGAAAACAAAGAAAATAGAAGGTATCTGTTTTCTTATCCCTGTGTTTTGGGGTGTTTTCATCTTCACTAAAGGAAAACTTTTTTTTTTTAAGTGTATTGTTCAATGGGAAGGATGTACTAGACAGAGATTATTCTATATGTTTAGCCAGCCCAATAAACAGGTGAAACATTGATCTCTAAGAATTATAATCCTTTTAAAGCCTGCAAAATTAGTTTGCTAGCCCAAGCAGTAAGGAGTTAGCACAGTTTCTAAACACACTGCTATAAATAAAGTAAGTCATTGCTCCTTATCAATTTATACCCTAAATATTCTGATGGTCTCTTAACTATGCCATCAACATATGAAAAACTTAGATAATCCCTGAATCCCAAAGCTGCTGGAACTACCAGAGCAGTGGGCTTATTCAGAATGATCATTAGCATTTAGACTGCCTTTTCTGTACTGCACTAACCATCATAAATCACAGGCAAGTAGGAAGCAAAAACTGTATAGAACTGTCATTTTAAAAGGGTAAAACACATAATTTACATGGAAATGAAATAATAAATTCACAGGTTACCTGAAAAGTAGCCTGATGCAAAGCGTTCCATCCACACATAGAATGGGATCCATTAACATTTGCTCCGTATCGAAGCAACAGCCTTAACACATCTATATGTCCATTTTCAACAGCTGCGAATGCAACAGTCAAAACAATTATTGTCAGTAGAAAGGCAGGTTTGTAGGACTGGACACTTTGGTGATGTTCTCATCACTTATTCACCCTGGAACTCACAGTGCTGTGATCATTCCTATCAAGAAATCAAAACACATACTCCCTATGCAATCCCAAAACATTTATCACAGTTGTCTTAGCTTAAACCTATTAACATACACATCCTTTCTGTGAACAAAATTATTTTCAGTAGCATTTAAAAGAATACAGAGGAAATGGAAGTAAGAGGCAAACATTTACTCTCTCTGCTAATAAAGACAATGTTTCTATTTAGTTAAAATGCAATTGGGAGAGAGATAAGGATGAACAGGTCAGAAGAAACAGCAGTCTGAAGAAACAGTCCCAAAGGGATTGAAAGGTTGGCTGTTACTACCATTTGACCACAAATGACAATAGTCACTGCCCAACTGAAAAAGCAATACTGCAAGTTCTGCATCTTACATATTTTTTCCGTCATAAACAATCGTTAAATGATGTGTTTGAAGCAATCAATGAAAATACAGTAAAACTTTGCTTGTTTGAAAAAGAAACCCCAGACAACCTAAAGAGTATTTTTGGAGAAATGCATATTACTTAATGGCCCCCAAGTTGCTGCTACAGTAAATCGTTTGAAGAATAGCTCACATGCCCATAGGTTCCTTAAAAAACGTGCACCCTTGGGGCGCCTGGGTGGCGCAGTCGGTTAAGCGTCCGACTTCAGCCAGGTCACGATCTCGCGGTCCGTGAGTTCGAGCCCCGCATCGGGCTCTGTGCTGACAGCTCAGAGCCTGGAGCCTGTTTCCGATTCTGTGTCTCCCTCTCTCTCTGCCCCTCCCCTGTTCATGCTCTGTCTCTCTCTGTCCCAAAAATAAATAAACGTTGAAAAAAAAAATTAAAAAAAAAAAAAAAACGTGCACCCTTTTACTAATTCCACCAAATTATTCTATTTTCTTTTACATATCTAATTTAACATTACCCCAAGGTACGTGCTGCCAAATATCAGGTGCATACAATAATTTACAAATCTGATCTTGTGAGGAAGAACACAGGTATGATGTTATTAAGTTGATAGAACAAACGAGTGGGACTAAACTTTCCAGAATGTGATCTACCACAAAACAAAATTGTGCATTGACGATGTCATTGATTCTGGAGTAGTTAAGGTGGGGGAAACAGAACGCCGGAACAGAGGTATAGAGAACTTAATAAAATAAGTACCCATACACATACACCATTAGCAAATATGACATACTGTGATTGATGTACATGTGAGGACTTCTTGGAATTATCAGTTTGGGGAAATATCAGTATCAGAAAGAGGACAGATGTGATAGGAAGGTTTGACTTCATGTGCTTGGCAATGAGAAAGAAGGTTTGAAAAACAAGTATGAATTTTTTATTTCATCTCAAGTATATATTTATTCCTTCTACTATAGTTGCAGGTAGGAAGTAAAAGTCAACAACTCCCAGTCAAAATTTAGAAAGGCGCTAGACTCTTAAAGAAAGAGCCACATTTGGAAAATGCTAGCATAAAATAGGAAAGATAAAATACTTGAAGGTAGAAAGCCAGAAATGATAAGTGTACTCATTATTACTGAAGATAAGTAACATGTCACTAATACTCTTAATTTTGTATACTGAATTTATACCAAACCTAGTTCCACCACAAAGGACTGTCAGAAGTTTTTTAGTTAAGAATTCTCTTATCCTGGGAGGTTTCAGAAACCACAATGGTTGAGACAGCACCATTGTAGCAGAAGTTTAACATACCTTATTTCTAAGTTAACATTCAAGGGTATTTTATCAAGGAAAGAACAACAGTTTTTCAAGCTAGGTTATTTTTCTATAATCAATCTAAAGTCAATCTAATTTGGGTGGAGGACATAAGAAAAAAGGAAGAAAATCAGTTTCATATCCAATTCATCATTATCAGTGACTGCTGATAAAAATCATTCTATAGCCAGATCCTGAGTTGAAGCTTATCAACTGGCAGTGATGTATGAAGCAGGGTAAAGATGTTTGTTTTTCATGAGTTAGGCTGACCTTATAAAAATGAAATTCAAAAAAATTTGTTTTGATTATTAAATACACTACAGTAGAGAGACAGAAAAATTGTTTTTAACATCATAAATACATTAACATGATACCTGCATCTCCAGTGAAAACATTTGCCAAAGGCAACAGTGAAACCAATATAAAGAGTATTTTTATAGCTCTATTTCAAAATAAAGCAATTTAATGATTAATAATTATGAACTAGTGGTTCAGAAAAGTGTACTTAGAGGGGCGCCTGGGTGGCTCAGTCAGTTAGGGGCGTGAGTGACTCTTGATTTCAGCTCATCATGAGCTCACAGTTTATGGGATTGAGTCTACGCTAATAGCACGTAGAACAGCCCACTTGGGATTCTCTCTCTCCCTCTCTCTCTACCCCTTTCCTCTCCTTCCCCCCCCCAAAATAAATAAACGTTTAAAAAAAAAAAACTAAACAAAAAGTACATTTAGAACTTACATCTACTACCAAAGCCTCTCCTTTGGAAAAAATGAATTAACTTATTTTTCTTTACATAACAAGTTATCAAATTAAGCGGGGGGGGGGGGGTGCTATGAAATAATAACATATATTATGCTTCAATAAAAGTTTATTAAAAAACAAAAACAAAACCAGATTTGAACTTCCTATTTGCTGGCCCCCTAATCCACTAAGAAAGCATTCTCCTTAAAGAAAGAAACCGTGTTTCATTCTGCTTGTATGCCTAGTGCCAAATGCAGACAGAAGACAGGAAATAAATAATTGTTGCCTGTATGAATAGGAAAAAAACAAAGTCTAAAAGAAAACAAGTTTTCTCTTTTTAAAAACACATCCCTTTCCAAACTAAACAGGCTTCAGAATTACACTTCTGTATAGGACAACATTAACTGGTACTAAACTAGCCTTCCTGCTATCAACTATTATACAAGTGAACAAATATGTAAAGCAACTTTTTCTGGCATTAAACAAGTCAGAACATTGTGATTCCTGAAAGAAGGGAAACACATGAGGTGAGCCCCATGACCACCTCAGCTCTCTGCCTAGGGACTTTTCTTAATTATGGTGCAGTGAGCTGAAATCTAAGCAGGGCAAGGTAAGGTTGAAGAAAAGGTACTCAAGAAAGGAAACAATCCAAGCAGAGGACAGCAGTCCACTGAGCTAAGGAGGCATAGATTAGAGTTTAAACAGCTGACATCTGTGGTGCAAGGCCCCAGAGGAAAGAGATCTGTGCAAAGGAGAGGTCCTGGTGTGGAAGTTCTCTAAGAATCCTCAGCTGTGGTCGAGGCTGCACATGCCTAAGGCAAGACAAAACTCACAGAACTGCTGAAGGATTAAAAACGAAATAGAGATAACTAGAGGGCAAAGAGTACTGGGGGCAATGGAAATCCTAGGAGTTCTGGCCAGTCATGGTGGTGAAACAACAGGATACCTCATCAACACCCTGGGAATCCTGCTGAGACACCCAAAAAGTAGAGCCCTGGAAATAAAAACCAATTCTGAGAGTAAGGCCTATTCTGGACCTGCTCTAACTAAGCCTAAAATAAGCCCTGACAAGTTCAGGAAGGAGGCAGAAGTTGGGAAGTAAGAATCCCACCAAATTAGATGCACTTGGGAAACACCTTAAGCTCTCCACAGACACAGTCTAACAAAACATAAAACCAAACCTAAACAAGCTGAAGGTTATATGTCAGTAAATGAATTATTAAAAAAAAAGGAAAACAAAATCAACATTTCTCATATGAAGATAACAGAATGAGTCAGAAAAGAGTCAGCAGAAATTGACCCCAAGATGGCCCAGATGTTGGATTTAACAAATGAACTAAAGTAGCTAGTATAAATGCTTGAAAATTTTAAGAAAAGTATGTTCAAAGACTTCACTTTTAGTATACAGAGTATACAGATAGGTATACAGAGTATCTCAGCAGAAGAATGAAGCCATTAAAAAAAAGTCTAGAACTGAAAAAAAGACATGGAGGGACTTAAAAGATGATTAGAGCTGGAAGAGTCAGTGAACTTGAAAACATTCTGAAGAACTGAGAGAAAAACCACATTGACTTACAGATCCCAGAAAATCAGCAAACCACAGAGCTTTGAAAGAGGTCACCTCACTTACAATTTCACATTATATATAAATTAAGGATGATTATATAAATATACCTGACAGCTCCAGGGAAGAATTTCAATGATTATAAAAGGGGCTACAAACAACAAGCCACTGAAATCAACTGCTATAATAGCAGTTTCACTTTTTTTTCAGCACTCCTATTTGCACTTAAAATCTAATCTACTGTTTTACCATAATCCTTCAAGACTCTGCAAAAATAAATGAATGAGTCCAGTCATTCACCAGGACCAGGAATTGCACTAAGCACAAGGGTTACTGCAGTCAACTCGAATGACAAAGTATTTACCTTCATGGAACTTCTCTTCTAGTCAGAAAGACAGATAATAAACACATTGATAATAAGTTCTCATGAAAATACTGTGAAAGAAATTAACAGAGTAAAGTAATAGACAGTGATCAGGACTACTTTAGAAAAGAGGAGAGAGGTCATCTCTGAAACAAAGACAGCTAAACAGAGAAAAGACAAGATAAGAAGCAGTAAATCATGCAAACAGATGGAGGAGGAGTACTCCAAACAGAAGAAACAGGAAGTGTAAAGGCCATGAGGGAGCAAAGGGTATGCTTGAGGAACAGCAGGACGGCCACTGTGGCTGACATGTAAAGACAAGGAGAGGAAATAAGGCCAGAGAGGTAGGAAGAAGCCAAATTTTGTAGGGTATGGCCAGAAGTGTTAATTAATTGCACTGATTTGTTTGTGTGTGTTTATTTATGTTTTAAGGAAACAATGAATTTTCAGCTAGAGCTACTCAAAGGAAAACAGCTCTCTCTTCAGCCTTGCCTTCTGAGCCAACCCCCTTCACTTCCCTGTGTTCTACTCACACTCTTTTTGTCTTTTTTCAATGGTTATTTCCATGCTTTCAGGATGCCACAACTAAGAAAAATGTTCACTGATCAGCCCAACTAAAGCAGGTCCCCCCATTTCTTTCCATCATAATGTCCCATTCCTCTCTATCATTTACATCAGATTACAATTATAATTCACATGTACACGTGTTCATTCTAAATTCCCCACCAGATCATAAGACTTATTCACTACTATATATCCTCAGCACTTAGCAAAGTGTCTGCCATAAGAGCCACTCAGTAAATATTTGCTAGGTGACAGAAAAGAGAAGAAGCTTTATATTGGCTGGCCATTCAAACATAAATACATCGTCACAAATACTAAAAGAAAATAAATGAGCAAAAGGAAAAAAGATACTTAATGTTAACAGTAAGCAGGATTCTCGAGGTGAATAACCAGGTCTTTGCTATTATATAGGAAACATAAGCCTGCATATGACTGATGTTAAAATGGAAGTAATAAAACCTAGAGAAGTATTTATTTGCAATTTATAAATTAAATGAGACAGTCACATAATGAGTTCTTTTATTGCCATAATCAAAATTTAAACAATAACCTGTAAACACATAAAAAGATCAACATCATTAGTCATGAGGGAGATGCAAATCAAAACCATGAGATGCCTCTTCACACCCATTAGAATGGCTATAATCAAAAAAGATGGGAATGCAAGCTGGTGCAGCCACTCTGGAAAACAGCATGAAGGTTCCTCAAAAAACTAAAAATAGAACTACACTATGACCCAGCAATTGCACTACTAGGCATTTATCCAAGGGATATAGGTGTGTTGTTTCGAAGGGACACATGCACCCCAATGTGTATAGCATTTTTTTTTTTGAAATTTACATCCAAAATAGTTAGTATATAGTACAACAATGATTTCAGGAGTAGATTCCTTAGTGCCCCTTACCCATTTAGCCCATCCCCCATCCCACAACCCCTCCAGTAACCCTCAGTTTGTTCTCCATATTTATGAGTCTCTTCTGTTTTGTCCCCCTCCCTGTTTTTATATTATTTTTGCTTCCCTTCCTGTATGTTCATCTATTTTGTCTCTTAAAGTCCTCATATGAGTGAAGTCATATGATTTTGTCTTTCTCTGTCTAATTTCACTTAGCATGATACCCTCCAGTTCCATCCACGTCGTTGCAAATGGCAAGATTTCATTCTTTTTGACTGCCAAGTGATACTCCATTGTATATATATACCACATCTTTATCCATTCATCCATCGATGGACATTTGGGCTCTTTCCATACTTTGGCTATGAAAATGTAATAAAATGCTTATTTTTTATTTAGTATCCTTCAACTGATAATTTGTTGTGAGGAAAACTTTCATAGTTATTTCATCCAAACATGAAGTGACTACTAATAAAACAAAAGGCTAAACTTCTAACATTATGATATAATACCTTCAGTAGACTAAAATAGTATCTAAAACTATAGCTACTAAGATAGTATTAAAATGTAAAAAATACAGATTAAGTAAAAATGTAAATTGGATATATGATGTATTACATAAAATATAAATTGCCTCTTTAAATTATAAAATGTGTAAATTTCTGTATCAATTACATAAAATAGCCACCCGTAAGAAATCACAGGGAGTCCTTAAAGAAACAAATGTGTAAGATAAGGGACAATTTTTCCTTCTTAAAAATCTGTTATTATTTATATAGTAATTAAAAATATAAAAATAGTATTTGTGGGATCTATGCTGTTAATACCAACATCTCCTTTTCAGTGTCTCTACTAGTCTACCTCACAATTAACAATTTTTTTCAACTCGATAATGGTATTTCAAAAATTTGTACAGTAGTATTTTGGAGGATGGCTTATTCCAAAGTCTACAAATCTTTCATCACAAGATGACACTTCTGCTGTTGTGACCCAAGGCCACAATCTTCAAGCTCACTTTAGTATTTGCCTTTAAACAGAATTTCAGTCCAAAGAACAATTCAAAACCACATTTCAATACCATAAGACAGAAATTCCTATATAATACCTGTGTGATGACTTAATCTTTTTATAGCATTTCCCTATAAGATTTCAGATCCTGTATTGCAGCCTAGAGTAAGAAGCATATAGAGAAGACTGTGGAATTAGTGAAGTAACACTGCAGGGACAGACAGATGATTTAAATGTCTGGAACACAGTCCTGCTTCCTCATTATGATCAAAAACATCTGCTATGTGTAGAAAAAGTCGGACCTCTGAAGTCGTATTTCAGGGGATAAAAACAGTATGCCTTCATCTATCCATTAGCTTGTGTTCTGTAAACAACAAATAAATATATTCTACGGAGGGTCACGAACTGAAAAGCTTATCAGTTGGATTCTATCCCCACATGTATTTTATTTGGTCCACAAAGTTTTATTTGGTTTTATTCATTTGTTTTGTTTTACAGTTGAGGCAACACTCAAAAACTGGGAAATTTCACATAAAAAAAAAAAAAAAAAACAACCCAGATATCCATATTTGAAGTACCTTGAAATCTGGCAACACTGGGCTAAAGCAAGTAGTGGCTGTACCTTTAGACTGTGTTTTACTTTCCTCAATAGTCCCTAACGTTCTCTAGGCATCAGCACTTATAATCTATCTTCTGGTCCCAGTGAACCTTATCATCCAATTTACTTCCTCCATAATAATTACCTATGACCAGTTTTATTGGTTTAAATAAACCTTTCCTCTTCCTCAACTATATATATCTTGTCATTCAGCTTTACAAACATACACACTATTTTCCCATTCTCAAAAAAGGAGTCCAAAGCCCATAATCGTCTAGCTTTCCATGGTCACTTTCTGTACAAACAGCCATTCATTTGCCAGATTTTCCTCTCTTCCAAAAAACACAACTGGGCCCATAAGGGAGGCAGAAGCTGTTAACACAGAACCTTTATGCTCTTTCTTGTCCTTCTATTTCCTGTTCAAATTTTCACTAACTCTAAACACATTTCCTTAGACTGTTTAATTAGTATCATTTATTCATTCTCTCATGTCTCAGTAAGAGTAGGCTTCAGCTACTGATAATGACAAATCCGGAAAGACTTAAATTCCAAGGCAACAAACTGCACATTTTCTGCCTGGCCACACTGGGGCTATATACAGTCACTGACTTGGCACTCAACAGTCACCAGTGACCACAACTCAAATACCTTCCTTCCAATCCAACAACAAAAAAACCCTTATACTCATTTGAAAGTGAACACTCAGTTCAAAGATTTTCAATACTTGTCTATGATCTAGTCCCAGCAAAGTCTTTATTGGAAATTAATTTCTATTCACCTAAATTTGGAATATAATTTATAATTTAAATGTATGTGTTTATTGTCACTGCCAATCATATTCTAGAAGCCTATTAATGTTTTCCTGCAAAAACTTCAGCAACCTAATCATTATGGTAAGGCTGGAGAATTACTTTTGAGGGAATGTTACTATTAAACCATACCTATGTATTTCTATGCAGTATAGGCACTCAACTAAAATTTATTTCTTTTCCTTGACAAGGTAGTAATACCAACTTTATTTGATTTAGAAGCATTCCACAGTTCAAGTGATTCTGAGCAGCAAAACAGTGATATTTGTGGATATTAAAAAATAACACAAATTTCTACATGATACTAGGATGGCCATATACATGAAACGTATCCTAAAAGATATTTTGAATAAGAAAGAGAGGAGGAAGAAAGGAAGGAGGAGGGGAAAGAAACTACTTCATGAGTGCCAATAACTAGGACCAGACATTTCAGCAGTATAGAACTTTAACTCCCCTTGTATCCTTTTGGTATCATATTTTAGTATGTACCAACGTACCTCTCAATCAGAATCTTCAAGTAATATGTGCTCACATGAGCATCAGTAACAATCTGTTCACAAGATGGCGTCTGGAGAACAAGGAAAATTAACTCAACTCTTGCAAATATATCACGTTCTTTTAGAACACCATTAGCATTCCTGGCAAATGCTTATGATTGTTAGCCACTTCTCCATCCAAGACTTTGTTCTAAAATCAGTGAACAGGTAACAAACATTACATGAGGTAGAAATGATGAAACACTATACTAAAAAAAATAAGGGACAAATACACTAATTACAATGCAGAGACCTTAACTGGATCCTGATTTCAACAATGTGAAAAATATACATAAACATATATATGACAATCAGGGAAATTTGAAGACCAATTGGGTATTGTTACCTTTAAGAGCAATAATAGCATTGTGGTTGCTCTTTAAAGAAACATCTTTAACCTTTGCAGATATATATGGAGTGGAGATAGTGAGCAGAGCTATAACTGAAGTAAGATTCACCCTAAGTTGAAAACTACTGAAGTTCAGTATCAGGGACATGGCAATTTATTATATTTTTCTCTATACTTAAGACTGCCACAAATTTTGAAGACAATTTCAAATGAGAATTCCAAAAACATTCTGCATATCTGAAATATTCCTAATATATACAAATATGAATTTTAAACATACCAGAATAAAAATCTAACTGAACACTTTTACTTACTTATATACAATGGAATATTACACAGCCATAAAAAATGAAATCTTCCCATTTGCAACAACATGGATGAATCTAGACAATATAATGCTAAGTGAAATAAGTAAAGAAAGACAAATGCCATATGATTTCACTCATATGTGGAATTTAAGAAACAAACATATGAACAAAGAAAAAAAAGAGAGAGAGAAATAAAACATCAGACAACTATAGAGAACAAACTGATGATTACTAGAGGGAGGTGGGTGGGGAGAATGAGCCAATTTGGGGATGGGAATTAAAGAGTACACTTACCATGATGAGCAGTAAGTAATGCATAGAATTGTTGAATCACTATATTGTACATCTGAAACTAATATAACATTGTATGTTAACTATACTGGATTTAAAATAAAATAAATTTAAAGTTTAAAAATTCAACCTAATTATAATTAAATTAATTTATTAAAATTTGAGTACCTCAGTCAAACTAACCACATACAAAGTGCTTGAGAGCCACACATAGCTAGTGATTATCATACTGGACAAGGTAGATATAGGATATTTCCAAGTTCTATGGGACAGCATTGGTCTAGAGTTTAGAATTCAACTGAATTGGAATTTAATCTAGAATACTAGGCACATCTAAGATACCTGGCAATGGAGACAGGGGTCAGGCCACCAGTTGTGGCTCCTATGGCTTGGGGTTAACTGTTCAAGGACAGAAAGGAAATGAGTAATTCTAGAACATACAAAAGTACTCTGGTTCTCACAGACAAAAAGAAAGCAGAATCATAATGATCTGATATTATACTGGCAGTCAACAGAGATCAGAGCCCAAGGATAAAGAATAAGGATGAAATAAAACACCCCACTTTGGAAAGCAGAGCTCAAAGTGTCTGGGATACATAGAGAGATGGGAGAAGGTCTTTCCTCCCTTCCATACAAACAGGTATTGTCTATAAGACTCCAGCTGAGACAGCAGAAAAGAAAACCAGGAGCTTTGAGGGAAGGGACAGTGCCCCTCCCACAAGAGGTTATATTATAGTGCTGGAGAAGCTAAGAGCCTATAAGAAAACAAGGATGACAATCTCAATAATTTCTAGGGAGACAGTTTATATTGTTGAAGAAGTAAGTTTCTCCATTTTGTAAATTAAAGGAAAAAAGAAGTCAAAAGAAGTAATCTGGGGGTTGGTGGGGAAGAATAACCTGGGGAAACATCCTGAGTAACAAAATACTTTTGAAAAGAAGACATCAAGTAACTGAAAACAGTCTTTGACCCATATAAAACTTCTAACCAAAATCACAATATAATTGAGGCATGGAATACATACATTAAGTGCAGTCCAAAGCCCCAGATGCAGACTTCAGGAAGGCATGAAATCAACACAGCATACTCATTTGGGACAAATAGCAGTAGACCTATGCAGACATGTAAGTAATAAATCTAACTAGAAATAACCAATTCCTAATAGTAAGTAATGATCATCATTTAATGCAGCATTCATTAAAGAACAGATTTTTAAAAGAGGAATTTTTTAAAATGCAATTATCGTACTGAATATTCTTTTGGAAAATACCTAATGTAACCATGTATTCTAGGCAACTACTGTAGACAAATCCTATACCAAATGCAAATCACAGTGCCCTGAGTTTTAACTTTATAAGCTAGAAATATATTCTTTCAGTTTGAAGCTCAAATTTTGACAATAATTCTACTGAGAAACATCATGGTCAGTGAGGCTGAAGTGGACAGTTCAGCCACAGGCTGTCCATCTCCTCTTGAATAGCAGCAGGATGGCGATTTCTGAGAACATAAGAGAATCACCTATGTGTTCTATTTGCATGTTTGACTTATATATGAATTTTTAACTGCATCTATGCTTTTTAAGTTCTACATGTACTCTATTCTCCATTATGCACTTCATTTTTCTATGCAATTCAATAATAAAATCCTATTTTCATTGTATACCTAATACATATACAACTTTTTTATACACTTAGAACATTCAGAAGGCATTTATCTACTGCAGTATTTCTCTGGTCCTGTGGTTACACTGACATCTGGTGGCACTAGGAAAGAAACCAGATTGCAATGACAAAGGAATTTTCTTTTTCTTTTTTTTTTAATAGCTAATTTATTCTATATGACTTCAGAGTTGATGTTTTTCCAAGGTTTTATCTATACCCAAGACAGAACAACTATTAAAATACTATACTAAATCCAATAATAGCAAACATTAGTTATAATCAGTGACATTCTTGAAATAATTCACTTTAGTAATGTGACTAGCAAGGATGCAGAATTCTTTCAAGAACCTCACTGGGTAAGTAGCACTGCTCACAGCTGTTTATTTCATAATTAAAGTTTATAATCAGAATGGCTATAAAGTAAGACTTTCTCACTAAGATCAAATGCATAATTTCAAAACATTTTCTTTATAAATTCAGATAGAATCCCATATGTCTTGGCCATGAATCTTTAGTCTCAAATGTAGTATTTTATTGATATTTAGAAAAAGTTTTAATTACTTAGAAAACTTTAGAAAAAAATGTAACTTCATTATTATTATAAAGTTTCTTACCAAGTTCTTCATGTCTGCCCAATGACTAACAAGCTTAAAGATACACACTAATGGGAAAAACCATGACCTCAAGGGCAAAATCCATCATGTTAAGAATATAACAAAAAAGTTGTAGCCAATATCTCATTCTAATTCTACATGTTGACACTGACATATCTCATGGTTTCTGACAGAAAGAGAGAATTCCAATGGTCAGTTAGACATGAAAGACCATATCCAGAAAAACATATCCTTCAATCAGATGAAAGTCTTTGACAAAAAAATAAAATTCCACCATCTTATTATATGTTGATTATTTTTCCATGTTTCCTCAGCAACAGAATCAAGATAAACATGTTATTTACATAGAATACCCCTAAAATCACATCTTCTGGAGCTATAATACTGAATTCTACCATCTTCTGTAATTCTCCAATTCACATTTTTGAACATTCATATAACAGTATTCTCCTTACCACCTCTGTAAGTATGAGCTCCATGTTATGGCTTAGAGAAATGAATCATTACACTGAAGAGTTCCTATCAGAGAAAAAGTATATGCCAAACTATCCTTCATCCCAAGGACTCCTATTTATATAGAAACAGCACTTCTATTTCAGCCATACTAACCAGTGAAGACCATATACAATTAATTGGTCAATGGCAATACTAAGTATGAAGAACGAAGAGACAATTGAATTAACTATGTATAAAGTGATAAAGTTTGACAGCCACACACACATAATGTAGAGCAGTGATACTCAATATGCAAACTGTTCCCAATCCTCAACCCTGTAAGGTTTGACCAGAATGTGAATCAATTATGTCCCTAACCATACTGTTTAGTTCAGCTGACATTTTTCTTAAAATAAGACTTCTCTGATAAAAGAAGCATTGCCTTAAGTACAAACAAACTGACATTCTGAGTAGCATTAGTCAATGGTATCTAAAGAAAACAGATTGCACTGTATGGGTGGGGTGGGGGTAACAGGGGTTACATTACTGCAAAACACTGAAATCAAGAACTTTTGTTCTACTTTAAAAATTAATATGGACTTTCAATTTTAATATTAGGCCATAAATTTCCCTTACTCTTCTTAGAAAGCATCCCCTTACTCTTCTTAGAAAGTATCCAAAAGCAATTAGTCCAAAAATCAGCAAAGAAATTAAGAAATAAAAACACACTCTCCATTTTTAGCAAAACTGGGATCCAGCTAAAACTCCAGGCAAAAAATGGTATAAAAGCTTCTGAAAGAAAGGAGGTTAAAATCCTGGGTACTTAAGGGAGGAAAGGGAGAAAAGATGTCTCAGCTGCACATCTCAGAAAAAGCTAGCAAAGTAAACTCCTCAAAGGTAAGTTGCAAAACATAAATTCCCAGCAGAGGGATAGGATTTATGGACTAACAGCAGAACAGCCCTACACCCAGTTGAAATCTGAAAGTCAGAAGAACCAGGCCTAACAAGGAATCATACAAAGAAACTATATTTGCAACAGTAGTCTGTCTCAGCTTCCACAGAAGGGAAACTGCACTGCAAAATCCCACAGATGCCTGTGTCCACTGACTGGTAAAAAAATAATAACTAAATGAACTCAACAACCAAAAATCCCGAGTCAAAAGGAATACTAGCTAGTCTGAAATGTAGCTCTAGCTCCTTTCTTTTAAAATCTCCTGAAAATAACTGATCTTAGAAAACCAACATTTCCAGATGAGTTATCACAAAAGAACAAGCAGAAATCCACATGAAGTTACAAAAAAGGAGATAAAATTACAGGAAAAACTGTTAGTAGACCCCCCCAAAAAACCCTCTTTACTTGCCACCAAGTAGCGAAAATTACAGTTAACCTTTTGCTGTAAATTTAAAAAAGAAAAAAGTTAAGGAAAAAAGTCATATCACTAAGATATAAGAGTTCAAGTAAAAGAAGGCTAGGTGATAAGAAATTGTGTAGTATAAACTTGGACAATTTAGAAAAGACTTAGAAAACTAAATCACAGAAATGCAGTTGAAACTGGAAGAAACACTATAGAGAATAAACTTTTGTGAAAACGAACACAGAGGATTAAAAAAAAAAAGGAAAAGTTAAAATTTTTTAAATGAGTATTAGAGAGGGGAGTAGATATAAAAACAGATGGGATATCCAATATATGAATAATTGGAGCCCAAGAAAACCATCATAACAGAACAGACAAATATTTAAAGATATAATTCCAAAAAGAATCACCAAAAATAAAGAACATCTAAATCTACTGAAGGGGTGCCTGGCTGGTTCAATCAGAAGAGTGTGTGACTCTTAATCTCTGAGTCTTGGGATCAAGCCCCACATTGGGTATAGAAATTACTAAATAAATATAAATAGGTCTATTGAAAGGGCACACTGTGTCTCAGGAAAAAAAATCTGATACAGAATAGACATGCAAAAATACTGTCACCAAAAAAAAAAAAAAAAAAAAAAAGAAAATTAGGCTGGCCTCCAACCTCAACTCTAGAATATAACAGATTACTATTTTAAAACTTTTTAAAGAAAGTATGACCCAAGGATTATACATCTAATCAAACTGCTGTCCAAATACAAAATCATTATTCAATTATGAACATGTAAAACTCAAGGAGCATTATTTCCATGTGTCCTTTTAGAGGACCCTATTAAAGGAAGAATTTAGTTAGCCAAGTAGGGCTAGGAAAGCCATGGCAAAGTAATTGGTGATAAACTTCTAAGCTATTTAACTACAGAACTAAGAATAAAATTAAATGAAGGAATTAAGATACCATAACAGAACAGGATGTAAAGTGTCATTTCCACTAATATGCAAATATGATATTGAACTAACAAAAGTTGGGAATCGAAGAGAGGAAAAAAAAGTTACATAGGGACAATATAAGGATAATGATTTCCTCATCTTTAAAAGTTAGAAGCTTAAATTTATCAAAATGACTAACACAGATTATATAAACAGATTTAATTGAACAAAGGTAAACATAAGAAAGATAATATCCTAGTTTCATAATTGCTTACTTAAGAATCAAAAAGATACTGTCTTAAAACACAGAAGAGTATGAAAGTGAACAGAACATGAAATTAACATTTTTAAAATATGCCTTTTTGGTGAACACCATACTTTTGATCTGGGAAAACTCAAATTCACATTTTCAAGAACATGCCCTCAAGTAAAAATGCTTAAATTACAATCCCTGAAGAGGATAATTAATCTTTCTGTTGAAAAATCTAAGAACTCCAAAGATAATGTTTAATATGTACTAAATATACAAATTCTAAACCTCAAAATTGCTTGCACCTAAAAAATGATCCCTATCAATGATCAATGATTCATGAAAATACTAGTGAAAAGTGAAATATGTTGTGGTTTTTTCAATTCTGGAATATATCAGCGGAGTCAGGGTTAAAGATATGCCCGTGAGCTTAAAGTATGACACACTTCACAGTTAAATACTGAAATATGCAGCCTCACATAACACTATTTATAAAACACTTTATTCTTATTAGGCATTCCTGCTATGTTTAACATTGAAGGTTACACAGAATAAGCAGAGACACAGAAGAACAAAAAATGGAAAACAATCAATCAAAAGCCAAAACTGCATGCTGTGCAGTTCCCATAAAACTTGTTCTGTGAAGTCACTTTGGATTGGATTTGAGCCTCCAATTCACCAGTGTTATTTTATACATAGCAAAATAAAAAGAAAACCTATGTACTATATAATTAGCTGGGTTTTCAGTTAGAATCTACCATATTTATGAATAAGGATATTCTTATTCCCAAAGCAGTTTGACGAATCTATCCTTAGAATATTTACTATGTATGCATTTATGAGGCAAGAGAAAAGGGAGTGGGGAGAGAAGATAAGGGTAAAGAAAAGAAATTAAGGGAGCAGACTGTTGATAATATATAAACTTTAAACTGCATGTTAGCAAAAATGTTCAATGACAATTTTCACATGGAAAGATAAGGAGAAGCTTCCTGAATTTCCCCTTTCTTGCGAGGTTTTCTCATTTCGATTCTTACTGCTATCAAACTGAAAAGCTCCCTTTTGAACTTATTTTTATAAAAATCATGGGGAGTTGTGTGTAGAGAAAATGTTCTCATTATAAACAGTGGAGGAGTAAATCTGCGCTCTACATTTAGTGTTCAGTTCAGTCATACTCGAACATCCCTGATGTCAATGACTTTTCCAGTCACCTCTCAAGTTTCTGTAGTTTTATATTCATTTCTTACCTCTTGATCCTCCAGGTTTATATTTATAACCTCCATCAACAGTCTAGGTGGTAACTGGGCCATCAGAACAGGTACTACAACATGCATGAGAATATAGCTTCCCTTGCAGCTAGAGGACAACATACTTCAAAGTTCCAGCAAAGAACAGCTTTGGAAGACAAACCTACAGATGGTAAAGGAAGCTACACCAGATGGGCAGTCCCTCCCTCACATGTTCAGATGGTCCAGCCACTCTTATTCAAATCAAAACATTATCATCTATAGTCTGTTGCAAACCTTGAAGTGTCCTACATTTTGTTTTAATGAAAGAATCTCTTCCATTATAGATTGAAACATGGATCACTACAGTTATTTGAAAAAGGTATATACAGGTAAGCAAAGCAGGTTGCTTAAGTTTATCATATTATTTATGGGGCAAGAAGACACTGGAGCACAGATCACCTAACTAAAAAGTCATATGTCCATTCTCTGACTAGTGTTTCTGCAAAAGTTAAAGCTATACCTTTCCTTTCTAAGAAAATACTCTTCCTTCCAAACAAGGACCTACTACACTTGACGCTGTACTTGAATACATAAAAGTACTGCCTGTACTATATCTCCTCAGGGTTAACCTCCTGCTTAAGTCCAATTATTTTTTGTAGTAGACAATATAAAACATAATTAGGATAGTCAGTTTGCAGCCAAATAAACTAAATAAAACCTGTTACTAAAAATAAGTGATTTGAAGTTATCAACTGGTTTGAATTATCCTAGCAACTGTTCTTTCATTAACATAAAAAATTACAAGTTAACTATATCCTAAAATAGAAACTACTAAAAACTCTGCATCTCTAATTTTCTCCAAATACTTATATAAGTAGGAACAATACTGAATTTCATAAACCAGGATCATTATATTTTGAAAGTGTAAACTAAATGACCAAACTAGCATTTCTCAAATAGTTCCATGGAAAGCTAACGTTCTTTGAGATTTTACTAAGTGTTCCACAAAGAAAAAGAATATTATGGTCAACTACATTTCAAAATTCTGGGTTAAAGTTAAAACAACTGTTGTTTTATAACAGGCCTGAGAGAGATTTTCATTCACCCAACAAATTACTAACTGCCACCATATACCAAGCCTGATCTGGAAGTTACAACAGTGAACAAGATAAAAAAAAAAAAAAAAAAAATGCCTGCTCTCATGGAGCATTCTTTCTAGTAAAGAGGACAATTAACAAAAAAGCAAATAAATACAATAAATGCAGTCAGTGAGAAGAGCTATGAAGACACTAAGATAGGATGTCAGAGCACAGAAGATACTTCTCTCTGGATAGACACATTAAACTACAGAACAAATGTTTGTTTGTTTGTTTGTTTCTTATTTTCCTACATGGGGTAATATAGTACATGGTATTTCCCAAGCACAGGTTGATCAGGAACACTTTTGTCAATGAACATCTATTAATAGCTCATCAAATCAATTAAGAAAGTGTTCTTCTAACCCATATGCAGACAATAGTAGGATCAAGACTCGAACACAGTTCTTCTGATCCTCAGTACAGTGTTTTTATGTCTTCTTCATCTATGTAAAAGCAGATATAATAATAGTACATATCTTAGAGAATCATGGTAAAAATGAAATTAGCTAATTCATGTAACACACCTGACACAGGGTTTGGTATACAACACTCTGCTCAAAAAATCGTCCTCTTTTATCCCAACGTGATCTGTACTGCTTTCTTTTTTTTTTTTTTTTTTTTAATTTTTTTTTCTACGTTTATTTATTTTTGGGACAGAGAGAGACAGAGCATGAACGGGCGAGGGGCAGAGAGAGAGGGAGACACAGAATCGGAAACAGGCTCCAGGCTCTGAGCCATCAGCCCAGAGCCCGACGCGGGGCTCAAACTCACGGACCGCGAGATCGTGACCTGGCTGAAGTCGGACGCTTAACCGACTGCGCCACCCAGGCGCCCCAAGTACTGCTTTCTTTTAATATTTGAACACTTTACGTCTATCTCCTTTACAGGACTTAATTAATTTTGTTCATTCTTCTATATGGGAGATTTCTTTTTTTTTTTTTTTCATTTTCTTTTGATGTTTATTTTTTTTTTGAGAGAGAGACAAAATGTGAATGGGAGAGAAGCAGATAGAGAGAGGGGGAGACACAGAATCCAAAGCCTGGCCAGGCTCAGAGCTGTCAGCACAGAGCCTGAGATGGGGGCTCGAACTCAGGAAGGGCAAGATCATGACCTGAGCTGAAGTTGGACACTTATCCGACTGAGCCACTCAAGCGCCCTTATATGGTAGATTTCTTACAGACAGCAACTCAAATAGAGACTGCACATGGCTAGGCCACAATGAAAGCTTACTATGTAGTTACATACACAATATCCATTAACTGTGCATGTGGGGAAAAAAAAAAACTATATAAAAGCAATCTCCCCTCTAAGAAATCAAATGATATTACAGCAAGGCTTCCATGAAACATCTTTTTTTTTTTTATTTAAAAAAAATTTCTTTTTTAATGTTTATTTATTTTTGAGACAGAGAGAGACAGAGCATGAGTGGGGGAGGGTCAGAGAGAGAGAGGGAGACACAGAATCCGAAACAGGCTCCAGGCTCTGCGCTGTCAGCACAGAGCCCGACGCGGGGCTCGAACTCACGGACCGTGAGATCATGACCTGAGCCGAAGTCGGACGCTTAACCAACTGAGCCACCCAGGCGCCCCAAAACATCTTTATAATGATACATTTCACATATTCAAAACACTTTATCATAAATTAACAGTACCAGTAATGAGTCATATTCTTCCTAATAAGATACACTAAGATACCATTTCATGTCTTTGATATTCCTGCCAGGAATACATAACCAGAACGCTATCAAGAAAAAAACCTCAGACATCAGACAAAACATCAGACAAACCCAAAATGAAAAACACTGTGCAAAATGAATGACCTGAAATCTTCAAAAATGTTAAAAAAAAAAAAAAAGAAAAGAAAAAAGTTAAAATTGTAAAAGAAAAAACAGCAAAAAATCTGTTTCTAATTACAGGAGGCTAAAGAGACATAACAACTAAATAAATAAGTGATCTTGGTGGGAGGAGTTAAGATGGCAGAGGTAGGAGGTAGGACCCTAAGCTTGTCTTGTCCCTTGAACACAGCTAGATAGTTACCAAATCATTCTGAACACCCAATAATAGGAGGTCTAAGAAAACAAAACTTGCAAGTAGAAAAGTGACCATGTTTTGGAAGGTAGGATATGCAGGACAGTTGACTTGGGAAGATATAATTGAGGGTATGGTGATGGGGAGGGAGCCTGCTTACAGAGGCTACTGCAAAGTATCATAAGCAGCAGAGTGAATAATCTGAACTTTTAGAAGTCCGATAGCTACCATGGGGGAGTGCCTGGCTTAAAGGTGCTAGGCTGGCGAGATCGGGTGGAGTCCCAGGAGTGACAGCATGGACTGAGGATCCCCTGGATCACCAGAAGGGTGGCACCAAGATGCTGCACTGTTCCCAGTCACTGGAACATGGATTCCAGCTGAGGACAGCAAGCTAGGATGCTGACTTTCTGCTGCCTTCCATAAACTCCCCAACCGCTGCAGATCATATGATCACCTTCTTTACACAGCAGACAAACAGGCAAAAGCACTGCAAGACCCTCCCCCCCAGAGGAACAGCAAGGTTCCAAGCTCCGGGAGTCCCTAAAATGTGGAGTGTTTTAACTCAGTCATGCGCCAGAGATTTAAAAAAAAAACAACAAAAAAAACTCGGACATAGGCAAGGTGAACACAGGGTTCTGACATAAACTGGGGACAAGAAGGGTGACTGACTGCTTTTCTGTGAGGATTCTGTGAAAACTGGGGGGGTAGGAACTTCAGCTCCAGAGCTATCAAGCGAGGCACTACCATATTCATCCAACCGATCAGCACTGAAAGCCTTCTGGGAGCAAAAACAGCGCATCTACTGGAGGCCAGAGCCATTTACACCAAGCCCCAACCCCCTAAACCCTGCAGATGGATCTCCAAAGGGGATGTTCACCTGAATCAGGGCAACAGGCCCCTCCCCCAGAAGACCAGGACAAACTAGCTCCTACCAAGTTACTGATCATAGAGAGCTGCAAAGCATCAGCTCTAGGGGAAATAGAATCCAGCTTCCTTTTACTTTTATTCTCTAAATGTTTCTCTTTTTCCATTTCTTTTTTTTAGTCCTTTTTTAAATTTTTTATTAATTTTTATTTTTAAAGACTTGGTTTTTTTATTTCCATTTTATTTATTTATTTACTTGGATCTAGATTCTTTTTTAATTTTTTTTTTTATGTTCATTTATTTTGAGAGAGACAGAACATGTAAGTAAGGGAGAAGCAGAGAGAGGACACACAGAATCCCAAGGAGGCTCCACACTTCAGCAGAGCCCAACAGAGGTCTTGAACTCATAAACTGTGAGAACACGACCTGAGCCCAAACCAAGAGTCTGACACTTAACCAACTGAGACACCCAGATACCCCTGGATCTAGATTCTTTTAGCAAGCAGACCAAACACACCCAGGAACTAGTTTTTTGTTTTGTTTTGTTTTGTTTTGGGGGGGGGGTTGTTTTTTTTTTGTTGTTTGCTTCTTTCTTTTTTCTTCTTCTCTTTTCTGGACAAAAAGATGAGATGGAGAAATTCAACCCAAAAGAATGAACAAGAAGTATAGCTATAGGCCAACTATTTAATCAATACACATATAAGATGTCTAAACTACGATTTAAAACAACAATTATAGGGATACTAGCTAGGCTTGGAAAAAAAAACCATAGAAGGCACTAGAGAATCCTTTTCTGCAGAGATAAAAGAACTAAAATCTCATCAGGCCAAATTAAAAATGCTATAACCAAGACACAAACCCAAAGAGAGGCCATAAAAATGAGGATGGACAAAGCAGAGGAGCAAATCAGTGATAGAAAAGATAAAATTATGGAAAATAACAAAGCTGAAAAGAGGGAAATAAATGAAAGGTAATGGATCACACAGGTAGACTTAGGGAACTCAGCAACTTATCAAAATAGAGTAACATTTGTATCATAGGGAGTCCCAGTAGGTGAGAGAGAAAAGGGGCAGGTTTACTCCAACAAATTATAGCTGAAAACTTCCCTAATCTGAGGAAGGACACAGATATCAAAATCCAAGAAGCACAGAGAACTCCCATTAAATTCAACAAAAGCTGACAATCGCCAAGGCATATCATAGTTAAATTCACAAAATACACACACAAGGAAAGAATCCTGAAGCACCAAGGGAGAATAAGTACTTAACTTACAAGGGAAGACAGACTGGGTTCACAGCGATGTGTCCCCAGAAAGTTGGCAGGCCAGTAAGGAGTGGCAGGATATATTCAATGTGCTGAATGGGAAAAAAAAATGCAGCCAAGAAAGAATTCTTTATCCAGCAAGACTGTCATTCACACTACAAGGAGAGGTAAACAGTTTCTCAGACAAAAACTAAAGGAGTTCATGACCACTAAAACCAGCCCTGCAAGAAATTTTAAGGGGAACTCGTTGAGTGGAGAAAAAAAAGACCAAAAGCAACAAGACTAGAAAGGACCGAAGATCATCACCAGAAACACCAACTCCACAGGCAATACAATGGCATTAAATTCATATCTTTCAATAATCACTCTGAATATAAATGGACTAAATACTCCAATCAAAAGACATAGGGTATCAGAATGGAAAAAAATAAATAAAAAAAAAACAAGATCCATCTATATGCTGCCTACAAGAGACTCATTTTACACCTAAAGACCTGGAGATTGAAAGTAAGGGGACGGAGAACCACCTGTCATGCAAAATGGATGCCAAAAAAAAGCCAGAGTAGCCATACTTATATCAGACAAACTAGATTTTAAGACTGTAACAAGAAATGAAGAAGGGCACTATATAATAATTGAGGGGTCTATTCACCCAGAAAAGCTAACAATTTTAAATATTTATGCCCCCAACTCGAAACACCCAAATATATAAATCAATTAGTGACAAACACAAAGAAACTTATCAATAATAATCTAATAGTAGGGGGTTTTAACACCCTATTTACAACAATGGACAGAATTCATCTAAGTAGAAAAATCAACAAGGAAACAACAGCTTCGAAAGATACACTGGACCTGATGGACTTAACAGTTATTCAAAACATCTCATCCAGAAGCAGCAGAATACATTTTTCTCAAGTGTACATGGAACATGCTCCAAAACAGATCACACAGTAGGCCACAAATCATCCCTCAAGAAGTACAAAAGGACTGAGATCAAACCATGCATATTTTCAACACTATGAAACTTGAAGTCAACCACAAGAAAAAATCTGCAAAGCCCCATGTCTGTCTCTGTGCTGACAGCTCAGGGCCTGGAGCCTGTTTCAAATTCTGTGTCTCCCTCTCTGTCCCTCCCCCCTCTCATGCGCTGGCTCTCTCTCAAAATTAAATAAACATTAAAAAAAAATTTTTTTTAAAGAAACATTATGCCTGTAATTTAATCTCAAAAGGTTCAGAAAAAATATATGGACAAATAGAAGAAATAAAATAATCAAGTAAAAAAGAGCAAAAGAACACGATTTGGGTGAAAAGTATATGAGAATCCCTTGTACCGTGAAGACATTTCCATAAGCCTGAAAATATTAAAAAAAAAAAAAATACCCAAACACAAAAGGAATGGGTGACAATGTTTATAGCAGCACTCTCAACAATAGCCAAATTATGGAAAGAGCCTAAATGTCCATCAACTGATGAATGGATAAAGAAATTGTGGTTTATATACACAATGGAATACTACGTGGCAATGAGAAAAAATGAAATATGGCCTTTTGTAGCAACGTGGATGGAACTGGAGAGTGTGATGCTAAGTGAAATAAGCCATACAGAGAAAGACAGATACCATATGGTTTCACTCTTATTGGATCCTGAGAACTTAACAGAAACCCACGGGGGAGAGGAAGGAAAAAAAAAAAAAAAAAGAGGTTAGAGTGGGAGACAGCCAAAGCATAAGAGACTGTTAAAAACTGAGAACAAACTGAGGATTGATGGGGGATGGGAGGGAGGGGAGGGTGGGTGATGGGTATTGAGGAGGGCACCTTTTGGGATGAGCACTGGGTGTTGTATGGAAACCAATTTGACAATAAATTTCATATATCAAAAAAAAAAAAAAAAAGGAATGGGTGAAAAAAGGAAAAATGGAAAATAATCACATCAGAGATGTTCAATATCATTAGCAATCAGGAAAAGTTCAAATTAAAACCACAATGAGATGCCATTAAAAGCAAAAAAAAAAAAAAAATGTCAGTACTAAGTGTCAGGGAGAATGTGTAGCAACTGAAGCTCTCAAACATTACTGGAGGGAATACAAACTGTATAGTCACTTTATAAGAAACTTCTGAATTGTTTTCCAAAGTTAAACATACACTTACCACATGATCTAACAATCCTAGGTATTAATTCAAGAAAAATTAAAACTTATATTCAAACAAAACCTGCATGCAAATGTTTGTAGCAATTTATTCATAATCACCAAACACTGAAAACAACTCAAATGTCTATCAACTGGCAAACGGATAAACTGTGCTACATTTATATAATAGAATACTTCTTAGCAATAAAAGGAATTACTGATAATGCAATATGTATGCATCTCAAAAGCATTATGCTAAGTTAAAGGTTATATGCTGCAAAATATATGTTATGTATATACATGTTATATATGACATTCTGCAAAAAAAGCAAAATACAGGGAGGAAAATAGATCAGTGGTTGTTAAGGGTGAAGGGGAGTGGGGAGATTTATTAAAAATAGGTAGCCCAGGGCACCTGTTTGGCTCAGTAGTTGAGCATCTGACTTCAGCTCAGGTCATGATCTCACAGCTCATGAGTTCTAGCCCTTCATCAGGCTCTGTGCTGACACTCAGTGCTGGAGCCTGCTTTGGATTCTGTGTCTCCCTCTCTCTGCCCCTCCCTACTCGGACTGTGTGTGGTGTGTGTGTGTGTGTGTGTGTCTCCCTCCAAAATAAGTAAACATTAAAAAAATTAAAAATAGGCAGCATGATGGAATTTGGTATGAGGGTGATGGGACTGTCCTGTTTCTTGACTATTATTGTCGTACACATTATACATACATCAAAATCATAGATGTGAGATGTACACATTTGATGCATACACCAAAACGCATAGAACTATACACTAAAAAGAATAAATTTTACTACATATAAATTTTAAGTATATATTATGCTTAAAAGGAATGAGCTACATTCATAGGCATCTCATTTTATTCTCAGTCAAATAAAAACTAGATAGGTACTATTACTTTCATTTTATAAGCGGGGAAACAAAAGCATACAGTAAATAAATGAACTTACAAATTACATATGGTAGGACCAAAACTCTAGTCCAGATACACTGATTCTACACAAATGTTTTGTTCTCTTAATTTTCTCATTTTCCACTAAACATTATGGCTCAATGTACCTAACAACAAATAGGATCAAACAGGAAAAAAAAGAGGATCAAAAGAGAAGGAGGGAGGAAGAAAAGACAGGGTAGTGAAGTGTGCCCGTTAGAATGTGAACTTTGTCCTTACAAAATTAAAAACAGTCCATAATTGAAAGAAGTCTGACTAGTGACTCATACAGGCAACAAATTAACTGGTCATTAAAGGTTAGCTGGTGATTTCTTCCATAAAATCTTCTCAATTTCTTAACACAAACAAAAAGCAAAAGCAAACAAATGTTCACAGGTAATCTTATATAACTACTGCTACAATTTATAGCTATCTGTAGTATTCCGAACAATTTGAGAACAACGATGATGACGACTACAATACAGAAAAAATTTACAACTTTAAATAAATACTTAAAGGGGCGCCCTGGGTGGCGCAGTCGGTTAAGCGTCCGACTTCAGCCAGGTCCGATCTTGCGGTCCGTGAGTTCGAGCCCGCGTCGGGCTCTGGGCTGATTGCTCGGAGCCTGGAGCCTGTTTCCGATTCTGTGTCTCCCTCTCTCTCTGCCCCTCCCCCGTTCGTGCTCTGTCTCTCTCTGTCCCAAAAAATAAATAAACGTTGAAAAAAAAAAATTAAAAAAAAAAAATAAAAAATAAATAAATAAATAAATAAATAAATAAATAAATAAATACTTAAAGATATTCCCAGATGCTATCACCCAAGGATGGAAAAAGAGAGAGAAACCTTTAAATATAACTTTTGTTTCAGAATGAGAGAGGTGGCAGTATAATGTTTGCCAAAGAACATACTGTAAGCACAACAGCTTGGGGGGGGGGGGGGGGGGGGATTAAGCGTAGTTCTTTACCAAAAACAAAAGCAAAAAAACCTGCATCTGTACCAAAAATTAGCATACTTCACCTAAAAACAGCGCGCGTGGTTTCCTCTGAAGTAGTTGCATTAGGATCTGCCCCAGCTTCTAAAAGAATGTGTACAATCTTCCATAGTCCTTGACTTGCAGCAAGATGCAAGGCACAAAAGCCCTCAAATGTCTTTGTCTTAATGTAGTTTTCAGATGAATCTATGTAAAAATAAAAATAAGAAAGTCAACTGCAAGGTACCACTATTTCTTGTGATTAAAAAGCAAAGATTCCAAGAAGAATTTAATGAAATATTAAATTGTAATTATAAACGGGAGGTCTCACTTTAAAACTCTCTAGAAAATCAAGAAAAAGTTCTACAGGGGTCACAGTGTGAACAGCTCCTGGTATTCCTTACACACAAATTCTGTCCACAAACTCATCTTCTATTCTCTCATTTTTGGTGGGCAGGGAAAGGGGAGTGGCAGGAGTTGAAAATAACACAAAGAAGATCTGAAGAGGATGCAGCACCAAGATTTGCTTAAGCAGGATTTACTAAAATAATACTCAATTTGATTTTTTTTTAATTTCTGAGTTTCCATGAGAGGAATGGTCTCATGTCAAGCATTACTTTCTGTATTCAACTAATAAAATGAGGGTAGTTTAAAATACTCCTTTTCTGGGGTGCCTGGGTGGCTCAGTCAGTTAAGCGTCCGACTTTAGCTCAGGTCATGATCTCGCGGTCTGTGAGTTCGAGCCCCGCGTCGGGCTCTGGGCTGACTGGAGCCTGCTTCAGATTCTGTGTCTCCCTCTCTCTCTGACCCTCCCCCATTCATGCTCTGTCTCTCTCTGTCTCAAAAATAAATAAACGTTAAAAAAATTTTAAATACTCCTTTTCTAACTTAAGACTACAGTGAGTACTCAAGATTGTATTTCTAAAATAATAAAATGTACTCCATTTCCAAAGAAATCAAACAGTGGCATACAACTTCTACTTTAAGGTTTCTGAGGTTTATCTGTTATGAAAATCTCAAGGTTTCTAGTAACATTAAAATTATGTAAATAATGGCTACGTTAATTTTTGTGTAATTCCAAAGCAAAATGAACTATTGAAGTCACATGAAGTGACTTTAGAAAGTGACTTTCTGGGACACCTGGGTGGCTCAGTCGGTTAAGCGTCTGATTCTTGGGTTTCAGTTCAGGTCATGATCTCACCGTTCGTGAGTTCAGGCCCCTCATCAGACTCTGTGCTGCTAGCACAGAGCCCGCTTCTGATCCTCTGTCCCCCTCTCTCTGTCCCCGCCCCACACTCTCTCTCTTGCTCTCTCAAAAATAAACCGTAAATAAATTTTTAAAATTAAAAAAATGTTTACAAGTCTCAAACTTTACAGATGCACAATTAAACTGCAAAATAGAGCAGTTATATTTTTAAAGCTCATATCACAAAAACGGTGTTTCCCAGATTAGTCAGAAACTGACCTTTATTCAGATATCCACAAAACTATGAAGTTAAGAGAAAAACTAGGAACACATACACATATATAGATACCAGACAGCTTCTATTTTTTTTAAGTATTTATTTATTTATTTTGAGAGAGAGACTGTGAGCAGGGGTAGGAGGGGTGCAGAGAGAAAGAGAGAGATAAATCTCAAGCAGGCTCCATGCCGTCAGCACAGAACCTGATGTGGGGCTTGATCCCACAAACCATGATATCATGACTGAGCCAAAATCAAGAGTCAGATGCTTAACAACTAGCCACCTAGGTGCCCCACACAGACAGCTTCTAAATCTTTTTTTTTTTTAACGTTTTTTTATTCATTTTTTTTTTTTTAAGAGAGAGGGACAGAGGGCGAGCAGGAGAGGTGCAGACAGACAGGGAGACACAGAATCTGAAGCAGGCCCCAGGCTCTGAGCTGTCAGCACAGCTGGAACCCACCAACTGGGAGATCAAGACCTGAGCCAAAGTCAGTCACTTAACCAACTGAGCCATCCAGGTGCCAAAACACAGACAGCTTCTAAATGGGAAATCTCAATATTATAAAGATGTGCATTCCTCTCAAAATAATTAATAAATTTATTATAATTCTAACCAAAATGTGAGAAGACCTGTTGTGGTTTGGTTGGTTGCTTTTACGATACTTGATAAAGTGACTAAAGTTGATAGAGATGGAGAGGACAGGTAAGAATAACAAAGTTAGAAAAATAAAGAAAGCAGTACTAAGAGGAGACTAGACCTTACTGCATACACTAAACCAGGTCTTAAAGTTAGAATAAGTAAACCAACGTGGTGATAATACAAAGGCAGAGAGGAGGGTGCCCATCAGGGAGAGACGAAGAGCCACAGAAGCAAAATGAGACTAAGAGATGATGGCTGAAAAGAAGCCGACCTAGGCCAGTCTTGCATTAGATATACTGAGGAATTTGTTTTGGAAAGAAGGAAGGATGTTCTCTTCCACGAGGAACGAAGAGAGATACGACTTAATCATAGCCATTTAAAAAACTGTATAACACAAAGAGTGACACTTACTTAATGTATGCAATGAAAAAAAAAAAAAAAACCAACCAGGTGGGTACAGTCATGGAATATCAGGATAGAATGGAAACTGTGAGAAAGTGTCTAATTGGACTACAAATGGATGACACTTTAGAAATGGTTTTTATGACCAGAAACTAACCGTAAGGCTAAGACAAAAGGAAGTTGTATATATACACTGTAGTCTGGTTGGTAAAGTTGTTTATCATAGGGGGAAAGATGAACAATTCTGAAACCACCATCTATGTACAATAAGCTCAAATAAACAAAGGAATGGTAGATAGCGACAGGTTTCTCACTATTAAAAAGGTGAGGTTACAGATAAGCAAAGGAGGAAGGCTAGAATGAACCAAACGGTACTGGATTAGAATCCAGACATTAGCATGACTTATATTTAGCTTTAATACAGAATACAGATGGAGGATACTGAAATGCTTATAGGCATGTGTATACACATGGGTTATAATAAATATGTTTCCTAGCCCTGTCTGCTGAAAAGGCTTAAAAGCAGTGACACACCAGTAGCAACAATGCACAATCAGTGCCTAAATCTTGGTTTTGAGAACTGTTCTCCAATAAAAGGAACCAGGGCTCCTAAGAAAATGGCTGATTCTAGGATGGGCACACAGAATCTACAAATGAGCCTGGACCATCTTCTAGGTTAAAGAAAGTAAAAAGTGCTCAAAAAACAAAACATGGGACATGCCAAAGAAACACAAGAGCTGATCTGAAGAGCACTCAATGACGAAACCTAGAACATTTGAGTCAACAAAAATAAATATCATATGGATTATAAACGCAATGTATAAATAAATATACACTGGTCCATGCAGATATAAATGATTGAATAAATATAATGGGAATAAGCTATATTTAAGTATCAGATACATCCAATAATCTATGTAAATACTCCCCACCCCCCACCTCCAAGGAAGGAGAGCTTAATTCCCACCTGAATGATTTGAGGGCCACCATTCGTGATTTGCACACACACCCATCTATATGAAAGGGAAAAAATACTCCTGTGCAATTATCTATGAAGTAAAGAAAAGAAAGGCCCTTCCCATGCAGGATGAAAAACAGTGAATTCAGTTACTACTAAATTGAAATCTTAAAGATTTCACCGATAGAACAAAATAGATACATTTGAATAGTTTATCTCTAAAACCACTGGACCAGGAAACTTACATGGTGGAGCAAATGCAGTGGATTTGGAGTTAGAAGATTTAGGCTGTAATCCTGGCTCCACCAGTTCTCTATTGGATTACTCTTTGGGTAAATTACTCAAACTCCCTGCAGCAGTTTCCTTAACAGTAAAACAAGGATAAAACAGCTGGCCTGAACCCTCAAAGGGGTTCAACAGAATTACAAAATTTATGTACTGTCACAGTTGTTACAAATTAAATCTCCAAAACACCATTTTCAGAAAGTTTTCAGGATCCAATATAAATTGGTTTTGGAAGTTTCAATGATAAACTGCCCTCCTTAATTGGTATCCAGGGACCAAGGGGACCTTACCTATCTGGTACTGGAATACCAACAACCATCCTCTCATTCTCATCCTTTCTTTTATAAGGGTTCTTGGGAAAATGGCTCATAATACTGTTTTTAATGCCTTAACCTCTACTTATTTCTCACTGGAGGGCAAAGCAGTCTCTGCTTCTATTCTACTTACTGAAAATTTAAATGTAAAGGCATTCAAGACTTCATAATGGGTAAACCCATAATGGGCACTTCGGTTCTGTAATGACAACTTGTGAGTTCTTTCTTGGCTGCACCTTGAGGATTGGGGCCATGTCAGCTGGACCAATGCCAGCCAGCTGACACCTGGGCAGCAATAACAAGAGTTGACTTTAACATTCTAGCAATTATACCACAACCCTATGATTCCTAACACAAAGTGTATTTTTACTTATAAATGAATAGTAAACTTGCTTACTTGTTTAAGTGAGAAATGGTACACTTTTGTTTTCTAAGAAAGAAAGCAAAAACACATGGTTTTAATAAGCGTTAAATATTCATTAACATAGGTTAAATATTAAGATCAGAACCTTATCTCAACAACTGAGCCACAATTTGATGATGGCCAAACAAATTTAAGATGTGCCAATCACAAAGAGTGATGAATGTCCATTTCAGGTAGCTGAGAAAGTCAAGTACTTTGCACAATCATTATGCTTTACTTAGCAATTCTAAGAAAAGGTTGGGTATAAGATAATTTCCACAACAAACATTTTCACCATGGGCAAAACTTTCAGATAACCCTTTAAGAGATTCATCATGCATATAAGATGAAGGGAAAAAGTCCGTGGAAAGGAAGAGGTTGAAGGCATTACAAAGACATGAGACACTATAAAAAATTAAGACTAGGAGAAAATATATGAAATAACTGAACCACATGTAACAGCAAAGGATTAATGTCCAGAATACACAGACTTCTTTAAAGACAAAGTTTGCCTAGAACTTCCAAAGAGAAAGGCTACATGAGAATGAAATGAACATAGAGAAATGCAGACATAAGAGAAAGAAAGACCCAGAGTCCTGACAACATCGTTTTGAATAGGAGCATCTGGCAATGCCTGAAGGGACCTACCACTCAGACTTAATATTTACATAAGCACTATATGTCCCTTATTTGTTTTTGAAGTTTTTTAAATTTCTATTTAAATTCCAGTTAGTTAACATACAATGTAATATCCATTTCAGGTGTCCAATACAGTGATTCAATACTTACATACAACACCTGGTGCTCATAACAATATATTTCCGTTCTTTGTGTTAACTAGTTTGAATTATTTCTTTCATTCATTACTGAAAAAGTTCTGATTAATATTATGGATAATTTAGCCATGTCTATCAATATTTTAACTTTGCATATTTCTTGCACCAGCACTTTGACTTCTAAAACTCCATTCTATAGAAATATACACCCATGTCACAAAGTTACAATATAAGGATGTTAACTGAAGCACCACTTATAAGAACCCATCAATAGGAGAATTATTAAATATATTACATCTATACTATTAAATACCATGAAACAGTTCTTTTACTCAGTGAAATCGGGAGCTATTGCAGAATTCTGAACAGAAGAGACAGACATTAGTCTTTGATACACTAAGACTAGATTATGGTAGGATGAGGAAGAAGTAAGAGCAGAAACTGAGGTTAGGATGCTATTAGAGCAATCCAGGCAAAGAGATATGTGACTCAGACCAAGGTCTTAGAGGTTGTGAGGCAGTAAGAGTGATGTGAATTTGTGGATGTGTACACACACACACACACATAAAGATGTGCTGACTGGGTGAGGGATATAAGAAAAAGGAAGTAATTAAGGATGGCCCAGTTTCTGGCCTGAGTTGGAATGATGGAATGTTTCTAATCTTACAGATAAACAAACTGAAGAACCAAGAAGTTAAAAGACCTGTCCTTTTATCCCGCCAGGATAAAGTGGTGAAGTCAGCAGAGCCCAGGTCCATCTGAACACAACTCTTAATCACTATGCTATGGTGTCTATTTATCTAATGATCTTCAGCATCTATTATCATGCCCAATATGACAGCGTAATATTTTTTAACTAATAAAAAGTACTATGAATTAGCTCATATTTGCCAAATAAAAATGTTTGTTGGTGATAGCTACAGTTAATTATAAGATTTTAAGTGATCTTTAGTCAGTAAATGGTTTACTACTGAATGGCATGTATAATTTCCACTGAAGATCATTATTGTCCTCCAAGATGTAAAGATTCATGAAATCTCAACATCTATTAAATGAACTTCCAAAAAGCAAAGAAGACAAGCAAATTTGTTATGTGTATTAACACTTCACACAGAAAGTTAAAATGAAAGGGACGCCTGGGTCGCTCAGTCAGTTAAGCGTCAGACTTTGGCTCAGGTCAGATCTCATGGCTTGTTGAGCTCGGGCCCCACGTCGGGCTCTGTGCTGACAGCTCAGAGCCTGGAGCCAGCTTCAGATTCTGTGTCTCCCTCTCTCTCTCTGTCCTTCTCCCACTTGCCCTCTGTCTCTTTCTCTCTCTCAAATATAAGTAAACATTAAAAAAAAAAAAGTTAAAGTGAAAAAAATACATACACACATTAAATTTCTAACTAATCCATGCTGCATTTGAATGCTCTTCTCCAACTTGAATGAGAAGATCATCTCTAATTTTTAGGCTATATTTTGGATCTAAACTGAAACGACAGTAAAGCAAAACCTTTCTAAGCATTCTTTTTGTGTAGGCTTAAGTACTTTCATACTTTAGTACACTAATAAAAGGTATAGGTTTTTTGAAGTTTATTTATTTTGGGAGAGGGAGAGAGAGCAGGGGAGAAGCAGAGAGACAGAGAGAGAGAGAGAGAGAGAGAGAGAATCCCAAGCAGGCTCCGTGCTGCCAGCACCAAGCTCCACACAGGGCTCTATCTCATGAACCATGAAATCATGACTTGAGCTGAAATCAAGAATCGGCAGTCCCTTAACCAACGGAACCATCCAGGTGTCCATAAAAGGTATGTTTATGAATCTCTGGCAGTTCACTAATATTAGAGGAAGTTCAAGGAGACAGAAATTATATAATAAAAGACCGGAGAATTATGAATTAAGTAAAACACAGGTACAGCAAAGTATAAAGAAAAACAAAAATGTCAAACTTGTTTTGGAAACTTTTAAGATTAACCCATAATACTAAGTTAACTGGTACAGATATAAAGATGTCACTGTCACCAATAAGCAGAAGAGACCTCACTTCACTTCTCAAGACTAAAAACATATGCTCTTCATCATCACACTTAGCCATATGCTAAGTAGTCAGCTACCATTCGTCACTGATCAATGTTCCTGAACTTGAATCTTCCAGGTAAGTTTACATTGTAATCTTTTTTAAAAGGCAGGGGATCTGAATAAAGTATGGACTTTAATTTACAAGAGGCGGAATGGGCCATAAGAAATATTGAGAGAGACAGACACAGCATGAGTGGGGAAGGGGCAGAGAGAGAGAGGGAGCACAGAATCCAAAGCAGGTTCCAGGCTCCCAGCTGTCAGCTCAGAGCCCAACGCAGGGCTGGAACTCACAAAGCGGGAGATCATGACCTGAGCTGAAGTCAGAGGCTTACTGGACTGAGCCACCCAGGAGCCCCTTATAAAACACTTTTATTTAAAGTGACCTATAGCTTTTCTGTCCCATTCTAGTTTTTAGTGAATCAAGTAATCAAATCTGATAGAATTTTGGACATTAATTCCAACTATAGAGAACAACCGAATTCATGGCAGACAGCGACCAAAACTGTTTCGACCTCCTAAAATAAGTCATATAGCTGCTTCCTAATCTCTGCACACTCTACTTCCTAATTCTGGTAAACTAGTTTTATCCAAAGTTTACTTCATAATAGTGAACTCTAATAAAAATACAGTGAGATAATTTTATTTGGCCATTTATATCAACTAGTCACATAGCTATGTGTGGCTATCTTAAGCTCCAAAAACATCACGCCTAAAAAAGAAGTCATTAAAAATGAAAGGATATATGTATATGTACACACACACACACACACACACACACACACACACCGGAAAATTACTCAGCCATCAAAAAGAATGAAATCTTGCCGTTTGCAACGACATGGATGGAGCTAGAGTATATTATGCTAAGTAAAATAAGCCAGTCAAAGCTAAACAAATACCATATGATTTCACTCATATATGGATTTTAAGAAACAAAACAGATGAGCCTAAGGGAAGAGGAAAAAGGAGAGAAGGGGCTGCCTGGTGGTTGTCAGTTAAGCATCGGAATCTTAATTTCAGCTCAGGTCATGATCTCACATTTCGTGAGATTGAGCCCCACATTGGGCTGTGCACTGACGGCATGGAGCATGCTTGGGATTTTCTCTCTCGCTCTCCCTCTCCCCTTCCCCCACTCATATTCCTGCTCTGTCTCTCTCTCAAAACAAATAAATAAACTTAAAAAAAAGAGCAGTTCTATATGTAGTAAATAATGTAGGGACACCTGAGTGGCTCAGTCAGTTAAGCATGCAACTATCAGTTTTGGGCTCAGGTCCTGATCTCTCAGCTTCGTGGGTTCAAGCTCCACACAGGCTGTGCTGGCAGTGCAGAGCCTGCTTGGGATTCTCTCTCTTTCTCTGCCCCTCCCCTACTCATGCTATCTCTCAAAATAAATGGACTTAAAAAAAAACGTACATCAAGCATCTAGTATAATGACCGTTACAAAGCAGTGCTCAATCACCATTATCTCCTCGACCCTACCCATCATCTCCTATCAGAATCTCTCATTTAGTCTCTTACTGACTCCTACTCTCAGTAGTGAGCTGGCAAATGTGTCACTGGCTCTCAGGGGGAAAAAAAACCCAAATTTAAAGCTTTGGTTCATAGCACTGGTTGATTTCTCCCATGTAAATATTCCCACTTGGCTGATCTCAGGTTACAAGCATGAAGTCAATTCAACACAGAGTTGGAAAGAGATGTGCAGTAGCACATAGTTACTCTCTGTCCCATTACCCTGTTTTATTCTCTCTACAACGCTTTTATGTTTTGAAATTATCTTGTTTAATTATTTAAGTATAGTCTGTGTCCCCTGACAGGAATATAAGCATCATAAAGGCAGGGACTTTGTCTATCCTGTTTTCTAGTGTGAACTCGGTGGGGGGGGGGGGGGGGGGTCGTTAAAGTACTTGTAAAGATTCCCCAAATTAAGGAAACTGAATAAAAAAAAAAAAAAAAAGACTAACTCAACCAAAGCACAAACACCCTCAATTTCAGTAACATTGCTCCTTCTGTTTGGAAAAGGAAGAAAGAATAAACATGACTAGTAACTACCAAATCCTTAAAAGAGCAGACTATTCTTGCCATATCATCTAGCTCAAACAATAAAAATGGGCCAGGCACAGCAAGTTACATACAAGGGACAACATTTATAGATGTCCAGCTGGAACACCATACAGGCAATGGTGGCAATCTCACCATTCTTAATAATGCATAGGCAGTTTTTTTATGGTCATAGAAAAGGAAAACAAATACCATGGTTGATAAGTCACATTACCTTTTTTATGGTTTATTAATCCAGCTTGTAGGCCCAGCTCCCATACCTTGAATGTACTTTACCTGCATGAATTAACATCCGTAAACATTCTACAGAGTTGTGATAAGCTGCTTCATGAATTGGCATCCATCCCCTGTTATCAGCAACATCAACGCTACGTCCCTTTCTGAGCAGTTTTCTTAAGACTTTAACATTGCCTTCCCTGGCAGCAAGTCCAACCGTGGAGCATGTGTCAGAGTAAGCCTCTGTAAAATCCATTCCTTTGACCAGTCTATAAAACAAGGCAGAAAGAAAACACTATAGACAATAAAACAACACTGTACTCCTAGAGATTAGCAGATAGAAGCAGGCCTGTCCTGCAACTCTCACAGGACTGCAGAGGAAAAGCCTGAGGTGGAGAAAGAGACCTGTCATGCCACATCTTCTACTAGAGTCTAGAGCAGGAAGCATCTCTGGGAAATTAGGATTCCCTGGAATGTTCTTATTAAAGAAATCAAGGAAGTTTTAAGTGTTCTATCATTCCTTCTCTGGAAATGTCTGAGCATCTCCTTCCTGCAGGCCTCTGCTCCTGTTCATACCCCACCAAAATGCATTCACTGCAATTCTATAGATGAGGGAGCTAAAACACCTCCAGTTAACCCCAAATATGTACTCTATTACGTAGAGATGGCCATTTAACTAAAAATGCTTAGCCTCAAGAATGTGTAGCCCTCTCCAGGAAAAAGCTAAACCCAAAAAAGGAATGAAGGAGATTTATTGAAAGGAACAAAGATAAGTAATAATTGTAGTTTTTCTGCTGGTCCTTTCCAAAAGGGGCAGAACATATTCTCTTTCTTTGATAAAACAGTCCTACTTACAGAATATACTGGAACGAACAAGAGAGTCGAGCTTTCCTACATAAGTCCATAAAGTTCTTCACAGCATTAGTGACCTTTTCCTCATCATCTCCCTCCAAAGTTCATTCCACCTTCCCTTGGAGTCAATGTCCAGTATAGTTGTCAGTATATGACTCTCACAAAGACAGTTTCTGGTTAATCCCACTATGAGGCTAAGGTTCAGGATTCTCAGGGGAAGAGTTATCTCCCAAGGGGAAGTCCCTCTCAGTAAAACTTCTATCCCAGCCTTCCTTAGTTTCTTTAGTAATCTTAGGAGATGGTTCAGGACATGCCAACATGTCTAGTCCAATGCAGGTAGAAAACTTTCTAGAACTACATTCTAAATTATTTATCCAGAAATCCATTACTTATTTATTAATTTAATTAATCCATTAATTAATTAATTAATCCATTAATAAACAGCCAATAAACAGCCACGGGTGGTCAAAGAAGGGAGAAACTTATGAGGGATGTGAGCTGGGTCCCCAAAGTACAGAAGGATCTGAAGAGCATTCTTAAGGAGAATGAAAGACACGATTATGTAAATGACAAAAAAGGTGAGTAAGACACAGTAAATAGGCAAACAGTTCACTTTGGAAAGAGGATTAGGTAAGCAAAGAATAGGAGGAAAATGAACTTATGGAGTGTGAGAAATATGCCACTGACCAATCAAAGTAGGGAAGGAGAGACTCAGGGGCAGTGAAGCAAGGCTTTAATCAACTTTCTTGCAAGAGGGAGTGTCTGATGGGCAGGCACAGTTGGGACAGTTACCGCAGGCAATTTATCTCTTAGCCTGAAGTCCCTCCCCCGATTCCTCATTGGCTGAGTACTACAGAGGTTACAGCCTTACCTGGGTGTCGTCTATGCCCATGTAAGGCAAAAGGTAGTCTGGCTGGAACAAACGTACATTCCTTTAGGTAAGGCACAGAGACTTCAGTTCTTTGGCAAGTGCTCATTGCAAAGCCCTCAAAAATAAGACCACAAAAATGGAGAGGGGGAAGAAGAACCAGGAAGTGAAGTATTTAAGAGTTTGACACTCCACAGGGTGGTCGAAGGGGAGGGGGTGGTTAGTACCTATTTCCAATAGGTTATTAACCTATTGTTAACTAGACAGCACAGATTTAATTGATATTTCTGAAAATGAATCATCTCACTTAATTCTCACAATCCCTCCTCTTCTAAGTTGATTCCATTTTCATTAAAGGTTAATTTGGGCACAAGGCAGGGACATTTGTTTTTTTTTTAAGAGCAATCTTAAGCCTGAGGGGGTCTGTGTGGTTGGCCTCCCAGCATTGTTCTAAAATATGTTTTGCTTTTGTTTTCAACCCAGGGACCTCAGGTCCTAACCCTTTCCCTCTTTGCCTACTAATCCCATCTTTTCCTATCATATTCCCCTCTTGAACACCTGACTCCTAACTGCCATTAGGAATTGGGACAACAACTGCTCCTGCTGAAAGGGGGCAATGACAGGAGTACAGCAGTCAGGGCAGGTTCAGAGCTCAATCCTGAGGTCCAAATAATGGGAGGGTATTTGGGACGCCTGGGCTAGCAAAATTTTCTTATTTTTCTGGCATATGCAAAGCTTCTACAAATAACATACAAAAGAAAAAAATTTTTTAAAGAAAAAAAAGTATTAGACCAACAAGCATTAATATTCCAAATGCATTGTCTCCTAGGGAGGAGGTCACACCATGTAAGTAAAGATGCAACCGTAGTCATCCACAAGATCCCTAACCTGTCTGGTCATTTTCTTTTTTTTTTTAATTTAACTATAGCTTTTCCTTCCTCTTCCATATTTATTTGAATCTTGTGATATTGTTGTTAGAATAATTAAATATTTGAACTAATTTTTGGTTCTCAATTCTCAAATCTTCCTTTGGCCATCCAGTTTCCATAGGAACAACTCCATGAGGCATAATTAATTTTACCTCAAAGAAAGATTGATCTTCTATATCCAGATTACTATAACTGTAGGGAAATGTTTATCCCCCCTGGAGCTAGTAGCACTATAGTCCCTAATCCAGTCATAATGTCTCTTTCTAGCAAGGGAGTAGGGCTCTATGGCATTATCAAAAAATGTGGGAAAAAAAGTCTCCCCATATGCACCCCGGTGGCTGAAAGAAAATTTAGTCATAAGTTTTCTTGAATTGTTACTCTGCGTTTGGATAGTTGGCTGGGAGTGGAAGATCCAGTGTCAAGAAGGAAATCAACCAGATTTCCTTATATTTCTAGAGTTACCCAAGGCCCTGGGTTTCCAATAGACAGATGATTCAGGGGAGTCACCATGAAGAGCCCAGGACCCATCCGTTCCTTTCAGGGACACTGGTTATCTGAGCTCTCGAATTTGAGGTCCATGAGGGCATTCAGATTTTCCAGTGATTGTCTCCACACAAAGGGTATGGCTTACAGGGTTCTGACTTTGTCTCCTCTGAGGACATTCTCATTTCCAGTGCCCTGAACAGCACATAAACAGCACTTGGTGCCAGGACCTTGGGAAGTCTGGTCTGACATAGTAAAGCCTTAGTTTTTTTTTTTTTTTTTACATCTCCTTTCCCGTTCCTTATTCTCTTAATCTTGACTGTAATGTACCTAATTGGCAGCTCATAAGAGCTCCTCCAGGGTTCCTTCCAAGCCAAGAGCCATTTTTGCAGCTCCCTTGGAGTATCTGCTGCTCATGGAGTGACAAATTTGTTTTTTGAATCGTCTCAGCTTCAGGGGGTGTCAGGGGGAGACAGCATATATTTAACCTTAACCTTTCCAGAAAGACCACCAGGCTCTTGTCCTGTGTCTGTAAAACAGGGGCTAATTTTGCATAATTAAGGGTTTAACTCTAGACCTCCATACTTTCTCCAAAACACAAGCTTGGAAGTGGCAATGATACCATCCCCAATGGGATTCTCATAGTCCCAATTAGGATCTCGGGGTGTACAACTGCCTGAACCCAAGTAGGAAACTAGGAGTTCCCTATAGTACCTCCAGTCCCATGATAATTAAGAAGTTGCTTGTCCTCATATCTCTCAGGTGGGGCCAGAACACCACACTTCTCTGTCTCATTAAGAGTCTGATTCAACAAAAGCATTTTATCTTTCCAGGTCAACTCAAAACATACCTAATATTCTGAAAAACTTATCTGGATCATCAGAAAAGTTACCTATTCTTTTATCTGTCTCAAATCTCAAAATGAAAAAACTACTTGTAATCTTATCATGGTAGTGCCTCCTTGTGTTTCTCTTTCCAGCACTCTAGCTTCTTGTAGGGGAAACACGCCTGTCACATTATGGGGAAGGCCTGAATACGGTGGGCAACAAGTACAAGTGAGCTATACTGAGCTAAGTGTAGCAAAATGGCTCCCATGTATCCCAGTAAAAGCCTTTCATATATCATAGTCATCCATCCCTCATATGCCTCTACAGGCATCCATTCCTCTAAATGTGGAAGCCTTTGGAGGTTGGCAGCCCTCTACCCAGACTTTGGATCAAAGGAGGAGCAATTTCAAACCAAGTCTTGAGCAAAACAACTGAAAAGGGCGTGTTGTCCTTCCCTTTCTGTTAAAATCATAGTTCTTGCCATCTCTTTGGGCAAAGGAGAAAAAAACACCTTTCCTTTTTTTTTCTCTTAATCAGAAGCAGACCAACAATCTAAGAAAATGTTGTCTTTTTAACAGAGAGTAAAGCAGAATTTAATCTTCTACCAGTGTACTTTTAAAATCCATTTATTTAACCTTAGTCCATTGTGATCACACAATATTCCTTTCCAAAGATTTCCCTTCAAGAACCTTCTACAACTTTCCTTTGTATTTAGGATTTTGTCCCAAGCCATTCCTCTCTAACCAGTCTCATTTAGGGCAAAATTATTTTCTTTTGCCTCCAACAAAAATTTGCTTGTTTTTTTTATTTTTTTATATATCTACTTTTACATAGAAAGTTGCTTTCCTTATTTCCATCAATCTTAACTGAATTTAGCAGAACCTTAGTCTCCAGTGAAACAAAGTAGTTATCAATTGTGAACTATTATATCAGAATTCTTTAGATGGCAATTTTATGAATCAACTAAGCACAAAGAATGCTTACCAACAGACCCAAATACCCTTAGTTTCTCTACAAAAAGAAGTTAAATGCACAAACCTATGCTTAGTAATCAAGGCTTTAACATTTTATCTCATTAAATATCCAATGAATTTAATCCCATTTATTGTGCAAAAAAGTTTAAAGTTTCAGGCTATCAAAGACTTTGAAAGCTATCTTAACAATTACCCACCCAGGAAAACTTGAGATAAAATTAGCCATCATTTTAAGTCCTCTTTTTGCTAACAAATTTCAACAGAGATAACAAAAGCTTACTTGACCTTTAGTAAACCTAGGTAATAAAACTGTAACATTAAGGCAGCCTTCCTTAAGGCTCTGCAGGTCTAGCTCTGCACGTTTCAAGTGTCCATCAGTGGACTACAAGCTGTAAGATTTATTTAAGCTACATTTCTCTTGCCTTTGTTTTCCTAATCATTTCCCCCTTTCATCTCAATCATTTTCTCAATAGTTACAATAATCTTAACTGTTTTTGTCTCTCCTCATCCCTCTTTACAAATATCTTTTGTGCCTCCCTGAGCAGTTCTTCTGCTTCTCATTGCATCCATCCATCTTCTGTAACTTTTTGGCAATATCAGGCCAACTTCTAGTGATAAATTAATCTTCAGGAGACTCTGCCCCACTAGTTTCTCTGGATCTAGGCCTGAATATTTCATTTGACCTCTAAGCCTCTGTAAGAAAACAGCTGGGGTTTCCTCCTTCTCTTTCAGTATCTCAAAACCCTTGCCGACATTGACATCTTGGAGCTGATTCCCTGATTCCTTTGATATTAGCTCTTAAATCCTGCATCTTAACCCTGTCCCCCAGATCATTATTGTCCTAATCAGGGTCTACTCTGGCAAACTTTTACTCAGCTGGCTGAACACCCTTGCCAGGAGAGTAAGTTTCATATTTAATGCCGATAACTCTAAATACATGTCTATCTCAAACCAACAAACTTAAATTAGTTTAAACGGTAAATATGTTTCAACTGCATCCACTTAAAGTCAATCACTTGCTCCCCATTGTCAGTTTTACCAGGGACACCAGTGGGGGAATCTGAGGTAGATGGTTCAAGTGGGTGTTCTTCATTCCTTGACAATGAGGGTGTGAGGAGGAGCCAAAGATGCTGAAGTCACCAAGGAGTATATAGAATCAGTTATGCAGACCTCACCCTTAGGTGGGGCAGAATCAGGAGGAGGGGAAGGGGAAGGCAGAAAGAGGACAGGTGCTAATAGAAGGCAGAGAATGATTCTGGTTGTCAGCTTGGACAGAGGAGCAGGTACCATGTTTGTTTGGGGTTTTTTCCCCCACCAAAGTGGAAATATGGAGTCTATGTCAGGACTGAGAAGACAGGGAATTTCCTCAAAACAAAAGAAAGGAGTTTCAGCAGCTGCTTGGGATTATTCCTTAAAGTATCCCTCCTGAGGTAGACTAACCACAGACAACTGGCTCTGATTATCATAGTCATCAACCCAGGAAATGAATGAGGGAGAATGCCCCACATACATCTCCACCAGCAACCAGAGGAGGCCGGTTTAGACAATCATTAGTGTCCCATTAATAGACCTTTTTTTTTCCTCATCTCCTAAGGAGTATTGAGGCCAGTATTACAAAAGAAGATGAGTTTGTTTGTTTTTTCAACCTTGCAATATGAATTTCATTCCAATGGGTTAGAAGGCATTCCAAGGAGAGTCCTTGGGGACTGATGAAGAGCCCACGTTTCCTCAGTCTCAGCATAATCCCTTTCCTCCAGTGTACTAGAACTTTTATCATTTGCATAATGGACTAGGGCCTGATGGACCCAGTTCTCCTCTGAGCCAAAAAACAGATGGCCCTTTAACTGGGTCTTTAGTCCAAACAAAATAGCAGAATTTGATCATTTTATGTTTGTCCTTATTCCCTGTATCCTCTCTGTACTACAATAGACTATCTGAGGGAATATGAAGAGACCCCACCTCTTTGTGGGTTTCTCTTCCCTTACCCCTAGGCCTAGAATTTTTGTTCCCCATCCTAGACCAGGCTAGTTCCTGCTCCTGAGTTTCCCTCGGGGCACCAAAGGCCCCTTAATGGAGGTTTCCTGTACTCTCCAGAACCAACTTTGTCCGTCTCCACCTGTTTTCTTTGCGGGAGAACTGAACCACAGATCTAGACTCCACATTCCTTTCATATCTAGAATACGTCTCAGTCACACACACTCAGCCTCTCACAATTTCCCATCCCCCAGGCAATACTTATAGTCCAATTTTCCTACCTTGGTCTGTGCACAGAGTTACCAGGTTGCCGCGGTGCCTTTTACGCTTTCCCCAGGGTCACTTCTTCTGTCTCCAAATGCAAAAATCTTGAGCTCCATGGATTCTAAAGGGACCAGGGGCCTGTCCGTGGAAAGGGCATGCAAACCGGGGTGGGAGATGTCTCCTCTCTCGCAGGAGGACCTAGACCCCCACGGGTAGAGGTGAATCCTGGGCAAGCCCCCAAATGTGAGAAATATGCCTGCTGACCCAATCAAAGGAGGGACCCAGAGACTCGGGGAGCACAGTGAAGTGAGGCTTTGATCAATGTTCTGGCAAGAGCAATATGGACAGGCACACTTGGGGCAGTTACAGCAGTCAATTTATCTCCTAAGGTGAAGTCCCTCCCATCATTCCTCATGGGCTGAGTACTACAGAGGTTATAGCCTTACCTGGATATCACCTATGCCCAAGTAAGGCAAAAAGTAATCTGACTATTGTACTATATGCTAACTAACTTGGATGTAAGTTAAAAAAATAAATTAAAAAAGAAAAAAAAAAAAGATGTGGTAAATACATACAATGGAGTATCATTCAGCCACCAAAAAGGAAGGTATCTTGCCACTTGTGACAACATGGATAGACCTTGAGCACATTATGAAATAATGTCAGATAAGTCAGAAAGAGAAAGGCAAGTACTATATGATACCAGTTTTATGTGGAATCTAAAAAGCCAAATTTGGAAAAAACAGAATAAAATAGTGGTTTCCAGGGAGGGCGTGGGTAATAAATTGATGTTGTCTAAGGGTACAAACTTGCAATGATAGTAAATTAGCCATAGAGATCTAATGAACAGTGTAATGAATCCAGACAATATGGTATTATAATTGTATAATGTGATAAATACTGCTATAACAAGAATCATATTAAAATATAGAAATGTATCAAACTAATACATTGTACACCTTAAATTCACATGATGGTATATGTTAAATGTTAATAAATAAATAATAAATAATAAATAAATAAATAAAGCCTTTTTAAAAAAAAGTAATCTGATTGGAACAAATGTATATTCCTTTAGGTGAGGCACAGAGACTTCAGTTCTTTGGCTTGGACTCTTTGCAAAGCCTGTAAAAACAAGCCCCAGAAATGTAAAAGGGAAAGAACCAGGAAGTGAAGGGTCTAAGGGTTTGGGACTCCTTGAAGGGGGGTGGGGAGAGAAATCATACATAATTCCAATAAGTTGTGAACCTATTGTTAACTAAACAGCACAACTTTTATTTGACATTTCTGAAAATGAATCACCTCACTTACTTCTCACACAGAGGTAGCTGAAGGCCAAACTATGGAGAACTTTGAATGCCAGGCTACATTTTGTTGAACCATGCTGATGAGGTTTAGTGGTGATGGTGGGGGTTCAGAGCTGACGGCGAAGAAAAAATTCTTGAAGACAACTTCAGTGCAAAGAGGTGATTTTACTAAAACACAGGGACAGAGCTGTGGGCAGAAAGAGCTGCACTGGGGTTGTGAAGAGTGACTGGTTACATACCTGGGAGTTGTGTGTGGGAAGTAAAGTCAAGGGGAAGTTTCCAATGGGATTTTCATATTCTAAAGACTCACAAAATCCATGGAGGCCTAGCTATTGTCAACTAAGATTGCTTTTCCCTCTAACAAAGCCATTAACATTATGATAGTAGGGAGTTCCTGGACTTCAGGCTATTGATAAAATTGCCCCCTTTTTGTAATTGTACCAAGGTATTTGTAAACTGATGGAAACCCATGTCCTGTATGACTGTGATCTCTATCAGTTAACCATTTGTTTTTTTCCTTTGTTTTTGGGCAGCCAAGAGTGCCTGAGGGATATCACATATTTGGGCGCAGGGGGGTAGTGCTAGCTTGTGCTTGGCCTTTAGCTTGCCTTATGCTCCCTCATCAATGCTAACTTCCAGCTAAGGCCATTATATCCAAATTTCACAAAAAAAGAACAGACTACACAATTTATGGCAATTTATAAGCATATTCATCTGATACAAGAAAAAATTCTTTCTATGTAGGAAAAACACAAGCACATGCATAAGAATACTTCTCCAAAGACATTAAAAAATAGCATTCAAGTGAAAACAAGTATGAATCCCTTTCCGAATCTTACTGGCCTTCCTCATAATTACAAATGTTGTTAATGGATCTAGATTAACAGGAAATAACCTGAAAAAATATCAGAACTGGGTAGTATCTTTGAGCTTCTAAAGGGAAGAAGCCAAAAGAAATGTACTACTATCACCATTCCCCTCAAACCTTAATACCAACTAGTTCACATGCATCAACTGTATGTAAAATCTCCTTTTACAGAAATTTTCCTATTCTCTTGACTAAATAAAAGCATAAAGTCAAACAACCAAAAGTGATGTATAAACCTCAACTGGATCCTCGATGGTGAAAAAAATATCAAAGTATCAGCTACAGGGGTGTCTGGGTGGCTCACTCGGTTGAGAGTCTGACTCCTGATTTCGGCTCAGGTCTAGATCCCAGGGTTGCAGGATTGAGCCCCTTGTCGGGGCTCTGTGCTGAGTGTGGAGCCAGCTTGGGATTCTCTCTCTCTCTCTCTCTCTCTCTCTCCCTCTTCCTCCGCCCACCCCTCTCCCTAGCTCATGTTCTCTTTCTCTCTCTTTCTAAAGAATTAAAAAAAAAAATTAGTATCAGCTACAGAAAGCAATTATGAGACAAGGAAATCTGAGTATGTAATAGATATTTGATTATGTAATTCTGCTAATTTCCTTAGAAATGGCATTATGGTTATTAGGAGAAAGTCCTTATTCTTCAAGTACATAGCAATGAAAAGTAACAAATGCAACTTACTTTAAATGTTTTAGATTAAAAAGCATATATAGAGAAAAAAGAAATAAAGTAATTGTGGCAAAATGTCAATTTTTGGATCCACATGGCAAATATATGAATGGTCAGATACTTTTTTTCAAAATTTCTGCATCCCAAGCGATGTGACACTTAATCTTGGAGAATATATAAAAAGACCTGGTTATTCTTTAATGTTTTTTTATATAATTTTTTTTAATGTTTATTTTTTGCGAGAGAGAGAGTGAGAGAGAGAGAGACTGTGAGAAGGGGAGGGAGGGGCAGAGAGAAAGGGAGACACAGAATCCAAAGCAGCCTCCAGACTGAGCAGTCAGCACAGAGCCAAAGGCGGGGCTGGAACTCACCAACCTGGAGGTCAAGACCAGAGCTGAAATCAAAAGCTTAACCTACTGAGCCACCCAGGTACCCTAAGGCCTGGTTATTCTTAAAATGTTTTTATTTGTAGCAGTTTCTTGCTGGTTTCTTAACACTTCAAATAATACTCTGAACCTGGGTGTCTTAGTATTCTTTTATATAGCTAAGGACGATGAAATAGAAATCCTCAAGAAAGGGGTGACTGGGTGGTTCAGCTGGTGAACTATCTGACTTCAGCTAAGGTCATGATAGCGCAGTTTGTGGGTTCTAGCCCGGCTTCCAGCTCTGTGCTGACAGCATGGAGCCTGCTTCAGATTATGTGTCTCCCCCTCTCTCTCTCTCTCTGCCGCTCCCCCACACGCTCGCTCTTCTCTCTCAAAAAATAAACATTAAAAAAAAAATCTCAAGAAGCAAGGATTTGCTAAGGCTTCTATTTTCACATACAGAAACACAGCATGATAGTCTGAGTGCGCCTCCTAAACAATATTTTGGAGTAGTGGCGCTAGGCTGCAGACCTTAATATTTTTTTAGGATCTTCACCTGTTGGAAAAACTCATGAAAGCTATAAAGCTTCTCCCCAGAATGCACAGAACCCAAATTCTGTACACAATTTCAGGTTCCACATATCGCTTCTACAGCCTGTACATAAGGCAAAAACCTTCGCCTATTCTTTTCTGAGCTGATAACGCTAAAGATAATAAGGTCGTTTGGCGCCTAAAATTGATATGAGCTGAAGCACTAGTAGTTCTTCCGCAGGCGTAAAACTTCTCTCGTAAACTTCCCGCTTTTATGAGAAAGGTGAGTTTCTTAGGTGTAAAGTCAAATACGGCATTCACAACTTGCGCTCCTCTGGCTGCTGTTAAATGGACAAAAACCCAATTCCAAAGCAGAACAAAATGTCTTCCTACGTGACACAACCGCGGTTCCTGTATGTCTCTTCCCCGTTATCTACACCACACCGGCCGCGACACCAGGCGCGACTCTGCCCTTCCGTTTCTCCTTGAATGCGTTCGAAAAACAGCACACAGTTCCAACCTCTGAGCCACAAATCCCATAAAGGGATTGTGGGTATTGTAGTCCAGTGCACATGCGCAACAGGAGGTTAGGGTGACTTACAGAGGCTGAAAAAGAACCCACTGCTTAGCGAACCGAAGGTCAATCGTTCTTGATACCCAAGCAAGGAAACAGAATAACGTTGACTGACGAAGTCGGAATACATCCCTCGAACTACACGTCCCAGTGTGCTTTGCGCAGCGCGGCCATTGCGCCTGCGCCCTCGCAGCCGGTTACTAGCGTCTGCGAGGCTGCAGTTCCCGCTGGTGCCGGCACCGCAGAGACCAGAGCTGAGGGTCGACCGCCGTCACAGCGGAAGAGCACGGGAAAGATGTGGGTTTTTGGTTACGGGTCCCTGATCTGGAAAGTGGACTTCCCCTATCAGGACAAGTTGGTTGGATACATCACAGGCTACAACAGGCGCTTCTGGCAGGGGAGCACCGACCACCGCGGGGTCCCGGGCAAGGTGAGGCGCCAGTCAGCCCCCCACCCTTAACTGCCTTCGGAGCGCCGCTTCCCACCCAACTCGCGGTCCAACTCTGCTGGACCTCCACCCCAACATTTACGATGACCGAGCAAGAAAGTTAGGAATAATGCTGTTACATCTGTGCACCTTTCTCTCCATCTGCCCTCTACTGTCCCAAACCAAGGGCACTACTTCCGAAGCCTCTTGAGACGCTGATGGTTAGTTTCTTGGGAAAGCAAGAAACAGGGGCAAAGGCACACAAGCTCGCCCAAGGCTGATGGGCTGGCAGGAAGCCCCATCTGTGAGCGACCTCTGCCATTTAAAAAAAAAAAAACGGCGGGAAAATCAATCTCCGTTTCACCACGGAGTTGAATACTAAAATCAACCTGCACTTTCAGCTTTAGCTTTTTAGCAATTAAATTTGTTGGCATTTCTGCATTCTGGCAGACTTTCATTGGTTTAAGTTTAAACAAGCATTTCCAAAGGTTTTATTTTATGACATCTAAGGTCACATAGGAACTAGTTTCCAAAATTATCTCCGGTTGTTAAGGAGCTTACCGTGATCACTTCCTTTGGTTGTCAGGTATCGGCGAAGTTAAATATTTGAGTTCTCGGTTTGTTACTTGAGTAACACAGTGCCCATTCCTGTGTCCAGCATTATTTTAATCTTTATTTCTCCACGTTTCTCCTCTAAATTATAAATGTGAAATGTAAGTTCCTTGATCTATTTTTCAGTCATTAGAAGACTTTCATCCCAATATATGTATACTAGAAAACTAGTAGCAGCTCAGCCTTGTATTGGCTGCAAAACAACCAATCCACAAGGAAAACAAGGTTGTGGGTAACAATTTGGATAACTTAAATACTGTACTTGGTTTACTTAACCTTCTAACTTTTGGAAGTGCACAAAATTTTTTATTGTTTGTATGTTCTCTAAAGTACTCAGAGCTATGTATGAGCTTGATTACTGTTTTTTAAAGAGAAATTAATATTGGCCCCAAAACACAATATGGTAGGCAGATGACTGGAAAACGGTAGTGACTTAGGGCAAATGCACATTTGTAAGCCAACAGGAGCTTCATGTCCAAAATTTCTTCTAGACTATTATAAAGAGGGGTGCCTGGCTGGCTCAGTCGGTAGAGCATGCAACTGGATCTCAGGGTTTTAAGTTCAAGCCCCACACTGGGTGTAGAGATTACTTAAAAATAAAATCTTAAAAATATATATATTATAAAACAATGTTTAAAACTTTAAAGAGTTAAATAAAACTTCTAAGTGAAGTAAAATGCCTTTTGAGTTGTCAGATACGAACACTTAAAATTTCTATTCTGAAGAAAGAAAGGCTCCAATTTTAATGACGAAGTATTAAATGCTTACAAATGTTTTGATAGCATATTTTACTATTCTAGTTTCAATCAAAACATGTGTTTGTTATATAGCATATTGAGATATGTACACTGTTGGAACAGAACAATAAGAAGTTGTCAAGTCAATACAACAGCTCATGATTCTTTAAAAGAAGAAAGGAGCTATAAAAGCCAGTATCTTTTTACTTAAATTTACTAAAATATAGGGCAGGTAAGTTGGGGTACAAGGGGACTGCAATGGCTAATAGTTTTACACTTACTTTTAGTTAAAGAAAACATCATAGCAAATTAAAGGAAACTCTAAGTATTTTTTTAAGTATACTATTTTGTTAAAACTGGAAAGAATATTATTTTAATATTTTTTATTACAATGGATCACCAGCCTTATATAAATACAAAAGGCTACAAAGATATCCAGCAAATTAGAAGAATGATGTGGATGTTTTATAGGACTATGTTTTTATAGCAACATATGCTCCTAGTAAGTTAGTCATCATTACATATGAAATGTGATATTATTAAACAAATGTTAGGCTCATTTCCACATACTGCGATGTGACATTTGTGGGAAAAATACCAAACCTACTTCAATTATGGTTTCTTTTTAGCTTCATTAAACTTTAATTTCTTCCTAAGTTTTATTAAGCATCTCATTTATATATAAAAAAACTGGCACTGTCTCACCCAAATTAAGGATTTATTTAAATGTGAAAAATTTTTCACAGCAGAGAGAATATATTTCAATTTCAAAATGAAACATTTTAACACGAGATAATCATGAACATTTACTAAATCTCTAACTTTTCTAGACCTAGATCAGAAAAATTACTCATTACTCAATGAAAGCATCTATAATGACTCATTTCACAATATCCTCCAACCCAGTCAGCTTGAAAGACCCCTGCTTTAGTTTCATTCCCCCCAAAAGCCTTTCATGTGACTTACAAATATACATTGTTTCTCAATAATATATATGTATTTTAGAGACTAAGAACATAAATTTTAGAAAATGTTTCCAAGTAAATTTTCAGTAGTGCCAAAAGTCCATGTCTGTTCCATAAGCTGTCACAGGGAGTCCTTTATATCCCCTTAAAATGAGTCCCTATGTACTCTTGTTTTCTGTTTCAGCTGCCACCACCTAAGTCCAGGACTTTTCTACCACTCCTTCCCCTTTCAACAATTACTACTGAGCACTTAGGAGACAGCTATGCAAACAATACCTGACAAGTGCCACAGGGAAGTGAATAAAAGGGAAAATCACAGTTTAGGAGAAAAATCTGCTGCAAAGTCACCTGAGGAGTCAGCCAAGCCTTTATGGATGTAGTGCAGGAGGATATCCCAGAGACAGAAAAGCAAGGGCATTCTATACTGAGCACTGGTATATCCAAAGATACGAATGTTTGTTAAAGTTATAAATAAATCAGTACAGATTGAGGGAAAAAGTGGTAAGAAATAAGGGTTGTAGTTAAATCATGCTGAGAACTTTTCGTTTTATCCTGTAGAATTTTTAAACCCTGAAAAAATTCAAAGCACAGGAGTGAGTGACCCAATTTTTGCACTAGAAAGTCATTCCACTGCCAAGTAGAGAATAGACTAGAGGTAAACAAAACGAGAGGCAGGCAACAAGGTCCCTAAGGAAGCAAATGAAGGATACAGAGGAACAACATACAAAAAAAGATTCAACAGACAGTTACCAGTAATTGGTGACTGCTGGACACAAGGGGAGACAAGGAAAGGTGGAGTGCAGAACTTGTCACCAGGACCACGAACATTTCTTACTCAGGGTCTACCTTCTTCCCACTCTAACCATACTATACACTTTACCACTCATCTTCCCCAAACACCTTTTATCATGCCAGTCAGCTACTAGTCAAGTGCTGCAGTAGCTCCTAATTTCCTATTTCTCCCAAATTTCAGTGGCTTATTTTCCATTGTCCCCTAATTTCACCTCCACTCTGGCTCTTCAAATCTGACTATCCTATTTCTCCAATTTTCTTTCTGAATCATCTCTCCAGGTGGGGCCCTCTGCTAGTCAAACATTTAGCCTGGTGTAGTCTTGCCTCTAGGCCTGCACTTGTAAATCATGCCCTTTTGCCAGAATTTTGTTTTCCTTTCTGACCACCCAAGACTCAAAATTCTTAATTGCCTTCATATCATACATCTTAGCCCTTAAGTGTTCTCTACCTGTTTCATGTGTTAAGTTTGTGTTCCAGAATTATAATATAAGCTCTTGAAAGCAAGAATTAAGGTTTTATCTTCTCTACAACACACACTAAGTAGTCAATAAATAGCTCCTAATTCATCTTGAAATTGAAAGTAATACGCAAGTGCCTACATAACCCACACCAAGATATGTGTCCTCATTATAGCATTATCTTAAATAGAAAAAAGGTGAAATTGAAATGCCCAACAACACAGGAATGTTTAAATTATAGCTCATTGATGATACAATATTATGCAACTATTAAAACGTATGATAAGACTAACAGGAAAATGTAATTAAATTAAATAAGAAACATAATCCCAAATCCCATGTTTTCCGTGATTACAAATTGTCTATACAAATGGACAAAGACCAGAAGGAAATAGCAATGAAGATGACACAAATACCTGAATTATTTATGCTCCCTGTGTGTCAGACAATGGGCAAATAAATATGTTAAAATGTGGCTTAGAATTCAGCATTCTAACTAATGATGCTAACATGTCAGTAGATACATAGCCTTTGGCACCAGGTAGGAAGTGTACTTAAAAAAAAAAAAAAAAAAGGCAAATTCTCAAACAGCTCCAAATCTACAGGATCATTAACTCTAGGACTGTACACAAGCAGTGTGTTTATCAACCCTCCATGTAATTGTGATCTACACTAAAGTTTGAGGGCCACTTCCCTATTATAGGAAAGCACTCTGGAAGAGCATGTTTTGTTCCCTAATAAAACTATAGCAATCTGATCAGAACTTTTATAATTGCTTCTTCCTTTGTCTTTCATTTTACATGAGCCTTAGTCACAGGTATTTTTTTTAATATATCCATTTTTTTAAGTGAATATAATATAGCTAATATACGTAAATTGAAGGGAATCTTTTAGAAAAGTCAAGATACTTTGGATAATGTATATTCTTAATTCACTTGAAAATTTATCATAAAAATGAGTACTTTATGGAGATGTTTAGTATGAACAATTAAAATATTCCATGTCAACAATAAATTGGTAATGCTCAGTTAGTTGATAAACTTTGATTCAGAAAAAAAAATTTTTTTTTTTTTACTTTTTTTAAAACAGCCTGGAAGAGTTGTGACTCTTGTTGAAGATCCTGGGGTATGGTATTATTGTTCTTTTTTTTGTGTAGTCTTTAATCATATAAAATGTTGAGATGTTTCTCAGTTTTAATAATCAATGGAATTTTATTAACAGTCATCACAGACAGCTTGAACAGTAGGTCTAGAATTCCTCTCTGTATTTATTGTGTTTCTTTTTAACTGTTGGGAAAAGCTGGAATGCAGAATGCCCGGTAGACAACAAAATAAAACCAAATGGCATGTAGTCTTTTTTTTTTTTTCCTTGAGTTTATTGACTAAGAATTTGGCATTAATGGCGCTAGGCCTCAGACAGCCATACTGCCACTGAGGCACACGTGGCCATACTTGCCACATCAAGTGGAACCATTGAAACTCTCGTATTTTCTAGGAGTATACTATTCTCAGCAAAAATCCCTGTCAGGAGTTACCACTTTCTTTCTTGCCTAATTTTTTAGTAGCACAACAGGTTTTTTAAACAGGTTTGGGGCACTAGAAAACGTATTTACCTGATGGTCCTCTGTTTCTTAAATATTTTCAATCATTTCATTGAGGTATAGATTCAGACGTTCATAGTGTGAAGGTAAAAATTTAACTTTGGAAATGACTTTGATATACAAAAGTCAAGCAGCTATCAACAGTAAATGAATAATGGTGAAATAATGAAATGCTTTCATAATTTACATTAGGAAAAGCATCTATAAAAATGGCCTCAAACTGGTAACTGTAACTCTTAATTAAAGTCAATAAACGGCACTTTGTTTCTACAGAATGTTAAACTCACTCAAGAACTGGGCACCGGATGGCTCAGTTGGTTGAGCATCCAACTTCGGCTCAGGTTATGATCTCACCGTTCCCGAGTTCGAGCCCCACATTGGGCTAGCTGTCAGCCTGTCAGTGCAGAGCCCACTTCAGATCCTCTGTCCCCCTCTCTCTGACCCTTCCCAGCTTGCACTCTCTCAAAAATAAACATTAAAAAAAAATTCACTCAAGAAGGTACTTTGCAACCTAGAGTTTAATAATTAAAGCTAGTAATTAAAGGTTGGGAAAAAACTAGATAATCTATAACTACAAACTATAAATAAATCCTGTTTATATCAGATATTTTATTAACACTAAAAAACAAACCAAAAAACCTCTGCAGCCAGTTTTTTTACTGACACTTTGTTCATGGGCTCTCAACAAAAGAGACTGCCATTTAGTATTCTGCATGGAATTATTTACAAAGGATATTTGAAAGCTCCAGCAGTGAAAAAATGAATAAAATGAACTTGCTATGGCCTTCAGTAGTTGATTGCTTTCTTACAGACCTTTTAAAACAAAGAACCCTTTCTGTAAATAAGGAAACAGCCGTAAAAAGATAAGTGACACTCAGTTTTAGCTAAAGTAAGTTGGTGTATCAAAGCCCTCCCAGATAGCACCCAGCACTTACATCCCCAAAGGTAGGCTCCCAAGTGGCTACAACACTCCATAAAGCAGTTTGGAAACTACCGTCCTGTACCATCAGTGAAATGTTTAAGGATTTAAAACTTTAGAACTGTGTTTAATGACCAAATGAACACCTGATTTTTTTTTCAGTCCCACTAGTTAAAAGATACGATTTTTAAAACTTAAACAATGATAAATATCCTAGTGTGCAAGAAATTACTTATTCAGACTGAAGAATTTAAAATGCTGATTTCCTTTATTGTTTAGTTTGTACCTCCCAGTGCGCTTTAAAAAAAAAAAAAAATTAATGTTTATTTTTGAGAGAGAGAGAGAGAGAGACAGACAGTGTGTGAGCAGTGGAGGGGCAGAGAAGGAGACACAGAATCCAAAGCAGGCTCTGGGCGCTCAGCGCGGAGCCCAATGTGGTGCCAAACCGTAAGGTCATGACCTGAGCCAAAGTTGGATGCTTAACCACTGAGCCACCCAAGCACCCCTCAGTGCACTTTAAATGAATCAAAACTACACTGACTTCTAAGAACATACAGCTATTTCTTAGAGCATAACATATCTTCACCTATTTTAGCCCTGTAAATTCTAAATAATACGTTCTTTTCATTTTTCAACAGGGTTGTGTATGGGGTGTTGCTTACAGACTGCCAGTAGGAAAGGAAGAAGAAGTAAAAGCATACCTTGACTTCAGAGAGAAAGGAGGCTACAGGACCACAACAGTCATTTTTTATCCAAAAGATCCCACAACAAAACCATTTAGTGTGTTGCTATATATTGGAACATGTGATAATCCTAATTATCTTGGTCCTGCACCTCTGGAAGACATTGCTGAACAAATTTTTAATGCAGCTGGTCCAAGTGGAAAAAATACAGAATATCTTTTTGAACTTGCAAATTCTATTAGGAACATTGTGCCAGAAGATGCAGATGAGCATCTTTTCTCTTTGGAAAAATTAGTAAAGGAACGTTTAGAAGGAAAACAGAACCTCAATTGCTTATAAAGACCTAATCATTGACTTTTTCAAACAAGCAGAGCTTTTAGTCTTCAGAAAATAGGTTCATGTACACTGGCAATATGATTTGGAAACATGTTTGTTTACTTGAAGATCTTATTTATTTTTAATGTTGTATTATTCAAGCTATGATCAAATGTGTGGTTTAATTGCACATATCCTAAAACACATAAATATTTAAAATACTGGGATAGAGTTAAAGAAAAATTCAAGTTTTAATAATATAATGGTTTCCTAGCTAAATAATATTGAACACTTGCTCATGAGAAGTGAGTTCTTTAGAAAAGTACAATGAAGGATGAAGTTCAGAGCTTGGTATTTTCAGAGTAAAAATAATTGTGTCATTTCATGTCACAATTCTATTTTCAAGTTGTAGAGAATTAAACCAAAAGATAATACCTTCAATATATTTCTGTACAATAATTCTGTAACCATGGTTTAGAATATATAATCTTAAAATAATGTATAATTAGAAATATATGGTAATATAGACAAGATTTCAACCTTGATTGTGAATTTCCTTGTTCAGGTATTATATAAGACCCTTTCCAATTTAAATCAAAAAGACTGGCATTTTTAATATAAAAATTTCCTTAGAATTATAATGTACTATACTTCTTTTTTGAATAAATGCATTTTACTAGAATGAAAAAACATTCCGCTAAAAAAAGCACAACTTACAATGTACCAATCACATCCACGAAATGACAAAATGTCATTTCACTCACTTTGTATTAATCTTACAGTGAAACTTGAAAAAAAGATAGATGGCCATTCTGATATTACAAATTAACACAACCATATATATAATGAAAGTTTAGTGCTTGAAATGACTTTCAGAATTATAGATTTTTAGGGGCACCTGGGTGGCTCAGTAGGTTAAGCATCCAACTCTTGATCTTGGCTCAGGTCATGATCTCATGGTTCGTGAGATGGAGCCCTGTGTCCAGCTCTGTGCTGACAGTGCAGAGCCACCTTGGGATTCTGTCTCTCTCTCTCTGTCCCTCCTCTGCTCACTTGTGCGTTCTCTCTCTCTCAAAATACACATGAAAGAAAAAAGAACTGTAGTTTTTTAAAATGTATAAGATTAACTCATGTAGAATTGATCTTGATTCTAATGAAGATTATTTTTTCTTTTTTTTTTTTTTTTTAAGATTTTATTTTTAAGTAATCTCTACACCCAACATGGGGCTTGAATTCACGACCCCAAGATAAAGAATCACACACTCTTCTGACTGAGCCAGCCAGGTGCCCCTAATCAAGATTCTTTCTTTCTTCTTTTTTTTTTTTTTTTTTTTTTTTTTTTTTAGTGTTTATTTATTTTTGAGAGATAGCAAGCAGGGCAGGGGCAGAAAAGTTTCACATTAAATAAAGTTGTCCTACATAGCAGGGAAAGTAGCCCTTTCCATGTTTTTCTATTTAGTAACACCTAACTTAGTAATTTACTTAGCTCTATAACTATTTTAAATATTTTCCCAACATTTTCATTATTAGTTTTCTAGAAAGCATTTCACTTGTCCTGTAAAACAAGAAAAGGTACTTAATATTAATGATCATTAACATTAATGATCATCTCATAAGGATATGCTGGGCACTTTACATATGGAAGCATTTTCTGGGTAACTCCTCTGAGCTTGTTTCCATACTATCCTGCAGTTACTTATCTGTTAAGTAGCAGAAATCCAAGTCTCTCTCTCACTCTAAAAGCACTAGATCTTTCTATGATATATTTAAAAACCCACCTGAACTTCACCATCTTTACTATACAGCATCTTTTTTTCAAGAGGTAAACAAGATTAACTTTTATATAATGAAATAGGTACCTTGTTACATAAAGATGTTAATTTCTTTTTAAGTCTGAATCTTTTTTAATTTGAGAGAGAGCACATGCAAGTGGGTGAGAGGGGCAAAGGGAGATAAAGAATGAATCTTAAGCAGGCTCCACACTCAGCGAGGAGCCCGACACAGGGCTCGATCCCATGACCCTGGGATCATGGAGCCGAAATCAAAAATCAGACGTTCAACCGACTGAGCCACCCAGGCATCCCGTTAAAGTTCATTTTATAGATGTATATAGATTCCCACAAATATAATGAGCCTATCCAAGACTCACATAGGTGAATTCAATGATAAAAAGCCTTTCATTTTACAAACAAACCTAAGTCCAAAAGAGTGTGTGACCTCCCCAAAGTGATTCTTCTACCATTTAATATATAATTGTTACAGAATATAAAGAGCAAGGGGTAACTTTGGGATGCCCATTTTTTGTCTTTCTAGGCGTTCAGTCACAAGTTAGAAAATATGTAACTATTGGGGCGCCTGGGTGGCGCAGTCGGTTAAGTGTCCGACTTCAGCCAGGTCACGATCTCGCGGTCCGTGAGTTCGAGCCCCGCGTCGGGCTCTGTGCTGACTGCTCAGAGCCTGGAGCCTGTTTCCGATTCTGTGTCTCCCTCTCTCTCTGCCCCTCCCCCGTTCATGCTCTGTCTCTCTCTGTCCCAAAAATAAATAAACGTTGAAAAAAAAAATTAAAAAAAAAAAAAAAAAAAAAAAAAAAAAAAAAAAAAAAAAAAAAAAAAAAAAAAAAAAAAAAAAAAAAAGAAAATATGTAACTATAAATATGATATGCCATCAGCATTTATAGGGAAGCCATATTCCAAAGAGCTCAGAAATAAGGGATGTTAATTTTCCTGGGATAGGGAGAAACATGACTAAAATGGAGAAGTTAAATAAATAGTACTGAGTTAGAAGCTAGGGTTTAAAGCCTCTAAGTTAGCAGGAATGAAAAGGTATCAAGTTACCTAAAGACTAACTTAACTTTTGTTAGCAAAACTGTCTGTCTTTACAGTCCTTGGGTCTTACTTTCAAGACATTTTTTCTCATTCTTTGCTAATTACACACAAAACTCAAAGACTCTCTTTCCTCAGAGTACAAATATTAGGTTTCAAATTTTAGGAATTCAAGAAAAGTATGAGTGTAAACCCTACATTAAGAAACTTTTAGGGGCGCCTGGGTGGCTCAGTCGGTTGAGCATCTGACTTTGGCTCAGGTCATGATCTCACATTTCATGAGTTTGAGCCCCACGTCAGGCTCTATGCTGACAGCCCAGAGCCTGGAGCCTGCTTGGGATTCTGTGTCTCCCTCTGTCTCTGCTCCTCCCCTGCTTGCACTCTGTCTCTCTCTCTCTCTCAAAAATCAATAAACATTAAAAAAGAAAAAGAAGGGGCACCTGGGTAGCTCAGTCGGTTAAGCGTCCAACTTCAGCTCAGGTCATGATCTCACAGTTTGTGAGTTTGAGCCCCGCGTTGGGCTGTGTGCTGACAGCTCAGAGCCTGGAGCCTGTTCTGGATTCTGTCTCCCTTTCTCTCTGCCCCGCTTCTGCTCACACTCTGTCTCTCTCAAAAAAATAAACATTAAAAAAAAATTTTTAAAGAAAAAGGCCATACTAAATTCTAAAAAAAAAAAAAAAAAAGAAAGAAAGAAAGCAACTCTTAATATAAATCTCTAATGGAGATTTTTTAAAGTAGGTCTTTCTACTCCTGTAGGCCACTATTATGTTTCCAACAATCACTCTTCAATCTACCCAGAATGGTAAATCCCATCTAAATACCACCTCCACAGATAAAAAGTTATCATTTAGGGAAACAAAGGTTATGATGTCATCTCTGAATATTTGAAAGTACAAAAGACCAATTTTAGGGGCACCTTAGCAGTTCAGTCAGTTACGTGCCTGACTCTTGATCTAGGCTCAGGTCATGATCTCAGTTTTGGGAATTCAAGCCCCATATCGGGCTCTGTGCTAACAGCTCAGACACTGAGTGGGATTCTTCCTCACTCTCTGCCTTTCCCCTGCTTGTACACGTACTCTAAATAAATAAGCAAACAAACATTAAAACAAAAAAAGACTGGGGTGCCTGGGTGGCTCAGTTGGCTAAATGTCCAACTCTTGATTTTGGCTCAGGTAATCTCACAGTTTCAGGAGTTCAAGCCCACATCAGGTTCTGCACTGACAACTTAGCTTGAGATTCTGTCTCTGCCCCTACCCCACTCACGCTCTGTCTCTCTCAAAATAAATAAAACTTTTTAAAAATTAAAAAATAAAGGGGAACCTGGGTGGCTCAGTTGGTTAAGCGTCTGACTTCAGCTCAGGTCATGATCTCAGTTTGTGAGTTCAAGCCCCACATCGGGCTCTGAGCTGTCAGCACAGAGCCTGGAGCCTGCTTCAGATTCTCTGTCTCTGCTCTTTCCCCGCTCATGCCCTCTCTCTCCTTCAAAAATAAATAGGGGCGCCTGGGTGGCGCAGTCGGTTAAGCGTCCGTCTTCAGCCAGGTCACGATCTCGCGGTCCGTGAGTTCGAGCCCCGCGTCAGGCTCTGGGCTGACGGCTCAGAGCCTGGAGCCTGTTTCCAATTCTGTGTCTCCCTCTCTCTCTGCCCCCCCCCCGTTCATGCTCTGTCTCTCTCTGCCCCAAAAATAAATAAAAACGTTGAAAAAAAAAATTAAAAAAAAAAAAAACAAAAAAAACAAAAATAAATAAACATTTTTAAAAAAGATTAAAAAATTGTTTTAATTTTTAAAAAGACTGATTTTTGAAATGTGGCCATTGTCTAGAGATACGCATTTCATCTTAAAAAGGAATTTTTTTTCATTTTCAACTAATAAAGTACCTGAAATGATTATTTTAAATTTTGAAGGTGTTTATTTAATTTTAACATGTGTGAAGCATTATACAATACCTGATGTAATAATATGTATTACCTAATATTACTTTATATTATATATTCAGATTACCATGGTTTTAGTATCTCTTTGAGATTCATAATGAGATCAATCCTGCCTGTAATTTAAGAACCATATTTGATCTATTAGATATTATTCAAACATTTTATAGTCAACATTTCATTCTATTAGATTTCTCTTTTCTATGGATACATAGCTTTTAAATTATAACTTGGGAGCAGCTATGAATATCAATGCATCATACTCCTATAATTTACCATCCCTGATTCTTTCAAAGTCAGTCATATGATACATGCACTTACAATTCTTAATTCCCCCTCATCATATGTTAAAAATCTACATATGAGGGGTGCCTGGGTGGCTCAGTTGGTTAAGTCTCTGACTCTTGATTTCAGCTCAGGTCATGATCTCACAGTTCTTGAGTCTGAGCCCTACATCGGGTTCTGAACTGACAATCTCTCTCTCTCCCTCTGCCCCTCCACATGCGCATGCATGTGCACTCTCTCTCAAAATAATAAACTTAAAAGAAATCTACATATGAAATATTCCAATTATGCTTATCTTTTCGCACCAGAAATACTGTGACTATATTTTGTGTATTTATTCAGCTCTTAACAATCTCTTTTTATGCATTTCTAAAGGCTTAAAATAAATTCACCCTAAGCATATATTAAAAACTCAAAAATTAGTGGAATGATTTTGTAATTTTTAAATTTTAACTCCTCCAGAGACAACTACTAAAATTATTATTCTGTATGTCAAGTTTATATGATGAAAATAAGCTTTAGTGAATTTCAGGGTGTTTTCATTCTTCTTAAATTTCATTTTCCCTTTCTAAAATATTATATAGTTGGGGCACCTGGGTGGCTTAGTCGGTTGAGCATCCAACTTCGGCTCAAGTCATGATTTCACAGTTCATGAGTTCAAGCCCCATGTCGGGCTCTTTGCTGACAGCTCAGAGCCTGAAGCCTGCTTCAGATACCGTGTCTCCCGCTCCCTCTGCCCCTCTCCCATTTGCACTCTGTCTCTCAAATATTATGTAGTTTAGCACTAATCTCTTGGTGGTTTAATTGTACTGAACCTTCTTGTCTTTATAAAACTTTAACAACGTACATACACACATCCTGTAACTGGAAAAACCACCACTTGACCCTGTAATTTTCTTTATTCTTTCAACTTTCCTATCCTTCACAGAATTTTTTTTTCAAGTTTTTATTTAAGTCCATTAGTTAACATATAGTGTAACAGTAGTTTCAGGTGTACAATTTAGTGATTCATCACTTCCATACAACACATAGTGCTCATCACAAGTACATTCCTTAATCCTCATTAAGCAACTCCTTAAACACCCATTTAACCCATTCCCCCAGCCACCAATCCTCCCAAAATTCTCAATTTGTTCTGTAGAGTTAAGAGTCTATTTCCTGGTTTGCCTCTCTTTTTCCCCCACTATGTTCATCTGTTTTATTTCTCAAATTCCACATGAGTGAAATCATATATTTGTCTTTCTCTGACTTATTTTCTTAGCTTAATACTCTTTAGCTCCCACATTCTTGCAAATGACAGGATTTCATTCTTTTTATGGCTGAGTAATATTCCATTGTGTGTGTGTAACAGAATTTTTTTTTAACTATCATATTCTACTTCCTTATCAACTCTTCTTAATGCCCCTCCAATCTCCTTTTACTCTTGCTGTGCTCACATAATCAGTGTAGTCTCAAATCTCCAATAATCCCTTCCTGATTTAACTCAAAGATCTCAGTTTCATCCTTTATGATTAATGCACCAGACACTACTAAGCAAGCACCTGATATCAATAAGGCCAAAAGAGAATAACATTTCATTGTAGGGGCACCTTATATCTGGAGCCACCTTCTAACTTAACCTCTAATCTCTTTTCTTCTTTCCAATACATTCTCTACTCTGCACTCAATTATCTTTGTAAAATAGGAAAGTAACCTGATCAATAATCAAAAATGCCTTCCACTGCATACTAAACTTCAAATTCTTTTATCTGTTATTCAACTATTTATAATCTGTTATCAGCATATTTGTCACATTCCACTTCCCAATAATACACCCTACCCCATGCTCCAGTCACACTATCCTCCTCATCAATTAAGACCCAGCAAAAATGAGGGACTCATGTTATGTGGCAAGCCATGACTATGCAACAAGACTACCAAAATAAAAAAGATAGTTACCAGCTATCAAGAAACAAATGTGGGGCACCTGGGTGGCTCAGTCAGTTAAGCATCCGACTTTGGCTCAGGTCAGGTCCTGATCTCATGGGTTCGAGCCCTGCACTGACAGCTTGGAGCCTGGAGCCTGCTTCAAATTCTGTATCTCCCTCTTTCTCTGCCCTTCCCCTGCTTGTGATCTCTCTCTCTGCCCTCCCCCCACCCCCGTCTCTCTCTCAAATAAAGAAATAAACATTAAAAAAAAAAAAAGAACCACATTTGGTGGAGAGACATACAATCAAGCAAACCACGGGGTGCCTAGGTAGCTCAGTCGGTAAAAAGGCCGACTCCATTTCAGCTCAGGTCATGATCTCAGTTTTTGAGTTCCAGCTCTGCATCAGGCTCTGTAGGGACAGTGGGGAGCCTGCTTGGTATTCTCTGTCTCTTCCTCTCTCTCTGCCCTCCTCCCCACACCTCAAAATACATAAACTTAAAAAAAAAAAAGCAAGTCAATTTAATTCAACATAAAGGCTGTGACATAAAATACAAGCAGAATACAGGGGCGCCTGGGTGGCTCTGTCAGTTAAGCATCCAACTTCAGCTCAGGTCATGATCTCATGGTTCACGTGTTCGAGCCCTGCGTCAGGCTCTGTGCTGACAGCTCAGAGCCTGAAGCCTGCTTCAGATTCTGCGTCTCCCTCTCACTCTTTGCACTTCCCCTGCTCACGCTCTCTGTCTCTCTCAAAAATAAATAAACATTAAAAAAAATTTTTTTAATACAAACAGAATACAGACTGGCAAATTATTAATTAAAACTAATTAAGATCAATGAAAGCCTCATAGAAAAAAATAAACAGTTGTTCATGGATCAAAGAATAATAATTAACCTTATGTAGCAAATACTATATATGCCAAAATCTGTTCCAGGTATTTTACATATATTAATCCCCATTTTCTTGGATGATGAAAATGAGAGACAAAAAGAGTTTGAGTTAAACAAACATAATAATAATAACTATCATTTATTGAATACTTACAACATGCCAGGCACTATGCTAAACACTAAAAAGGAACAAAATGAAATTAAGGGCTTTAATTTTTTAAAAAATCGTGAGAGATGGCAGCTTTCTCATTTTGTACCTCCACTGGTGTTTTAACTTCAATGAGATTTCCTCCTAAAATAGAATCAATTAAAGGATAAAAAAAAGAAAAGAAAAAGGATTCATTTAATTATCCACATCCTACAGCCATAATTTTTTTAACTTAAACAAAAGTATGCTTTGCCCAGTTTTCTCAACAGCATTAATCGATTTATTCAACAAATATCTATGAATTATCTACTCTGTGTGAGATAAACTAAGGACATTAATTTTCCTCCACTTCTATCAAAATTCCACTAAAATGTATTCATTCATTCCAGAAGAGAAAAAGCAGATGGGATTATATTGGGGATTAAGCCAGTGCAGAAAAAAAACTTCAATCTAGAACATGCACACAGGCACAAGAAGGCTGCACCCATGGAGAAGCCATTCCTGGCAGCAGAACCTGGAGAACTACCAAACATGAAAACAGGAATAGAAAGGAGGGGGCTGTAGGATTAAAATCAGGATGATTAAAATATGTATATGGAACAGCCAAGCCAAACCTCTTACCCCATTCCTTTACACAAAGAAAGTCTATCAGCAACTGTGTTGGTTTCTAGCTAAAACCACATTTGTTTTTCTTAATTGAGCAATCTACCCTGAAAGCATTAGAGCATCCTCATACTCCCCAACAAAGCCTTCCTTATTTGGCCATAGGCTAGAGGCAGACAGGGGAGAAGCAGCTCTTTTCCTGCATTTCAGCCATGGACCCTAAAGTGAGGCCCAGCAATTAATACCATGCTCATTTACAGAGAGCTCAAGACTCTTTTTTTTTTCTTTTTTTTCTTTTTTTTTTTTTTTTTTTTTTTTTTAAGGAAAAGCAAAGGCACAAGAGAAAAGGATGAAAATAAACAACTAACCTGAAGGAAGTACCGCTATTTCTGGGAACAGAAGATAAATATTTAAAATTTATAAGTGCTATCCTAAAAGAAATTCATAAAGACACTGCAACCATGAAAAATGAGCAACTAGAGGGGTGCCTGGGTGGCTCTGTCGGTTGAGCCTCTGACATCGGCTCAGGTCCTGGGCTCGCAGTTCACGAGTTCGAGCCCCACATCAGGCTCTCTAATCAGTGAGGAGCCGACTTCAGGTCCTCTGTCCCCCTCTCTGTGCCCCTCCCCTGCTCAGACGCGCTCTCTCTCTGTCTCTCTCTCTCTCTCTCAAAAATAAATAAACATTAAAAAAATATTGAGCAACTGGAGTACACCTGAAACTAGATAGCACATCATAAGTTTAAGTGGCAGCAGTTACTTTCTTTCATAGTAGAACAAAAAACAATAGTGCGCCCTAAAATATACGGCAAAGGCTGCTATGGTAGACTTTAAGACAACAATCAAACGCAAGTCATGAACTTTGACTGGAAAGGGAATAAAGGTAAATAAACAGTAAAAATTGAAATCATTGTTATTTTTCTAAGATGTGATAGTAGTATACATCTTAGGTTATATAGGAGTCTCTTCATTCTTAGTCATTGACTTTTTTCAACATCCAGGCCATTGGTCTTATTCAAGGTGCCACATTTTGGATTTGGTTATTTCTTAGGCTTGGCGAGAATACAACATAGGTATTATTGTACACAGCTGTTGCTGTATACTTGGAGTTTTAAAAATTCATTCTTGTACAGGACATCTGGGTGGCTCCCAGTTGGTTAAGCATTCGGCTCCTGATTTCAGCTCTCACACTGTGTGAGATCAAGCCCTGCATCCAGTTCTGCACTGTAGAGCCAGCTTGGGATTCTCTCTCTCCCCCTATCGCTGCCCTTTCCCCCACACCATCAAAATAAATAAACATAAAAAAAATTTTTTTAATTCATTCTTACAGAAAATTCTTAGTAAAAACTTTAAAATATAAAGCATGGGATTAAAAAAGAATCATGCTAGCTTGAAATCAAATTTCCACTCTCCTTTTTTCCTCCTATGCCTAAGAAACAAATTCAATATTCACATCTGCACCTGTGTATTTGCTGGTATTCTGTCACCTGTGTGTGTTATATTTTAACCAAAAAATGTCTAAAACCAAAAGCTTTTCTTTTCCTTTATCTTTCCCAAAATGTGCATCCCAGTTCTCCTATGTCTTCTTTCTTATTACTGCAGAATAAATTATATTCAAAGAAGGAATTGAAGGAGAAAAAATCAATATTGAAAATGAAGAGAAAAAGGCAATTACCTTCTTCGGCAGCCTCTGGAGTAATTAGTGCTACACAACCTCAGACTGCACACCAGCTGTTCAGCTGAGCAAATGTCGTTGTTTTTACTGGTTTTGCCCTTTTTTATGTCTAAATGAGAAACAAGAGATCTGGGGTAACTTTTAACTCAAAGCCCAACTGTCTGTTTCTCATTTGTGATTCATAAAAATTTCAACTAAAAAAATTTATAGTTTTATTATAACATTGTTTACAGCTTGGCATATATATATAATTTTGTATGTGTAAATTATATTAGAATATAGTATTAACTTGTATCACAGTTTCCTCATCAGTAATATGGGGAAAATAATAAAACCTACTTTTTGGGTTATTATGAGGAATAAGTCAAATAAGTTAATATAAAGTGCTTATTAAAATAGAGCCTGGGGGCGCCTGGGTGGCTCCGTCGGTTGGGCGTCTGACTTCAGGTCATGATCTCATGATCCGTGAGTTCGAGCCCCGCGTCGGGCTCTGTGCTGACAGCTCAGAGCCTGGAGCCTGCTTCGATTCTGTATCTGCCTCTCTCTCTGACCCTCCCCCATTCATGCTCTCTCTCTGTCTCAAAAATAAATAAACATTAAACAAAAAAAATTTAAAAAATAAAAAAATAAAAAAAAAAATAGAGCCTGGACACAACATCTGTTACATGAACAGAATATATAATAAAACTGAATCATCATTAGTTCTTACATCTTACTACTTATTTTCTCCACCAGAAGGATAAGAAAACAGAGTTCTGAAGAGGTTAAGTAACATTCCCAAGGTCAGACATATGGTTAGGTAATAGAGCCTCTGCTCCTAACACCTCGCTATTTTTTATAAAAATCTTTTAACATTTATTTTTGAGGGAGAGATAGAATGTGAGCAGGAAAAGGACAGAGAGAGAAGAAGACACAGAATCTGAAGCTGGCTCCAGGCTCTGAGCTGTCATCACAGAGCCTGACATGGGGCTCAAACCTATGAACCATGAGATCACTATCTCAGCCGAAGACAGACACTTAACCAACTGAGCCACCCAGGCGCCCCTCACTCTTCAGTTGCATAAAGTTTGTACATAATCATTTATTCAGCCATAGCCTTAATGGTGGGAATTCAGATATCCAGAGATTTTTTGCCATTATAGATAATACCACAATGAATACCTTTGTACATACATCCTTATGTATCAAGGCTTTTGTTTTTAAAATATTTTAAGTTTACTTTTGAGACAGAGAAAGAACACAGGGAAGGAGTGGGGGAAGAGTGGAGATAGAGAATCCCAAGCAGGCTTCATGCTGTCAGAGCAGAGCCCAAGGTGGGGCTCAATATCATGAACCTCAAGATTATGACCTCAGCCAATATCAAGAGTCGGACACTTAACCAACTGAGCTACCCAGGCACCCTAGGACTTTTGTTTTAAAGGAGAAAATTCAAAAAATAAAATCACTAAGCCAAAGGTTTGCATAATTTTAATAGAAATTACTAATTTTAAGACATTTATTATAGCAGGTCTATCTTTCCTTCTATAGTATCTGGATTTCCTATCTTACTAAAAAAAATGTCATCTCTACTCCAGTTACATAAATATTCTCCTAATTTCTTCATATAGATACATATCTTAAACCCCTTTACAATTTACTTTTTGTGTATTTTGTGAAGAAGGGATCTAGTTGGTTTTCTTATATATGGATAGCAAATTATACTCGCAGTATTTATTAGTTAAAACATCCTTTTGGGGCACCTGGGTGGCTCAGTTGGTTAAGCATCCAACTCTTAATCTTGGCTCAAGTCAGGATCTCATGGTTTGTGAGCTCAAGTCCTAAATCAGGCTCTGTGCTGACAGCGCAGAGCCTGCTTGGGATTCTCTCTCTCCTTCTCTCTCTCTCAGCCCCTTCCCTGCTTGAGCACACACGCTTTCTCTCTCAAATTAAATAATTTTTTTTTTAAATCCTTTTCCCACCAGGGTAAAATGTCACCCTTGACACATATTAAACTCCTTATGTCATTCCCAAGCTTCTTTCCTGTACTCAAACCAAATTACTTTTGATCTCAATAGGTCTTGGGCTCATGTTCTTTCATCCACTTAGAATAGGCCTTTCCCAAGCTCTATAAATCCAAATCCTACCATCTGTGAAGGTCCAATACAAATGCCAGGACTACTTTATTAGTTTCTACCCTTCCTTCCTCTCATCCCTTGCTAGAGGTAATCACTCCCTCCTTTGAATGTCCACAATACTTTATCTGTACAGTACTTCTCTAACACTCCCCACTTTTAATATAATTAGTTACATACAAGTCCTATCTCCTTTCTAGGTGGTAACATTCTGATGGACTTGATCTGTATCCACATCATTTTATAGCACCCTTAGTACTTGGGACAGTGCCCCAAAATCATATATGTTAGATGAATAACTGCACAACTTTCTTGTCCCCTCCCCAGATCTGCAGTTCTGCAACTAGCTGAAAATTACTGCATTGTACACAGAAAAAGGTAGCTTTGCCAAATAAAGGAGGATTTTTCTGTAATCCATAAATCAAAAGTTAAAATAACTGAAATTTAAAATTACATATTCTATACCATATTTATACGAGAAAAAGTCAAAAGACTATTAAATGAAAGTGCTATTTTTTTCAGAATAGCAATTTCTAGGCTATGATAGGATTAACAGATTCAGAATAATCTTCTACATATTTATATTGAAATCCTCTATGATGATAACCTATGTGTATAATAATGACATTAGTGCAAGGTAAGATTAAGTGACTTATGAAATACCAAAGACACAATGCAAACTACCATCTGAATTACAAGCAGAGCAGGTATTCACTACTCTGACAAAATTCTGAAGCGCTAGGAAGGTCTCCTGCTTGCCCCTAAACATCTTTGCAATCAGTGAGCTATTGCCTAAAAATTCATCATGAATATTCACAGTTTCATTTAAGAGTCTAAACCAGTAGTTCTCAATCATGGGCCATTTTTCCTGCCAAGGGACATGTGGCAGTATCTGCAGACATTTTTAGTTGCCACATGAGTGGGAGGGATTGTTAGTAACATTTAGTGGACACAAACCAGGTGATGAGGGAGCACAAAGCAAGCTGAGGGCACAGTACAGGCTAAGAGCACCCCTGCCCCCAGGTGGAATATGTGTGATATTCCTCAGACATTCCTGGCTACTCAAGAACAAAGGAAAGGGGTTTAAGCGCTTACCATGGTAATGTGGGAAACTAAGGCAAACTAAAATTTAAATTCCCTTACTGCCTACAGCACATTGACAAGTCTTTGAAACAGACAGAGTAAATGGGAACCTTGGCTTAACATTACCCTGACCCCCCAGGATCCTGTAAGTCTACTTTAACATATAAAAACTTCTTTGGAAACTTCCTTGATCTCAACTCCCCCACAATACACGCTGGCAATCATACTCCAAGCTTACGGCCGGCTGATATACATCTGAAGGGCCTCATGACTGAGGTTTTACTACACTGTAATAAATTCATTTTCCTAATAGGAGCTAGCCCCTCAAGATCCTGGAAACCTTGCTTCCAAAATACTTTAGAAACTTACTCTATCCCATACCCCCTCCTAACCTTAGGATATATAATCAGTTACCCGGGGCGCCTGGGTGGTTCAATTGGTTGGGTGTCTGACTTTAGCTCAGGTCAGGAACTCGCAGTATGTATGTTCCAGTCCCGCGGCAGGCTCTGTGCTGAAGCTTGGAGCCTGCTTGGATTCTGTGTCTCCCTCTCTCTCTGCCTCTCCCCCACTCACATTCTCTCTCTCTCAAAAATAAGTAAGTTTAAAAAAAAACTTTTTTAAAAAATCAGTTACCTGTCACAACCCCAGTGCAGCTCTTTCTGCCCACAGGTCCTGTCCCCATGCTTTAATAAAATCACCTTTTTTTGCATCAAAGACATCTTCAAGAATTCTTTCTTGGCCATCGGCTCCAAACCCCCCACCATCACCCCAAAACCCCATCACCAAAGAGTTTCTTACTTATGTGTTATTTATTTAGACACCCGCCCCCCTTATGTGAACATAAGCTCTATTGAGCCAAATTCCATTATTATAGCCCCAGAGACTAAACCAGGGCCTTATAAGTATTTTTAATTTTTATTAGTTAAATGTCTTTTTCTTTTTTTTTTTTTTTAAAGACTTTAAGTAGTCTCTACAGCCAAAGTGGGGCTCAACTCACAACGCTGAGATCAAGAGTCACATGCTCTACCAACATAGCCAGCTGATGCCCCTGTTTTGTTTCATTTTTAACGTTTATTTTTTGAGAGAGAGAGAAACAGAGCATGAGCAAGGGAGGGGCAGAGAGAGAGGGAGACACAAAATTCGAAGCAGTCAGCACAGAGCCTGATGCGGGACCATGAGATCATGACCTGAGCTGAAGTCAGACACTCAACCCAGGTGCCCCTGCTCGTCTTTTTCTTTCATGACAGAAAGATTTCCTATTTTATTCACAAGGATTATCTAATTATTCTCCTAAATTTTCTTATATTGTTTTCTCTTTTTTGTGTGTGATTCATTGAAATCTTTAATCCATTTGGAATTAGTCTTTGTTTGTATACTTGAGAAACAGAAATCACATCGGATGATTCCAATGCAAAAACTCTACAATAATTCTGACCTGTTGGATAAAACTCAAACACTTCTGCAGAACATGTTGATAAGGTTTTGGGGTGACGGGGGATCAGAGCTGACAGCCGAGAAAGAATTCTTAAAGATGTCTTTGGTGCAAAAGGTGATTTTATTAAAGTACAGGACCCATGGGCAGAAAGAGCTGCACTAGGGCTGTAAAGAATGACGGGTTATATACCTTGAACTTGGGGGAGGTATAGTCCAAAGGGAAGTTTCCAAAAAGACTTTCATATGCTAAAGACTCACAGATTCCTGGAGGCCTAGCTATTGTCAAGCTAAGGTTGTTTTTGTCTCCAGCAAAGCATTAAAATCAAGACAGTAGGGAGTTTTCTTTAGCCAAGGATGGGATTGCCTTTTTCTTGTCAACTGGTAGGGACTCTTATCAGTTTAACCATTTGCTTTTTGCCCTTTCCTGCTTTCCTGTTTTGGGGTAGTGGGAGTTCCAAGGTATATCATACATATCCCAGCTGGGGGCAGGGGGTGTGCTAGCTTGTACTTTGCCCTCAGCCTGCCTTATGTTCCCTTATCAATACAAACTGATTGCCTCTGTTCCTCTGTAGTATCAATCTCCTGCTCCTAATTCCATCTTATCCTGCCCTCTGACTACATCAAAAGGTCCAAATGGATCATCAGAAAGAATTATGCTTGAAATGCACTTCCCCATCTGCCTGCTGAACTTCTATAAGTCCTTAAAAGCCCCAGTTCTACAGTCACCTCTCCTAGAAAGTCTTTCCTGTCCAACCCCAGAGTTCCTCCCTCACTTCCTTCTTCATATCTCCACTTTCACATCTCTCTACTGTATAATATACACTACCTGCTTCATAATATATATAAAGTACTTAGACTAGTGCCTACCACAGAATAAATGCTAAGTAAATATTAAGTACTATTTTATTACCACACTAGGTCGCAATTATTTGTGTAATCTCCCTTGCTAGACTATGGGGGAACAGAAGACAGAGACCCACTTATTTGCTATTATTTTACCAAACCCACTGGTCTGGCACATATTAAACACTAATAAGTAATAAATAAAGTAATAAACAAGACCTCAATTCTAGACAGAAGTAATTTTGATACTGTGCATTCCCTATGTTTTAAATGAAAAAGGAAATTTTTCAGAAGAAAATTGCCGTTCCTGCTTTTTTTTAATTTGGTTCAAATTTGAGGAGTTCGAGCTTTACCCACCTCCAGAAAGACAATTCTTGGTGCTCCATAGCTACCACTGTATAACCTAGTATACTGGAAATGAAAACCATGGCATGGGGAGGGGAACTTAAAATTTTTTATCTTACTCTGAATGCAGTCAAGAGTTCATAACCTCACATTCTCTTGGCCCTGAACTTCACATAAGTAAACTCATCAGCGCAGCGCCTGGGTGGCTCAGTCCGTTAAGCGGAGAACCTCGGCTCAGGTCAAAATCTAGCAGTTCCTGAGTTCAACCCCAACATGGGGCTCTGTGCTGATGGCTCAGAGCCTGAAGCCTTTTCAGATTCTGTGTCTCCCTCACTCTGCCCCTCTCCAACTCGCGCTCTCTCTTTCCCTCTCCCAAAAATAAACATTAAAAAGTAAATAAGATATAACAAAAAAAAAAAAAAAAAAAAGGAAATTTATCAGTTTCCATGATGACACAACAACCCTATACGTCAACCCTGGAATGAAGGAGAAGCCCCACGGGTGAAAATGCAGGGGCTGTGATGTCTAGCTGCTCTCTTCACGAGGAGTCTGCGTCCATACCAACTTCGGAGAATCACAGCATTCTTTTACTGAGGGAAGACAGGATTCCTCAGCTCCAGTATCCCCTAACCTAGGACTGCAAAGACAGTGAGCAAACCGCCCTGCGTTGGTCAGCAGCTGCAAGGCACTGAGATGACTACAGCCCAGAGTAGAAGAGGCGGAGAGAAGCTTCAAGCGGGAAAGATGAAACGCAGAGACGCTACGTGCGGAGAAAAGGAGAAAGGAAAGCAGCTGGAGGATAGATCAGCCAGGAACACCGCCACTTCTCACTTCTCATCTCCACCTCGAATCTTGGCATCCAAAATCTACACCCGCCACTCTCACTCTCTACTTTCCGCTCCAGGGCGAGCCAAGCCGCCGCCCACCCCTAGAAACCGGGCCGGTGGCAGGAGGGGGCGGTTGCAGCCTCCCGGACTCACCGGCTCTCGGTGCCGCCACTTCTGCGCGGAAAGGCCTGGTCCGAGGTGCGGTCTTCTGAAGTCCGCTCCCCAGAAGCCAAGATGTTGGATTTCTCCTCTCCCCGCAACCGCGAGAACGCCAACCAGCGTCCGGGCTTCCGTAGGCAGACGGCTTGGCGGCCCCGGATGTTGATTGCCGCCTGCCCCGGAAACGGTGGCGGAAGGCCCAAGGGGGCGGAGGTGGCGTTGCCCTGCTCTCCGGAAGGAGACGTGGCGGCGGTTGGGCCCCCGGCTGCCTGGGTGCTTAGTAGTCCCGCCGCCGCCTCCTCCTCCTCCCCCTCCTCTCCTCTGTGGGCAGAGGAGGCTGTGGCGGCGGCTGGAGAAATCGGCAGCGGAGGATGGAGGAAGGAGGCGGCGGCGCGCCGTAGTCTGGTCCAAGGCGGGCCGGTGTTATTGGTCCTCTGCGGCCTCTTAGAGGCGTCCGGCGGCGGCCGAGCGCTCCCCCAGCTCAGCGATGACATCCCTTTCCGAGTCAACTGGCCCGGCACCGAGTTCTCTCTGGTCAGTGCCCTTGCGAATCCTGTAGCTATCTCTCTCCCTCCTAGCACTAGAGTTTGGCTCCTTCTCTCCTTACCTGCGCGTTGCTCCCCCAGAACCACCTCTGCAGGCGCCTGCCCCCTTCCCTAATCCAAAGGTTCATTACCTCTCATCCATTCATTCATACAGCAAGTGTTTAGCGAACACACTATGTAGTTGTGCCTTCCATGCTAAGCATTGGCGATTCAGAGATTACCTGCTCTCCCCCTTTTAAATGTGTCTCATTAGACCGTGCTTACCAACACTCCCACCCCACGGAAGCAGCTTTTTTGGAAATTCAGGCGCTTACGTTGAATCTTCTCTTTAGAAAGTCAGCTGCAGTTCTTCCTCCACCAGCCGCCTTCTCTCCTTTAGTATTGCACACAACCGGATCGACACAACCGGTTACACTGCAGATATGAGTTCCCTTTCACACTCGGTATATCTATCTTGTATACACACACGTGCATATGTGTATACGCACAGCTCTGTCTCCTTCAAAGTTGTTTCTGAGAGAGCTATTTGACCTGTGGGATGTTAACGATGCTCTATTCAGAATATCCTTTACCGTGTTAATGTATTGCAGTCGTAATACGTAAGACCCCAGAACATGAGATTTTATGGTCAGTTTTCCTAGAGTGATGAACGTATTTATAACTTAACAGTTAACGAGGGGCGCCTGGGTGGCTCAGTCGGTTAAGCGTCCGACTTCAGCTCAGGTCATGATCTCACAGTCTGTGAGTTCAAGCCCCGCATCAGGCTCTGTGCTGACAGCTCAGAGCCTGGAGCCTGTTTCGGATTCTGTGTCTCCCTCTCTCTCTGACCCTCCCCGTTCATGCTCTGTCTCTTTCTGTCTCAAAATAAATAAATGTGGGGCGCCTGGGTGGCGCAGTCGGTTAAGCGTCGACTTCAGCCAGGTCACGATCTCGCGGTCTGTGAGTTCGAGCCCCGCGTCAGGCTCTGGGCTGATGGCTCAGAGCCTGGAGCCTGTTTCCGATTCTGTGTCTCCCTCTCTCTCTGCCCCTCCCCCGTTCATGCTCTGTCTCTCTCTGTCCCAAAAATAAATAAAAAACGTTGAAAAAAAAAATTAAAAAAAAATAAATAAATGTTAAAAAAAAATTTAAAAAAAAAAACAAAAAAAAAACAGTTAACGAAAATTTGCAGTCCTTCTGTCTTTGGGGAGTGCTCTGCTGAAAAGTCTTCCTACCACTGTAGGCCAATAAATTGCACACTTAAGATACTACACTTAAGATACTTACCGTGTAGTAATTATTTATTTCAAATTGAAGTCTTGGAAAATACAAAAGCTTTTTTTTTTTTTTAATTCTTACTCCAGTTAGCTGCAGTCATTCCATGTGGGATGACTATTTTGTTCTATTACCATATTGTTCTATTACTACTTCACTGAAACAAGAATAAGTGGTCGCAAGCAAGATTTACCAGGATAACAAATGTCATGGTTACCACAACGGATTTCTACTTGCAGATGTTAGTTTTTGCGAGTATTTCACACTTTATTTCTCCATCCCTGTGTTTTCAGTTCTCCTGTTCTGGTAGTTCAGTGATTCTGAAACTTATCTAAGTAAATATTTCTCTGGGAAGCCAGGTTTATATTTGTGGTAATTCCATTAAATATTGTTACTTTAAAATACTTATATAAAAGTGTATTATAAGTGAGACATAACTTTAGCAGTCTTGAGGTGAGCATAATTTATTTAGTCCAACCTCTGTTACTGTTTTAAAAGAGCACACAAAATGAACATGACAAGTATTAAACAGTGTGGTCATTAAAATATTTTACTCTTGCACCTGTTGGTTTTTTTTTTTTTTTTTTATTAAAAAACGCACACTGATATGCAGCCTTCAAAACTTACTGATGTGTTAGGTGGATGACTAAAATCAGCCTTTTTCAAGGTTACTACAAAATTGTTTCATTTTTCTTCCGGCGGTGGTGTGTGCTGGCTGAAAGAGGTTATGGAAGATCTATTAAATTTATCCTGTACCAACCTTTCACATATCTATCAATTTTATTTTGAAATTGAATTTTTAATTCTTTTTGACAGTGCAACATAATTTAAGATGGGTATATCTGAAGAATTTTTTTTTTAAGTTATTTTGAGAAACATCTAGGGACATTTTCTGTTAGTTGGCAAAAGGTCTGTGGCTTTCATGCAAAATAAACCCCAGGAGTCATTATCATTGGCCTTTGGGTTTGTTTTAGTATTTTTATAATCTTAAGGCTTCCCTTCCTACTTTATGTAACTGGCACTACAGCCCTCCTCACCTGGCACTGTCATTTTCTTTTATGAGCCAGTTGATTGGACATACGTAAACAAGCAGCTGTATGAAGGAGGATAAGGGCCTTTATCTCTCTACAATTGGAAGTTGGAAGAGACTGGATTAGAAGATGTGAATTTTTTTTTTTAGCTTTAAAATTGTTCTGTACTTTAATCATCTCCCCATTCAGATATATCAAAACAATACATAATCTTTACAATCTCGCTTTCATATTTACTTAGAATAATTATTAAGCACCAACAAGGAATACATTTTTTTAACATTTATGTTCATTAATTAATGGCTATGATATTCTTTGTTTATTGGTTTTTAGCGTTCAGTTTTGTGTGTGTGTATATTTTTCTTCTGAAATACCTACCATCTCTGTGTCTATTAAAGTGCTCAACAATTTATTACTTCACAGAGTTCATAGATTTCACCAAAGTAAAACCACAAAATAAGTCTAATTTTCTCTTCTGTTGTTAACATAGAAATGTATTCCCTCCCACTCAAACTTCCCCCAGACACTATGCTTGGGAAAAATGGTGACCAACTCTATTTAAGCATGTTATATATGTTGGCAAGTTGTGCCACTGAGTTTATTTTACAGCCTCTTTCAAGATACTTTTGTCTTTATCCTCTATCTTAATTCCTCCAGACCCTTGTTAAACATTCAGCATTTCTCCCCTGCCAACATATTTTTAAAGTTCCTAACCTTAAAGTACCATACCCCCTTGGTTAGTTTCATTATATTAAAATCTGATTTTTATCAGATTACTAATAGGGCCTCTTACACTGAAAATACTTTAGGGTATTAAGTTATATGCAACAACTTTTTTCCCTATCTAGATACATTCAGAAGTATTTTGTTTCTTAACTTTTACTAAATCAAAAAGAAACATTTTTGTTAGATCAAAAAAGTTTTTAAGTTAGAAAATCAGAAAAGGTTAACTTCCCTGTAATTTTTTTTGAAAATGTAGGGTAAAGTTTGTTAAAAATTTTTACTTGGTAATCCCAATAAGTGACTATTTCAGCAATTTTCAGATAGAAGAATTGCTACTTGGTCTGTTTTATTCAAGAGGAAACCCGCTCTTCCAAAACTTAGTGAAAGAGAAATCTTTGCATCTTCTAACAAGTGATGGCTTTTATTGTTACCTCTTACTTAGACCTTAAAAACAATAGACCAGAACATAGCTGGGGCACAGGGTTGCAAAAGCACCTGACCCCGGGGGTTCCAAACAGACCAGGTTCAGCCACTCACCCCCTAACAAAATCCAAAGGCAGAGAAATGAGTGGTGTGAAACAAGACAGGGATTCATTTCAGTGATGCCACAGCTGAAAACAGCAGACTAGCTTCTCAAAGACTGTCTCCAAAGTGCCAAAAATACTGTCAGGTTTATATATGGGAAATATGGGGCAAAGGTGGTGGATATGTGCAAGTAGGCTTTGGAAGTCAAATCGATCATTATCTTGGAGTCCATCATGGGTGAGGTCTTGCTGCCCAGGGCAGTCCTTACTGTTTGAGAGTAGTTTTGGTTCCTGGGGATGCTTTGCCAAGAGACAAGCTGGAAAGAAAAACCCAACTAAAAAGTTTGAGGTCAAAATGGAGGTAGCTGAAATCCTCTTTCAAGAGGAATGAATTTCTTTATCATATAAACATAAAGCCCCAAGAGTGGTTTTCATTAAAAAAAAAAAAGGATTGTCTTCCTTCCTTTGCTGTAATTCCAAACAAGCAGTTAGTTGCTTTTTCCATTGTTAGTATTTTGGTGAACAGTTTAGTAAACAAGTCAGTATTGCTGCCCAATTCAACTTTGAACATCAGAGTTGCAGGTACTTCACAAATAGAGGTAAATACAGTTAAGTCATATGCTACTGGTGCTGCAGGATTTTTTTTACCTCAATACCTAGGATTCGTTGTCTCACCACTTCAAAGAATGAAAAGGTGGACACAGAATGAGCAGTAGGGGAAAGTTTATTATAGACTCTAGATTAGAAAGTAAGAATAGTAGGAAAGCTGTCTCTACAGAGAGGGGGCATTCGAAGGTGAATACCCAACAATAGTGGTTTCACACTGTTTTGTAAGGTTCTGGTCATCACCCCCATACAAGTCCCCTTCCTTCCTTCTCAGGTCCTACCCTCATTGGCTTGATAGCTCTAGGTTCTGGGTTGTCCATTCCTGATTGGCTTGTTTCCACTGTATGAGGGGTGGTCTATGGCCATATCATTATGGGTTACTCATTATGGTCTCATACTTATTTCTACTTAGGTCTTTTGTCAAATTCCTTAGGGACACCTGAGGGGGGAGTAGGTGGTGTCTCTTGCATTCTTAAGAGGAACCTTATGCCTGAGGGCGTTTGCTGTGGTCAGACACTCCCAGCATTGTTCCAAAATACAGTTTCCCACCCCACCCAACCTCAGGTCCTATCCTTTCCCTCTCTGCCTATTTTATCCTATCTTCCCTATTATACTGGTTGTCTTCACTACAGTAAAGGGATGATTTGGCAAGACTTCAGGCCAGCCATTGGTAAGCAGATGTGAATCCTGCTTTGAACAAGACACTGTCATACATTCTGCATATATCTGAAAAACATCAAAAGGCATTATAAATGTTATAGCAATTTGTTGGTGCAACTAAATAAATGTTTCTAAGAATCACTTTATCATAAATTTGGCTTTGCAGCTCTCACTTTCAACTCTGTTTCTCCTCTTCAGTTACAATGGTCTTTTAAACAAGGATCTTTCGTCACAATACAGGAGCCTATATAGTAATCTAAAAAAAGGCTAACAAAGCTGATTCAAATATGTTAAGGGGCACCTGGGTGTCTCAGTTAGTTAACCATCTGGCTCTTGGTTTTGGCTTAGGTCATGATCTCAGGAGTTCCTGAGTTTGCACCCTGTGTTAGGCTCTGCACCAAGAGTACACAGAGCCTGCTTGGGATCCTCTCTTTGCCCCTCCCCTGCTCTCACTCTGTCTCTTCTCTCAAGATAAATAAATGAACTTAAAAAAAAGAAAAAAAGAAAGCCCCAAATATTTGCTACCTGGCCCTTTACAGAAAGTGTTTGCTGACCCAAAATGTATACTAAAAAAAAAGTTAAGTAAGCATAGAGGATTCTTAGTGATTTTTCTTTTAAAAGTATTTTATCCTGGAGCTCCTGGGTGGCTTAGTCGGTTAAATGTATGTGTTCTGGTCATGATCTCACAGTTTGTGGGTTCAAGCCCTGCATCAGGCTGTTGCTATCCAAATATGAGAAAGAATGCGCTATGTTATCTTCAGGTGTCCCATCTGACGAAATTGAGAGTACATTTGTAAAGTGCTGTAGATTTTCACATATAGATGGTAATTGTTAATAGAACTAATAAGTATTCAGCGATGGTGTATCTATGTATATTCATTGCTTCTTAATGCTTTTTAATCCATATTTTAACCTCAGTCTGTGCATTACCAGTTTTTCGTTTATACTCCAAATTTCAGTTGTGTTCATTTTTTTGTTATAACACTTGGATAAAGTATGTCATCTCCTTTTGTCCTTATTATTATTTAATATATAGAATATTTTTCCCTGCCTTTGGAAATACATTTAAAAGTTTTTCTGTTGACATGATGAATTACTTTGACCTAAGACTGTAAATTATTGGGACATCTGGGTGGCTCAGTCAGTTAAGCATCCAGCTCTTGATTTCAGCTCAGGTCATGATCTAGCAGTTCGTTGAATCGAGCCCCACTTCAGGCTTTTGCACTACCAGCACAGGGATTTTCTTGGGATTTTCTCTCTCCCTCTGTCTCTTCCCTTCCCCTGTGCGTACTCTCTTTCCTTCACTCTCTCTCTCTCTCTCTCTCTCAAAATAAATAAATTAAGTTAAAAAACTAAGACTGTAAATTATTCAATGTACTACAATTTAACCAGAGAAAATAATGTGTATTTTTTGTTCTTTTCTAGCCTACAACTGGAGTCTTGTATAAAGAAGATAATTATGTCATCATGACAACTACACATAAAGAAAAATATAAATGCATTCTGCCCCTTGTGACAAGTGGGGATGAGGTAACTTTTATAAATATATTGATAATCCCTGTCACCAAAGATATTCTTTAAAACATTGCAAACACATACTTTAAAACTGAATGACACCATACAGTGTTATTGCGATATTATTAATTATATTCCCTATGCTATAGTTTTTTTTTTAATCGGTGACATTTATATTATAACTTGAAGTGTGTACCTCTTAATGCCCTTTGTCTCTTTCACCCATTCCACCACCCCCTCCTATGTGGCAACCACCAGTTTGTTCTGTGTGTTTATGATTCTATTTGGTTTAATTTGTATGTTTGTTTTTGTTTGTTTTGCTTTTAAATTTGACTTATAAGTAAAACAATATGGTAATTGTTTTCTCTGATGTATTTCACTTAACATAATAACGTCAAAGTCTAACCATGTTGTTGCAAATGGCAGGATCTCGTTAATTTTTATGGCTCACTAATATTCCATTGTATGTGTATACCACATCTTTTTCATCCATATTTGGATGAGCACTTGGATTGCTTCCATATTTAGATGCTATAAATAATTCTGCAATAAATACAAAATATGCACATAAAAAAAACTGAATGATAGGTTTCTCAGTAATCCTGTTTACCATAAAAGTAGTAATCACTTTTATTATTCTTGAATTCTTTGATTTTACAGTTCAACTAGGAAAAATTAGCAACCAGTTTTAATATTTTGAATGAAAATCTAATTCCGTGCTTGCTTCTTTTATAGAAATGAGGGTTTTGAAACAGCATAATTTTTAAATGTATATGTGACATTTTTATAAAGAATTTCTAATAAATCTATAGGTACCTATACTTTTTCCCTACCTTAGCTCATGCTCATTTCTTCCTCCTGAAATGCCCTAACTACCTCTTATCCATCCTTCAAGGCAATGACTTCTTTCAAGATGAAACAGGAGAGTCAGCATGGTAAAATGAAAAGGACACCAGCCTAGGAGCCAGGAGGCTGAGGTATAGGCTCTGGTTAGCTGTGGAACCTTGAACAAATTTGAAACTCAGTACTTCCACTCAGTAAATTTATTGAGCTAATTACATAATATTTTCACAGTCTATAAAATGGAAACATTACAAACTCAATGAGTGCTTTCTTAGGTTTTGTTCAGATTTGAAATCTGTGAAAGACAGCTGTTTCATTTTCGTTTTAAACCTTCTAAAGACATAATATACACGTGTGTGCAGTCTTACACATATGCCTATGGCATTCAAGTCTGAGATGTAAACATATATAGGAAACTGGGATGTACCTTAAAACTTTCCCATACATTCTGCAAGATTCTCCAAGATTCAACTACTCTGAGGCATTCATAGGTAGAATCGTTCGGATGCAAGTATTTAAAACTTCTGAAATAGGTTTATAAGAATTGTTCAGGAAACTGATACTCAAAAACCTTTTTTTTAAGAGAAGAAAGAATGGAAGATTATTCTATGGCTCCATATTTTATACATCATTTCTTTTGAAAGAAGTGGCAAACCATAGGCTCTTATTAAAAGTTTTGACTTTTTTTTCCTTTTTTATTTCCAAGCATTTGTGATTTGGACAATGAGTTAATACCCAGACAGCAGAATTGGGTGAAGTTCTAGAATAATTGTAAGTATTAAACCCTAGTTCTTTCATAGGAAGAAGAAAAGGATTACAAAGGCCCTAATCCAAGAGAACTATTGGAGCCACTATTTAAACAAAGCAGTTGTTCCTACAGAGTACGTTTTATGTTCACTTAATAAAAGTAGAAAATAAATTTCCAAATAGCCAATAGACCCTTAAAAATAATTCTACATTTCTTTTTATTATGTTGTATCAAATTTTAAGTTAGTTGTAAATCAAATCATATTGCTTAATAGTATTTTGTTCATTTAAATTCCTGGATAGTAGATGCAGCAAACACCCATTAAAACTGATTTCAAATAATGTCACTTACCAAGTTGCTTTGAACGTTTTCTAGTTCAAAGGAAAGTTTCCTTATATACAATTTTAATTTAAAAAAATTTTTTAATGTTTATTTTTGAGAGAGAAAGAGACAGAATGTGAGTGGGTTAGGGGCAGAGAGAGAGGGAGACACAGAATCCGAGGTAGGCTCCAGGCTCCGAGCTGTCAGCACAGAACCCGGCACAGGGCTTGAACTCATGAGCTATGAGATCTGACCTGAGCTGAAGTCAGACGTTCAGCCGACTGAGCCACCCAGGCCCCTACTCCTGATCTATTCTTAATGCCTAAAACAAGGCTTAGCCACGGGGGCCTGGGTGGCTTAGTAAGTGTCAGACTCAGGTCATGATCTCATGGTTTGTGAGTTCAAGCCCAGTGTTGGGCTCTGTGCTGTCAGTTCAGAGCCTGGAGCCACCCAGGCACCCCAATATACAATTTTAATTAAAAAAAATGCTAATTGTTATTTTTTTGACTATGTCAAAAATAGTCCCTAAGGCTAATAGTTATCACAGATCCCACATGTATTCTAGACCTTCACAGAGTTTTCACATACAGCTAATTAGTGAAAACAGTGAATATGGCTTCAGAAATTTCATATTTTTCTGAGGCATAATAATGTTTCACCTAATGAAAGCTTACTCTAAATCTTGAGGGAAATCTACTCAACTACATAAAATAGAAGAAAGTAATTCAGTTGAGTTAGTTATGTGGCTTTTGTATGTGTAAATACATCCATTTTTCTTAGATTGAGTCTTATTGGACTTACGAAGTATGTCACGGAAAACACATTCGACAATATCATGAAGAAAGAAAGCGGTCAGGTACGTTTTTCTTCAAAACATCAAGTATGGAACATTAGAAAATGAGATTGTTAGTAATTAGATTGATGATTTTCAAGTTATATTCTTGGAAGTTGCAAAATACTTACTGTATTTTTATTTTATTTCCAAATATAGAAAGTAAATATTCACGAGTACTACCTTGGGAATATGCTGGCTAAGAACCTTCTATCTGAAAAAGGTTTGTTTCTACAGAGTGATTTAATAGTAATGCTGGAATTTGGTTGAAAGTATATGCTCAAATTGGAATTTAAAAGATCTTGTCGGAAACTGGGTGAATTTTAAAACACTAAAATAAATTTCTGAACAATCTCTTAGAAAACTTTTTCAAAGAGGTTTTTTCATTTTTCGACCTCAACAAACAGTATCCTTTTTGCTACCTATTAATCAATTCTATTAAATCTGTTAAGATAATACACGTTAATGTTACATTTATATAGTGTTAGTGTTAGTCTTTTCCTTGGTTTAACATAGTTGTTATGTATGGAAATAGAAATGTAGATGTATCCCTGCAATTGTGAAATAAAATAAAAGTTGTAAGATAAAAATTATATGTATGTTTGGGATCTTCTTTAGAAAGAAATTTAAAATTAAAAGGGTGATTGAAAACTTAAGTCATTTGTATTTTATATATAAGTCACTGGTCATTCTTTACACCTACCTTACTTTTATATTATTCCACAGATCAAGAAGCAGATGAAAAAGAAAAATCAAAAGAGGCAAGTGACAAGTGTTGATTTTTTTTCACTCTTAACATCTATTAAGTGAGGCATGAACTTACACAACTTAAATGACAGAATTTAGTCTTGTGTTCTTTACCTATTGCATACCCCAAAGGATTGGGTCAAAGAAAATTTTCAGTATGTTAGGTTTTTCTGACAAAAGTTATACTGTGATACTTTTATTTACTTTTAAGATCATAGAAAAATAAAAAAATTTACCAAAGATATCTGGGAAACTTTTCGTAATAGCAGTGTATCACTTCGAGGCTTAGCAGTGGTTCCCTGTGTTTAACATTGGAAAATTATAAATTAGAGCTTTTGCTTTTTTCCCCTTGTTTGGTCTCTATCTCCCATGGGTAAAACAGATAAACTACACAAGCTACCAGACTGCAAGCATCTTCAAAGCAGGGACTGTCTTTTATCTCTTTACCCCACAATGCAAAGCAGAGTGCCAAACATAATATCGGCACTTCATAAGTGTTTATCAAATGTGAATGCATAATTGATGACTGACAAATAGGATTGTTTAAAAAGAATGATTCCTTAGGGTACCTAATCACAATTTTTAAATGCCCCTATAGTTCAAGGAATGCTTTCTGAATCCTAAGCACTCCCATAGAGTTATATAACCTATTGATAGAGGATATTTCTAGAAGTGGTTTCATATCATAACGATACTTCTATTAGACATAAAGTGAAATGGCAAAGACCTTCAAAGGAATGCCTGTAACTTGAAAAGGGTGGCTTTGGGGGGAATTGATAAGCTAAGCATAGACACACAAAACATTGCTATTTTAAAATTTTAATTTTGCAGACTACCTTTGAGATAAATATTTATTTACTGTGGCTCTGGAGGATAGCAAGATGGAATTCAAAGTGTGAAATGATAAAGGAAGAGGAAGAAAAGGGTAAGGGAAGAAAACTAACATTTACTGAGCCCCAATTTATAAGCCAGGTACTGTGCCAGGCATGTAACAAGAGGTAATGCTTAATTTTCCCCCCAACCTTTGAGTATGTATTATTATTCTCCTTTCACAAATGGCAAAAATTGGAATTTAGTCAAATTCAGAAAGCTGGTAAATTCAAAGCTTGCCTCGGAACCCAGGATTTTCTAATTCTAGATAGTAGCATGAAAACAGCTTACAAGAAGTATCAAAATATTTGTCCCTAGAAACATTTGTTTATTTCCTGTTTTGGAGATGGCACTGACAGGGTACCAAAGTGATACAAGATGAGCTCCCTGCCTCCAAAGAGCTTGCTTGGGGATATTATTAACAATTTTTTTAGGCCCATTATATTGGACTTTTCTTTGGTTTACATAAATAAAATATAGGCGCTAGCTCTTAATAATCCTTGTCTTCTGAGGTGATCTATTTTATTCCTCCATTCAATGAAAATTTCTTCATTTGTCCTTTACTGGCTTTGAATAGATTGAGATAGGAGTTTACACTGAAAAGTATGTCTCTTAATATTAATGACAGGGAAAAAGTAAGCAGATTGATGAACAAGTACAGTATTGAGATTCCTGTTTTAAAAGATGGGTTTTACTCTGTAGCCCCTCTTTTTGACAAAATAGACTTCACATCTCTAGAATCTAAAGAGTAACACAGGCTTTCACTAGAAGTTTAGTATAGAAAGCTCTGACTAGACCAGTATTATAAGTTCCTGTATTTTATCTTAGTCTCTTTACAACTCTTGAAAACAATTCATATCAATCAAGATTTATTCTTTTATATAAATGTACATTTACTTAATATCTTAATTTTAGCATCAAATAAAAGTTTCCCTTTTTTACTGTAGTAAACTAGCCCTGAAAATATGTATTTGGTCAAATAAGAATTCAGGAATCAAAAGAATGTTAGAGGAAGAATATATAGAAAATATGGAAATGTTACCTTTATAAATGTTGGTTTATAAATAAAATGTAGTTTCTTCCTTTACGAATAAGTGCTTCTTGGGGCACTGGATGGTTCAGTCGGTTGAGCATCTGACTTCGGCTCAAGTCATGATCTCACAGCTCGTGAGTTCGAGCCCTGCATCGGACTCTATGCTGACAGCTCAGAGCCTGGAGCCTGCTTCAGGTTCTGTGTCTCCCTGTCTCTCTGCTCCTCCCCAGCTTGCACTCTGTCTCTCTCTCAAAAATAAATAAACATTAAAAAACTTTAAAAAAAAAAAAAAGTGCTTCTCCCATCCTCACCCCCACCTCCATTTCTAATGAAAAGTCTGTCTTGTACTTTTTTTTTTTAAGATTCCCACTAAAAATATCGAAGGTCAGATGACACCCTACTATCCTGTGGGAATGGGAAATGGTACACCTTGTAGTTTGAAACAGAACCGGCCCAGATCAAGTACTGTGATGTACATATGTCATCCTGAATCTAAGCATGAAATTCTTTCAGTAGCTGAAGTTACAACTTGTGAATATGAAGTTGTCATTTTGACACCACTCCTGTGCAATCATCCTAAATATAGGTAGGACATGGATTCAATATTTTAAACATGAAATGCACACATGCTTTAAAGTGGCATAGGCTTAGCTTTAATGCTTTGTTCTTACCAAATAGATTCAGAGCATCTCCTGTGAATGACATATTTTGCCAATCACTGCCAGGATCACCATTTAAACCCCTCACTCTGAGACAATTGGAACAACAGGAAGAAATCCTAAGAGTGCCTTTCAGGAGAAATAAAGAGGTAGGAGAATTATCTAACAGTATTTTCTTGGTGCTTCCTTTTCCAAATTTCAGAGCATATTTCAATATTTTAATGATTCCAATAGCATAGTAGTTAATTATTTTCTGACTCAAAATTTTAAATTCCATTTTTTTTTAATGTTTTTATTTATTTTTGAGACAGAGAGAGACAGAGCATAAGCAGGGGAGGAGCAGAGAGAGAGGGAGACACAGAATCCGAAGCAGGCTCCAGGCTCTGAGCTGTCAGCACAGAGCCTGATGCGGGCTCAAACTCATGGACTGTGAGATCACGACCTGAGCCGAAATCGGACACCCAACCGACTGAGCCACCCAGGCACACCTTAAATTCCATTTTTTAATTGATTTTAATTATTTTCCTTATTTTAGTGCTTCTCAGAAACTATTTTATCATTCTTTCACTCTCATGATTTCATTTTAAAGTTTGACATCCTATTAATTATAGTTAAGTTTAATTTTTAGCTAGTTGACTGGCCTTACCAGATGAGCCCCTTGAAGAAATAGACTACAACGCATCTTCTACTGCTTTATTTATTCTTCAACTCCTTGCTATATGTCATCAAAACATCATTCTTCTAAAAGTGTTCTTATTAAGGTCAGTGGCAGTCTTTTGGTTCTAAATTCACTGGACATATGCATAACTTGATGTTAGCACATAAAACACTGAACAGTTGCAGCTTGAACTTTCCTCTGCCTTTACTTGAAGTCATTCTCTCTGTTTTATTCTGGTTCTTTTCTCCTGTGAACTAATCTTTGTCTGCTTCCTGCCCCCTTAAAATATTGAATCACAGTTCTATCTGTGGTTGCCTTCTCTTCTTAGTGTCTGTAGTCTTAGGTGGGCTCATCCAGGCCCACTCTACCAACTTCCATTAATATGCTCACGAGTTCCAAATGTCCATCTTCAACGTTGACCTTTCCCCTGAACTTAAACCACAATCACATAATTAACATGTGTTGAATCTTAACAGCTATTGTGTAATGCTTACAGCAACCTCCAAGATTGCTATTATTATCTTCCTTAACAGATTAGGAAATTGAGGGATTCAGAGAAGGGAAGGGACAGATGATGGATTAGAGATGAAAATCAAAACAATCTGGTTTTAGAACCTGTCCTCTTAACCACTGCTCTATGCTATCTTTGCTTTTCATCTCTTCATTGGACATAGCCAATAACGTTTTAAGTACTCTCAGATTCATATCTCTCACAATGACCCTTTTCCTACCTTCCCTATTATTTTCGAAGCAATGTCACTTCTTTTGCAAATGAGCAAATGAGCCAGGACTTCTAATGGACTACCCCAGGAAGAGATCACTGTTTCCTCTTCTTTGGTCCTATACTTTATTCAGTCTTACATTATAGCACTTATATAGCTAAAATTGTTTTCCTATGATTCTTACATTAAGATCAAGGGAAAACAAGGTATGCTTTATTACTTTGGGGTTTCCAGCTCCTTGCGCGATATCTGGTATTCTGTGGGTACTTAACAATGGTTTCATTAACTAATAACTAACATTCCGCTCCAAAACTCTTTCTTCCCTTTCTCTTGAGTACTCATTGTACAATTATTGCTAGACTCTGATGGTTGTGAATACTGCCATTCTGATAGGAAAAGAAAATTATCTTAACATTAATCAGCGTTTGATTTAAAGTGCTCAATTAAAAGACTGGAGATGGATTTCTCTTCTGGTCTTCTCCCTAATAGTGATTTAAATACGGACAGGTACTTAACAGTCAGCTCAATCAAAATGCTTCACAAATCCCAACTTTAATTACTCTTCAGGGAAGAAATGCCAGCTTACTTTCCTTTAATTAATGTTTTTAGTATGCCATTTGAGAAAAAGTATTTTTAAAGAGCTACAGATGGGGGCGCCTGAGTGGCTCAGTCAGGAGAGCATTCTATCTTGATCTCTGCGTTATGAGTTTAAGCCCCACATTGGATGTAGGGATTACTTAAATAAATAATTATTTTTAAGAAATACAGTGAAAAGCTACAGTATTTCAAAATACTTAGAATCTTTAGACCCTAGATCCTAGAATACGTGTTGTATATGAAAACCTTAGGTAATACTGTAGGTAAAGAGTTATTTAAAACTGATCTTTTTTTCCACAATCTTTTATAAATCTAGTTGTTTTGTTTTTTTTAATGTTTATTTATTTTTGAGACCCAGACAGAGCATGAACGGGGGAGGAGCAGAGAGGAGAGGGAGACACTGAATCCGAAGCAGGCTCCAGGCTCTGAGCTGTCAGCACAGAGCCCGACACGAGGCTCGAACTCACGGACCATGAGATCGTGACCTGAGCCGAAGTTGGACGCCCAACCGACGGAGCCACCCAGGCGCCCCTATAAATCTAGTTTATTACATGTAACTTTTTTTTAAATTGATATTTAGCATATGGTTTGCCTTTTATTTATTTACTCTTTTAATGTTTGTTTTTGAGAGAGAGAGCGGTACACAAGCAGGGGAGGGACAGAGAGGCAGGCAGAGGATCTGAAGCAGGCTCTGAGCTACAGCAGAGAGCCCCATGCAGGGCTCAAACTCACGAACTGTGAGATCATGACCTGAGCTCAAGTCAGATGCCTAACTCACTAAGCCACCTAGGTGCCCCTGGTTTGCCTTTTAAATTTGGGTTAAGCTTTATCATAATGAATTTTTCTTCTTTTTTAAACAAAAATTCAAATCTGGCTAGCAGAATTTTGGTTTCAACCTAAAACTAATGTGACACACTGTACATTAACTAACTAGAATTTAAATAAAAACTAAAACAAAGGAAAAATAGAAAAAAAGGAATTTTGGTTTCATGTCGTACCTGGTTTTTTGTTGTTCAGTTTCACAAGAAATGGTTTATTAAGAGGACTTATGGACAAAACCTTTTGGGCTGTGGCAATTCAAATAGATCTCCACAATCCCACCTTCTGCAAAACCTTTTTTATAGCCCTAGAAGCTACCAGTACATGCTGAGGGACCGCCCAGAATGTTTAGGAATAGGTGTGAGTAGAGAAACTACTTGCTAGTTAACCTACTAGATAAAGTCCTAACGAGATTTAAAAAAAAAAAAGAATAGGTGTGCATCATTGTCATATCGCCAGGGCAGATGAAGGAAGTTTTGCCCCATAGGTGTACCTAAAGGTGTGGTTGAACAAGAAGAAACATTAGTGGAGCCTCCAGGAGGCTTCAGGCAACAGAGGGGTCATCATGGCAGATTTGTCCAAGGTGACATTACTCTAGCCCACACACTCTACCCTATATATCCAGCCCTTACAGTCTCATACACCCAGCTTTTCCATGATATTCCCTGAGCCAGCAGAAAAAGGCTCTTTGCAGTAGGGGCTCTTTGTCCAAGTTGAAGGCATAAACCACAGCAGCAGTACAGACAGCAAGAAAAGAGACTTATGTTGACACAACCAAGAATGGAGTAATAATTTTTGCCACCATCTCCCTCAGACTCTAAACCAGTTTGATAACTACTGGTTGCAGTGGGCACAGGACCATCTAATGCGTGTATCTCTTTGTGCATGTCTTTTAATGCGATAGTGATACTGCCTGAATTACTAGGCATATACATGCAACATTCAGTGTGAATATAGCACAGTTGCCCCTTGTATTACGGTGAGTATATCCAAGCCCATTCTACTCTGTAATATAGCTTTTCACATCGGTGTAATCTCTGTATTCATGAGTGTCAGGCTATAGTAACTATTGTTGACAATCCTCTGGATATAATAATTAATGTGGGGGCGCCTGGGTGGCTCAGTCGGTTGAGCATCTGACTTCGGCTCAGGTCATGATCTCACAGCTCATGGGTTCAAGCCCTATGTCGAGCTCTGGACTGACAGCTCAAAGCCTGGAGCCTGCTTCGGATTCTGTGACTCCCTCTCTCTCTGCCCTTCCCCCACTCATGCTATGTGATGCTCTCTTTGTCTCTCAAAAATGAATAAACGTTAAAAAAATTTTTTAATAATGATTAACGTCTCTATATACCATTTCACATCTTCTTTGCCTAAAGATGGTACAAATTTGGATGGTACAAATATTACTGCTAAATGCTTGTACCAATGAAAGACAGCATGGGTCCATCGTGCCTTTAATAGGGAGTAAATTTACAGAGGCTGTTATCGTGCTGGCTTTGTTGTTATTGCATTAATTTGAAGATAACTGGACTATAAGGAGTCCATTTTATGAATTTCTAAATGCTACTACAAAAACCACCATCGCTTTTTGGAATAATTTTTCTTAGAAATGCAAGTAGATGCTGTGTCCACAAGAAGGAATAATAAATGGTCATGCTTCTATTCTTTTTACTTCTTCCCCTACCTGAGCTAGAGGTTTCGTTGTGCATTATTAATGTGTTTCCTCACTAACCTTACTATAGGTCTCATGTATTCTAAGTAATTAGCTTAGTCTGTTAGACCTTAGCTCCTTAGGAGCAGTGACTATGTCTGCTACATTTTTAATACTCAACACTTAAAACAGTGCCAGGAGCATAGAATGCTCTGAATGTAGAAAGTCTATACATAAAATCCAAGGTCCTTTCAAAGAAGTAAAGATGCCATCTTGGCAATCTTTGTTCTTCTGTAATACTGGAGGAGAGAAAGGATAAGGTCATGGGTTTCTAGAGTAACCATCCAATGACTCCTACCAGCCAAGATAGAAGAAGAAAACATAGTTGATGAATGGCAACTACAGCAGGTGAAAAGGAGATACCATGTCCACTATACATTTATTTGGAACTCTTTTTAATTTTTTAAATTATTCAGTTTTAATTGGTATACTCCTTTAATCCTGATCTAGATTCATTTTCTCTCCACTCACAGTCAAAACATAGTTTACTTCTGGATTCTAACTCATTATTCTCTTTCATAACTATTCTTTCTACCCCACTTATGTCATTCCTTTAGATTCTCTTCATCTGTGGCACTGGGTTACTTCAACTTCTAACGTGGCTCCACACCTCGGGATTTATTCTTACTATTCCTTCCCTGCTACAGTATTGCTTAAAAATCTGATCATGCCATATTTTTGTCTAAAATCTAGAAGATGATAGAGCATGACATAGTTTTCTTTATCATTAAGTACCTGCCTATCTCTTCAGTTTTAAATATTATGCCGCACCCCACATCTTTGCTTTTTTAAAATGTTTATTTACTTATTTTGACAGAGAGAGAATGCACTCATGAGCTGGGGAGGCGCAGAGAGAGAATCCCAAGCCGGGCTCCACACTGTCAGTGCAGAGCCTGACACAGGGTTTTATCTCACAAACCATGAGATCATGACCTGAGATAAGATCAAGAATCAGATATGCCCAACCAACTTAGTCATCCAGGGGCCCCCACATCTTTGCTCTTATGTCTTCCTCAGGTTCACATGCATAGGTACACACAAACACAAAATACATACAGACATTCACATAAATCACAAATTATTCATGTTTCAAGAATTAAAATTTTCTCTTGATGAAGTCTTCATGTTTCATTCTTCATCAAAATCTGTTCGAATCATTACTACTCTGTGAATCTGCTGTTCCCTGAACCCTATTGGGCATCTTCCATAACCGAATTGCAGAGTCCTTCAGGACAACAACCAGGTCCTGTTGCATGTTAATAATTATAGTTAATATTCATATTTACTCCCATTCAGCTCCTCTTTACCCTGCTTCTTTTATTTACCCATAGTAACCACATTTTCCAAAACTAAGTATAGAGACAAAATCTAGTAAGTAGCAAAATACTTCAAAAGGCTAAAACCTTAGTGAACTTCCTTTCAGTCTTTTGGGGGATTTTTTTTTTTTTGATACACATTAAAAAAAATAATTGGGGGTGCCTGGGTGGTTCACTTAGTTGGGCGTCTGACTCTTGATGTCACCTTGGGTCATGAACTCAGTCGTGGGATTGGGCCCCTTGTTGGGCTCCACACTGACAGCACAGATCCTGCTTGGTAGTCTCTCTCTCTGCCCCTCCCCTTGCTCACACGTGCACAGGTTGAGGCTAGCTGGCGAGTTCTCTCACTTTCCCCTCCTCCCCGCCCCTCCTTCTCTCCCTCTCTCTCTCTCCGATCTTCTCCCTTCTCTCTCTTATCCCTCCCCTCTCTCTCTCCCCCTCCCTCTCCCTAAATAAATAAATAAGCTTAAACACTCTTGCTTTAAAAAATAATAATAGTAATTGGGGCTCCTGGGTGGCTCAGTTGGTTAAGCGTCTGACTTGGGCTCAGGTCATGATCTCACATTTTGTGAGTTCAGGCCCCGCGTAAGGACTCTGTGCTGACAGCTCAAAGCCTGGAGCCTCTTTGGATTCTGTGTCTCCCTCTCTCTGCGCCTCTCCTCCTCATACTCTGTCTCTCTATCAAAAATAAATAAACATTAAAAAAAATTTTTTAATAATAATAATTGGGACCAAACTGTATACATGTGTGTATATATCTATACAAAAATTTTCACTTGTTTTCACTTAACAGTATATTATTTATATATAACTATGTCATAAAGTAATCTATAGTGTTATTTTAATTATCTCAAATATTCCATTGCTTACAGTACCAAAATTTATTTAATTAATTTACTGGTATGGATATTTTTGTTGTCCACAATTTTTTGCTAACATAAAGAATGTCACACTGAATGTCATTGAAGCTAAGTCTTTGCACCCATCAATGGTGATCATTAACTCAGAATAAATTTCTAGAAACAGGTCAAATGTAAGCACTTAATTAAGCACAAATAGGTAAGTACATAATAAAGTATATACCGTCAAACTCTACTCGAGAAAATTGTGGAATTTTACAGTTTCATTAGCAATATTTTTTTAACAAGGAAGTTTATGATGTGCATTTGTGTATATTTGTTTGTATTTGTGTGTATGTAATGTGTTTGTGGTATTTCTAGTAAGGTAGAGTACTACTTAGCTTAGGTACTTGCACTAGAATAATTCTAGCTGCTAAAATCAAAAAAAGAAGGAGACAAAACATATGAGATGGAAATTATCCCTGTATGTTAAGAATGGCCATCATATCCCTAACCGGTAGATGGAAATAACCTTTGTCTAGAGCTTTCTCTATTGTATTAAGTGTTGCAAAATTCATTTTTTGACAACACATTAAAAATGAGAGGACAACTTTTATTTTCCAAATTTCCTATAGTTAAAAATAATAAATTCATAACTGAAAAAAAAAATAAGTATGGTTAGAAGCCCTTAAACATATGTGTTTAATTTTAGGAAGAGTTGCAATCAACCAAAGAAGAGAGATTTCCAGCAATCCACAAACCCATTGCTGTTGGTTCTCAGCCTATGCTCACTGTTGGAACAACCCACATATCCAAATTGACAGATGACCAACTCATAAAAGAGTTCCTTAGTGGTTCTTACTGCTTTCATGGGGTGAGAAGTGAGCCTTTGGTTTAAATATTTATCTTACAGCCTTCACTTGTATGTTAATTAGTCAGGACCCATTAGCAGCACTGAAAAAGTTTTCATCTGTAGAGAAATGGCAGGATTCTGGAAGCCTCCTAATAGACATTTTCTCTCTGCATCTTATATAATCTAATTTGTAGCCATTATGTTCTCTTTACTCACAAGCTAAAACTTGACCTTTACTTGACAGAAATTATGTATATATAAATAAATCATGTGTGATTTGGGTTAATTGGTAGAATGGGCATCAGAGATTATATGGCATAAAAAAAATTGTATGGTCTGCATTTTGGTTATGTATCAATCACATTTAAAACTTGAGTTAACATCTACAAAGGTTAAATTTTGCCTTTAATAGACTAGTAGTTACAGTGGGAAATACACTAAGTGGAATTTTCATTTTATTTTATTTTACTAAGGCAATACAGCAGCTATACTCCTTTTCTTTTTAAATTAGTATTTCTCAGTAATTTCTCTTTTTATTATTGAAGTGTAGTCGACATACAATGTTATATTAGTTGCAGGTGCTATAACATAGTGATTTGACAATTCTGTACATTACTTAATGCTCATTATAAGTAGTTACCATCTTTCACCAGATAATGTTATTTCTCAGTAATTCTCAGTAACTTTTTTATTTTAATTTTCAACCACATTGTTGCTAGTATCATTTTTTTATGTTTATATATAGTGTATATATATTTGTTTATATATATTTTTTTTCCCATCACTGTCATGTTGCAATATTGAGACAGACCCCAATCCCCCATTCTCTATATTTAACTTGATCTTTTTGCTTTCTCGTAGGGTGTTGGTTGGTGGAAATATGAATTCTGCTATGGCAAACATGTACATCAGTATCATGAGGTATGGAATAGCCTTTATATCATTCTACCACTAGATAAAGTTTTAAAAATCTTTTGTGAAAAAAAAGAGGGGAGATGGCATTTTAATTATGAAATGACTTAAATATGAAAATACTTCAAAGTGTCTGTAAGTTCCAGAAAATGGAAAACTTGGTGTTAAGTAAATCAACCATCTTTTTTTTTTCTTTTTTTAATGTTTATTTATTTTTGAGGGAGAGAGACTGAGTGTGAGGGGGGGAGGGGCAGAGAGAGAGACCACACATACACAAAATCCAAAACGGGCTCCAGGCTCTGAGCTGTCAGCACAGAGCCCATCACAGGGCTCAAACCCACAAACCATCAGATCATGACCTGAGCCAAAGTCGGATGCTTAACTAACGGAGCCACCCAGGTGCCCTACTAAGTCAACCATCTTAAAGTAAGGTTGTTATAATTGCTCAGATTCTTGTATTACTGTGACTCTGGAGGAATAATAAGCTATTGTGACTAACCTCGTTAGCTTGGGACCCGAGAAATTAGTAATTATAATTCTTTAAATTAACAAGTACAAAAAAAATTAACAAAGTGAATAATAAGATAGTACATTATGTCTCAGGCTAGGAAAATAGGATAAATACAGCAAGTTTCTCAGCTAAAGAACATACCATATGATTTAAGTTTAAAATCAAGTACGTTTTATTGGCTTTTGATTCTTCCTTTTTTCTAATTTATAAATCAGATAGCATATTCTCCCACATTTGAGCCAAGCTGTTCAAATTCTGAACTTCAGCCCTTATTAAATTTATCTGTCATAGTTGTACATTGGTAAGCAACTGTTTGAAATATTTTTTTTTATTTTTTTTTAACGTTTATTTTATTTTTGAGACAGGGAGAGACAGCATGAATGGGGGGAGGGTCGGAGAGAGAGGGAGGCACAGAATCTGAAGCAGGCTTCAGGCTCTGAGCTGTCAGCACAGAGCTGATGCGGGGCTCGAACTCACGGACTGCGAGATCATGATCTGAGCCAAAGTCGGATGCTTAACCGACTGAGCCACCCAGGCGCCCCTGTAAGCAACTGTTTGAAGACAACATTAATTAATAAATATTTACCTTGCTGACAGGAGATAAAAGGCTGTTTTTATTCCTCCAAAGAAATAATAACTAGTAATTAGAAAATACTGTGTTTGCCCTCTTGAGTTGTTTGAGCCACTCTTAATTTCCAAAGCAGACCATACCAGGAAAGATCATCAACTCACCTTCCACATTTAATCATTCCCAATTTATGAGGCACCTATAAACTAGGAAATTTGTTTCTTTACTTAAACCTAAGAAGTGCCATTTTACTCTTCTTCCCATTTATTCTTGCTGCTTTATAAATGTTTTATTTATTTTTAGTAATATTTATTAATAGGAAAAAAAATTGCCTACTACAATCCAGATAATGTGCAACGGCTTTTTTTTTTTTAAGAAAATTTATTCATTTTTTTCAAATTTGCATGGCTAGTGAAGAGGGGATTTATTTTTGTTTTAAGTTTATTTTTTTTGAGGACAGAGAGAGAGCAAGCATAAGCCAGAGAGGGGGAAAGAGAGAGGGAGAGAGAAACCCAAAAACAGGTTCTGCACTATCAGCGCAGTGCCTAACGTGGGGGCTTAATGTCACAAACTTTGAGCCAAAATCAACATCAGTCGCTTAACTGACCGAGCCCACCCAGGTGCTCCATGATGGCTTTTTTTTTTTTTTAAATTAAAGGAATACATACCAGAAATTTAGAATGAATAGTAAAATTCTTGTCTACTGTTGTCCCATTTCCTAAAGTAATTGTTCTTGGTGTTTTCTTAGTTAACCCTCCACAAGAAACCAAATGCATACATGTAAATGTTGGTATAACCTTGTATTAGACAGAAGGCATCTGCTAACACAATGCTCTGCATTTGTTTCTTTTCAGTTAGTGGCTTGGAGATCTTCCACAACAGCAACAGCTGATCTCATTCTTCTCAGCATCTACAGAGCATTATGTCTATACCACAATATATTTAGCCAGATCTCTACAGACCTTTGAATTGTTTCCAGTTTTTCTGTAGTAGCATTTTAGTGAGCATTTATAAATAGTTTTGTTGGTAAACTTTTGCAAGTTTACCACATTCATATTCATGAAGTATCTCATACTCACAAGGCACATTTCTAGCAGTGTGCTTGTTAGGTCAAAATATACGCATACTGAACATTTGGAAGACATTCTCAATAACAATGGCTTTTTTCCCCATACACTTGCCAGCACTAGATTTTATCAGACTTATTTTGCCCAAGGTTATATAACTTAGAACTTTCCGAAGGACGCTACTAGGAGCTTTGGGAGATATAAAAATAATAGTAGCTGACAAATATAATGTTCATTGTATACCAGGCACTGTTCTAAGTATGCATATTACCTCATTTAATTCTCATAACCACCCTCAGAGGTGAGTATTATTATTCCAACGTGTAGGAAACAGAAGCAATAATTTAGTAGCTTGCCTAAAACCACATAGGCAGTAACTGATAAAACCAGAATTCTAACCAAGGCAGTGTTGTTCCATATCCAGCCTCCTTAAACACTTCACCATATGGCTCCAGTCCCTCTCTATCTATTAACTTATAGTCCAGTTGCTAAAAGACTGTTAATGGTTCTTTCTTTCCACTAAGCAGTCAGCTCTGCTGGTAGCAGTGGCTCTGCCCAGTTCATCTGCCATTTTAAGGGTTTTTAATCCTACTCATCCCTTGTATGCTAGTGCTCAGCATGGTGCCTGGCATAAAATATAAAGAAGGAAAAGAAAGGCAGGAAGGGAGGGGAGAGGAAAGAAAAAGGAGAGAGAAGGAAGGAGATCCGCATATAAGATAGTATATAGTTACTGTTTAAAAAATAACAAAAGTTGGGGTACCTGGTGGCTCAGTCAGTTGAGGAGCAGATTCTTGGTTTTGGCTCAGGTCATGATCTCAGGGTCACGGGACCGAGCCCTGTGTTGTGCTCCACACTGAGTATTTAGCCTGCCTGGGATTTTCTCTCTCCTTGCCCCTCTCCCCCTCTTGCGCTATCTGAAGTTTTAAAAAATAGATAAATAAAGTTAAAAAATAAAATAAATACTAATAAAGCAAAAAATTTAATAAAAAATAATAAAATGTGAATGGGGAAGGGGGTTTGTGAATAGTCCTTGATAAAGAAATAAGCATGATGTCAAATGAATAATATGAATACTAGTATAACTTAAAGATTGGCATTTGAAAGGGTAGAAGTACAATGAAGATAGGTTCATTGTGGCTGCAGGGTAAAAAGATATAGGATATTTAATTACGAATCACAGTAGCGTGGCACCTGGGTGGCTCATCAGTTGATTGTCCAACTTCGGCTCTTACAGTTCTTGTGTTCCAGTCCCACATCAGGCTTGCTTCTGTCAACAGCGCAGAGCCTACTTTGGATCCTCTGTCCCTCTCTCTGTTCCTCTTCTGCTTGTGCTCTCTCACAAAAATTTAAAATAAGAAAAAAGAATCACAGTAGTATGCAGTTGTATCATCTAGGTATAAGTGATTAAACTCTTGGTTGAGGAGGTAAAATATTAGCATTGGAAATGTAGAGGAAGATTCTGAAGCCAAGAACATCCCCAGGAAAATAATGTAGGAGAGGAAGGAAATAGAAATAACTGCATTTGGTGCTAGCCTGACCAGAAAGCAGTTTCATTATTCAGAGAAACAAAGAATAAAGAAGATAGTGAGCTCAGATTTCTACTCATCAGGTTTGACTGACATCTAAACACACACACCCAGTATGCAGGTGGAGATAAGGACTGTAACTTAAAGGCAGGCCATCAGCATAAATGTCTACTTGATAATATGAAGAATGCATTATCACAAGTATTTTTCATATATCAGGACAAGGATAGTGGGAAAACCTCTGTGGTTGTGGGGACATGGAACCAAGAAGAGCATATTGAATGGGCTAAGAAGAATACTGCCAGAGCCTATCACCTTCAAGATGATGGTACCCAGACAGTCAGGTAAAGATTAACTTTATTTGTCCTTGGATCTGATGAGTAGAATATTTAAAACTCAGAATATTGAAAAACGTAAAATTGAAACACTTAGGTAAAATCTCTGGTCACTTTTTTAAGGGACATCTTTTAAATTAGTTTTCTTTTCCTAAGGTAATAGTTAAGAACACAGTTTCAGAAATGGGGAGCCCTGGATTCAAATACTGGCTCTTCACTTACTACCTTGGGCAGATTACATAATCTTGTTAAATCTCACTCTTCTTGTCTGCTAGTATTTGCCTCATAGGATTGTTACAACATTTAAACACGGTCATTTAGGTAACGCATTATACCTGCAAAGAGCATGCCATAAATTTTGGCTGCTGCCTTTAGCAGTGGTGGTGGCATGGTAATGAGAGTGGTGGCGGTCGTGATGGACACAGTGGCTCAATTCCACATATTAAGTCTGAGACTGTTGTTATAAAGCATTTCCCTTTTTAATGTGTAATCTTTACCTCTTTAAGTTAGTTAATTCTACTTAAATATGCTCCAGGGGTACCGGGATGCTTCAGTTGGTTAAATGTCTCTTAGTTTCAGCTCAGGTCATGATCTCACAGGCTCATGAGTTTGAGCCCCACTTCAGGCTCCCTCCCTCCCCCCACCAACAGAGCCTGCTTGGGATTCTCTCCCTCTGTCTGCTCCTTCCCCACTCACATGCGCTCTCTTTCTCTCAAAATAAATAAAAATAAATAAAAAAAATATCCGCTAGCATGTTCCTTTGTTACTTTACCTTTGTGAGGTTATGGTTGAAAATAAACAGTGACTTTTTACAAAACTACCTCACATCTTCTCTGAGTTATATAGGTATATCTTGTTATAGCAGAAATAAATTAATCTCTTATTTCTCAAGAATAGCTAAGCTTAAGTTTTCCTTGTAGTCTCTTGCCTGGCAAGTTTTAAATTATCCATTCTTTTCTCTTTATTGGGCATTAAGTTTGTCTGTCCTAGCAACATGGTATTGAGAGACTCTATTTTAGAATGTGCTGACTTTGGGGCACCTGGATGGCTTAGCTGGTGGAGCACAAGACTCTTGATCTTGGGGTTGTGAGTTTGAGCCGCACATTGGGTATAGAGATTACTTAAAAATAAAATCTTAAAAAAAAAAAAAAAAAGTTTGGGGTGTCTGGATAGCTCAGTCAGTTAAGCGTCCGGCTTCAGCTCAGGTCATGATCTCAGTGTGTGGGTTCCAGTCCCACATCAGGCTCTGTGCTAATGGTACAGCGCCCGCTTCAGAGCCTCTGTCTCCCTCTCTCTCTGCCCCTCTCCTGCTTGCTCTCTCTCTCTCTCTCTCTCAAAAAATAAATAAACAATGAAAAAGAAAAAAACAGAACGTGCTGACTTTTGGGGCTGACCAAAAAGTGCTGAAGGATGGGAAGGAGAGAAAATTGTTCCACAAAGTAAACAATATACAGGGCTGAGGAAATGGTTAACTTCAAAAAGACTTTTTAAAAAGCAATTTAACCTTAACTGTTTGTATACAGGTAGATAATATGCAAATTGAAGATTACTCTTATCAGGTAAATCACTCTGAAATATCTCAGTTTTATAGTCTCCTTATAGAATCTGAAACATTTTCTCTGTAACATGACCCTAAAAATATTTTATAACTAATGCAAAACTGCTCCCTCTAACCATCTTCTTATCACCACCAGCCCACATGACACTTACTCTGAATGAATGAACTTGTTTGTTTCTCTGATTTAGGATGGTGTCACATTTTTATGGGAATGGAGATATTTGTGATATAACTGACAAGCCAAGACAGGTGACTGTAAAACTAAAGTAAGTTAGACCATCAACTTGTGCTTTATGCTTTTCTCTTTAATCTGTATCCAGTGTGAAAAAGTCTACATAAATAGGAAATATAATTGTGAATAAACACATTTATATTTCTGCATAATAATATGGATTAATGTAATATGAAAATAATGCTTTATTCTGGGGCGCCTGGATGGCTCAGTCGGTTGAGCATCCGACTTCGGTTCAGGTCATGATCTTGTGGTTTGAGTTCGAGCCCCAAACTGTGCTCTGTGCTGACAGCTCAGAGCCTGGAGCCCGCTTTGGATTCTGTGTCTCCCAATCTCTGTGCCCTTCCCTGGCTCACACTCTGCCTCTCTCTCTCTCTCTCTCTCTCTCTCTCTCAAAACTAAGTAAACATATTTAAAAAATTATTACTTTATTCTAAAATATTAATTAAGGTGCCTGGCTGGCTCAGTCAAAAGAACATGCCACTCTCTTGACCTTGGCGTTGTGAGTCCGAGCTCCACACTGGGTATAGAGATTACTTAAGAGAGAGAGAAAGAGAGAAAGAAACTTTAAAAGATAGAGAAAGAAAAAGATGGTTCAGTCAGTTGAGTGTCCATCTCTTGATTTTGGCTCAAGCCATGATCTCATGGTTCGTGGCTTCAAGCCCCGTGTGGCTGACAGTGAGGAGCCTGCTTGGGATTCTCTCATCTTCTGTCACTGCCCTTACCCCGCTTGCGTGCATGCATGCACTCTCTCTCCCTCTCTCAAAACAAATAAACTTAAAATCATTTTTAAAAATAAAATATAAAAATTATTTTAATATAATTATTTATTTGTAAGTTATGATTGTTAAATGATATCAGTATTATATTAAATTATACAGGAGATAAGTTTTTTATAGCTTAAGAGGAAAACACAAATACTTTTGTATGGTTTGGGCAGTACTTTAAAGTACTCTCTGTTTTAGGTGTAAAGAATCAGATTCTCCTCATGCTGTTACTGTATATATGCTAGAGCCTCACTCCTGTCAGTATATCCTTGGGGTAAGTAAAAAATAATACTCAGGAATTCATTTTGGGAACATGTTTCGATTTTTAGCATTAAGTCTAGAAAGGACCTTCAGTAATGTCCAAAATGTAATATAATCCCCATGCTATCTCTGTAAAGCCTAAAATCTTTTTATTAAGGTACAATTTACATAAAATAAAATGCAAAGATCTTAAGTGCTGAGTTTGATACATTTTGATAATTTTATACCTATATAATTATCACCCCAAACAAGGTATCTTATCACTGCAGAAAAAAATTTTATAGCCCTTTTATGTTAATACCCCTCAACCCCCACAGATACCCCTTTCTGATTTCTCACACTCTAGGGCAGTTTTGCCTGGTTTTTTATTCCCTACCAATGGGACCATATAGTATACAGTTTTTTATGCCTGCCCTCTTTGACTTGGCATGTTTTCAGACTCACCCGTGTCACTCCAGTACTTCATTCTCTTTTTGTTACTGAATAGTAGTCAGTTGTATAAGTAAATCACATTTGCTGATCCATTCTTCTATAAAGACATTTGGGTTGGTTCTCATTTTTTATCATGTAAATAAGCTGCTAGGAACATTTTTTTACAAGTTGCTTTGTAATCCTGTAGTTTCATTTCTTTTGGGTAAGTACTAGGAGTGGAATTGCTGAATCATAGATTAGATAATGTTTAACTTTTACCGATAGCTGTCCAAATGGCTGTACCATTTTACACTCATACCAGTAGTGTGTGAGAATCCAGCTGCTCCACATCCTTATCAACATTTGGTAAAAATAGAACTACCCTACGACCCAGTCCTTGCACTACTAGGTATTTATCCAAGGGATACAGGTCTGCTGTTTTGAAGGGGCACATGCACCCCACTATTTATAGCAGCGCTATCGACAATAGCCAAAGTATGGAAAGAGCCCAATGTCCATCGATGGATGAACGGATAAAGAAGAGGTGATGTATATACATATATATATATATATATATATATATATATATATATATATATAAAGAAGATGTGGTATACACACACACACACAATGGAGTATCACTCAGCAATCAATGAAATCTTGCCATTTGCAACTACGTGGATGGAACTAGAGGGTATTATTCTAAGCGAAATTAGAGAAAGACAATATCATATGACTTCACTCCTATGAGGACTTTAAGATACAAAACAGGTGAACATAAGGGAAGAGAAGCAAAAATAATATAAAAACAGGGAGGAGGACAAAACATAAGAGACTCTTAAATATGGAGAACAAATAGAGAGTTCCTGGAGGGGTTGTGGGAGGGGGCGTGGCTAAATGGGTAAGGGGCATTAAGGAATCTACTCCTGAAATTATTGTTGCACTATATGCTAACTAACTTGGGTGTAAATTTAAAAAATAAATTAAATAAAAATACCCCTCCCAAAAAAAGCTACATGCAAAAACAAAAACATTTGGTATTTTCAATCTCTTTTAAATTTAGCCATTTTAGTCATTTTAATATGCATTTCCCATATGGAAAATGGTGGCAAGCACCTTTTCATGTGATCTTAGTGAAATGTCTAGCCAAGTCTTTTTAAAGAAAATTCTGACACTTACTCAAACAGTCTTTATTCAGGACTATTGGCAGTAAGTGTCAAGACTATAGTAGGGAAGAGAGATCCAGCTTAACTCCACTTACAGCAAAGACAGCTCAGGATATACAGCCAAACAGAAGGTGGAGGAGGGGAGTTTCAATGGATGGAAAATTACTAAGAGGAGAGATCAACATAAACTGACTTGATAGGATTAATTGCTGAAGACAGGCCAGGATGACCAGCCATCAAATGTGAGAGACGAGGAATTTGAGCAGATACGGAGGATGATTAGATGTTTGAGAGTGTGGGGTTCTCTCCACACTGATTCTTACTACAGCTGGACTCAGCAGGCCCAAGACAGGGCACAAGTACAAAAAGAAGCCTACGAAAGGGACCAGGGGAGCCTAACCTTAGTTTGGTCAAGGAAAGTCTGTCATCTGTCTGTCTTTTACCCATTTTTATTGTTATTGTTTATCTTCTTTTTTCTAGGAGTTCAAATATATTCTGGGTATGAGGTCTTTGTTTATAGTGCACATTCTTTTCCTCAATCTGTGGCTTGCCTGTTTATTTTCTTAATGTCTTTTGATGAGCAGAAGTTGGTTTATTTGATAAAGTTTATTTTATGCACTTCTCTTTTATGGCAAATGCTTTATTTTGTTCTGAGAAAACATTGCCACCCAAAAGTCATGAAAATATTATGCTGTATTTCTTTCTAGAAGTTTTATGGTCCTACCTTTGGTTATGTGATGCCTAACTAGCTTTCTGTGTATTTTTCCTAGTCAGAGTTCATTGAGCTTTGTGTATTTATGGGTTGATATTATTAATCATTATACTTCTGTGAATATACATTTAACAACTTTATATACATGGATTCACATAGCAAAAGACTACCGAATAAAGTAAGTATTCAGTTTAACAACTTTTTAAGGTTTTCTTATTTTGTTCTTTAGGTTGAATCTCCGGTGATCTGTAAAATCTTAGATACAGCAGATGAAAATGGACTTCTTTCTCTCCCCAACTAAAGGATAATAAAGTTTGGAGAAAGATCATTGACAGTCATGATGATTTCTGTCTGACCATGTATGTGTCTCATAGAGTTCTCAGCCATTGGATCTCATCTAAAGGATCGTATAAAAGGACTCTCAACCACTTTGTGAATATAAATGTGTATATAAGAGGTTATGGATAAACTTCTTAAGGCAGATAGTTGTCTCATTTCTTTCATTTTTGTCATGTCTTATGATCCGATCGTGTTTTTGCTTGGATAATGTGATTCCAAAATAATCTCATCCAAGCAGTTTAGAGTCCAGCCTAATGAAATGTCATAATTGTTGTGCCTATTGAAAGTTTTTAAATAATAGATTATGTAAATTATAGTATATATAACTAGTTAATGAACTAAAGATAATGAAGAAAGAAATTGATAGTAGGTTGTTTAAATGGGAGACCATGTAAAATATGTAAATTCTAGTGCCTGAAATCCTTTCCACAAATTTTTATTTAGCAACTACCAGGTGTTAGACTAGAAACTGGGCACATAGTAGAGCCTCACAACACTTAAGTTTTCTTCACCTCTGTTAATCTCAAGAAACTCTATTTGTAATAGATTGTTGCTCTCGGAACTTTTATCTGTTTCTTTCCCCCCAAGGTGTGTACCTGGTATAGACAGAGATCCTTCTCTTTTGACTTAGAATGGTTTACTCCCAACAAAACGCACTGTGCTGGCCATCCTTTGTATTTGCCTACTGTATACTACAGATTTTAGTTCTGGACAGTTTCACAGCATAATATTTATTTTAAAGTGAATAAAATGTTCCCAAGCAGTGTTGTCATGTAGTCAATGGCAGATTACTCATTTCCTTTATTTTCTCCATCCCCATGTTGCACACATTATCTTATTGTATTTTGGATGTACATATCTAAATAAGGAAAGAAAAGTAGCTATAAGATACTTTTCCTCCTTTTCAGTAGTTCTGGAGAAAGATATTTTAATTTGAGAAATGGTTAATGCAATTGATTATTGCAGGGCTGTTTGTAGATTTTCACGTGAAGCAGCACCCATAGAGAAAAAGCACACACTTTGCACTCAAACTGAAGTCCACATACTCTCTAGCTTACTAGCTGTGTGATCCTGTACCAATCAGTTAACCTCTTTGAGACTCGCTTCCTCTTTGGTAGAGAGACTGCGTCCTTCCAAAGGGGGTTGCAGAGTGCATTCATTTTACTGTATGTAAAACCCCGGGCCCAGTACTAGACACCAGGTTCCCAGTAAGAGTTCCTTTATTTCCTAATATCGCCCTTGTCTCCTATTAATAGAATAAGATCAGAGACCACAGCTGTCAAAATCTATTTCTTTAGTAAATTAGAATCGTACTTCTTACATCAATGAATTAAGACAAATAGAATTACCCACATTTGGATAATAGGTATAGGAGGGAGGGCATGAGGGTTGTGAAAGGTTGAGTGCCAGAAGACACAGAATATTTAGGCCAAACTCTTCTGTTAAAAAGGGGAAGTGGGAGGGGGGGGGCGGAGATCTAAAAAACTGTATTGGATAGTTTACTGAAGAAGATTCTTAAAAATAGAAGTTGTAATTTTTTCAAAATAAAATGTTTTTTTAAAAGTAAGTTGGCTTTCTGTCTGGGCTAACAGCTTCAACCTGTTTAGGAAGGGCTAGGCCAGCTCTCCATATTCCTTCTAAATCTTGGGTCCCTTATATGAAATCTCATTTGATCTCTAAAGTCTGCTTCCTCCTCTGCCACTCTTCGCAGAAGCAGCTGAGTTCCTAATAGGTAGGAGAAAGGGCTCAGCTACGGTATGCCTATTGTACTTGGAGAAATCTAGTAAGGTGGATGCTATTCCACACCTACTAAATCAGATCCTTTAGAGCAGAGCATAATCTGCGCTTCAAATATGCTTCCTGAGTGATCCACTTGACTTTAAATATATTCTCCAGTGAAAATCACCGACTTAGGAACTTGACCTTTAACAGTTTCACACATTCTAACCCTCCTTATTAGGGTTTCAGGGAAATAACTAGTAGCTCATCTTTACAAGAATACAGGACTTTTCCTTTCTTTTTTTAGCTTTACCTGCTTTTCTTCGAGTCACCACTAGATGGGGCCTATAGCCCAGCTCTACTTTGTATCTTCATGTCCTTGATAAAAGGGACTTAACAACAAAGGGCAAGAAATTATTTCAGTTACCTGAATAGTAAGCTTTTCACTCAGTCTGATATACAAAGGCTTTACCTGATTTCTGACAATTCTCAAACTTCCTAGTACATAATCGGGCCAAATTACCTTTTAGGAGAATGAAAATCAAGACATAAATTTTGAATAAATAGGATATGCAATCACAGTTGCAAATGAAATATCAGCTTTCCTAGGATCTGATTTTAATGTTTTAATTCTATATGGAGCCTGAAGCGGGGCTCAGTCTCATGAACCATGGGATCATGACCTAAGCCCAAATCAACAGTGGGTCATGGGGGCCTGGGTGGCTCAGTGGGTTGAGCATCTGATTCTTGATTTCAGAATCTCTGTCAGTGCAGACCCGGCTTTTGAGATTCTCTCCTTCTCTCTTTGCTTCTCCTCCATGTGCACACATTCTCTCTTTCTCAAAATAAATAAACCTTTCTTAAAAACAAAAAAACAAAAAAAACCTGAGTCACCCAGGTGCCATTAGGATCTGATTTTATACTCCCTTCCTAGTGTTGAGTGATTTTATTTACCAGTGCTTGCATTTCCACTTGAACAAAGAAATAAACTATCATGTATATGGATGTTATATAAGGAGTTGTTGAAGTAAAAGTTTTCAAAATATGTTGCCATGGTGACATGACTTACATTTTTTTTCAGTTGCTTGGCAGGGGTAGAGAGAAACCATGCTCAACTACATGCCCTAGCGCAGGCTTTGTTTCATATGCCAGTGGTTTTAAAGTAGGTTGTACAGGCAGGCAAAATGATCCAATGCATTATGGGGAAAAAATACTAGAAATTCTCTAAAATTTTCATCTGTAAAAAGGAATTGAGCTTTTATTGTTTTTTTTAAGTTTGAGAGAGACAGAGAAAGCACAAGTGGAAGAAAGGCAGAGAGAGAGAATCCCAAGAAGGCTCAGCACTCAGCACAGAGCCCATCATCGGGCCGATCCCACAATCACAAGACCATGACCTGAGCTGAAATCAAGAGTGGGACGCTCAAACAACTGAGCCACCCAGGCACCCCAAGCTTTTATTTTTATTTAATATTTTATGGGTGGATCAAATAAGCTAGTATACATAGTCATTCATAAGTCAGGTTTTGTTCAATAAAACACAAAACGTCACAGGTGGAAGAGGAGGCGTTACATATGTGGAGGAGATGGAGATAACATCATTATTTACTTTCACCATATATAACTTTGTAGATTAACTAAATCCCTCCATCACCTTTCAGAAAATGGAATTGTCACTTTAAAATTAGCATCAAGACCACACATTAAAAAAAGAAAGAGAAGGAGGAGGAAAAGGAGGAGGAGAAGGAAAAGAGGAAGGAGGAGGGGCGCCTGGGTAACTGGGGAGTCTGTTGGGTGGTTGACTTCCACTCAGGTCATGATCTCACAGTTTGTGGGTTCGAGCCCCACATCGGGCTTTGTGCTGACAGCTCAGAGCCTGGAGCCTGCTTCTGATTCTGTGCCTCTCTCTCTGCCCCTCCCCTCCCCTCTCTCTCTCTCAAAAATAAACATTTTTTTTTATTTTAAAGAGGAAGAGGAGAAGGAGAAGAAGAAGGAGGAGAAGGAGAAGGAGAAAAGAAAGGAGAAGGAGGAGGACAAAAGGAGGAGGAGAAAGAAGGAGAAGGAAAAAGAGGAAGGAAGAGTGAGTTCAAGCCCCACATTGGGCATGGAGCCTACTTAAAAAAAAGAAGACCACACACTATCAGGTATATAACCAACCAGAATTAAGGGGAGAGGTTAGCAGGTGACTTTCACCTGTCATGGCCCCAATCACTGTGGTCCTGGTATCTCACAAGATTTCTCTATTAGAAACAACACAGTTTTTTTTTTAATGCTTTTTTGGAATGATCAGGAAGAATGAGCATGCTTCCCTCACTGGCAATGAGAAGAAAGTACAGTATGAAGACTACTGCATTTCCACTCTTTAACACTTAGAGAAAATAAAAGCCCTCCTGACAATCTCAACACTTTCAAAATAAAAAGAAGAAAGGCAAATTATTAACAAAGGGAATATAGGGTTTATAGTGTTTTGTGTCCATACCCATTTGTAAACGTTTAAGCATTTTAGTATTTTTTACATTTGAAACAAAAGTGTTCACCGAAAGCAAGTACATCTAGCAGAACTTATGGAAATGGTAACCATCTTCACTATGGAAGGCATTTATGAGACTGTAAAATAATGCTAAACATCTCGTCTAATCACGTACAACATTATAATTTCAACTCTATTAAATTGCTTTCCAGTACTTTTCAACAGACTACATTATGCTTTGCCTTGGGTTCAAGAAAAAATGCAGAAAAAAATATTTTCCTCAGGCATAAACATAATTTTGATGTTGTAAATATATAATATTAAAAGTCAAGCTCTCAGGGGACTGATAGGTACAGGGTCCAGCTATAGAATAAGTCACCCAGATGAAAGGAACAGCCAATATATACAAAGGGAATATAGTCAATGGTGTAATAGTGTGTATGGTGACAGACGGTAGCCAGACTTGTGAGCATTGCATGATGTATAGAGTTGTCAAATCATTATACTGTACACCTGAAACCAACGCCACATTCGGTGTCAAGTATATTTCAATTAAAAAACAAAAGTGCTCTACCACCAAAAAAATAATTTTTTTCAAACTTCCTCAAAAGTCCGGCAACTTAGGGGTTAAAACCCAATTAGTCAAATCTGCTCTACTCTGTAAACTCACTCAAAATATAGCCAAAAACAGTGAACTTTCTTTTAATAGCTTCTGTGTCCTTAATAAAATACTATGCAAATTAGTCAACAGTGGTTCTTAACAGCACTAAAACCTAATTCACTCATTAAGAATTCTAACAGAGCTCTAAGTGTTATCCAAAGATTAGAAATGTTAATAGCTGGTCAAGGAAATCAGGAGTCTCTTTCCTTTGAATTTGTTTTCCATATTTATAGTTTTTAGTGTTCTTAACCCATAGTGACAGAAATCATTTGTTGGAAAAGCTTTTCATCAACCACTTCCAAGAAAGTGTTTTGCCATCCCCACAAAGCCAGTTGTGTACAAACTTGAGTCATTATTCCTAGAATCTGAAATGATATTTTAATAATAAAATGATTAGGGCGCCTGGTGGCTCAGTTGGTTGAGCGACTGACTTCGACTCAGGTCATGATCTCACAGTCTGTGAGTTCGAGCCCCGCATCAGGCTCTGTGCTAACAGCTCAGAGCCTGGTGCCCACTTTGGATTCTATGTCTCCCCCTCTCTCTGCCCCTCCCCCACTCATGCTCTGTCTCTCTGTCTCATAAATAAACATTAAAACAATTTTTTTAAATAATAATAAAAATGATAGCTGCCATTACCCCACATTGATTACATGGTACTATGCTAAACAGTTCAGATACCTTGTGATCACAACCCATGAGGTTATGTTTACTATCTTTAACTCACAGTTTAGGAAAATGAGCACAAAAAGTGGAACTAAAACCACATATGGCTCAGCCAGCTTTGGAATCAATTCAGATGGTGCAGTCCCTGTTTAAATAATGTGCTATAGCACTTTCTATTCGCAGAACCATCTTTTGCCCCATGAACCACTCTGTGCCATCACCTTCCACCTGAAGGAACACACCAAAGGGCTCAGCAAAATGCTGACTGAAATGACTGACCTTGTCTTGTAAATGTATGATATTTTCCCCCATACAGTGTATTTTATTTTATTTTATTTTACGTTTATTTTTGAGAGAGAGAGAGCACGAGGGGGGAGGGACAGAGGAGAGGGAGACTCAGAATCTGAAGCAGGCTCTAGGCTCTGAGCTGTCAGCGCAGAGCCCGACGCGGGCATGAAACCACAAACTGTGAGATCATGACCTGAGCCAAAGTTGGACACTCAACCGACTGAGCCACCCAGGTGCCCCTACAGTATATTTTTATCATGGAACACCACTAACTTCTCTTAAACTAACACAACCACAATCTGGCAAATGAAAACTCACTAGCAAGATTAAAATGTCACCTTGGGAATTCTGTCTTGGTTAAATGCCATCAAACTTTCCCTTCTCTGATAAGCATTTGATGGTGGTAAACAACTGCAAGGGCAATTTATCTAGAACCAGATTGTATTTTTATGTAAATGAAAAAAAATCCTTCATCTTTTACTTATTGGTAAAGAATTTATCTTATGTTCTTTCTCAGACCTTTCTACTCAGACCTTGCCTAACAATGACACTCATATTTGCTGAATGAATGAATGAATGAACCCTCATCCTCTCTTACCACACCTCATGAAAGCTTCCCCAACTACAATTCTGAGGAGTTTCCTACATGTTATTTTTGAGTGTTTGATGCTTTGAGAACAACAGTATTTTCCTCAATTTTATAATAGTTGGGAAAGAAAAGGGAGAATTAATTAATGACTTGTCCCATTTGTATTCTTTCTTACTCAAATTCTGCACCACAAAATTTAACGGATTTTTTTTTTCCTTGCTTCTCCCTCACAAGAAGACAGTGTCTGTGTCTCTGTTCTGTTTCCCCCATTTGGGGGCAGTGACTGAAGCAAAGCCCCTGATCTCTCTCAGGTCAAGAAAAGAATAGAGTTTCCTCCAATCCAACCTGAATGGAAAATATTCCGTTCTGAGGTACTCTTAATGGCCTCAAAGAAATGTCTAATATTATGATTCTCTGTGAAGACACAGTTCCCAGCCATATCTTTCCTCAGTGTAATATTAATGAAATCAGTTCCTACATTTCTTATAGTTTTGTTGCTAAAGCCAAACAAATGAGCAAGAAGCTTTCATAACTCTTGCTATGTCAGGCAGGAAATGTGTTTGAACCTTCAGCAATTTCCCCAGGGTTATGAAAACTCATCCTAGTGCCTCAGCCCCAGAAGACGGCATAAAAGCACTCTTTGTAACTTGTTCCACTTCTTAAGGTCTCCCTGGCATCTGAACAAGCTGCATTTTGCAAAACCTTGGGCTTTGCATGAAAATCAAGATTCCCACACTGGGAGTCGGACGAAAGATCTCCCACTCATCAGCATGCTGCAAGCAGCTGGAGGTTCCAGAAAGTGTCAAAAGGGCCAACATTCACATATATGGCCTTAGAGAAACACATTGAACTTATCTTGGCACCAGCTAAGCGCATTTATAAAGAAGCAGAATTATCTTGTTTATTGGAGTAGAGGAGGGAAGAATTCACTATTTGTCCATAAGCGATGAGTGCTATTTCTACTTTGGTGAAATTATTCTCCAAGGCATTGGACCCGAGACACTGCCTGTTAACTATCTCTTATGGAAAACAGAGTTTCACTAAATCTGGACCTTTTTTTTCAAAATGTTCTATACTTAAAGTGATTGGTAGTCTCCCTTCTTCCCTCCAAGAATGAATTACTTCTTTTCTCCTTTAACTTCTCTATGGGTTGCTGAAGAGTTTCCTTTCATCTTCAGTGTCCTTGGGTTGCATAATGGGCCCAAGAATTCCCATGAGAATGAAGGCAGGTTGTCTGGCAGCCTACTGGCAGCCGGGGTGTCCCCTGGAAAAGATGGCCCTTGGAGCTGGTTGCCTGAGAAAAACTATCAGAAATAAGGTCCTTGTATTCCTAAATTAAGACCCATGTCCCCCTTTCATTAGAGCCTGCTGATAATCATCCTGGGAATGTAGAGAGAGATACAAAATAACAACAAACATGGGGAAACTAAGCCAGTCAGAGAGAGATTTGGGTTGATATCACTTTCAGGCTTCAGCCTTTCAATCATTTATTATTTGATTCATTCATTTCTTCAGTGATGCACTGAAAGCTCATCAGGGCCAAGGACTGATAGGTACTAGCATGTGGTACTGAACGAAAGAGACAAAACTTTTCGCCCTATCATATCAGAGCGTTAGTCTAGAGGGGAAAAGGCCAGCAAAAATTATACATAACTGTATGGACTGAATTGTGCACCTCCCCCTCAAATTCATGTTTGAAGCTCTAACCCTCATTGTGGCTCTAATTGGAGATAAGCTTTAAGGAGGTAATTAAGGTAAATGAGGTCATAAGAGTGGAGCCCTCATCTGATAGGAATGGTGTACACACAAGAGGAGGAGACACCTTGAGAGCCCCCCATCGGCAACTCTCTCCTTCCCTCTCCCTCCACCCACCCCCTCTCTTCTCATGATGCACAAAAAAGGAGGTCATGTGAGGGCACAACGAAAGCCAGGAAAGAGGCCTCACAGAAACTAACGCTGTAGTTCAACCTTGGACTTCTAGCCTCCATCCAGAACTGTGAGAAAATAAATTTCTGTTATTTAAGCCACCCAGGCTGCAGTAATTTTGTTATGGCAGCCCAAGCAGACTAATACAGTAATGAGAAGAATCATGAAAAGAGTAAGATAAGGCAGAGGATAGACCGTGATGGGGGTAAGAACTATATTGAGATATGACAACTAGGAAAGGCCATTGGGAGGGTGGGTCCAGGCTGGAACGTTTCTAGGGAATTAATGCCCTGACATGAGAACAAAATTGAGGCATGTGAGAAAGATCCAGAAAGCCTGTTGTAGCCCAAGCACATTAGGCAAGGTATAAGTCAAAGGAAATGGTGACAGAGAGAAAACCAAGAGCCATATCATCAGGGCCATATAGGTCATGGCAAGGGACTGCTACGTGGGACGGAAAGGCACTGGAAGGTTTTAATCAGGAGAGTGGCAAACATAGCTTATCTTAGAAGTGGCCTAGTCACAAATAAAGGGGAGACTGTAGAAGAGAGAGCCTCGAAGCTGGGAAATGGTCCTGAGGCTGGTGAGAAATGATGGAGACATGGGCTAGAGGAGATGGGAATGAAGAGGTAAGAAGTAGTTGGAATCAGAGTTTATTTTCAAGATAGTTTCAGGATTTGTCAATGGATTGGATGTGATGTAAGAGAGAGGTCAAGGACAACAAATAGAGCTGTGCGATTGGGGAAATGCCATGCCATTTACTGAGATAATAAAACAGCAGGAGACACAAGTTTGGTGAGGAGGAGGTGTGAACTGAGAGTTCAGGTGTTGGCACATGTTAAAATTTGAGATGCCTATTAGACATCCAAGTGGAGATGTGAATAGGCAATTGGATAGACCAGCATGCAGCTCAGGGAGAGGTTAGGACTAGAGATATAAAATTGAGTGTCATTAGCATTTAAATGAGAATTGAAGAGCCAGAAGATGGAAAATCATCATAATTATGCCAGCACGTCTTCTCAGTTTACAGATCCATCGTTAGAGGCAGGGAAGGAAATATGGGCTATTTCCCTATCTTTCTGCTCCTCCTTTGCCTTCTCCATCTTCTCAAAGATTACCCCATCTGCTTCAGTGCCATCATTTTCGTTCCTACAGGTGCTTGGGATCTCCTGCATCTCATCATTTGGGTCCATACGGCTGAATGAGCCCCCGAAGCTCATCCTGCGATACCTGCCTCAGTAGAGTCCTCTCTACACCATGTTCTGGTGGGGCTTGCTGTTTTGTGTTGTAGAGCTCAGTCCAGGCCTGGCCTCTCTAAGCCTGGATCTCTGATGGGAGGTGAGCCTTTTCCGGGCAGCCTGCCTGCCTCTCTTACAATTCCATAGGCCTGGAATCTTCACTAACTCTTGGCCTTCCTTCAACTCCAGTAGGGAGGGCGATGAGCAAGTTGTCCTCTGTAGGGACCATTGGCTTCTTTCATTAATGGAAAAGAAAAACAACTGCTTTTAGTGGATAGAGAGAAAACACTGTCCTCCCTGGGAGTCAGTATGCTAACCCCTGAACTGTGAATGAAGAGGGTGGCCTTGAAAGGGGAGACTCCGTACCTGGCCTGGCCAGATTACAGAACTATTACTAAGATGAGCTATAATAACAGTCAGATCTGGAGAGGAACCCAATACTGCCAGCACCCAGAAGTGTTACTTGTCGCCTCAGTATGATCTTCGAAATGAGTGTGACTAACTTGAAAATGAAAAATTGAGGGGCACCTGGGTGACTCATGTTGTGAAGTGTCCGACTCTGGATTTCAGCTCAGTCATGATTTCACTGTTTGTGAGTTTGAGCCCTGCATCGGGCTCCGTGCTGTCAGCACGGATTCTCTGCATGGGATTCTCTCTCTCTCTCTCCCTCTCTCTGCTCCTCCCCTGCTCATGCTCAATCTTTCTTTCTCTAAATAAATAAAACTTAAAAAAAAAAAGAAAAGAAAATGAAACTGGGAACAGGTTTACAGATGCTCATTTTTAGGACCCCAAAACCGAACTGTTTAAGAAGGGTTCTGGGCCTTAACTCTGCAGGACTTCATGCTGCTATTTCTTTGTCAGTGCCCTTCCGTTTCTGCTGCCTCCCCACTTCAGAAAAGACTTATCACCTGGGATCTTGTGAGGGCTTTGCTCCTGGATGTAGAGTTGCTAACCAAGAAACTACTCACAATATTAGTTTCAAAGAAGGGTCCTTCAATTGTTTATCAAGGGACCATAACTGTGTTTTCCTTTAGCTTATACACACCATATATACCACCAATTCTAAGAAATGCACTTTTGCTTTTGGCTTTCAGCAGGAAGGAGGCAAAGGTGCAGCTGTCTTAGGTCATCCTGAATCTGGGTTCACCTAACACCAGCCACCTTCACCATGCCACCTAAGTTTGACCCCAACAAGACCAAGTCATATACCTTGTGGGGAAGTTGTTGCCACGTCTGCCCTGGCCGAGAAGACAGGCTCCCTGGGTCTGTCTCCAAAAATGGTTGGTGCTGACATCATCAAGGGAATGAGTGATTGGAAGGGTCTGAAGATTACAGTGAAACTGACCATTCAGAACAGACAGGCCCTATGCCTTAAACTTATGAGTAAAAAAAAATAACGATTCAGGGTGATGCCTGAATCTTCACTGCTAATGTGAGACGAGACAAATTTTTAAGTGGGTAAAAGTCACCCTAAAGTGACCCACCTACTTCAAGGGATGCCTGGGAATCATGATCTTCCCATAAAAAAACAACAAACAAAAAAAAACAAGAACAACACCACCACACAGGCCCAAATTGAAGTGGTACCTTCTGCTTCTGCCCTGATTATTAAAGCCCTCAAGAAATTGCTAAGAGATAGAAAGAGGCAGAAAAACATTAAGTACAGGGGAAATACCACTTTTGATGAGACTGTCAACATTGCCTGACAGATGCAGCATCGACCATGAGCCAGAGAACTATCTGGAACCATTAAAGAGATCCTGAGGACTCAGGATGCCTGGCTAGCTCAGTCAGGGGAGCATGCGACTCTTGATCTTGACTCTTGATCATGTAGGGGTTCCAGCCCAAGGTTGGGCATAGAGCTGACTTAAAAAAAAACAAAAACAAAAACCCACAAGTATTTCATCTCTTAAGGAAGAGAATGCTGAGGGTTAACACATTGTTATCCATTGTGCAATAATCATCACTACTTTTCTCTGATAGTTTTCAAATGATTGGACAGGAAAGTCATAGTACTGCAATCTGATGTTCAGAAATGTTAGGATTTTCAATACTTTTATTTTCCAAACATTATTTTTTAAAAGAACATTAAAAGCATCAGAATACAAATCTGGCCTAAAGGTTAACATCAGAACAGTTATAAAATGTTTGAAATACATCACATACTTTGCATCACAGTAAAGCATCAAGAGAACTAATTAATATACCCTGCTAATAATTAGTCACATTCAGCTGAGTGCTCATTATTTTTAGTTCTCAGGTTAGCCCTTATAGAGAAGTATATATATATCTATATATATATCTATTTTTATAAATAGATATATATGTAACTTGTGAAGAGATAAGTTTTATCTATCTCTGTATCTCCACACAGATACAGAGATACATGTGGAGAAGGCTAAGAATCTAGCCCAACATGTATTTCATGCAAGTTAAATCAATAATTTCTTGATGAGCATACAGAGAAAGAACACCTCATATGCACATGCTTATTTTCTTTATATTATAACTTTTACCTCCCAAAGATGGGTCATCTCAAACTCAAAGGTCACACAAGAAAACCTGACATTTTAAATTTTACAAGTAGAAATTACTTTTAAAAAATCTTTTATTGAATCACACTGGAAATGCCTAGCCAAAAAAGAGATACATACCTTAAAAAGTCTTAACCAAGAAGTGTCTTCTTGATTAATGTTATTAATTATAAAGCTGTTTGGCTTATTGGAATAAATACCCAGTTCTAAATTAAGACAAAAGTCTCATTCCTAATTTTCCACAATTCTTCAAATGACCTTGGGAAAGGATATTGGATTTCTTAGTGCTTTTTAAAAAGGGTAATATATTACCTGGTTAGTATATTACTTAATCTTGTGGGAATATTAATAAATGAAAACAGTGTTGTATTAAACATATAAAAGTATAACTGAAATAGGTTATAGTGATTTTCAAAAATAGCATTCAATTACAAACAAGAAAAAATGTGACAGAGTAGAGGTTTTCTCTTCTGTTATAAAATTTAATAACAAAAACAAAGGAAGAAAGGGAGAGAAGGAAGGGAAGGACAAAGTTCTAAAAGGCGAATTTAAAAACAAAGTAAAACCCATATCTCATACTCAGATCTCAGAAATAGAATGGCTGGTGGGTGCTGGAAGGCGAGAGGTGTTGGACAAGGCTGCACAGTTCCAGCTGAGCATCTGTTCTGTGTCCCAACCCCCCTTCCCCAAGGAATCTTGTATGTGGGAAAGGCCTGGAGAGGGAGCTATAAACTGGATACCTTTCAAAACAACAAAGTTCCTTCCAATCTGCAATAACATTCTTGACTATAACAATTTTCCTCTAAAGATAGGTTTTGGATCTTGATGCTCGTCTGGAGGTTTGGCAGCTATAGTTCCGAAATTGAAGCGAGTTCAAATGCTAACTCTATAATGAAAATGTTTTTACATAAAAATATGAATTTACAGTTGTTATGCTAGGAATCACAGGGTACGTAATAAAATTAGCATAAGGTATAGAAATACTTCATCTAGTTTTCCTTTACTGCCCATGTCCAAGATTAATGGAGAGAATAACACGATTAGTTTGAAAACAGATTGTCTTAAGAATTTTTCTACCATAGTGATACATAAACAAGGACAAAAAAAAAAAAAAAAAAAAAAAGATTTCCAAACACTGGGATACTCTGTTAGGTTGTTAACAAACCATCCTTACAGAGAAGGAACAAGTCAAACGAAATACTCCCATTGTCATTCTTACAGCTTCTTAAGCAATGATAAAGATCTTCTAACACACAATGCAGTTCAGATTGCTTCCCACATCACCACAACCCTGATTGAGATGACCACCGTTAGTGCCCATGCACCCAGAAATCACATTCCTCCACTACAGGCCTGTCCTCTTCACCAAGGGCTCTCGGGAAGATCATGCCAAAATAGAATAAGGCGTTTTCAGCAAGCAAACAGATTTCTTTTTAAAAAGCGTTATAGCTAATCAACTCACACAAAATAATGTCTATAATAAGAAATGGTAATAATCATAATACTGTATTCTTGGCTGACCGTCTTATGAAAGGAAAGTACTTAATGCCTGTGTGGTCTTGGGTAAAGGTAATTATAGATAATATATTTCTGATTTTCTGCTTTGACAATGTATTATTTATTCAAATAAGCCTGCTACCAAAAAAGTGTATTGCTCCCCATTTCAAACACATTACAGAATCAAATTGACAGTTCAATTAATAAAAATTCGCCTCAGTGAAGATCATACCTTCATATTGTTAAAAAAAATCCAACTCAGGTATACTTTGAAGGCCCGGAACACTGACTCAATGATCGTAATCAGTCCATTCTCCTTCAATACATTAGCGTGATCATTCCTGGCATCTATTTAAAAGTTTAGTACAAAAGATCGGAGCGCAGGTCAGGGTAAAAAATCTAAATAATACATTTTACATCAAATCTTAAAAGGTCAAGAAACCACAAAGCAAATCAATAGGTGCTTATACTTCAGACAGAAGAAAATCAGAACTGCCAACTGTTCCGCTGGATCTGAAGTTTTCATCTACCACGGGTCTCACAGAAATGGGGAAAAAATCAAATAGTATCAGAAACAAAAAAACAGTTTCTGCAAGAGTCTCAGCCTCCACGAGCCTAAACAGAGGGCACTGGAATCTGCTTGGCCGACGTGCTGTCATATTCTTGCATTAAATCATTAGTGGTGTGATAGTGCATGGCAATATATGAACTAGCAAATCCAAAGAGTTACTGGCTGCAAGTTATGCGGACTGCTCTCCTCCTGGGAGGGGCTGCTGTTGTAAATGCTGTAGTAGGGTTCAATCCGAGTGTTGATGGGGTGGAGCTGCTCTGACCATAGTGCTGGTGTCCAGCAGAGATCTTGGGACTGACCACACTTCCTTCGAATGACTTGGGCCACAAGCCTGGTCCACAAATTTCTTCTGGGGCTTTGGAGACAACATGTAGGCAGAGTTTGTTTCATGATGGGAGGATTTGTTTCTGTTGATTTCCAGGTTCCCCTTTCCCATGGCTCGAAGTCGAGTCTTCTGTTTGCAGCAGAAAAAACCCAGGCCCACGTACTGGAGGCACCAGAGCACTTTCCTCCTCAGCCCTGAGCTGTCCGAGAATATATAAAAGGGTTTAATCCTGATTTGAAAAATATAAGGGTAAATCCAAAGAGTTCAAACTGGTAAAGGATGAAGCTCCCATTGCTGGAAAGGACCACCTGCACTAAGGAAATCCCAGTGTGAAGACAGCACACCAGGACGGAGAGCACGATAATCACACAGGTGACCACCGCTTTGGAATCCTTAGCCGTGGAGAGATGACAGCAGAGACCAGCTGGAGCCGGTGGCCCCCGGAGTTGGCATCTGGTTAAGACTCTGGTGTATCCATGGGTCTGAACGTGCTGCAGTTTTGTTGTAATTCTGGTTCCTGTAGAGAGGCCGGCATGGTGCACTGGATGGGATCTCCACCCCCCTTTCCAGGGGCCCCCATGAAAGGCTGTGGTCTGGAAGCATCTACTGTGATCACAGGGGGGCACTTTCTGACTTGAGCATTTTTCCGCAGTGTCTGAGCGATCATGATGTAAGAGGACAGATACCACAGCGACACAACAGGTGAGTCGATCACATACAGAGACAAAATGGCTCTCCCTTCTCCGGCCATCAGACTGGACATGGGAAGGCAGAGGTGGGACTTGCTGGTTTTCAGGGTGCCCAAGGTGGCAAGAGTGAAACTGGTGGCCAGAGAAGCAGAGTGAGGAGCAGGGTGCAGGGAAAGGAGGCTGTGCGATTGGGCTGCTCCCCAACACCATGCGGAGCCGGTGCAGGGCAATCACTGCCACGGTCTTGAGGGACATGATTATGAAGCCTGAACTGGTGAGATGGAAGGTGAAGCAGAAAGCATCTGGGATACTACTGGCTGAGCTGAAGAACAACACAAAGGTGAACATGGGGGCTGTCACTCCACAGATGAAGAGGTCACAGAAGGACAGGTTTCAGGATCATGAAATCAAAGTTGGTTCTGAATTTCCTGAAAGCTGGGTCAAAGAAGGACAAGAAGACAATGAAGTTGCCATAAGAGCCCAGGCAGAAGATGACTGCGAGTAGAAAGTGCAGGTTACCAAGGTGGCGGTGTGGATGAGGTCCTGGAGGCCCTCCTGTAGTGTGGTGCTGTTTCCTCCATGGGAGTGACGCACGTGGAGCAAGGTGGTGTTGGGAGGGTCCGTGGAGTTCATCTTCAGAGAGAAGGGACTCTCCCTTCTGTGGGAGGGGAATCAGGGCCTCAACTCACAGGCGAGCGGTATGGGGCAAAAGAGGCCCAGAGCAGAAAAGCCTGCACACAAAAATGCACACCCAGAAACAGAAAGAAATTAATGGAGTAGAGCGATCGCATGATTTTTTACAAGAGTACTAGAATTTGTTTTAGCTCTGACTGATGCATACAAAAAAACATTCTCTGCTCAAAGTCCAACACAGAAAAGACACAAACACCTCAAAATATATTCCTTGGGCTAATGTCAGGTTTCATGGCACAGTGGTTTTGAAATAGTTTAAGCATCACCTGGGGACTTAAAAAAAAAAAAAAAAAAACCAGCAGATTCCTGGCCCCACCCCTTGAGTTTCTGATTGAAGGGTATGCAAATGTTACTTTTAGAAACACTCTGGTGCCAGGACACCAAAGAGATCACTATGTACTTACAGCCTAATGTGGTCAATCAGATGACAGCAGGTGCTGTGGAAGTCAGAGAAGGGGAAGCTAATCCCAACCTGGGGTGGAGGCTGAGAGCAGCTGCAGGGAGTGATGGTGAGGAGCTTGCTGGGGGTCAGGAGCAGGGCAGGGATGGAGGGGCAGACAGGGTGAGATTACGGGAGTAGGTCTCACAGCATGTGTTTAGGTTACAGGTCAGATGGCATTGCTGAAGTATACTGTGGCCCCTTATAGAACTCCACAAATCACTAACAAGTACTATTTCTTTCCCTAGGAACACGCTTTATTTTCCATTGTTTATAATTTTTCTCCCTGCTGGTAATTTCTTGGCCATCTCCCTCCCTTTCACTGGAAAAAACTTTGTGTAGGACTACATTTGAGAGGGGAAAATGAAAGCATTGTATTTGAGATTAAAAGGTACAAAGCACCCTTTTGTAAACTCTAACCTTCTATACAAAGGTGAATTGTTATTCAACAGCAATATCGTCATGATCAAACAGGAGGCACATGCCCATTCATGCCTTCATTTACTCAGTTTACATTATCATGTGCAGACTGTATGCCAGCTTTATGCTAGGTGCTGTGGGTAAAAAGATGAGTAAGACCCAGCCTCTGCTTTATAAGAAAACTTCTTTTTCTTCTTGCTTTTTTATTTTCGACTTTGTTTTGCAATGAGATTTAAAGTACACTCACAGAAATCTTCCGTTGTTCCAAATGTCAAAGCCCTGTGTGGCCTGGTGCCCACTCTGCTCTGAAAGATGCTTCCAGCGGGACAGCTGAAGTTGTTCCTTGGAGACTGGTGCAATGCTCTTGACAACTCAAAGGTATTTGCTTTAATCCAGCATTTAGGAATAAGCAATGGCACTGGGGACGTCCTGGGGTTATATTCGAAATATTTAACCATGAGCTCCAACTGGGTTCCAGAGGCCTCTAGCTGTGCCTGGGATTAACCCTTTGGTTCCTGGATCATGGGCACAGAGGAAGAGGGCACTGGTCCATGAAGGATTACTCGGGGCTCCAAGCAGCAGCTATGAACCTCCTGATACAGAAATGTCTCAGCATTCAGTAGTAGGTATGGCTGTGCCAGTGAGTATGAGACAAATTTCAGTCCTGAGGAGATCCATCTACCTAACAAATGTCCTTCACGAAGGAAGAAGATGGACTCTTTTTCTTCTCAATGGTCAAATAGTACAGACCATGACAATATGATGAATTTCTTCACTGGCAAGGGAGACCAGCTTTCTTATACTTTCCTTATAAAAGTTCCATGAGACAAAAATATAAATCCCAACCACTTGTTTCTTGATGATTAAAATTAAAACATAATAATGGATGGCTTTATTGTTTTCACTTACAGACCAGGTGCCTGTTTCTGAATCCTTTTTGATAGCTGTGAGGTAAGAAAAAGACAACCTTTTGCTACTTGTTTTTGCATTGTTAATTGGACTGGAGTTAGCTGATGAAAAGAGAAGTAGAAAACTCAACTTGAGGAGGCAGAAAGATGCCCAGGAGGGTTTCCTCTTTGGAGGTAGGGGAGCAAACAGGAGCGAAGAGGGAAGCAGGAATTTGGAATGAAAGCACTTGGAACTGATGTTCAGAGAAATACCGAGTGAGTGGCTAAAAACGAAGAAGAGGGGTGATGGAAATTATGAAGATCACAGGCTAGGAGACATCTGGAAAGGGAACTGTCAAAGGGAAAATGGGATGATGAAGCACCAATATTGGTCAAGGATAAGAGGCAGGAGGAAAAAAAAAAAGATTTGGAGTAGTTGAGGACCAACTTCCACTTTCTGCACAGTTATAATTTTTTCAATCAATTTAACATTTTTCAGTAGGTTTTCTTTCAAAGATTTTTTTTTTAACGTTTATTCATTTTTGAGAGAGGACAGAGTGTGAGGGGGGAGGGGTTAGAGAGAGGGAGACACGAATCCTAAGCAGGCTTCAGGCTCTGGGCTGTCAGCACAGGGCCCGACGCAGGGCTCGAACCCACGAACTGTGAGATCATGACCTGAGCTGAAGTCGGATGCTTACCTGACTGAGCCACCCAGGCGTCCATCAGTAGATTTTTTAAAAAAAGAAAATTCTAGGTCAGGGATATAATTGTCAGTGTTCATTATTAGTATGTTAACTTTATCAAGTGCTTATGATATGTCAGGCACTGTTTTCAAGGCTCCATGATATTAATTTCTCGAATCTTCACAGCAACCCTGAGTATAACATATCCCTGTTTTACAGATAAGGAAACTTGAGTTGGAGACAGTGCTCCACCTTAAAGTGGTAGGGCATGGATTTGAACCTAAGCTGACATTTGTCACCACCACGCTCAACTCAATGTTCAACTCAACGTAACAAGAAAGAAATCAAGGGAGGTTGGCTGCCTAGAAGATAATCATAGCAGCTATCACTTCTTGGGTCATTATCATACATATCAGCAGCTCTACATAAGCTATCACACTTTATTTCACTCTCAGTATAGACCTATGAAGTAGGTATCACAATCCCTTCCGGACTCAAAGTTCCTGGAGCCCAAAATAGGGACACACACACACACTTCTGTGTAACTCTTTGGCAAGGTTGATAATTACACTTCTGGTATAAAGTAATTATAAACCATTCCCAGATAGTTAGGGGGGGAAAAAAAAGAAGGGAATGTGAGGCTGGGAAGAAAAGGAAAAACATAACAGAAATAAAGGTTTTTGCAGAGAAACCTTAGGAGCAATAAAGGAAACAAAGGAAAAGTAAGCCCACTTCTGGGACTTTTAAGAAAGGGGAGGCTGGAATCACAATTTGGAATGAAGTTATGATGGTAGCACTATAAAACTCAGTGATTTGAGGATGGGGGTAATGAAATTTGTTACTCCTAAATATTAAAAATTACCAATGTTCTTTTCAGTGCACGCATACCAGCTACTTTATTTCTGGGACCATAAGTAAATGATGAAAGTCAGAAAATCAGAAAAATTTTAAGTTAGAGCACCAGTCTTACGCAGGCATTTTAGCCACAGTTGGACAGAATAAATTCACATCCATGTGCATCTTGTTACAACTAAGGAGGGGGGATCCTAAGCAAGGACTAGTTAAACGAAATTTTTTGTACCATAGCAATGATTTCTCATTAAGCTGTGTGAAGAGTCTCTGATAATCTACTGTGCTAACTTAATACTTTAGTACGTATGAAAGCATTTGTATGAGCTTTACAAGTTAGCTCCTGGCCTGGATTCTTCCAATTCATTTTTTTTTTCTCATATAAATTTGTCATAATGCCTTAAATTCTTCGAGGACAGCATCTTCACGGTCTCTCACAGAGAGCAAGATTCTGTACTATTATTAGACCCATTGTATTTGTACAGATCAGGAAAACCTCAAGGAAGTTAGATGACTTGCCCAAGGTCACTAGATTCAAGGCAGATTTATTGATTTCGGAGGACCCCCTCTTTCTCCCCAGGTGAACTACCTCTTGAAGCCTGAGCAGCTGACAGGCTGGGGCAGGGTCAGTGGATGAGGGAGACGGGGAGGCTATGGAGAGCCCCCAGTCTGGGGTGCTCTGGGAGGCTGCCGGGAAGGGAGGTGGGCCCCAGCTAGGGACTGGAGATGGGCAGGCGCTCCCTGGGGTGGGAAGGTTGTGGTGAGGAGGGCCTAGTTCAGGCCAGCAAGCTTGTAAGAGAATGGGCAGAGGGCTGGTGGGGTGCGGAGGCTCCGGCCAGGAATGGGCGGTGGGGAAAGGGCTCCGCAACCCGGCGGAGCCGGGAGCAGGTAGGCAGGGGCGAGATAGCTTCCCGCAGGCCGCGCCAGGAGGGCAGGTGCGCGGCGGCCGGGCCTGGACCAGCGCAGCCTCGCGCCGCCCTAACCCGCCGTCTTCCCGGGGCCCCGGCCCTCCCGGCCCCGCGCGTCGTCCTCCTCCGGGGCCCGCGGCCTCTCACCTGCCCGGTGGCCGCAGCGCCGCCCCCATCCTCCTCCATCTCGCAGCCCGGACCCCAGCTCCGCCCGCCGCCCGGGACCAGGCTTGGGCTACAGGCATCATCGCCATCGCCGCCGCCGCCGCCGCCGCCTCGCAGCATCCCGGGAGCCGCCGAGCCGGGGGCGCGGGAGGCGCAGTCACGGAGACGCCGAGGGCGCCGCCCCTCCGCCGGACACTCGGGCAGCGGCGCCCGCCTGCCCCCCGCGCCCTCACCGCCTCGCGGGCCCCCTCGTGCCCGGGGGCCGCCCCCGCCCTCCGCCCCCCACGCTGCGCCGCTGCCCGCGCAGGGAGCGCGCTCCAAGGCGGGCGAGGGCTGGCGCGCGGAGGAAGCGGGGGCCCTGGGCTGGGCCGCGGGCAGGGAACGCTGGGGGCTCCGATGGCCTAAGCCGGTGCAGAGCGTGGGCCCGGCGGCTGGCGGGGCTCTCCTCGCGGCCCGGTGCTTCCGAGACGGCCTCCTGGCTCTGGTCGGCGCTGCAGCGAACACTCTGCCTCCTGCATCAACTGGCGTCGTCGTCCAGTTCGGTACTTTGAGACGGAGTTGGCAAATGAAGTCGTTTATAACAATTTAAAATCAAACCAGCTTTCACTTAATGCAAAGAGCCACACAGTTTTTCCCCGTTCTCCTCAGCTACTCAGAGTATTAAGGAATTTACTGAGGGAACTCAGCAAGGGGAGTAACCACTAGGAAACCAAACGCAAGTGAAGAGAGACACCCCTGCAAATGAAATAACCACGCCAAGAAATCGTGGACCTTATTTAATGCAGTGGTGGTGCTACGTGTGCAGCTAATTTTAGTAAGCAACACAGAAACCGATTGTCCCCGTATTCTCTACACCCCCCCTTTCTTAAGTCCACAACACGTCCAAAATAATGAACTCATAAAATGGGTTTAACTTTAGTCTGAGCCATAAGCAGCATTCCGAAGTATGTTTGTCATTCTGGGTACAAAGTAAAGCCAGATAAACCCTTACTCCTTGTGTCCCAGCCTGGGTCATTAGAAACTTACTACTTTTCTCACCCCAGGGGGTACTACGTAGAAATAGAGAACACTACTTGAATGCCCTTTCCTTCATCCTGGTGCCAGAAACCCAGAAAACTTGGTTCAAGGTAAACTTAGAATACTGCTACTGAAGTCTCTATTTTGGCTAGCAGTTTATCTTTTTAAACAGAAACGGTTGGGTACTAAAAAGTACTAAAGAATTTGATTTAGGTGGAGAACATCTTCCCCAGTATCCTGTACTTTCATCAAGAGAAAAACAACAGAACTGGATAATTTATGAAGTAGACATTCAGTCCAAGAGTTGACTATGCTATTGAATTGTTCAGAAATAACTTCACAGAAATTTCCAATTAATTCCCACATAATACTCTACTCCACTCCCCAACCACTTGTAATGCAGTTCTATGTTGTCAGCTATGATGAACTTGGGCCAGAGAAATAAGCAATCAAAAAAAGACCCGTTAGTATTTCGAGTGAGAATTCTAACCAAAGTTATAGTCCTCTCCATATGAATTAGCTACTGAATAAATAACTGCCAGCTGATTTCCAGGCATCTGGCCATAGAAAAGGAGATTATAATAGGTTTGGGCTGGAAGGCAGCCATCAATTACACCTTTGCGAGAAATTATACTGAAAAAAAAAAATTCCCAAGTTGTAAAGGATTCTAAAGAGGAAATCAGGAACTAATTAGTACCATCAGCAAGGCTAAAGCTACTAGAATTATGGCTATAAAATGTACCAGCCAACAGTGCCAAATGAACAGAAGCTCAGTAGTAAAAAACCGAAAATCTGCAAATGCACTAACAGGACTATGTTAAAGTATGAATGGGCTATCAATTTGCAGGGAAACCATCATTCTAGTACCATTATTGGCAATACAAATTGATACATGTGCAGGTGAAGGAAAATATATCACAGCAATTACAATGTCTAGATTTTTGACATCAAAATGTACTCCTTACAATGTATCCTGAGGAAATACTTGAAAAAAGTTTTAAGCATGAAGTTATGAAAATATTCATGGCAATATAATTTGTAGTAAAGAAAACTGAAAACCTTGATGTTCAACAATGGGGAAAAATATTCAAAGCAATTATAGTAACAAGACAATGGTCTTTGTGCACAAAACTATGAAGACTATGTAGAAAAAGTTGATTTTTCAGTAAAACCAAATTCCTCAGTAATCCTCTCTGGCCACACTACTAATCACAGTTTTGCAATCTAAAGGGCTTGGCTAAATAAACATTAAAAAAAAAACACACACACACACAAAATCCCCCCCAAAAACGTTAAGAAAACACATAGGGGGGACCTGGGTGGAGGTCAGGTTGATCTCACAGTTGGTGCGTTTGAGCCCCCACCTCAATCTCTGCTGACAGCTCAGAGCCTGGAGCCTTTTTTGGATTCTGTGTCTCCTCTTCCAGCCCTGCTCGTGCTCTCTCTCAAAAATAAACATAAATAAATAAATAAATAAATACATAAATACATAAATACATAAATAAATGGCTTGACAATACCAAGTATCAGAGTATTTGAAAACTGCTTTCTCATCCTATTATTTTTTTCACTGAAACTTTCATTCCTTCACATTAAGAGACTAGGTAGGTAAATTTTCTTAAATTTTGAAACACAATTTAATAAATAAATAAATAAATAAATAAATAAATAAATAAATAAAGGGCTTGACAATACCAAGTATCAGAGTATTTGAAAACTGCTTTCTCATCCTATTATTTTTTTCACTGAAACTTTCATTCCTTCACATTAAGAGACTAGGTGGGTAAATTTTCTTAAATTTTCAAACACAATTTACAAAGTCTTTGTTTTTATTATTTGAGAGACAGCGAGCGCGTGCACACAAGCGGACGCAAAGAGGGAGAGTATCTCCACTCTGAGCGCAATATGGCGCTGGATCCCATGACCCCGGGATCATGACCGGAACTGAAAATTAAGAGTCGGAGGCTCAACCGACTGAGCCACCCAGGCGCCCTGAAGACTTTTTCAAAGGATCCATAAACAACTAGATTATTAGCCATTAAAACCTCACTTTTCACCACTCAACCCCTTCCCCACCTAGAAACCTACCTTCACTCTCTTCCACTCCGAAACCGCAGTGACTTCTCAACTTTGGTCTGCTTTTGCCTCCCTTAACACCGTTCCTGCTCTGTGCACCATACATTTAGGAACTACCTTGGACAACAGTTTCAGATCATGATCTCCTGGTTTGTGGGCTCCAGCCCCAAATTGGGCTCTCTGCTAACCCACCCGGAGCCTGGAGCCTGCTTGTGATTCTGTGTCTCCCTTTCTCTTTGCCCCTCCCCCACTTGTGCTGTCTCTCAAAAACCAACAATGCCCTCCCCCACCCCCCCCAAAAAAACAGTAGCCACTTGCCCTTTTGTCTCCCCCATCCCTTTCATTCTTGAGGCCACTGGTAGAAAATGTAAGGAATTAGATAATTCACAGTATAACCAGACTGGGGTATCAAGGTAATAAGCAACACCTATATCTTTTATCATGACACGGGGCAAATGTTGGACACTCAGATTAAAAAATCCTGTTTTGGGGGTGCCAGGGTGGCTCAGTCGGTTGAGCGTCCGACTTTGGCTCGGGTCATCATCTCACGGCTGGTGGCTTTGAGCCCCACGACTCGCTCTGCGCTGACAGGTCGGGGCCTGGAGGCTGCTTCGGATTCTGTGTCTCCCTCTCTCCCTGCTCCTCCCCTGCTCACACTCTGTCTCTCTCTCAAAAATAAATGAAGATTAAAAAATTAAAAAAAAAATCCTGTTTTTAGGTCTATGGCAGGCCATAAAAATCGTCGCAAGAGGTTTTCAATTCTGATGCACAACTGAAATATTATGGCGATTTTATTTTTTTAAATTATTTTTTTTTAACGTTTATTTTTGAGACAGAGACAGAGCACGAATGGGGGAGGGTCAGAGAGAGGGAGACACAGAATCTGAAACAGGCTCCAGGCTCTGAGCTGTCAGCACAGAGCCCTACGCGGGGCTCGAACTCACTGACGGTGAAATCATGACCTGAGCCGAAGTCAGCCGCTTAACCAACTGAGCCACCAGGCGCCCCCATTATGGTGATTTTAAAAGATATTGACGCCTGTGTCCAACCAGAGAAATTCTGATTCAGGATGCCACAGTGGGTGCCCAGAACTTTTATTTTTTAAAGTTCCTACTTTATAGAAAGGGAAGGAAAACTTCCAGACTCATTCTATGAGGCCAGTATTACTTTGATTCCTGAACCAGACAGAGACCCAGTAAAAAAAGAGAACTACAGGCCAATATCCCTGATGAATATGGATGCAAAAATTCTCAAGTAAGATACTAGCAAATCGAATGCAACAGCATATAAAAAGAATTATTCACCATGATCAAGTGGGATTCATTCCTGGGATGCAGGGCTGGTTCAACATTCGCAAATCAATCAACGTGATACATCACATTAATAAAAGATAAGAACCATATGATCCTGTCAATCGATGCAGAAAAGGCCTTTGACAAAATTCAGCACCCTTTCTTAATAAAAACCCTTCAGGAAGTCGGGATAGAAGGAACATACTTAAACATCATAAAAGCCATTTATGAAAAGCCCACAGCTAACATCATCCTCAATGGGGAAAAACTGAGAGCCTTTTCCCTGAGATCAGGAACACGACAGGGGTGTCCACTCTCACCGCTGTTGTTTAACATAGTGTTGGAAGTTCTAGCATCAGCCATCAGACAACAAAAGGAAATCAAAGGCATCCAAATTGGCAAAGATGAAGTCAAGCTTTCACTTTTTGCAGATGACATGATACTATACATGGAAAATCCGATAGACTCCACCAAAAGTCTGCTAGAACTGATACATGAATTCAGCAAAGTCTCAGGATACGAAATCAATGTACAGAAATCAGTTGTATTCTTATACACCAATAATGAAGCAACAGAAAGACAAATAAAGAAACTGATCCCATTCACAATTGCACCAAGAAGCATAAAATACCTAGGAATAAATCTAACCAAAGATGTAAAAGATCTATATGCTCAACACTATAGAAAGCTTATGAAGGTAATTGAAGATATAAAGAAATGGAAAGACATTCCCTGCTCATGGATTGGAAGAATAAATATTGTCAAAATGTCAATACTACCCAAAGCTATCTACACATTCATTGCAATCCCAATCAAAACTGCACCAGCATTCTTCTCGAAACTAGAACAAGCAATCCTAAAATTCGTATGGAACCACAAAAGGCCCCGAATAGCCAAAGGAATTTTGAAGAAGACAAAAGCAGGAGGCATCACAATTCCAGACTTTAGCCTCAACTACAAAGCTGTAATCATCAAGACAGCATAGTATTGGCACAAAAACAGACACATAGACCAATGGAATAGAATAGAAACCCCAGAACTAGACCCACAAACGTATGGCCAACTAATCTTTGACAAAGCAGGAAAGAACATCCAATGGAAAAAAGACAGCCTCTTTAACAAATGGTGCTGGGAGAACTGGACAGCAACATGCAGAAGGTTGAAACTAGATCACTTTCTCACACCATTCACAAAAATAAACTCAAAATGGATAAAGGACCTGGATGTGAGACAGGAAACCATCAAAACCCTAGAGGAGAAAGCAGGAAAAGACCTCTCTGACCTCAGCTGTAGCAATCTCTTACTTGACACATCTCCAAAGCAAGGGAATTAAAAGCAAAAATGAATTACTGGGACCTTATGAAGATAAAAAGCTTCTGCACAGCAAAGGAAACAACCAACAAAACTAAAAGGCAACCAACGGAATGGGAAAAGATATTTGCAAATGACATATCGGACAAAGGGCTAGTATCCAAAATCTATAAAGAGCTCACCAAACTCCACACCCGAAAAACAAATAACCCAGTGAAGAAATGGGCAGAAAACATGAATAGACACTTCTCTAAAGAAGACATCCGGATGGCCAACAGGCACATGAAAAGATGCTCAACGTCGCTCCTCATCAGGGAAATACAAATCAAAACCACACTCAGGTATCACCTCACGCCAGTCAGAGTGGCCAAAATGAACAAATCAGGAGACTATAGATGCTGGAGAGGATGTGGAGAAACGGGAACCCTCTTGCACTGTTGGTGGGAATGCAAACTGGTGCAGCCACTCTGGAAAACAGTGTGGAGGTTCCTGAAAAAATTAAAAATAGACCTACCCTATGACCCAGCAATAGCACTGCTAGGAATTTACCCAAGGGATACAGGAGTACTGATGCATAGGGGCACTTGTACCCCAATGTTTATAGCAGCACTCTCAACAATAGCCAAATTATGGAAATAGCCTAAATGTCCATCAACTGATGAATGCATAAAGAAATTGTGGTTTATATACACAATGGAGTACTACGTGGCAATGAGAAAGAATGAAATATGGCCCTTTGTAGCAACGTGGATGGAACTGGCGAGTGTGATGCTAAGTGAAATAAGCCATACAGAGAAAGACAGATACCATATGGTTTCACTCTTATGTGGATCCTGAGAAACTTTACAGAAACCCATGGGGGAGGGGAAGGAAAAAAAAAAAGAGGTTAGAGTGGGAGAGAGCCAAAGCATAAGAGACTCTTAAAAACTGAGAACAAACTGAGGGCTGATGGGGGGTGGGAGGGAGGGGAGGGTGGGTGATGGGTATTGAGGAGGGCACCTTTTGGGATGAGCAATGGGTGTTGTATGGAAACCAATTTGACAAATTTCATACATTGAAAAAAAAAATAAAGTTCCTACTTTAGGAACCTTGCTAAGGCATAGTTTCATGCAGCTTGTTTAGAAAAATCTCAAGTGGTTAATATAATGTAAGGCCTCACCATTCAAAGTGTGAGGGCCAGGCATCAATATCATGAGCTAGCAGCATGAATTAAAATTCACATTTTAACAAAATCCCCATGTGATTCTTAGACACATCTAGATCATCAATGATCTAGAACAGACCAGTGCTGCCCAACAGAACTTTCTGTGATAAAAACATTCATCTGTGCTACTCAGTAAGGTAAACTACTAGCCACAAGTGGCCATAGAGGCTGAAGAAATGAAATTTTATTTATATGTAAATAGTCATATGTAGCTATTAGCTACTATACTAGACAGGTCTGGTTTAGGTAATTCATTTTGGTTAGAGGGCATGAATTTATGGATCCAGATCTATGGATGGAAAAGGAATCCATGAGAGTCACTGCCTAGAAAACTGTCTTCTCTTCTTAATGAAGACAAAAGCCAGATGTTAAAAACAATCCATTTATTGGGTTTTAAACTAGTTACACAATTGAAATCATCAGTTTGGCACTACTCTATACAGGGATTAGGCCTGTGTATGCTGACAATTCAATACTATACCGGGACCTCTGCTGTGCTTAGGTCTGTATCGAGTCATTCAGCAAGTAGATACTAAAAAATATACTGTAGTGTTCCTTTAAGGAAGACTGTACAGGGTGTGTTCCAAGATGACATTCACCAACTTGTGAATTACTTTAACCTAGAAGATACCTTGCATTCTATAAACTTGTCACAGGCAAACATGTGGTGTTTGCATTTAAGGATGCACACAAAAAAGTTACATAAAAATCCAGACATTCTAACGATAAGTGAACTCAAACAAAAACCCCACACCTCAGCTTTTGTAACATGAATAGAGAAAATAATTTAAAAACACAAAAAATAGCATTCAATTGGTACAAAAGCCAAAATTTACTATAATAAAGAGCTACATGTGAATCTTTACAAATTAATTACACACAGGTGCTGTGTAAAAGGTTGCATCTGTACAAAGTCTTGCCAATGCTATCTCTACAGTTTATACAGTCTTTTACATCTATATAACATTTATTAAACAAGTCAATTAAATATAAAGACTCAGTCTCTCAACGATTCTGCAGGCAAAAAAAAAAAAGAAGAAGAAAAAAGAAAAAAAAACAAAAAAGAAAGAAAATTACGAAATTTCCACATACACAGCAGTTTTCCATTAGGTGATGTATAACAGTTTTCAAAGAGGGTCCAATAGTATATGCAAAGAATACAGGTAAAAATCAATCAGTCAGGGTTTTTGTTGTTGTTGTTGTTTATTTTCAAAATCACACATTGTATACACACACAACAATCAATCAAAAATTTATTCACCAAACCCCCAGTTTTTCAGCAACTGCTCTATCAGCACCAAAAACTCCAGTCTGTAGGAAGAACGTGGACAAAGACTTCACTTCTGTGTCTTGGTGGAGTGATCCATCAGGTCCTTGGTTAGGCTCCAAACTTGGCTCTCTTTTACTTCCCTCTTCATGGCTCTCCAGACCCAAGGCTCTCAGGCTTTGATTTATGGCCCGCAGCCCTACTACCATCTACACCCAACAGCCATTTGGAAAAAATTCAAAATAATTTGAGATGAGTGAAATGACAGGACCTGTATTACAGACAGGTATTCTCCATTACAAGTAAATTGTTTCTTAATGATTTCCTAGACTCTGTTTGTTCTTGGATGCCATGATCATATTGGGTAATTATTTCTAGTCTGAGACACTGTGGCTTTGTCAGATGCCTCAAAGAAAAAGTGTTCAGTATTCTGGAGATACTTCCAGACAAGTTAGGTAATCAAATGGCAGCTGAGAGCCTGTGGAACGTAGACTAATGAGACTAAACACAGAAACCACCAAACCGATGAGAGCTCAGCAGAGGCGGGGTTTAAAAACCTGCAGAGGGCCACCACAGATGGTACCTGAGGATCTGGAATTTTTGATGAAAAGAGCTTGAAGTGAGGACTACTCATCTGTATCAGGGAGGAAAAAAATTTCAGTTAGACAACAGAACATGCAAGAAGTGAGATTTTCTTTATTCTTCTTATCCCAGTGGAAAGGTTTCTGGGTTCTCATCTTTAATTCAGGATGAAAACAAAAAACAAAAAACAAAAAACTTAAGAATACAGATGAAATGTTCTCATAATTGTACAGTACCTAAGGTCCTTGGGGCAACCCAGAGTGCCTAGGCCCCACGCAGGACGCAAGTAAGAACACAATTTCTCTTAACTAACCATTCCCAGGCTACTGAGCCTTCTCATTTATAAAGGTCCAAAAGCAGTCACATCAATTCTCTGCTTAATACCCGAAGCAGAGAAACAAGGAAGAATTTTCTGGAAACTTACTTCCACTGGTGATAGCAAAAGTCATATATATATTTTAAATCTAAACAGTGACATCTAAGAATGTCAGAAAAAGGAAAAAACTTAGGAACACCTACTTCCCAATCACCAAACCAATGACATCTGCCTGGGGATGCCAGACTTCTTTAATCTCAATTTTGCTGACTCACCCTTCTATGCATAATAGCATGGTGACACAAGGAGATCGGTGAGAACAAGCAGCTGGTCATCTGTGAATTGCTGTTTGTGTTCTTGCCAGTTGTCATGGTGCGTCCTTCGGAAATTGGATAAGGTCTTTTTTACAGTCATCTGTAGAGTAGGCAACCCACACACATTTTATTTTAACCTCTGAAAAACTAGGATAACTAGTTTAGGATAGTTATGTGTTTAGGATACATATGTGTTTAGTTATCCTAGTTAGTGTTTAGGATAACTAAGTAAAGATCCCTCTAGACTTCAGATCTCACACTTAACTGAGTGCTGCAAAACTAACAAGCCAAATGGAACTTGGCAAAGCCACCAAGCTCACTTCTTTAAAACTATGAGCTGCACTTTAGGACAAGCCCCTGGAACTTACACCGCATGATTAAACCAGTTTGAATATACACCTACATCTATTTACCAAGGTGAAAAGGACAAAGTCATTGACCTTTTCAGCTATTTAGGTACATAGTTAGTCATGAATACTACCATCACAATTTCCTGTTTAATATTAGCTCCCAGTTAGATACTTCCTAGGTATAAAATGTTAGTGAAGTATAAAGATTAACTATCCAGACAACATTGACAGTATTTTACTTCCACTGAACTGGGAGAGACAGAAGCTACAGTATTTTCCTTGCTACCAAAAGATCTAAAATATACACAAAAGCAAGGCCTCTGCAAGATTTTAATAATCACTGATGAGCAGGCTTAGCCCTGGCAGAGGTAGTAGCAGCAGCAGTTTTATCATAGTTGAAGGTCCAGAGTGAATGGGAAATTATTAGCATAAATGATTTCTTACAAAACATCACTGATATAATATGCATGCAAAGAAACTAACAAGAAAGATTTTACCTCAATAGGCTGCGGATCATTTAGATGTGCACTGAGATTCATAAGGAGCTGTGGCATCCAGGTGGGAACATCATAAGGACTAGAAAGAACACACGCACCGAGTCCTAGCACCCCAGCATGACGTTTGACCAACTCTGCAAAAAAAAACACCACTGTATGTTCCAATATTTACAGGACTCTACTGCACGTGTTACAGTGAAATGAAATTAGTTTTCAATTAAACTAGTGGTTTTCAGGATGCCTGGGCGGCTCAGTCGGTTAAGCGTTTGACTTTGGCTCAGGTCATGATCTCTCGGCTAGTGAGTTTGAGCCCCACGTTGGGCTGTCTGCTGTCAGCTTGGAGCCTGCTTCAGATCCTCTGTACCACCACCACCCCCGGCCCCTCCCCTGCTTGTACACTCTCTCTCAAAAGTAAACATTAAAACACACATACACATACACACACACACACACACACACACACACACACACACACGGCTCTCAGGTGTGCCTGGATGGCTCAGTCAAACATCCGACTTCCCCTCAGGTCATGATCTCATGAGATCAAGCCCTGCATGGGGCTCTGTGCGGACAGTGCAGAGCCTACTTGGGATTCTCTCTCTCTTTGCCCCTCCCCTACTCATACCCTCTCTCTCTTTCTCTCTCTCAAAATAAATAATTAAAAAATATATACATATATAGTTCTCAAGCAAAGCCACTAGAACATACATTGGCATTTTATTGGAAATTGCTATTAGGTAACTATATGACATAATTAAGACTCTCCTGTAATCAGCACTTAGGAGCTTCACATTCCAAGCATGTCCCATAAATCTGATAAGCCTCCTACTTATTAAGAATCTTTCTGGGGCGCCTGGGTGGCGCAGTCAGTTAAGCGTCCGACTTCAGCCAGGTCACGATCTCGCACTCCGTGAGTTCGAGCCCCGCGTCAGGCTCTGGGCTGATGGCTCAGAGCCTGTTTCTGATTCTGTGTCTCCCTCTCTCTCTGCCCCTCCCCCGTTCATGCTCTGTCTCTCTCTGTCCCAAAAATAAATAAACGTTGAAAAAAAAATTAAAAAAAAAAAAAAAAAGAATCTTTCTATATATTTTTCATTCTTCCTGTGACTATGTAGTTAGCAGTCGCAATGTCAGATAGTTCTTTCCAACCATGGTTTTTTTAAAGATTTTATTTTTAAATAGTCTCTATACCCAACATGGAGCTTGAATTTACAACCCTGAGATCAAGAATCACATGCTCCACCGACCAAGCCAGCCAAGTGCCCCACAATCATGTTTAAATGTCTCTTTAAATGTGACATGGTAATCAGATCTGATTCTTTTTTTTTTTTTTAATTTTTTTTTTTCAACGTTTATTTATTTTTGGGACAGAGAGAGACAGAGCATGAACGGGGGAGGGGCAGAGAGAGAGGGAGACACAGAATCGGAAACAGGCTCCAGGCTCTGAGCCATCAGCCCAGAGCCTGACGCGGGGCTCGAACTCCCAGACCGCGAGATCGTGACCTGGCTGAAGTCGGACGCTTAACCGACTGCGCCACCCAGGCGCCCCGAGAGAGGATGAATCTTAAATAGGCTCCACAACCAGCACCAAGCCCAACTTGGGGCTTGATCTCACAATGGTGAGATGCCATCACGACCTGAGTCAAAATCAAGAGTCAGACACTTTACCGACTGAACTACCCAGGCATCCTCAGGTCCCTTTGTACTTATCTCAATTTTTGCTTTTAAATTCCAGGTCTTGCCTTAATAGGCAAAGCTCATTAAAAGCAGGGACAACCTGGGGCGCCTGGGTGGCTCAATCAATTAAGCATCCGACTTCAGCTCAGGTCACGATCTTCCAGTTCGTGAGTTTGAGCCTCGTGTCAGGAAGCCTGCTTCAGATTCTGTGTCTCTCTCTCTCTCTGCCCCTCCCAAACTTGTGCTCCCTCTCTCAAAAATAAACATTGAAAAAAATTATTAAAAAAAAAAAAAAAAAAAAGCAGGGACAACCATTTCCAGTACCCAGGTACATACAAGTATTCAGTAAATATTTGTTAAGTAAGCCTGGTTAATTTCCCAAAGGATATGGGTATTTTTCTACCAGCACAGTTACCTGCAGAAGGAATTGTATCTCCTACAAAACCAGGGTCTCGCTTTCTTTTCTTCGGTAGTTTTGTTTTGCAAAGTTGCTCAAAATGAATCTGCATAGGACTGTCCATGGTCAGGAAATTACATTGTAACAGACCACTTAAGGTGGTAGCAGCCATTTCTCGAACCTGTAGAGATAATCACTTCTTTTAGAGTTGAGATCCTAAATCAAGTGGAATGCTAGGGAGGGTGGTTTCGGAACTGGGCTGGGGGCTTTCCCTGGCATTTGTTTGCAAACTGTGTAAATACTCTCACATGCTATTTCTTAATGGAGACTTCATCAGATCCTCAAGGGGTCTGTGACCTCAAAACGGATGAAAGCATTAGGGTTGCAGAGAGTAACATACAAAATTAAATTTCTCCATAAAGCATTTTCCCATTGACTGACAGTTCTTATCAGGGCTCTATAACTGTTTAAAAGCAGTGCCAGAGCCTAACATTAAAACAAGGTTTTCCTGGAGTCCAGATCTCTAAAATCTACTGCTATTGTTGTTTTCATTGGTAACAGAGATACAGGACAATTTCTGCAATGGGCATATATTGTAGCTACTTCTGTGCAATTTACTTCTTAGGAATCTCACAAGCTTATGTCAGACTACAAACATCGTTTTCAGAAGTGCTAAATGCAGAGTGTATCATTTCAAAGTGGAATGGGAACTCAAGTTTTGTTGAAACAAAAAAGCAGTAAAATGCTATCTTCTCAGATATATCACAAAATTCCTGCTAAATGTTCATAAAGACAGGAAATAATGATTTGAAAAAAAAAACCTGAATATTTTGCTATTTATTGCTTCAAAAGGTTTTGTCTTAAATGTTTTAGTGTTGACAGTTTTTGCATACTTAACATTTTCATCACACTATTAAGTGAATTACATTATAAAATGTTTCACTACTTCATATTCGGTTGCATTATTTCTTTTAATACCATGATTCATTTTTATATCCAACTATTGATTAGAATGCTTTCAACTTCTATTGTGCTAAAAATATTCTTAATTTATGTATATAATTTTTTTCCATATTGTTATGTGTTTTCTTAAGTTGGATCCTAAAAATTGGGATTACTAAATTCCAATGTATGAACAATTTTACTGTGAATTTTGTGGCTATCAGCTGCTTTTCAAAGAGCCAGTGCTAACATACTATGACAGAAGACTAATGTGGAATACTCATTATATATCTTGACAACCCTGTCATCATCATTACACATTCTTTTTTTAAAGTAGGCTCTACACCCAACATGGGGCTTGAACTCACGACCCTGAAATCGAGTTGCATGCTCTACTAAATGAGCCAGCCAGGCACCCCTAAAAGTTTTCCTTTAAATCAATAGTTTTCTTTAAACATTCCTCATTTAGATTATTATAACGTTTTTTCAGTATTATGAGTAGCTGTCACTAATTATTACTGATACTCAATATTCTGTTTTAAAAAATATGACAGAGGTGCCCAGCTGGCTCAGTCAGTGGGTGGAAAACGTGACTCTTGATCTTGGGGCTGTGAGTCCGAGCCCCACACTGGGTTGAGAGATTACTTAAAAAAAAAAAAAAAAAAAATCTTTAGGAAAAAAAAAGAAAGGTAGTTTTAATGAATGGCATGATTATACTTATAGTAGCAGTTATGCTTAAGCCTACTACATGGAATATAAAAATAATTATGAAAATGTTCTACAAGGTCCAGCCAAACAGTAAATGCAATTTAATGTGATTACTGTAATATTTAAAATTAGGAAATACTGATTTCAAGATTTCCACCTTTTCATTTCCATTCAAGTTACTAAAAAATACAAGTTAAAAAGTTATGGATAACTGTAAATATTTACACTGAAGTCTGCTGTGGTTGTCATAACCAACTATGAGTATCTAAGGGACTAGACGATATTGGCTCCCATAAAACAATAAAGCTGTACTACAAAATGAATAGGCTCATTAGGGAGGTAGAAAAATTTCCATTCCTAGTTTCCTACTGATATAATCTATTTTCAGTGCTCTCAAATAGAATATATAATTACTGGGAGTGTTCTACCATACAGAAAACCCATAAAGCCCATAAAATTAAAAAAGTACAAATTTCACAAAAATTTCAATGAATTTTCTTTACCTAAGGCCAATTTCAAAAGTTGTATCTTAATCCGTATTTACTACAACATGCTTTTCTTACATTTGGCTATTTTAACTAAGAGATTTATCTTTTTGTACAAAATGTTAATGTAACCTCACCTCAAAAGCTACCTTTAATTTCTCTACCAAGAAAAATAAAAAGGGGCAACAATCCTATTTTAAGTCTACTGGATAATAGCATTTGTGTGTGGATTTTTATTCTCTTGAAATTGCCTTCATGGACATTCCTATTAGCTCTTAAGTTAGTAAGGAAAATATTATCACCTGCAATTTCACATATAAGAAAACTTTGGTTCAAAAATGTTATCTGTCCACGTTCAAAGAGATGCCAGAACAAGTACATGCCCAATGTTTGTTTCCATTTGTACGACAGGAAGTCATGATTAGGGTATCAAAACCAATCACACAGAGTATGTTAAAATGAAAGTTACTTTTAATAATTTACACTTTAAGAAAAGCAATCAGTGCATACTTATTAAAGAGGGGGTAGGGCATGATGCCTTCTTTAAATGTATTACATTTGATTTGCTGTATCTCAAACTTTACCTCTAGTTGCTCATCCTCCAAAAGACTTATAACCAGCCACCTGATGTCTTTAACTGCATCTTCATTGTTAAGGAAAATAAAGAGGTTATAAAATACCATGGTCTGGAGGTAGGTCAGTACTGTGTATCTAGCATGCCAAGAACTGCTTCTTGCTGTCTGTAAATGAGAAGAAGTAGAAACAATGCAAACAGTGCTACCAAGAACAAAAATGACAGAAATTACACGCAAATAATATAATCTACTACAACTCTACTTTTACAAGTATAGTTAGAGCAAGCTCATGTCCTATATCCTTCTAAATAAAAGGTTGCATAAACAATTTCAGGTAAACTTAGTTATTTAGAATGGTTGAAAGTAAAGGGAAAGGAACACATTCAAAAGTCAACTCTTGAAGAAAATTATTTATAACTAATGCTCTGACTCCTCTAAGAGTGGCACATTATTATTATTATTATTATTATTATTATTATCATTATTTTTAACCAGAAACCAGGAAATACAAGTGAATAAAATAAAGGGGATATTGATGAAAGGGAATGACCACCCCCCTCACTCATAAGCACATTGTATCTGAGGTGCTTCAGTAAGTGGCTCTTTGTGTATATAGAAAATCTGGGGGTTGAGTGATTGCCCCCAAGGTCACAGAAGTTGGTGGCAAAGGCAGGTACAGAATCTAGGTCTGTTTCTTTGGTCAATATATGTCTTCCCTCATACTAAAAGAAAATTCAAAATGAAAAACAAATTTCGGGTTTTATGTGCACTACAGCGGACTCTGTGAAATTCTTAGAATGATATACCAAGTTCTAACAAAATCATATAAATATTTGTTATACACTCTTACTTGTTTTAGCACCTGAAGTACCAAAGGCACTTGATGAGGGTAAAGCAACCCCTGAGACATTAGTGACAAACATAACTTTGCATCTCTTTTCAGTTCATCATAGCTATTGTCATTTTCCACTGGGGCAATCTAGAGAACAATAAAAAAGACAAACACGTAATTGAAAATAACAGCCAAGAAGTACAAAGGCATCCTTACATAAAAAAAAAAAAATCACATTTTACTTTTAAAAGTAAACTTCTACGCAAATTTTCAGATATATACAAAAACTAGGGAATAGTACAAGGAGTCTCCATAAAATCAATTACCTCTTCAACAATAACAAACTCACAGGTAACCCCCTCATTTTTTACAACCCCCAATTATCTGAAGCAAATCCCAGACATACTTCACCCACGAATATTTTATTATAGATCTCTAAAAGATAAAATTACTTATTAAAAACAAACCTGGAATGACATCACCCACTAAAATTCATTATAGTTAAAATATAAAGTGTACAGTAGTGTTCAAATTTCCCCCAATTATTTTGTACATGTGTTACTGCAACTGGTTGTTTGGAATCTGGTTCAATATAATGACCACACACTGTATTTGGTTCATGTGGCTCTTAAATGTAAAAGATTCTGTGAAAAAATGTATTTTAAAAAATCTCTAAATTCTCTCCATCCTCTTTTAAAAGTCCTTGCCTTTTCTCTTATTTTTTAAATGTTTATTTTTGAGGCGGGTGGAGGGGCAGAGAAAGAGGGAGACACAGAACCCCAAGCAGGCTTTAGGCTCTGAGCTGTTAGCACAGAGACTGACGTGGGGCTCGAAATCAGGAACCACGAGATCATGACCTGACCTGAAATCATATGTTTAAACGACTGAGCCACCCAGGCGCCCTGCCCCCCCCCCCCCCCCCCGTTTTTAAAACAAAGTGGAGGAAGGCCTGGCTCCTTAGTTTTGTATTGTCCCCTATAAATGGCCTTCTCTTATTGCATCCCTGTGGTGGCATTCATTGGCTCCAGCATGATTTTTTTCTTTTTTTTTTTTTTTAAATTTTTTTTTTTCCAACGTTTATTTATTTTTAAGACAGAGAGAGACAGAGCATGAACGGGGGAGGGGCAGAGAGAGAGGGAGACACAGAATCGGAAACAGGCTCCAGGCTCTGAGCCATCAGCCCAGAGCCTGACGCGGGGCTCGAACTCCCGGACCGCGAGATCGTGACCTGGCTGAAGTCGGACGCTTAACCGACTGCGCCACCCAGGCGCCCCTGGCATGATTTTTTTCAAGTTTAACTGTTTGAGTACAAAATAAATGGTGTGTACTTCCTTCACTTATGGTCAATATTCTTTGTGATGAACCATTATAAAAAGGTTTGCAAAATGCTGACACTCATATCTTCTTCATAGAGAAAAGCCTTCCCTCCTTCAGAATGTTTCCTTCCTATTCTCCAAATGCGAACAATGAATTTTTTTTAAATGTCATTATGAACTAATGAATTTCAACAAATTTAATGGTTTTAATCTTAGTGGTGCTCAAAATGGCTCCTGAGTCCTTTAACATAACTGTAACATCCTTGATTTCTGCTATAAGATGAATGAGGTCTATCCTGTACATTTCTGGTCCAAACCTGAAATCAGCTATTTCTCCAAGGAGCCCTGATTCTTCTAGTGGAAAATGATACCTAGAAACCATAATCTGGGCACTACGAGTAGTGATCACTACTAGGCTGATTAGTGGTTATGAATTTTTGTGGACATTGCTAGGAAATAAGCATATTTTCTAAAGAGAAACAGATCATGAGATCATACTGATGTTTTCAAATTTAGGATGACTGAGATTTTACTAAACAGCTGTATTTTTATATCTCTTGTCAACTCATGCTAAAAATTTCAGTTCCTATTGCTAAAAAAGGAACAGGCTCAAAATGATGTCAACTGCCCCCAACCCTGCAAACCAAGACTTAACTGTAGTTTTCAGTTAAGTCACGCCCAGGAATATGACCATCACCCAGGTAATGTGGAATTACCTTATCAGTGACAGTAATAGTAAACTCCAAGACAGACCTCTGCCCCTCCCCTACAGAAAGATGACCTTGTTGGAAAGAGTCCTTTTTGTTTATGCCCTTCCTTGTCCCATTCCCCTACAGCCTTTAAAAAAAACCTTCTATGTTGTAGAGTTCCTTGAAGCTCCTTTCTATTTGCTAAAGGGGTACTGTCCCCATTCATGATCACTGGACAAACAAACCCAGTAAGATCTTCAAATTTATTCTGTTGAATTTTTTTTTAACACTATTGGCAATTAATATTTGCTCTTCATTAAATAACATAATAGCTTCATTCCAATATTAGAGGATGCATTTCTCACAAGGCATGCATGATTTTTTTTAAGTTTATTTATTTTGAGAGAGAGCGAGAGAAGAGAGCACGCAGAGCCTAATGCGGGACTGGATCTCATGAACCGTGAAATCATGACCTGAGCCATTATCAAGAGTCAGACGCTTAACTGACTGAGCCACCCAGGCACCCTGATTTTCTGTTTTAAAAGTCACCACTCTGTGTATTTATCCTTACAACCAGTTACATAGTGAGGTGAGATTCATTTCATTTCGCTTTTTGTAAAGGGAATTTTCATTTAATTTTGTTTTCTGATCATAAAAAGTATTTTTAAGTCTCCAAAGACAAATTGGTAAAATAAAGTACACTTAGGTAGCCTTCTTTGTCCCCAACCCTTAAATAAGTGTCCTCTAAAACAGCGTAAGTATATTTTATTTCTTTTTTCAAAATTTATTTATTTTTGAGAAAGAGAGAGAGAGAGAGAGCGCACACGTGTGTGCATGGAGGAGGGGCCGAGAGGAGAGACAGGATCTGAAGGCTCCACACTGACAGCAGGGAGCTGGATGCAGGGCTTGAACTCAAACTGTGAGATCAGGACCTGAGCCAAAGTCAGACACTTAACCGACTGAATCACCCAGGCACCTACCTCTCGTTTCTTCTGAAAGTATAGCTTTAATATGGGAAAAAAATTATTTTTTTCTAAAACACTAAGGAAGTCAATTTAGGGGAGATATTCAAAGTTTAGTATTCCCAAATTTCTTTGCATACCCATAACAAATGGGAACTTAACCATGCCTTTACTTTAACTATCCTTATTTACCCAGCTTTAGCCTGGTTACTCTGAGCTCTCTTTTAGTCCTTGGGCCTGCTGAGTCCAGTTGTAGCAAGAATCCTGACAAGTCTGTTTTTAGAGAAGACCTCACCCTCTGTATGTGATCCAATTCCTGACCTCCACCTTTGGTATCTGATCGTCATGGGCTGCTTTTCAGGAAGAATCCTGTCAAGTCAGTTTAGCAGGAATCCCCTGCCCTTGACGTCTCCTCTTAGTACACTATCCACTGACACCTCCTCCCATTCGTCTTGTTGGCTAAGTATCCGCAGCTGTCTGCTGTATTAGGCTTGGAGCCCAGTCTCTCTCCCCTACTCAGTCTTGACACCTATTGCAACAGACCTAAATAAAGTCTTCCTTATGATTTTAACAGGTATCAGAATAATTTTTCTTTAACAACTAAACCTCCAAGTAGAGTAAACTAATTCACCATGTTAATTTCCCTTAGCAGACTTTACTAAAACCAGCATATCAGATTCCATCTCAAATCAATCGAGAAAAGATAGATTATCTTGAAAAGTAAGCTGTACCTTTACACCAATACTTTATATAAAAGTAATCATATCAATTTTCTATCTTATACTGCGAATTTAAATTCAAAAGATAAAACCATAAAAATAAGACAAAAGTTGTTTAAAAAAATAATCTTGGACTAGCAAACTTCAAAACATCATTAAAAATAAAGAAACTTATGAAAATGGAACACCTTTATAACACAAAAGAAAACTGGCAAAATACAGATAGCTGGCAGAAAAATAAAAAGAGCCAATGTACAAGGAGGCAGTCTCACTAAAGAGGTACCGTGATTTTATTTTTAATTATTTATTTATTTAAAGTAGGATCCATGTCCAAAGTGGGGCTTGAAGTCACAACCCTGAGAGTAAGAGCTGCATGCCAACCAGGCACCCCAAGAACAGTAATTTTTATTTGACCATCAAAGATTTAAGAAACATCAGGGTTTGCGGGAAAGAGATAAGACAGGCTCTTTGGAGGGCAGTATCCACTAAAATTACCAACACAAACAGACCTTTTACACAGCAATTTCATACACAGCAATTATCCTACAAAAATACTCATATTTGCAAAAGACTATTATCACTGTTTTTTTAACAGCCAAAAGCTGGGAATAACCAGTGACCATCCACAGAAAACTGATTAAACGGTAATACAGTCGTCATTATAAAGAGAGGCAGTTATGTGAAAAGATGGCCCTTATCAATTTGCAGCTTGAACTAGTTCTAGTTTTTGTACAACAAACCCATACACACACCAACCAAACTGGTGTATGGTACAGGTGTGTTCACAAAGGTATAAACAGATACACACCAAACAAATTCAGCGTAAAAATTATTACAAATACCCAACAGTACAAATGTCCAGGCCATGTAGATGGAGCTGTTTTCCTTTGTCATTTAACTCCTCCACAATAAAAATGAGGTGGTTTAGAGTTTGGTTACTTGAACTGTAGTATAAAAAAGAAGATACTCATTTGCTGCCAGGCCTACCATTACCACCAGAAAAATTTAAGGTGACTCACTCACCTATTGAATCAGTAGTCTCTCTTCCTACCATTCATGAAAAAAATTTGTTTTATGAATAAAATTAGGACATAATGTTCTCAAGTTGAGAACAGATTAAAATGTTCTACTAAAACCAGTAAAATCCTGAAGTCCAATGGATAAACTTCACTATAAAGAATATCATGTTCCAAAGCAGCAAATTAACCATTATTAATTACCAGCATAGGATAACAATTCATTTGGAATAGACTACTTTTATATGCCAGTGAGATAAAAATCTCTTAGATATAATTTTTCAAGTTTTTATTTATTTAAGTAATCTCTACTCCCAATGTGGGGTAGAAGTCACAACCTTGAGATCAAGAGTCACATGCTCTTCTGACTGAACCAGGCAGGCACCCCCAAATATCTTAGATATTTTACTTTGCAGGGATTTTCTCTATGAACAACATCCTGTTTGTGGAACGAAAACCTTTTCAGTTACAAATAAAGCCTCTAAGTTTGGAAGAGTACTCCCCCTCCAACACTTTTTTAAAAAAGTATTTATATATTTGTTTAAGTAACCTTTGTACCCACTATGGGGCTCAAACTCATGACCCCCAAGATCCAGAGTCACAGGCTCTACCAACTGAGCCAGGCCATCTCCACAAAAGTACTTTCTTCTTAGTTCATCTCAAGAAACAACATCTACATTTCTTTATCAGCAACTGCTCTATAGGTAAGTTTGCCTGAATCATACCAACTCACTTCAACTTTAAAATTTTCAACTTTAATATTTTCTTAAAAGCATTATTTTTCTTTCTAGATATGACTTTTAAAAGAACACATGTGTACACTGTCTTAATGTTCTAACTACCATATGTGTAGTTATAGAAACACGAAGATTCACACAACCTTAAAGTTTGCGAATGTTCATCTGGGACCGAAGGGGGTATACACTGAAGGGGTGTATAGACTTATACACAGTATAAATTGGTTAAACGATTTCAATTTTCTGATGTTGAGAATACACTGCAGTTTAAAAAAAATGTAACTACTAGAGAAAATTGAGTGAAGAGTATGTGAGACCTCTTTGAACTATCTTTGTAACTTCCTGTGCATCATTATTTTTTTGAAATAAAAAGTTTGGGGAAAAATGTGCCCATGAAATTTAGGGGCTTTCTTCGGGTAATGCTAATTATTATCATTTGCTTTCTGGTCACATTACAGAACAGACTGACATACAGTGATTTGGGTTTTCCTTACGATACGAAGTAAGAAAGGTGTTTTATGGTCTATTTGTAGCATAAATATGTGCATTTCTTTGCCAATTTATTCATCCCTCCTGCTGATAACAACAGTTTGATTAACTTTGGAAAAGCATCCTTTTCTGTCATTCTGGTAGGTCTGTCAATCAAGGGATCATACAGCCTAGCCAAAGTGTAGCAAGAGACCCAAGCCCAGCCAATGAGACTTTTTCTGGACACCTGAAATCTTTTTTTTTTTTCTTAATTTTTTTTTAAATGTTTATTTTTGAAGGAGAGAGAAATAGAGTGTGAGTGGGGAAGGGGCAGAGAGAGAAGGAGACACAGAATCTGAAGCAGGCTCCAGGCTCCGAGCTGTCAGCACAGAGCCCGACGTGGGGCTTGAACTCACAAACCGTGAGATCATGACCTGAGCTGAAGTTAGACGCTCAACTGACTGAGCCACCTAAGTGCTCCTGGACATCTGAAATCTTGAAGAGAGAAATGCAAGGAGACAGCATCTTGAGGAGGCTGTTAAATTCTGTTACCTAGGTCCCCAGGTACTGAACTGCCTAGATATTTCTAAGTGATCTATTAATTTCTGACTGAGCCACCCAGTCACCCCAATGGCATGTAACTTTGTACAACATCTGTAAATTTTTCTCTAAGTTTGGTATATGCAAAACTATTATTGTACAGTGGTGAGTTTTGATGAGCCCTTAGTGAAGTCTGAAATAAGATATATAATACATCCTCTCTTCCTCCCTGATTGTAGTCATCAGAACTATTATTCCAAACTAAAATGCGGTTAGGGGCGCCTGGGTGGCTTAGTCAGTTAAGTGTCTGACTTCAGCTCAGGTCATGATCTTACAGCTCATAAGTTCTGTGAGTTCATTTGAACTCACAACATTGGGGTCTGTGCTGACAGCTCAGAGCCTGGAGCCTGCTTTGGATTCTGTGTCTCCCTCTCGCTCTGTCCCTCCCTTGCTCTCTCTCTCTCACAAAAATAAATACTAAAAAAAATTAAAAATAAACAAAATAAAAAGCACTTAAAGATTATTAACAAGGGGCGCCTGGGTGGCGCAGTCGGTTAAGCGTCCGACTTCAGCCAGGTCATGATCTCACGGTCCGTGAGTTCGAGCCCCGCGTCGGGCTCTGGGCTGATGGCCTGGAGCCTGTTTCCGATTCTGTGTCTCCCTCTCTCTCTGCCCCTCCCCCGTTCATGCTCTGTCTCTCTCTGTCCCAAAAATAAATAAACGTGGAAAAAAAAAAAATTAAAAAAAAAAAAAAGATTATTAACAAAAATAATCTACAATAATTACAATATATACATGTATCTGACACCGTGCTCTCTGCTTTACAGGCATTGTCTCATTTCATCCTTGCAACAACTCTGTGAGGGATATTGGTATTATCCCTCACTTTATATATAAGGAGTCAGTCTTACAAGTTCAGTAGCCTGTGCAAGATCACAAAATTGCACCTCTCACAAACAGGATTTTAAAGTAGGTCTCTTTTTTTAAGTCTAAAGCCAATGTTGTGTAAACTATTCCTGTTTGAAAATCCTCCTCCTTTAACCTTTAGCGGTATGCAGACTCTTCAACTAGAATAGGCAAATAATAGAAACTTCCACTTTGATATAGATTTCAAGGTTTTTTGTTTTTTGAATTGCTACACAACTGTTTTTTGTGGGATGAGATATATAACACTTCATTTAGAATCTAAGAAGCATCTCAAGTATGTCCAAAACAGAATTTCTGATCTCATCTCCTACCATTTCTGAGTGCCTCCCACAGTTTAATAAGCAACAATGTGCTTTCAGACTCCTTTCTTTATCTTCACTCTACAAAGCTGATGTGCATGCAAACTGACTGCTCATTTGTGTGCTATATAGTGTCTTTGTACCCCAGACCCCACTCACCATGATGACCTAAAGCAGATTCTCAATCTCAACATCTGAAGATGCAGGTGAAATGTTAGGCCTGTCACAAGCAATTCACACAATACAGCTTTCTGATGATTTCAGTTTTATAAATGTCACATGGATTCAAAATATCCTTCTATCAAACCTCACTCTCATACACCTCCTTACTGATTTTTTTTTTTAAATTCTACCCCTAACATGGGACTGAAACTCCCAACCCTGAGATCAAGAGTAACATGCCCTTCCAAATGAGCCAGCCAGGCTCTGCTCTCCTTCCTCCCTCCCCGTTTCCCTCCCTCCCTTTCTTTCTTTCTTTCTTTCTTTCTTTCTTTCTTTCTTTCTTTCTTTCTTTCTTTCTAAGTGAAAGAAAGGGGTAGAACTCCAACTATCCCCAAGTTCACCGCACATTATGCATGTAAGAACCTATGAGATCATGTTCTATATCCACTGCTTATGTGGCAGTGGAGAAAAGTTTAAGCACCACTGACCTAAAGAAAAACCCTATGTACCCCAATGACTTACAAGTAACATGGACCTATATACACTAATAGCTACTGTCCATTCTTCTATCCCAAAAGATCCCAGAGGTGCTCATGGGCTTTAGGCCCTACACAGAATTCTTAGAAGTATTTTAGTGGTGAATCTTTTGAAAATTACTATGTAGAGCTCTATTTTTTGAAATTTCCCAAAGACAAAGTATACTGTGGCAAAACAGAAGTTTAGCATTATACTTGCTGAGAAACAGTAACAAGGACGTTCCTACTGAAATGGTAACTATATTGAACAGTAACTGTCAAGTAGTGGTGATGTCTGTCCCAACGGTTCCAAATGTGCAGTGATACCAGACTGCTTCCTAACCACATGTGACTGTGGACTACAACTGTGGCAGCCAATGTATCAGTCTGCGACCTTAGTTTATTAGCTTCATCATCCGACTAGATGATAATTAGAACCACCTCAGGTTATACCTTTTGTCAATGTCGTTATAGGATTACCAGAAACAAGTTATTTCTGGCAGATATTTGTTACAAGCTATTATAGTCCCATTGAACACTGTAAAATAAATACGATATACTGTATGTAGAATATTTAATAAAACCTCAGATTATACACTAAATAAAAAAAATCAGAAATAGCTACATTCAAAAACTTCATTGTGTCTTTTTTTTTTTAATTTACGAATATTTTCCTAAACTATTACTTTGAAATTGGTTATCGGTAAAACAGTACTGTCTATGAACTCTTCACGTATCTGTCAAGATCCTAGGCTTACCAAATGCTAAAAAGATTATTTAAACAAGTATTAAACTACCATCACCTCATGATTTCCCTGCAACTATTCTACTTCTTAGAGATCCAACCAGGCCTACACAGTCTATAAAACTATAAGCCATCAGATGATAAATATAAAATATAAATTCCCGGTGAAGGTCAGAAGGGGATGCATTCTTTTTTTTCCCCTCCTTTCCAAGTTGTTATTTAGATTCCAGTTAGTTAACAGAGGGTGATGCATTCTTAATTTCAGCCATAAACTTACCTTAAAAAACAAAGGTAGAAGTTGAAGTTGTTCTGTGACAGCTGTAGAGAAGGATCTTCCGGCACTAGCCATCAGCCATTTCAATACTATTTGAAAACACACACACAGAATCAGTCTTTGCTATATAGTCAGAGAGCAAAAAGTAGAATAATATTGTAGTGCTGGTGTCAGAGAGTCACTCTGATAACTCCGGTAACTAACTCTTCAATATTAAGAAAGAGATCATCTACGTTACTTCATAAATTAGACACTCACTAATCAGCATGATGACAGGAACCACAATAACGGGTGTCAACCAACTAGGGTACCAAAGCCACTCTCAAAAATGAATCAGCAAAATTATTAACAACCTACTAAATAGCAACACCAACTACAAATTAAAACTAGCCTTCATTAATTTTCATGCAGTAAAAGTGATAACAAGTTAGTTGTTTATACTTAGAATGCTTGAAAAAATTTTAAATATAAAAGTAACAAGACACCTCCGATAACCAAGACAATTTTGAAAAAAAAACAAAGTTAGAGGATTCATACTTCCAGATTTCAAAACTTACTAGTAACTACAGTATTCAAAATAGTGTGGCACTGACATAAGGACAGACAGACATAAAGACCAGTGGAATAAACTAGAGAGTCTATAAGCCCTCACACATATGGCTAATTTTCAGTAAGAGTGCCATATTCAATAAAGAAATGAGTCTTTTCAACAAATGGTGCCAGGAAACTGGGTACCCATCAGCAAAAGAATGAAGTTGACCCTCACCTTACACCATATACAAAAATTAACTCAGAGTGGATTAAAGATCTAAACTTAAGAACTATAAGTACAAAACTCTTAAAAAAAACTTAAAGGAAAAACTTCATGACATTGGATTTGGCAATGATTTCTTGGATATGATACCAAAAACAAAGACAACAAAAGGGAAAATAGGTAAATTAGACTTCATCAAAATTAAAAACTTTTGTATCAAAGGATACTAATATTAGACAGTAAAAAGACAAACCACTGAATGAGAAAATATTTGCAAATCGTATTATGAGATAAGGGGTTGATATCCAGAATATATAAAGATCTCCAACTCAATAACAAAATTAATAACCTAGTCCAAACATGGGCAAAGGACTTGAAGAGACATTTCTCCAAAGATTTAAAAAAAAAAAAAGTGGGGGGGGGGAATTAGCAAATAAAAAGATGTTTAACTACTGATCATTAGGGAAACACATCAAAACCATGGGGTTATCTTTTTCACACTCATCTGGATAGTTGTAAGTCACAAAAACAGAAAACAAGCATTGGCGTGAGCATGAAAAAAATGCAACCCTCTTGCAGTGCTTGATGGTACGAATAGAAAAAGGTGCAGCCAGAAGAAAAGAGCTTGGTTGCTCTTAAAAATTAAGTCAAACATAGAATTACCATATGGTCCAGCAATTCCACTTCCAATATCTCAAAGAATTGAAAACAGGGACTCAAAACAGATACCCATACAATACTGCTCACAGCAGCATCATTCACAGTAGCCAAAAGGCACAAACAGCCTACATGTCCCTCAACAGATAAATGGATAAATATTGAAAACACTATGCAAAGTTAAAAAAAAACAGACATAAGAGGACAAATAATGTATGATTCCACTTATATGAAGTACCCAGAATAGGCAAATTCAGAGACCAAGTGGAATGGTGGCTGCCAGGGCAACGGGAGGGTGGGAACAAGAATTTACAGATAGGAATATTGGGTGCAGAGCTTCAGTTCTGCAAGATGAAGTAATGGAAATGGACGAAGGCAATGGTTGTACAACAACATGAATGTATTTGATGCCACCAAACTGTAAATTTTATATTATGTATGTTTTACCAAGGTAAAAATAAGGGGGGGGGGGACGACAAAAGGATGATCTAAATAAATGTCTGTTTTGTTCTGTTCCCCCCCACCCCAGTTATAAATTGTCTGTTTTTAAGTGAGTTTCTATTAATTTTAGCCACTCACTAGTTTTCAAGAGTTTAATGCCTTGAGTTCGTTCATCTTCTTCACCAATTCCATTTTCTTCCATAACATGGTTCTGAATTTCTTCATCCACATCCATGAGGGGTTTCAGTTTGTCTAGAATTCGAGCAGTAAACTCAGGGACCCGAGGGGATGCTGTTGGCGCCGTGTTTGGCAAAGAAACATCTATCATAAATATGTAGGTCAGCACACTGTGAAATGAAATATGTATAATGAGAAGAAATCCCACATTATCAATAAAACTAAGGTTCAAAAGCGATGACCCAAGCAAAATAAATATTTGAATGATGACTCCTGTGAGAGAGTCTCTCGTGCTGTGCCTAGAATTTGGAGGCACTGAGAACCAGTCAAATGCTCACCTCTGGCTTATGAGCTCACTGCTGTCCTGTTTTACATGATGGCCTCCTGTCTAGTGTCCCAAACACAATATATAACACTACTTGAAGAGTACCATGGAATTCAATATAACATAACCAGTACTATGAGACACTAAAATTTAATTTAAAAAAAGAACTCAAGAAGTATACCATACCACAGAGAAAATAATACCTACCTCCCTATTCTTTCCCTAACATTTTTGTAAACCTGGGTGAGTTTGGGTTCCAAGTACTTCAGTAGTCTGTGCAATAGCTCTGGCACTCTCCACTCTTGCTGGGCAAGGCCACCTTGCAGCACATAGAGTCGACTAGAATTAAAGCACAGGACAGTTGTGTTAGAGCCTGTCCCTGCCTTTCCATATGACAGTATAGATTAATGGAGTCTAGACTCTACTTCAAATTGTTTCATTTTCTTACCTAATAAATAATAAAATGGACAATTCAAAACAGCACCTTTATGAAGATTTTATTACTTTTACTGCATCATTTTCTCTGTATTCTCATTTCCTCTCCACTACTACATAATCAAAAGAAATACTGACTTGAGAATATGAATTGATTTCTAAGCATCACAATATTCCCCATTAAATAGTAATAGCAACAAATTGTTATTCTTGTTAACAAGATTACCTAGATTTCCTTCTCTAGTCTACTAATTTTTTCCAGCTCCTTATATCCCACACCAAGAATACTTTTCCTTGAAAGGATTACTCTGTTCTTTCCTAATAAGAAAGAGTGAAAAAGGAGAGGATGTGATGAAGAAGTTAGTGTTGTCATGGCATAAAAAAGCGGCCCCAAAAGAAAAGATCTGACAGCGGAGATGGCTGAATCTAAATTTTGTCTGAATTGCTCAGGTTGCCTCCATTTCTACTTCTTCCCAGCTGGAGAAATAACTCTACTTAGTGTCATAAATTGTACTGAACTGGATCATTCATCTCTCACAAGAAAACAGTTACATCATCTAGCCTTTAGGAGTATAGACAGTTCACTTCCATTTACACATCAAGAGCAAAGCTGTTATCTTTTGTTGCAAAATCTTTTGTTAACCTTGTAAGTTTTCTTTTTATTTACCATGCATCTACAAAGGATCCTCCTTCACCACTCAATGGTGATTCCAACAGTAGCTCAAAGAGCCAATGAAGTTTCCGGGGATCTCTGCTTTCCTGTGTTGAAAACATAAAATAACAATAAAAAGAGGGGTCCTACAATTTTCTATATATACCAGATCCTGTTAGTTTAAAAATTTTTCTTTTTAAGTTTATTTATTTGAGAGAGAGAGAGAGCGAGCGAGCATGTACATGAGCAGGGAAAGGGCAGAAAGAGAGAATCCCAAGCAGGCCCTATACTGTCAGCACGGAGCCTGACGCAGGGTTCAAACCCACGAACTGTGAGATCATGACCTAAGCTGAAACCACTAGGTGGACGCTTAACCAATGAGCCTCCCAGGCGCCCCTGGATCCTGTTATTTTAGCAGTATTATAAATAAATACAAGTATGAGGGGAGAACATCAAACTAAAACTCATAGGTTAGTCAAATACAAATATAGGTCATGTTAGAAAGACTAATAGTAAGAAAACTGTTCTTAGCTAAATGGATTGTCTTTAAATCAAAGTTTACAAGCTAGGGACATATTTAGTGTGGAAAGTAACATCTATATAACCTTGTATCATCTGGCTTTTACTATATGTAAGTCACATTTCCAGATATCTGATACAATTTGCCATTTAATCTAAGAATGCATTACCATGACAAAGAAGATGTAATTAATAATCACTTAAGAATTATCACTCAAGGTTTATGTGAAAGGCTGAACAGCCATCTTTAATTACGTTAGATAACAAAAACGTGAAGAAAAATTTCAAGACTCAGGAGATATAATGAGATTTCACAGGTTTTAAGAAAGGGCATGAAATAGTTTGAATAGATCAGTTAGACACAAAAAGAAGCAGCACTTACACAGGATGTCGCTATACAAGTTCCCCAGTCATTGTAAGTTTCTACTGTAATGTTGGACAGTGCTGTTCTAAGCAGAGGGCAAAGAAGCTCCCAAAGCTTCTCCACCTACTCAAAACGAAATACATGGAGAAAAGTTAATGACATACTCAGAACATTTCTTTTGAACCATCTTTCCCTACCTAGAAATACACACAGATACATGATCTGATACTTATTTAAATTATTTCTTAGAACACCTACATAATCCAGGAAAATTAACTTCACCATGTTATCATCATAAATACCCATGTATAAAAGTGAACTATTCAGAAAAGAGGAGACACCTTTTATGGTTCCTTACAATATCTCATACTACTGAAAAGCTTCCTTTTAAAAATCTTGAGTAACATAGTACACTGGACTGAAACAAAACCTCTTTTTTCTAAGTTTTGTATGCTTATCGAGGTCACTTGATTAAGTCCTAATATGAGAAGCAACAACTTTTTAATACAATTCAGTATTAGCCTGAAGTATAATCTTCAAGTTCCAAGTTTTAGATTACTATAAAAAGCCTTTTAAAAGTGCTCTTATACAGAGACTGCAAATACATGTGTATAGATGCTTCTCACAGGTTACTGAGAATACAAATCACCTTGAGATCTTGATAAAATGCAGATTCTGATTCATTAGATCAAGGTGAGACCTGAGATCCTACTTTTCTAACAAGCTCCAGAGTGATGCCCATGCTGCAGGTCCAGGGACTGCACTTTAGTCAAAAGGACCTACATAGGACAAATGGGGAGGGAGGGATTGGGATAAAATTTCCAGTGGTAGCATCAGGCGTTGAGGTGGCGGTGGGAGGGCGGGGAAAGCTGTACCATGAACAACTAATAAAGAAAGGAGATGTGCTCTGGAAAATAGGTAACTACAAAATGACGGAGACAGGATGACAAGGATATGTATGACATGTTTAAATAAAACTGTTTCATGATATGTGAACAAGAAAAAGGCAATATTACAAATCCCAAAAAGTATGCATAATTAAGTCTGCCAAAACCAGCAGCTGCATCTCTTCCTTGAGGAAATGGTGGCCTGCCTTGTATTTTCGCATTCTGGATATTTTCAATCTAGTCCACCTTGCTAAGAAACTAACCTTAGGGTAGGTGTGTAAAACTAAATCTATCAATTAAAAGGAGGGATACTTAAAAAAAGGATGTCAGACTCAGACTGTAAGACTAAACGAGTGATGCAGATGAGCAAGAAGGCTAAGAGAAAGGATTTTTAAAAAAATGTTTATTTATTACTCTCGAGAGAGAGGAAGTATGTGTGTGCGAATGTGCACTCGCAAGCCGGGGAGAGGCAGAGAGAGGAGAGAATCTGAAGCAGACTCCACGCTCTCAGTGCAGAGCCCAATGTGGGCCTGGATCCAACAACCCTGGGATCATGACCTGAGCTGAAATCATGTTGGACACTTAACTGACTGAGCTGCCCAGGAGCCCCTAAGAGAAAGGATTTAATGAGAAGCTAGAGAACGCCTCATGAGGGGAGAAGCCCATGCCCGGCACACATGAGGCAATGCAATAATGTAAGACCAGTATCAGGATCTTCCCATTTTTCAAGAGTAATTAAAATCTTTTTTTAGCGTTCTTCTCCTAGTGATGGCAAATAATTCAAATTCCAAAAGATAATGAATGTTGCCTTTACACCACTAGTTTGTGATCTATACTCAAAAGCAATATGGAATTTGAACACTTCATATTTTCAGTATTAATACTTACTGTGTTGGGAACTACTACATAAGTGGGTATTATAGCTTTAACAGGGAATGTGCTGCACAAATACATCACCTTTTCAAATGTCCAATGCTTAGAACCTCTGATTAAACCAGCTATAATTTCTGCAACACATCGCTGGGTGCTTTCATGTGAATCTGCAACCAAACGTTCTAAATGGGGCTTCAGAATTGGCAGAAACGCATCATCAAAGTTTCTGAATATGCCCTATAAAAACAACAACAACAAAAAGTTCTTCAGTGTTCAAATGACTCCATTATAACGATAATATGCTTATGTTTATTTACATTACTACTGTGGTTATAAAACCCCAAGTGTTCTTCCCTTTAGAAATGCTTTAACAATCGCTTCTCAGCCTTTTGGCTAAGATCAAGTGTAGAAATGCTTTACCAATGTCTACAAATTAAAATAAAAACTGTTACTTTACATATCGCATTAAAATATAATGAATGAAATCAAAATTACTAACCTTTCTGACCTTAAAAGTATCACACACCTCAAAAAACTCAAATGAACATCAAATGCATATAGTCTTGTGGGTTTCTCCTTAGGCTCTAATTACAAATATTAGAGATAAATATTAAAGGCTTTTCTTAAAAACTCCTAGACTTTAAGCTAAGATCAATATGACTGGGGTAACTTCCAGAGCCATTTTAGATGAAGACGGCAGATGGCCAAACTCAATTGTGACTTTAAAACTTATGAACCAACAAACTGATAGTCACTAAGCTTTATGAAGAAGGATATTAAATAACACATTTACCTTAAAGAGGCAAAAACGGCGAGGATTAAACTTATCTTTTCCTTTTCTGTCTTCTAAAGATAGAAAAGTAATTAACTGTTCAACAAATTTAGGATCAGAAAAATGATCAAATATAATCTGTTCAGCCTATAAAGTTAAAAAAAAAAAACAAAACAACATTCAGGGTTTAAGATCTATTTAAAAACAGGATTCTGAAACATCAAAATTCAATTGTAAAGTTTTAATTATCAACAGTAGGCTGTTATTTTTGTTGTAGAGTTTTTACTTCTCATAGAGGCTTTCTACAACCAAAATAATATCATCAGCTAGAAATGCTAAATCCGTAATAGTTTACTTTTCCTTCAGACCTTCAAGTTTGAATTCCATAATCAGGCTGCTTGTGAAATGAAGACAGAGCTATTGTGCCTTCTGGTGTATAATTTAGGAAAACCCCCCAAACTATAAACCAGACCCCAACAAATTATTTCCATTATTTATAAAACATCACAAGTTAAAAGGTAAACTTTGTTGAATTGTAAAATAAAAGCTAGGGGCACCTGCCTGGCTCAGTCAGTAAAGCCTGGGACTCTTGATCTCAGGATCATGAGTTCAAACCTCACATTAAACACAGGGCTTACTTTAAAAAAAAAAAAAAAAAAAAAAGCTACATCATTAACTTACTTGAGAAACACATTAACTTACAAGTCTTTAACCACTTTCAAAATGGTGGAGAAATAAGCTTTATGAAAACAAAGGGGTTTCAACTTAAATCTGCAAACATCTAATTACTGAGTATCCAGCATTTATATGCAATAAAAAATTAAAAGCCAAACAAATAAACAAAAACCCACCTAAAAACCAGGCATTATCTTTGCCCTCAAGAAGCTTCTTACCACACAGAACTGATACAAGCAACATGCAGATAACTATATAAAGCAGTACCCAGGTAAAGTGGGGGTAGTAACATGAGAGTAACCTTAAATACAAAGACTTTTGCCAATAGGCCCTAACAGAATGGGAAGTACATGTTTACCAGTGTTTACCTAGTGATATCCTGAAATACTCTGAACTCCGTTTGAAAACAAATCAGAAGCCCAAAGTAAGATTCATGTGAACTGGGTAAGTGTTTACACACAGTGAAAATGGAATGCTCACCTCTGTCAAATCTTCCCTGCTTCTGCCCAGCTTAGGCTGCTCTTCCACACCAGCATAAACAACCATACTCCTACACAGTAAGAGTTGATTTTGTAATACATATAGAAAAAATAGTAGAGCTTCATAGAGAGCATTAGAAGGCACTTTTAATGAACTCTAAATCAGATGCTAAGTTTGGTGGTATAAGTACATCGCTAACAATCTTGGCCTTAAAAATCTATCTGGTCACTGTGTGACATTAAGTCCTTGGAGCCAACAATAAGAATAAGTATTTCTCTGGGCTGGTTCAGGCATATCTAACAGTGATTGGTAAGAATATAATTTAGAGCAGCTATTAACAACTGCTTAGATGCATAAGGGTGGGACTAAGAAGGCTAAGGGTTTCAGTGGAAAGATAAAGAAAAAGGCAGGACTGAGGCATACATAGCATTAGTAGGAGCAAAAGAAAAAGAAGAAGGAAGAAGAAAAAAGAAAGAGATTGTGTGTTTTTGGTGGCATGTACCTCTACCTGCTTTAAGTGCCTCTGAATCTCTCCAAACATCCAAAATGATAAAACAAATTATATCCTAGACAAGCTGTTTAACGATGTATATGGCAAGCTGCCACTTACTGCGGCCAGGTGTAGTATCCCCAGTGAGTTTTTTCCACAAAGCAGCTTGACTCCCATTCTTTTTTGGTTCTCGGTATACTTTTGCTATCATAATGCAACCAATGATTATCAGGCCTATCACCAGCAAGAATTTGGGTAGGTTTAGAATATCCACCTTGAGGAAGAGACAATTACATCTGATAAACTTAAAAATAAAATAAAATGAATAAAAATGCATGCAATAATGATTCTCCAGTACTAGTGTGACTCTGTCTTCATAACAAGATTATCAAACTTGGCTCAAGGCAAGACCACATATATAGGAGGCATTACTCATTAATGGGATAATTATGGGGGGGGGGGTAGAGGATTAAGTATGATACACACTTCAGCCCTTTTACCAAAATTTAAAGGATTAATTTTGTTAAAACCTTTTAGATTTGAATTATTTTCATGCTTAAAGAGCTCAAAGAATCCCCATATATTCTTCACCCAGATGCCCCAAATTGTAACATTTTACCGTGTGTAGTTTGACATTCTTTCTATACATGCACATTTTTTGGAACCATTAAATATTCATTTACTATGGGACCTACAAACGTGTGTCAAATGAGGATAAAACAAGGTTAGTAGTAGGGAGTGTAATGGAAGTCTTTCCCACATTTAGTAAACACTACTTTACAGTGTTCCCCCAAAAAGATGGTGGTGCATAAATACACTCTCCTCCCAAAGATGGGGTGGGAGAGGACTAAAGACAGCTGTCCGAATGTCACAGAAGCTCTCAGGGATAGAAAAAAATGTGGTAGCCAGAGGAGTAGAAATGACATCTTTCTTTCCAAAACCAAGTTAATTCATTATTTTTTCTGCGCACCATTCTCATTAGATTACTATTCAGAAAATCTGATAATATAGTAAGGAATAAAGAAAAAAATTAACCTTGCCTCTAATCCTACCACCCACAGAGAAACACTTAACATAGTGATACATTAATGATAATGGTATTTGGTAATTAATGTTATTTTAAGTCTGTGAAACACAGTTTGATAAATAACTAGTATATTGCTTGGTTGGTTAGATAAATAAGTAGATAACATGTTTGTGGACAGTATGCAAAAGGTACATGTTATTATAAAGATATAGACTCCATCTATTTTTTTAAGGTATATTTATTTCTTTTTGTAGTAATCTTTACACCCAAGGTGGGGCTCGAACTCATAACCCCAAGATCAAGAGTCGCATGTTCTTCCTACTGAGGCAGCCAGGTGCCCGAGAATCCATCTATTTTTTTTTTTTTTTAAAGCTTATTTATTTATTTTGAGAGAGAGAGAGACAGCATATTAATTACATTTGGTAGTACTTACCTATTTCATAAGGATTGATGGTCAGCTTTTTGTGGGTTCTTTTGAGCTGCTTAAGAATACCAGCCACAGCTGAGATTGCCATCTAGAAAAGAAATAGGTAAGGTACATGTATCAACATTTTAAAATCTCTTGAATAGTTAGCTGCCTGTCTTGATCAAAGCAGAGGCTGGATTCTGCTTCTTTCAAAAGCAGGTAAATGCCTCATCTGTTGACATCTGGCAGCACGGCCATGTGAGTGCTAAATGTGAGTGGGAATGAGTCACTGAACGTTCTTACTTTCACCTGTGCTAGTCTGCCTAGGAAACTTCCATACTTTCTTTGTTAAACCAATATCTGCTCATACTTCAAATCTTAGCCTAGACATTTCTTCTTGAAGGTCTTTCTCTAATGCACCTGGCTGGGTCAGCCCCATTATATACTCCACCTCTAATACTTTGTGAATAAAACCAAAAAGTTGTATCCTCAGGTATCTTTCCCTTCCTGTAAGACTTCATACCTGTCATACATTTTTCAAAATCAGTATTTCTCATGAATCTATAAATTTGTTCCCTACTATATCCCCAGTGTTGAAATGCACATTGCCTGAACATGTCCTCATATATTTGTTGGATAAAAAATTATCATCCCCGGGGCGCCTGTGTGGCTCAGTCGGTTGAATGTCCAACTTTGGCTCAGGTCATGATCTCACGGTTCGTGAGTTCGAGCCCTGCGTCAGGCTCTGTGCTGACAGCTCAGAGCCTGGAGCCTGCTTCTGATTCTGTGTCTCCCTCTCTCTCTGTCTCTCTCCCCCTCATGCTCTGTCTCTTTCTCTCAAAAATAAATAAACGTTAAAAAAAATTTTTTTTTTTACATAATTATCATCCCTGAACCAACAATGATAAATTTCAAATCAATACACTTCAAGGCAAAGTGTCTTGGGAAGACTTTAAGAGCTTCAGGTGAGGTAAAAATTCTCAAACCCAAGACTACAGTTACAATAGAGTACCTTTCGGACTACAATTGCATCATGGTTGAGATTCTCAACAAAAAAACGTATGGCACGAAGAGGTAACACTCGGTCATCTCTCAAGAGTAGAGACAGAAGCCCAATGCCTATATGTTCAAATTTCCAAGGCCTAAAAAGAAGAGAGAAAAAAAAAAATCACAAAACATATCACTCCTAAAACCATTTTTAAACTGTATTTGAACATTGCAATTTTAAGTATCCTAAGAATTAAAATAAGTATAGTGATGAACACCACTCCTATCACTAGCCCCAAAGTTCACCTGTTACTTTTCTTTCAATTCATGAATCAGACTGTAATTTTTTCTGACACAGTCATTCACTGCTTTCAGGGAAGAAACCTCCTACAGTATTTAAGGTAAAAGCTTTGAGAACTTAAAAAAAAAAAAAAAAAAGAAGAAGAAATTTTGTAGGCACCTAGGTGGCTCAGTGCATCTGACCCCTGATTTTGGCTCAATCATGATCTCACTGGTTCATGAGTTCAAGCCCGGCATTGGGTTCTGTGCTGACAGCTCAGAGCCTGCTTGGGATTCTGTCTTCCTCTCTCTGCCCCTGCCCCCCTCACAAGCGCGTGCTCATTCTAAAATAAATAAACATTAAAAAAAAAACTGGCGGTGCCTGGGTGGCTCAGTCGGTTAAGCGTCCAACTTCGGCTCAGGTCATGATCTCATGGTTTCGTGGGTTCGAGCCCTGCATCGAGCTCTGTGCTGACAGCTCGGAGCCTGCAGCCTGCTTTAGATTCTGTGTCTCCCTCTCTGTCTGCTCCTTCCTGCCTTTGCGCACTCTGTCTCTCAAAATTAAACATTAAAAAAAAAAAATTTTGCACTTACAGATTTCTTTGCTCCACACCATCTAATAAAGTGTTTACCAAATTTTCATAGTTCCTTAAAAAAAATAAAAAAAAAAATTCAGGTGAGGTATTGTTTTAATACAGCACTAAGACGATCATCAAATAATGTAACATAAATTCAAATTCTAGCCAAATTCACCATTCTCTTACATGCTATCACCAGACTATAAAAGGCGTGGTGAGACTCAAGCCAGAATGAAAGCAGATGGGTGAAGAGAGATGGTGGGAAAAGACCACGAACAGCAGAGAGAAAACAACACAAAGCTCTAGGTACAACTGTTCCCAACAGATATTCAAAAGTAAACCTGTGAGTAGTAATCAATGTTAGAAGTGGTCTACCTATATGGCACTCTAGGTATACACAAGGTAGGCTATAATAGTTTATTCTTACGTAGGCATGTTAGAAAAAAATTAATATGCATAACCATAAGGCAAAGACAAAAATCAAGCTAGAAAGGCTCCCGCTTGAATGCTATCACTGAAGCCCTGAACTGCTTGGGTTCCAGAAATCTAAAACCAGTCTTTTGAGATAATTTTAAGATGGTGTTTTCCACTTCTATAGCTAAAAGTAACACAGGGACCTTCACAATAATTATTTCCTAACAGTTTGTATTTTTTTAGAATCAATGTGTAAATTTCATGAGGTATTCATGGTGCATCTATATTTCAGAAATACTTAAAACCAGCTGTCTTTAATGCCATCTATCTGGATAAAATGGGCATTCATAATTACCTCAGGGCATCAGCATTCTTTTCTTGTTGGCGTTTAAGTCCTTCTTTAATTTCTTCTGAACTAAGCATTATCTGGTTGGAAGAGGGGTTTTTTGATTGTTGAAGTAATTCTGCTATTTCAACACAGGACTTCGGGATCTTACAAAAAAGAAAAGCGAGGGGGAAAAGTGAGGTACTGATACATGCTACAACATGGACAAATCTTGACAACGTTATGCTCAGAGAGAGAAGCCAGATACGAAAGGCCACCTATCGTATGATTCCATTTCCATATAAATGATCTCCAGGGACTCCATATTAGTGATCTCCAGGGACTAGGAATGCTGGGGGAAGAGCAGTGACTGCTCCTGGGTACAGGGTTTCTTTCTGAGTGATGACAGTGTTCTGAAATGAGAGTAGTGATGGTTGCAGAGCCCTGAGAATACTATTGTGAATATACAGTATGCTATTGTGTTAAGTTAAAACGGTATATTTTTTGTTATGTAAATTATGTATTAAAAAAAAAAAAACCCAAAACTTTTTTTAAAGAAAGCATAAGCTGGGGAGCCTAGCTGGCTTAACCAGTAGAGCACACAACTCTTGATCTCAGTGTTTTGAGTTTGAGCCCACGCTGGGTGCAGAGATTACTTAAAAAAATAAAATCTTAAAAAAAAAAAAACAAAAACACATAATCTAATGACAGCTGCAAATAACAAGACTATGTTTTACAGAAAAGGAATATGTTTAGAGCAGTGGTTTTCAAACCAAAGGATGGATGTCAAACACAATTACTTTAGAGAAGAAGGCAATTCATCTGCACTCACACCACTTTTATCCACCCTCAGTTATGATGGGTGTATACATATGTACCTGCTATATCTCTCCATATGAGCACCACTGAAATTGATAGCCTTCCTCATGTGTCAAATCATCCAATTTTAATATTCATCACTATAAATGATGAACCCTCTGATCAAACTTATGTGACTTTGACTATTAAGAGTGACCTTCTAAAATATAATCAACTCTGAAAAAACGAGCCCATGCATATACAAAGAATAATGGTAAATGCAACAGTGTAATAACCTTTTGTTGCCTCTTGGAAGAAAAACCTCCTACCTGTCTCCTGGCCAGGCTCCAAATTCACACTCCACCCTGCTACCTACCATAATGATTACTGAGTACAAAAAGGAAACAGAAAGCAAATGTTAATCTGAATTAAAAAAAATGGTTTTTGCTTACTGAGAAGTCCAAGCCAATTGTTTCATATTGCCGATGAATCTTTTCTGCAAGATCATCAAATAGTCTCACTATTGATGGTTTTTCCAGGGACATCGCTTTGCTAAGCCCAGAAGAAACAATTGCTGGCCATGTCTGTACAATACAGTCCCAATCATGAAGGTTTGCCAAACATACACCACTGTGATTTCCAAGGAGACAATACAAGGCACCCTGCAGGAAAAAATAATTAATATGGGAAGTAAGAGCACCGTTTAGCTGTAGCCAATTCACCTATGAGTTGTTTTTAAATTTACTACTATTTAAGTGTCTGATACTGGTTAGTAAAATAGGTTCACACACTTAACATGTTACTTTTAGAAACCTGAACTTGACCTTTAATTCGCATTCAGTAATATTTTCCCTAAATCATCTACTAGAGGATTAGCTCAAAGAATAGCTATTAGTAAGATAACACAGAAATGTAAAGCTGTTGTTTTTAAAGATAGAGCTTCCGTTCCAATTCTCTTCTACTACAATTATATCACGGAGACCATAAAATATGCCACTCTTAGCATTTTAGGGCATGTCTGGAATAATTTCTAAAATCTGGTTGTGATGTATTTTAAGTATATAAAAACTAGGTTACTTTATTATACTGTGTACTTTTTACTCACAGACGCTGAATTAATCAGAATGATTCTGATGACACGGGGTACCCTTTTCAAAGATACCCCATTTTCATGAAAAGAGCTATTATGTTATTTTCTGAACATTCATCCTAACTCCATTCTGATCTGGCTTATTACCTACCATGTGCTCTACTCCTCTTTACAGGTTCTCATAGGTCACTGGTAATTTGGTTTTACTGACCTAATAGACATTTTTCACTTTTGGTCTTACTTGATCTACCTGATTTTGTCCCTTCAAGCTGCTCCCAACATGGTGGACAATGTACCACTCTACGAGTTAGACATTCCACAGTACTCCTGAATGCTACATCTATATCAGAGGTCAGCAAACTTTTTCTCTAAAGGGTTAACAGTAAATAGTTGGCCATATGGTCTCTGTCACAACTATGCCATTGTAGTGTGAAAGCAGCCACAGACATGACATGACTGTGTTCCAATGCAACTTTACTTATCAAAGCAACCAACTGAGCCCAAGCTATGGTTTGTTGACTGGTATTATAAGCCAACATCAAGGAACACGTAAAGTTGTGATCTTAACTCCCTCCGGAAAGCAAATGATCTGCTGAGTCTCTCTTCTCTCAGGGAAAGATCTCCCCGTGGCTTCTGTAACCTCTCGCTTCTTAGTATCTCTCGGATCTTTCCCTCCTTGGTTACCTCTTCTTCTTGGGGTTCTAATGGAGTTTTCTCAATACTTGTTACCCTAGTCCTCTTCTCTTCTCACTCTCCTCCTTGGCTCTCTTACCCGTGCCCAAAGGTTTCACTGTCATCAACACATGCTGAAATGGTGTGTTGTGGAGAAATGAGGTCTGCCTGCCTATTTGATAATGACTCTTAGTTTACAGGAAACACTTCAAATATAACTTGTTCAAACAAATTCATCATCTAGTCTTCCTGTTGTCTCTCTGATGACCCAATAACCAGCTGTACAATTTAGAACCTGTATAATTATGATACCTCCTTTCAGTTCACTACCTTCATATTCAGCCACCAAGTCTTATCAATTCTCTCTCCTAAATCATGTTCAATCAACCTACTTCTTACAGTATAAGCAATCATTATATTTCATCTATACTCTATCGTACTCCTGTGGGATATACTATTTTCCTTATCTTATGTCGTTCCCTTCCCCCTCTGCTCCAATCATACGAGCTTTTGACTCAGTTACTCAAACTCACTATGTTTCTTCTGGTCTCAGGCCTTCCAACACGCTGGTCTCATTACCCTACCTACACCTTTTGGTCTTTCACCTGCCTCTCCTACAGGCCAGCCAGGCTATTTACCACTGGTGCTCAACTCAAATAGCAGCCTGCATTTTCTCCACCGTAACAACAATCATAACATAGGTAAGTCAACTATTAGGGAGAAAAAACAACTGTATGTTTAAAGGTGAAGGGTATGGATGTCTTCAATTTACTTTGACATAAAAAAAAAAGGATGGATATAGAGACAGATATGTGATAAGGCAAACACAGCAAAATGTTAAATACAGAATCTGAGTGGTGGATATATGGATGTTTACTGTATAATTCTTTCAACTTTCTGTATATCTGAAAATTTTCAGGATAAAGTAAAACAGAAAACCTTATACCTTGAATTGCTGTTGTGTGACATCTTGTCTATCGGGCCGTAAGAACTCCAAAACCAAGGGAATGATATCTCTACAACAGAAGTTATATGCGCCCAAGGCAGCAAAAAACGTTTGCTGAGCCTTATTTCTGACCTGAAGAAAGTACAGAGGATGTTTATTAAATGGTAGACAAACTACAAAATGTTTCTAAATGAATTATCAAAAATAACTTAAATATTGGTGTAGTAACAGAAAAATACATCCAAGCACATACCTTAGCAAAAACAAATAAAGGACTATCTTTTTACTAAAAGGAATGCATATTACCACCAACCACATCCATGGTTTAGGTTACACAGGTTCAGATATTTTTGATAAAGGAGAGACTGAATAGAGCTGATATGTGCTTATTCCTTAACATAATCAGCAGACTAGTCAACTTTCTCTTCTGACTTACTTTTGATGAGAAGAGTTAAGATTTTCTCTCCTGTCTACACAGAGAAACATAAAGACTTTCTTGAACCCAAACAGAAGATTCAGTATAAGTTTATAACCCACAAACCAAATAGTAACAAATAATAACTACAGTAAAAGTGACACAATGTACATATTTCAAACTCTTTTAAACATTACTTGAGGTACAATCTTTGAGTTAGAGACTAGTTTCCTAATTTATATTATTTTATAAAGACAGAGTAATTAGCTGTCCATGAATTTTGGTTTTTCCAGTTGTCTCTGCTTAGAGATAATCTCTTGGTCCTATGCTACCTGAAAGGATGGACCCCATAATTCAGATGGCAGCAGGTTGCTGAAACCCAAGCATAACACCTAGGAGGAATTATACCACCTTCCCAGACTGGCCTTCATCATGTGATCTGATTAAGTGGGAGCAACATTACACAATCTACTAACTTTACATTTTTAAAGAAATTTGAGAAGCAATAACAAACCGTAAAAATCAACATTATTTTAAAAAGACTACTAAAATTAGCTTGAGAATATTTGCAATTTGAAAGGTGTTTTCTATGCCAATAAATTACTTAAACCTCCTTGGATTTGAAATGGGGATATTCAGATTGCCCTGTAATAAAATGGGAGGGGAAGGTCGAGTTGACTGGCTTTACCTGACTGTATGAACTTGTAGATAAACGAAGTAGATCTCTGATCATATCTTGATGTATCCTTTTATATTCACAACCCTCAACAGTCAGTGTTCGTAGCTATGAAAATTAAACAGTGTAAAATCAAACCCCAAAGTTTTTTACTAAAAAGTAAAAAGTTCATTTAACTATGAAGTAACACAAATAATGTCATTCATCTGGAAAACTGTCATTTAAAAAAGTCGTCATGATTTTAAAGAGATTTACCTCATGCTGCAACATTACTCTGTCAATCAACAGTGCTCTGATATGTTGTTTTTTCCCATGGAGCTAAAAAACAAAGTAGAAGACACTTCAACATTGTCTGGAAGTTCCACACCAGTGGCTTCCCCTGAATCCTTTATAGAAAAATTAGTGCAGTAAAGGTCCATGGTGGCTGGTGGGTAATAGAGGAATTTCATTTATTCTAAGTGATCAGGCTTATATTCAAAGATACTATTTCAGTTAATTTTATGGCTAATAGGAGAAATATTACCCCGCCCCCCGCCCCTTTTGAAGAAATATCCCCTTTAAATGGGTCATCCAACACTGTATTTTTCTCTGGTAGTTTATTAACGGATCCATGCGTGGGAAAGGAACTAAGCTGGTCCTTATTCAGTCAAATACTGAAAAGTATAAAATCAGACTACTAAGAAAATTGCTTGACCCTGTTACATTTATACATAGCCTTTCCAGGTTAACTGTGTATGTTTACTACAGAAATTAGTATCTGTTATTTTTCTAAGAATTATCTTTTATGTTCTCTCCTACCACCCTACCTTCCACCTGCTCACTAACGGCAAATGGCTGGAACTCAAAGATTGCTCCTCTTTCACACCTTCTTCTCACTAGTCATTAAGTCCCCACAATTTCTTCTTTTTCAAAACACCTTATTTGCATCCCAATGCCACTGACTTGATTCAGGTTGTGTTTTTCCATCTGGACTATTTATAATAGTTTAACTGTCCTGCCTGCTTACAGTCTTAATTTCCTATTGCTTATTTTTCACAGTGATGACAGAGCTTTTCAAAGTTCATTGAATTCATTTTAATTTTGATTGATCAAAGACTGGTCTTTCCAATATTCAAATCAGATCTACCTGAGAAATTTTAATGACTCCCCCAATGCTGAATATAAAACTGAAGCACTTTCTTGGGATGAAACTATAAATGACCTTGTTACCTCATGCCATTCTGTTCACTAGCCACTGTTCTCCAAAGCATGCCATGTTTGTTTGTTTCCCTGCCCTATTTTTTTTTTAATTTTTTAATTTTTTTAAGATTTATTTATTTATTTTAAAAAAAAAAATTTTTTTTTTCAACGTTTATTTATTTTTGGGACAGAGAGAGACAGAGCATGAACGGGGGAGGGGCAGAGAGAGAGGGAGACACAGAATCGGAAACAGGCTCCAGGCTCTGAGCCATCAGCCCAGAGCCTGACGCGGGGCTCGAACTCCCGGACCACGAGATCGTGACCTGGCTGAAGTCGGACGCTTAACCGACTGCGCCACCCAGGCGCCCCAAGATTTATTTATTTTTGAGACAGAGAGAGACAGAGCATGACCGGGGGAGGGTCAGAGAGAGAGGGAGACACAGAATCCGAAACAGGCTCCAGGCTCTGAGCGGTCAGCACAGAGCCTGACGCGGGGCTTGAACTCACGGACGGGACTGTGAGATCATGACCTGAGCCGAAGTCGGACGCTCAACCGACTGAGCCACCCAGGCACCCCTCCCTGCCCTATTTTACATGCCATTCCTTCCAATAATGTACGTAGCGACCTTTGCCTAAGTAACACATTCCTACAACCTTTTTAGACTCAAATTCAATAAAAGTCTCCCACAGAAAAACACTGCTGTCAAGGTCAAAGGGCTGGCTTAAGTATTCTTTCTTCCAAATTCTCGAAAAGCTTGTACTGAGGTCTGGAGTGCAAAAATAACATAAGACATATTTTTCTGAGATCTCCATAAAGTGAGATGCTTTAAATTCATGCCTGTGGACAATTCCTCCTATCTTTTATTCCCTCAAGTTGTTACACAGCAGCCTGCCAAGTTATCACACTCCAAATACCCAATAAGAGTTCAGAGACTCATGGAAATTCACAGAAGAGTTTATATCAGGAAAACATTTTTCTACAATCCTTCTGATTATACCACGATACAATATTTGAAAATCTACTATTTTTACGCATAGGGAAACTTCATGTGTATGTTGAGCAATCGCTAGATCAAGCGGCTACATCAATATTATACACATTTTAAAAAATTAATTCAGAGTTTGTAGGTGAAAATACTGACCCGATTTTCCATTGATTTCTTTACTAGGTTAAAGCTTTTCCAACGAGAGTCAAATTCATGCTTGTGAGATCCTTGGAACTGCAAAAGGTCTCCAATAACCTGTGTCAAAGAATTTTAAATTTTACATTTACAAGTGATCATGTCAAACCTCGTCACATTAATAATCATGCACCTACTAAAGGATAACTGTACCTTTATGATAAGAAACAAAGACTTGGTGTCATCCTCTGAATTGTTAAGTATGTGGTCTATAATAAAAGAAGAAGGATTTTGTTTAAAATATTTGGAATTACTACAAGAATACTGATATATCAGTTAGGAATCTATTAGTTAAGAAAAAAAATACTACCCTATATTCTCTTTAGAATTTAGAGAAAGTAAAAGCACATACGCTACAAAATGCCTAAATATTTATTAGTAAAAATAAGTTAAAAGCATACATGTACTTACTGAGAAGTTTCCTTATGACCCTAGCAATTGCTTCTCGGTGGTTCTCTCTGGATAGATCTATTTTTTAGAAAATGAGACAAGGCATTTTAGACACACCGAATGCTCCCCAGAATGCTGAAGCTTCTATCAAGTTTATGTCAGGAATAAATAATGTATCAAGGAAAAAAACCAAATGGGTCTGCCTTTTATCACAGTTGGATTAGTGTCTAGGCATGATCCAGAGTAACTTTTAAAACCTTCACATTTACAAAGACCTGCTTATAAAACTTTATTGGGCAGTAAAGGAGGAGGGAGAAAAAAACCACTTTGCCAATATTTCAAAGGCTCTAGACACTAAGTAGTGATCATAAATGCGTAGGATTCTCTAATTGGTTAGGGGTAACCCAAATCAAGCAAACAAAAATTACACCTTAGCAATTAATTCCACTGTTAATCCAGCAATAAGGAAATGTGCTAAATTTCTATTAATGTTAGATTCAGAACATTAAATTAACACGTTTTACATACTTATATGAAATTTAATTCACTATGACAGGAAGACACAAAGATCATTAGAATAAAGGTTGTACTATTCCTACATTCACATCAAATATAAAGTATCAGTTCTAAATCAATTCTCAACATAAATGCACATGACTAGATATGAAAAACTGCCTTTGCACACAGAAAGCATCCAAATACTGGGGAGCCTGGGTGGCTCAGTCAGTTAAGCATTCAACTCTTGACTTTGGTTCAGGTCATGATCTCATGGTTCACGGGATTGAGCCCTGCGTTGGGCTCTGTCCTGACAGCACGGAACCTGGTTGGGACTCTTTCTCCCTCTCTCTCTGGTCCTTCCCCACTCCCTCTCACAAATAAATAAGAAAGCATCCAAACGTTTATCTTTTATTGACTTTTCTTGTATAAATAAATTTCCAGTTTCTCTAGGAAAAGCAAACACAGCTATTATAGTTAACTAATATTCATTTTATATGGAAAAGAGACTAGGAAAATTCTAACGACACATTATTCCATGTTAATTATTATAGGGTTAACTGACCAAAATTCTCCCCATAAAACTTATTCAGATCAGAATTTACATACCGTATTCAAGTCCAGTATACAACTTTGTCTCTTCCAAGGACACCATACTTGGTACCCTGTATAAAAACAAGAGTGCTTGCATTTATTAATAATACCAATAAGAAGGATGAAAGGGAAAAGTGTCATTGCTAGAATGTTTAAATCAAAACAAAGATGATGCTTTTTTAATAAACACATTTCTCATCTTCAATACTTCAACTCTTTACTCTAACCTTCTGAAGATTAATGCTATCTGTTTCAGTAAGGACAATATTAATTCATCTTAAAGAAAATGTTAATTAAATTAATGACTTTATGGGGGAAAATTCACCACCCAAATAAACAAACAATATTTAATATTCAAGTGTAAAAGCTTAAATCTGATGATAAACATTTATACATTTATCCAAAGAAAAGTAGGCTTTATAATGGTATAATAAAGGTTAAAACTAGACACCAAAAACTCAAATTTTACTAAAGAATATACAGCTGACAAGCTTCTTTAAATAATCATTACCCTTCCCCTTAAAACCACCCACAATGATCTCTCCTAACACCTGCAGTAAAATGCCACTACTTCTTTTGAAAAACGATCAGATATAAAAACACTGCGTTTCCTAAATAAAGACCTGCCACAAAGAATTATGTTACCAGAACCAGACCTAGCTACTTAAACTCATCAAACAATTAAAAGCCACTGTTAAGGTATGTAAGAATAGATTTTACTAGGGAATATAAATCTTTATATTTGAAATCTAAATTTTCTTCAATGAAAAATATTTTCAACATTTAATTTCAAAATACGTATCAATTCAATGACTTTTTATAAACAAAAAGATAATACTTTCTAAGAGGAAGAGCATAGGCACAAATGCCAAGGGAACATGGGGTAAGCATATCCAACACAAAGCTAATTAGTAATAAACAGAAATCTTATAGTGATTACTCCTCATTCATGAACTACACATCACTTGTCATGAAGAAAAAACTAATCTTAAATCAACATACCCCTGTCTATATTGTATTTTTTAAACTTGAATTAAGCAAGTTATCTCTATCTTAATATTTGGTAGTTATGAATTCTGGGATTTGTCTAAGTGGGCAATAATATTAAGATTAATAAACTGCCAATTATTTTACTATGTTCCTCACTAGCAATACTGTTTGTGTTTCAAACCAAGCCTAATAAATCACGATTATATACTTTTTAAATTTGTCTTTTATTTTTTTAACGTTTATTTTTGAGAGAGGGGGAGAGAGTGCGCACTAGCGCAAGTGGGGAAGCAGAGGGAGAGAATTTTCAGCAGGCTCCACACTGTCAGCGCAGAGCGCAGTGTGGGGCTTGTACTCACGAACCATGAGATCGTGACCTGAACCAATATCAGGAGTCAGACGCTCAACCGAGTGAGCCACCCAAGCACCCCAGAATGGTTATATCTTATAACATAAAATATGAATTTGCTTTTCAGAGACTCAAGTTCAAATTCAGATTCATAAAATTTGTGTTTTCATCCTATAAAGCTTCAACCTTTGGCAACATCTTGCAAACTGGAACATTCTGTAAAATTGTGTATGATTAAATAATATATATGTATCCAAAATCCAGTCAGTTAAAACTAAAATCAGATTCCTTTACAATGAAGGAGTCCAACATCTCTACTGAAATTAGATTTCACCACCAAAGAGAAAAAGACTGTGTGCTCAGGCAACAAGCATAAAACATAAGACCATCCCCCACTCCCCCATCCTTCCTTTCCTGTTACAGCACAGGAAATGTTTGCCATAAGCAATCACATGAGAGCTGATGTCTCCTCACTGCTGCTATATAAACATCAGTAGCTTTGTAAAGTAAGAATGCTCTTGTACCTTACTTGTCTGTACCTAATACCAAATAATATTGAACCAAGCAAGCATTTTAACTAGTCATAAAATTCTTCTTACAAATAACATAAAAAAGCAATAACCCTAACTATCAAACAAACAAACAAACAAACAAACAAAAAAAGACTATCAAGTTGGGAATTTGCAATGTTTTGCTTGTATGCATTTCTGACTCTAGTAATGGCAGTATAATCACATTCAAAAACAAGTCTCATGTAAGAGCCCTGATGCTAACCTTTAAAATTCCTGTGTCATTCTGAACTGTTACCCTATTAGAAAATCTGAAGAAATATTATCACTGATTACAAGTGTTTTAAAATATCTCAATCTGTACGGAATTTTGAAATATTAAGAAGTACATTTAAATAAAATCAGCTTAGGCTTTTACTTTTGAAACCTGAATTAAAACACATCTTTCCTATCTTAAGTGTACAAAAGGCATCTGGTCAGACATGTATTTCAGCTTTATTTGTTCTGATCCATCACAAATTCCTTCTACCTTTCTTTACCTAAGATTCTGTTTTAATAGATGTCTTCTTCTCTAACAAATTAATTAAACTCTGATTGGATTGACAGGTTTTACACTAAATGTTTCTCAGAAGTGTAAATACATATTTATACAAAATATTTCCTCTGGTCTTTAGAAGAATAATTACCTAAAAGAAATCTCTATCCACTACCCAAGTAATACTGTGATTGTATCTTTTTGTGGCCACACTAAGTATATATGTACTGCCCTGTACTTTGACACTGAAAACTGCTCTTGCCATTTTTAGTTACTTACACAATCTTAGAGGAGGAGCATATTTAAAGTGACAATAGCACTTACAGATGTGCGTTCTGATTTAAAGCTATAGTAGCAATATGTATAATTTAAATCAAATACCATCACTACCCCAACCCACATGAAATTCATTCTTTTCTTCTTGGTGCATTTTACAAACAATCATAATTTGACCTCAAGAACCAAATAAAAGTCTGACAAAAATTCCAACACAACATATTATAAATAATACCATTTACACAACAATAATAAAGTTAAATCAGCTTCAAAGCACTAGACAGCACAAGGTCACCACCTCATTTATAAGAAAATGCGTTCAATATTTGTGCCACTAAAAAAGAAAAAAAAAAAAACCTAGAAATTTTCAACAGCCATGTTATTTGTACCACTAGATGGCAATCTTCTCCAGATCGGATTAGAGTAGAACTATGAAAACAATCACTGGTGGGAGAGAGGGTGGTGAAAAAGGAAGAAATGACTAATAAAAGAAAAACAAAATATACAATGCTTATCAGATATGCAAACGAAGGCTAGGTGAACTGTCATGAAACAAGTACAAACAATAATTTTTTTCTGTAGGTGAAAGAACAGCCTACTCTTCCCAACAATCCCCCCCATCATGAAAGCAAACATAAAAAGTATAAAAACCAAGCCACTAATACACAAAGATTTTTTTTTCCCTTTCAAGGTTACAAGTGTTTCACAAGAAACAATTGGCCCATTTCTGTGTTCTGTTGTCCATTTCAGTCCTAGGCATCAGTAATAGCTATGGACACAAATGAAAAGCTGGCTCTTACTCTACCATGGGAATTAAAGGTTGCTAGGTTTAAAATTAACTCTGAGCAAAAGAGCTATTTCCACGTCTGACACACAAGCTTTTAAAAATCAATGAAAACAGTCAGAAGGTGAAATAAGGAGAAAACAGGGTTACTCACCGTGGAGTAGTAACTGTTTCCTTTCCTGTGTGCAGCTCCCCCAGCAGAGCTGGGTAGTTTCCTGGAGGTGCCAAGAGAGGTTAGCTAGCCCTGCCCCTCATCGCAGAACAACACATCCTTTCACATATTAATGAAATGGTCTCAACTTAAATATGAAGTTTTCTTTGACTGAGAAGTTAGTAAAAGCTGAGATCCTAAGAATGGTTTAACTAAGAATGACTTAACAGATCTATCAGAGGAAAGGGGGCACAAAGTAAAGAAGAAATATCTCAGATGAAAAATGGTGACTCCTCTACCTTGAGTAACCCTGTTTTTATAGATGTTAGTTTTTTGCATCCTGTGATAGCTGGTTAGACCTAAAAGATTATAAAGAGTGGACTGCAAAAGGAGAAATTAATGACGATTTGAGGATTAAAGGCAAATGTCCAACATTCCTGTGTGACCCTGCAAAGATATAATCCAACTTCCACATCTATAAAGGTAGAACTAGGAGTATAAACTATACCACACATATTTCTATTAAGTCATTAACTAAAGGTTCCAACAGCAAAATAGAGAGGTTCCATTTGAAGATTAATTCAGCAACCTTGGTACCTAACAAAACTGCCCAAAATTCAAATTGCTCTAAAGAAATTTACCCTTCATTACTCTCAAGGGACCTTTTACCCATCCTTTGAAACAGTAAAATTTATAATAAATACAAGATATTTAGTAACCCTACACTGCCAAAGGCCAAAAAGTACGATGAAGATACCATTAGGTATATCATTTACTTTATACCTAGGACAATCAAGTCACCTAAGATTTTATGTTTTGTCAGTCTCTAATACAATGCACAGAAAACTGGTTTTCACATCTAGCAGCCATTTACTTGAACAATGGGATTCTAAGACTATGCCATATATTCTATCAGGAACTAAGATCAGGAAAACTCAGAACTGAACCAAGTTCCCAGTTTCTCATTATTGCAATTTTCTAGAAGACAAATACTACTAGTCCACGTGCAAAGCTAATTTAATAATGAAAGATCTGATGAAAAAAATTAAGTAGCCGGACCGTTTTACCTAACTGAGTTTTATATAAGAAAAATATAAGATTAATTTTAAAGAAAGAATTGGGTTGGTAGGTGCTTCCAAAAACTGGTCTGGTATTTCAGAAAATATACCATGTCCCACAATACCACAGCCAAAGTGTTTGTTATTAACAAGAGTGATTTCCTCAGGCATCTTAGGCATCTAACTAATTCATCACAATTATACCTTTCCTTTTCTCCCCTACCTGGTATTTGCCTCTGTTTCTTATAGAGACTTGCTGCTATAATCTCCAAGAATTATGCTACAGATATTCTTCCTTCACACTAGGCAGTGTGGTTTATTATCACAAAACAATGGCATCATCAACTGAAATTATTTGACTAGTTTTTTCTTTTTCTTTTTTTTTAAAGTTTTATTTATTTAAGTAATTTCTACACCCAACATGGGGCTCACACTTATGACCCTGAGATCAAGAGTCAGCATGTTCCTCTGAATGAGCTAGCCAGGCACTCTGATTAGTTTTTTTCAAATCAATTTACATTTAAGAAATCTTAACAATTACAGACCCATATTAGAAAAAGAATTTTTTAAATTTATAAAGCTAACTTTATGATACTTCAGTGACAACTAATTTGCTATGTGCAAAAAAAGTTGAAATGTTAAACAAAATAAATGTAAAAAGTCCTATGCTGTCAAAATTAAAATTTCAGATGAAGGAGACACCAGATAGAAATTGGTTTTAAAGGGAAGGATTCTGTTAAGAATTATTTAAAAGCCTTTATAAGACTTTATAAACCCCCTCTTCTGGCAATTCAAAGGCCAAGGGCTGCTCATTAATCTTTGATTCTACTTTGTATAATCATTATCCCTGCCTACATATATGTAACTATTACATATATATATATAGGGACCTAAAAATGTATATCACTCAATGATTAAAACAAATTAAGTTTCGTTCTGTATTTTATTTCATTAAGTATTATTAAATATACCAGAAAACATTTCATATTTATACTAAATATAAATTTTTTATTACTTCATTATCTTTTAGGGTATTAAAATTTCACTCTGAAAGTGAAAATTCTGAAACACAAAACTTTCCAGTTTAATTATCTTTCCTTCTCAATTTTTCTGGGAAAAACCTACAAAGATGCTCAAGATCCATTTTAAGGCTTATCATGTCTAATAATATAGGCAAACAGTCTACTTATTTCTATTCCATGGCATTCATAAAATGTTAACAACATGGTATTCTTCTCTTTATTGAAAATGCATTTCATTATATACAAACCTAATTGGTTTTATCATAACCAAAATATGGAACTTCTGTCCTGATGTGCACTTAGTTCAAAGGATAAAGACCTTCCTCCGATTCCCTGTCACAGCGCACATGGCACATGTGCATACTGATATGAACTGCACAGAAACCTGTCAGTCTCCTGACTGGACCCTTCAGCAGTGCATCCTCAGGATAACTCAATACTAAAAATCTGCTAATCATATATACAGAAGATACATGCTTTTGCTCTTAGATAAATTATTGGATTAAACTACCATATTTCTCAAAGTCAACATGTTGTAGAAGAACTCAATTTACTGATGTAATAAATCTGTTATATATGAAGTAGGTTTTTAGCATGCCAAAAGAGTTAAATTCTTACTATATTACATACTGCTAAGATCATCAGGAAAATCAAAACCATTTCCATAGGTCTCTCATTTTTAAATACTGTTTAAAATCAATCTCTCTTAACAAAAATGAATTTTGGTAAAACTGCCCTTAGATCAAACTATAATACTGATGAAAACCAAAAGTGCTTTAAAAGAACTCAGCAAATTCCTAGACAAACTTAAAACACATTTCCTTACCTGAGATGACCCTACTTCTCCCTCTTAAATCTAATTAGCAATCTAAAGTTCAATGCCTAGGAACAGTTTTTAAAGGAAATTAAATGGGAATCATGAGAAAGCAGGACTCCAAGCAATGATTATACAAAATATGTGAAACACAAGCAAGCCAACCACTCCTTGAAGTGTTTAAGAATTTTGTTGCAAATCAACAAATTCCTCCCTTTGTGTTTTTTGAGGGGCAGGGGTTACTTACTTGTTTTTATGGGATTTTCATGAACTTGCTCAGCAAGGAGATGTTGATGTTGAGAAAAAATGATCTAAGGCAGTATAATGACACTAGATCTGAAACTAGCATCTATCTACTTAATAACTGAGCTAGAGTTATTTTTCTATTATTTTCTATTAATCAGTTATTGCTGATTTCATTTAAACTCAATTTTTTCAACTTAAATGGTTGCACTAACAATGGACTAAATAAAGACATTCATTCACAATAGTTATAGTCTGAAAAGCACTTAAAATCAGAAAAGCAACTTAGTAGAATTTAAAAGCTCAAAATAACACTCAACAAATTTTTATGTAAAAACACGCAGATTTTTCCAGTAAAATCCTTAATGAACAGTGATTGCTGACCAAAAAAAGGAATTTTTTTTTAAAGAGCATTTTATCTTAACTCAGAAACTACAGGATGAACTTAGTATCAATATTTTTAAACCGATTAACAATGAAAATTATCCTACAATGGTATCACATGAAAAACTGAATAAAGCCTTAAAGTTTATAGACCTAAATTCTGCCTCAGGTATTTTTGGCCTAACAATGACAAAACGGTTCAAGTGATACAGAAACAACACCAATAACAAAACCAGTGACTCGTTATTTGACTAAGACTTAAAATCATGCCAAATGGCAAAACAGCAAAATATGTAAAGTGGTTATTTTTACTTACAAGTTAGTAACTGGCTCTCCTTTCAGTGGAGGTAGGAGGTTTCCTGACCCAATTAAACAGTTGTGCACTATAGTCAGACTCTGTAGAATATCATCTCTGGAAAAGACAAAAGGTATCCTCATATTTTAGAAGACCCCAAATCCCCTTCTAACAAGAGGCCTTCTAGAGTCTAGGGTGGAGTACAAGAACCTTAAGTGGGGATATACAATATTAAGGTAAAAAAATGTCTTAAGGCCCACTTAATAATACAAGGTAATGAAATAAGTATTTACCGGTAATACAGACCTGCTTACAATTAAACAAGCTCTAAATAATCACAAGTAACAACAAGTGATTACCCTTTGTGAATCAATTCTGAATGCAATCACCTATTCACCCAAAGATCACTACCACTAACAAAAAGGGAAAACAGTGTTACAGAAGATCTCCCAACATAGTTCATCTTTCAAAAATGGACTAGCTAAACATTTACTCCAAAAAGCAGTTCAGTCATCAATTGTACTTCTTTCCTTCTCCATTCCTACTGAATTTGCTTATTAAAATTTCCTGGTATTTGACACATAGTAACTTTCTTAATATTATTTTAGGAACTTTCAAAGATTTAAACTATAAAAGTCTAATGATCTTAAATAATTGTTCCTTGTTAAAGCCTCTTGGAAAAGAAAAACATCTCAGATATTTCACTAAGTAATGTTAATGTCAATAATATGAATTACAGAAAAAAAACTAAAAAAACATCTAATCTGAATCTAGAAAAATAGGCATTTCCATACACTTCCCAAAAAATGCTCAAGCTAAACTGCTAAGTAGAAGTCACAAAAAGCAAACTAGAAAAAAAAAAACCAAGATTTTCTATTTAAAAGGTTTAAAAATCATGAAGGAATTTGTCATACTGCTCTATATTAAATAGTTCTCTAATTGCATTTATGGCAGATATAAACACACACTGAAAATAAATCATTCGGGTATGCTACAGAGAAAGGAAAAGCACAAAGATTTTAGTCTGCAACTATGTAACAGTTCCTGGTTATGAAAGAAAACTAACCTAGACATTTCAAGTTCGCCATCACCACAGTGCTGGAGTTTGATGAGCTCAGGTTGAAGAAAAGAGTCCAACAGATAGAATGCAAAAGCCACTTCCTCTGAAGAAGGAACATGCCACTGGATGCCCAGATTCCACAAGTCCCCTGGTTTACCCCAGTCCTAGAAAAAAATAGCATTTGTTCAGCAAGTTGAGAAGTTGAAAAAAGAATATACACATGTAACATAAAAGGTCTTCCAGAAAATGTGGAAGTAATCCAAACCTAAGGTAGCAAAAAATGTACAAAAAAGGGCATGAAAACATCTTACCCCCCTTCATTATCACTCCAGAAAAAGGTCTCCCTGAAGAGCCACTCAACTCTAAGAGCAATAGTGAGTTTCTGTGAGTCTACTGAGTTCCTCAATAAAATTATATGGAATATAGAGGTTACAAATAGCATACCAACTCACTTCATATACAAACAAAAAGAAGAAAACTAGGCCGTTCCAGGGCTATGTTGCACTTTCCAAGTTTAAAAATTCCAATAATAAACTTAATAATCTACTTTAAAGATAAAGAAGTGATACCTTTATACACAAGAAAAACTCCCACACTTTGAATCCTTAGAAAAATAGCCCAATATGTATGTACTTGAAATCTTGATTACTGACAACACCTGCCTTTATAGGAAAGTATTCAGAAGGAGGCTTGTCGAAGCCACCTGGCACACTGCAGTACTCTGTAGGGTAGATGAGTGTCGTAGAGCGAAGAAGGTGGTGTAGAAGGTTACAAGACAGAGTGTAACCCTGCTTACAGGTCAGGTGCAGGGTTCTTTGGAGAATCTTTACAAGTTGCTCCCTATAAAGAAGCAATTTCTTCCCATCCACTCGAGTAATCTAAAAGAGGAAGAAAATAGTTCAAGACATTTTGGTGAAAAGATTAAGAATCAATAATTAATGCAATGGACACAATGTTTAGCTACTAAAGTAGCCTAAAATAGTAACAGTGTCTCTTCAAATGACTTTAATTCATTTTAGGACTGTCATTTTAAGTATATTCTAACAATTCTTTTTTTTTTTTTTTTTTTTTGGTCTAGAGAAGTAAAGTTTATTTATTTTATTTTATTTTTTATTTATTTATTTATTTTTTTATTAAAAAATTTTTTTTTCAACGTTTATTTATTTTTGGGACAGAGAAAGACAGAGCATGAACAGGGGAGGGGCAGAGAGAGAGGGAGACACAGAATCAGAAACAGGCTCCAGGCTCTGAGCCATCAGCCCAGAGCCTGACGCGGGGCTCAAACTCCCGGACCGCGAGATCGTGACCTGGCTGAAGTCGGACACTTAACCGACTGCGCCACCCAGGCGCCCCAAAGTTTATTTATTTTTGAGACAGAGAAAGACAGAGCACGAGTGCGGGAGGGTCAGAGAGAGAGGGAGACACAGAATCTGAAGCAGGCTCTAGGCTCTGAGCTGTCAGCACAGAGCCTGACGCGGGGCTCGAACTCACAGACCCTGAGATCATGACCTGAGCCGAAGTCAGAAGCTCAACTGACTAAGCCACCCAGGCACCCCAGAAGTATAGTTTATTACATGAAAAACACATAAGGGTGAAAATTGGCAAAACACCTATATTATTCCCCTATGGAAACATATATGTATGTTATTTTAAACATTAACGTATGCTACTTTACAAAAAGATCAGAAAAATAGGAAAAGGGAAAATCATATGGGACCAGTAAAATGCAAATATCAAAATAGCAGCTAACAATGCTTTTTTAAGATCAAAACACATTCTCTGAATTCAGGCTCTCATGTACCATAGTACCATCCTTTCCCAAACAGTTTATTTCTTCAGTTCCTCAAATAATTAAAAATAGAACTACCCTACGACCCAGCAATTGCAATTGTATTTATCCATGGGATACAGGTGCGCTGTTTCAAAGGGGAACATATACACCCCAATGCAGCGCTATCGACAATATCCAAAGGATGGAAAGAGCCCAAATGTCCATCGATGGATGACTGGACAAAGAAGACGTGGGGGGTGTGCACGTGCGCGCGCACACACACACACACGCGCGCCCACATGCCCGCCCACACACACACACACACACACACACACACACACGAGTATTACTCGGCAATCAAAAAGAATGGAATCTTGCCATTTGCAACTACGTGGATAGAACTGGAGGGTATTATGCTAAGTGAAATTAGTCAGATAAAGACAAATATATGACTTCACTCATATGAAGAATTTAAGATACTAAACAGATGAACATAAGGGAAGGGAAGCAAAAATAATATAAAAACAGGGAGGGGGATAAAACATAAGAGACTCTTAAATATAGAGAACAGGGCACCTGGGTGGCTCAATCGGTTAGGTGTCCGACTTCAGCTCAGGTCAAGATCTCACAGCTTGTGAGTTCAAGCCCCACATCAGGCTCTGTGCTGATCTAAGAGCTGGAGCCTGCTTCGGATTCTCTCTCTCTCAAATATAAATAAACATTAAAACAAATTTTTTTTTAAATATAGAGAACAAACAGAGGGTTACTGAAGGGGTTGTGGCGGGGACATGGGCTAAATGGGTAAGGGGCATTAAAGAATCTACTCCTGAAATATTGTTGCACTATATGCTAACTAACTTGGATGTAAATTAAATAATACATATATTAACTAAAAAAAAAATTTTAAAGATGTAAAATCTACTGATAACTGATTAGAAACAATAAGAAATCTGCAAACAAACTAGTTTTACATACATATATGTATGTATGTATATGCTTTCCTTATATATTAATGAGAACTAATTAGAAAATTAATTAAATGTAGATATAATTCATAAGGAAAAAAAAAGGTCTATCTCCTCAAAGAGACAAAACTTAATTGTAGTTCTCTGTTCACTACCCAGTGAACTAACCCATAAAGGAAAATGAAGTCTCATTGAGAGCCAAATTTAGAATGTAGACAGGGGGAAGAAAAAAAAAAAGAACTGCCAAAATGGTAAAATTTTCAATGAAAGTTAGTAATATCAGAATTAATCAGTAAAAAGCAGAGTGCTGCACACGTAAAGTCATCAACCAATATCACTCTTTTGATAACAAGAAAATGACATTATCTGATTTTGTAGCCATATCAAGAAATTTCTAAAACTTAAGATTTTTCATATTTTTATGTCAATTAAAAAAAATTGACATTCTAAAACGAAGCCAACATTTACATACTACTATTTCCTTAATCCAAAGACTTACAATACCTCAGACAAAAGTTGAAGATTCCACAGCAACTCCTTATCTAGCTCTTCTTCATTTAACACATCATCATCTAAAAATGGCAAAACAGTATCAAGGAAAGAGAACCATGTATCCAACTTAAATGCATCATTTTTCAATATTTGTCTTTAGTGTCTCTAACAGCTGAGAAGACTCTCTTTTTGAGAGACTTTTCATTCCTTCCTCATGTGGCTGAACTTGCTCCAGAAAAGGTAAAAACTCAATTTGCAAGAAAATAAACACATCAGTCAGGATTCCTGCTCCTCCAGTTCTCACAAAATAACTGATATTTTTTTATGGCAACCTCTGAATGGTTCTTGTATATATGAAAATACTAATTTAACAAAGTAAAATTTCTAAGATGTCACCTGGATGATACCTTAATTTGAGTAATCCCTGTCCCAAACTACAAGATTTAATTTAATTATTGCTTAGCTTACAGAATCTGTTTTCATCAACAGAGTTCTAGAAACCAAAAAAAAAAAAAAAAAAAAAAAAAAAAAAATTCACCTAAAATTGCAAATACAGAATAGTAACCTTATGACTTACTCATTGTAAGCTGAGTTATAACACTGCAGCAGTGAGGAACAAATAACTTCAAAGACTCCTCTGGGCAGCACTGAAAACAAATTTGTATAAGTAAGTTTTCTGGAAGGCCACGAATATTCAACACTCACAAAGTATACCCTAACACTATTTTCAGAGGCAAATAAGGGTTGTAAGCTGCTACTGAAAGAACGATATATTTTAAGTTATAACAAACATGTCTAAAAATAAGTAACCATATAAACCTGCTGGTTACTGATGCATTAATTCATCCAAAAAAAAAACCAAACTCACCTTTACAGCAGCACGGCACATGTCGGCCACCATGCGGCCTGCTACTCTTGTTTCAAATATATGTGAAATAGAAAAATTAAAAACTTTCTGAAGGGCGACCTATTAAGATATGTAAGAAATGAAAATGTCTTATGAGCATTTTTAAGAAAACTAAACATCTTATGAACCATAAAAGAAAAATGAGATTCAGACTATAAAAAAAACCACGTAGGAAATTTAACCATCTGAATTACAAAAATAATTCAATATAACATCAAGATCTATGAACAATCTTTGCACAAAACCCTAACGTGAACAAAACATTTCAGACACAAGATTTTATTTCCTACAGAAATATTAAACACAAAACTACAGCTGTTGGAAGCAAATGCAAATTATCTTGCTGGCTAATCCAACACAACAAAGGGAAGTTTTTGGAGTACTTAATATTTAGACTTTGTCATTCTGACAATGCTACAAACTATAAATATTTATCTCTACTCTAAAAGACCTGGAAGCAGGTTTTGAATCCTGCTTTTTTACAATCACATCACAGAAAGCAATTTTACAATCATATCACAGAACTGTCGAATGAAAGAATGGACTCTTGACATTTACAATTTTCAGGATCGTTAATCCACAACTCCTTTCAAAAGATTTTGGTTAAATGAGAAAATTTACATTAATTTCTATACTAACATATATCAGTAAATATTTCATGCATCTGTAAAGCAGTTTAGCTTTTACCCAAGATAAATACATTCAACAGTCATAATCTCAGATGAAGGGAGATGAAACATGAACGGAAGTAAAGTCTGGTCTTAAAGACCACACTATACATAACGTGTCAACCAATACTGAATAAGTGAATGTTTACAGAATATCTTGGGAGGACACACAAACTCCCATTCATTATAGTTTGTGGGTTTTTTTTTTTTTTAAGTTCATTCATTTATTTTGAGACAGAGAGAGAGAGAGAAAGAGTGCAAGCAGGGAGAAGGGCAGAAAGAGAGACTCCTAAGCAGGCTCTGCACTGGTAGCTTTCAACCCTGAGATCATGACCTGAGCTGATACCGAGTCAGACATTCAACCAACTGAGCCAACCAGGCACCCCTACAGTTTGCCAGATTTTTATACTTGGGATTTAATTTCTATCATGTGATGGCATAAACAATTTCCAAAACTTTCCTCCCAAACAGTATTTAATTGATTAAAAAAATGCAGTCAATTCTTGTTATATGTAATATATTCTAGAAAGTTGCTTTGAGCACTGATATAGCAAATACTGAATCGCTGTTCCTAGAGGAAATGCAGGATTAAGTACTAACAAGTCTCTGGTTTTCATCAACTGATAAATATATAATTTTGCTTTATGTGTATTTAATATATATTGTTGATTCACTGACAGTGAAGTCAGCCAATGGCACTGTAACCCATGCCTGAATAAAGCTCATCTAAAACATGTTATTTTCTGTGAGGCACATCATAACTCTCTTACACTCAGAACAGTAGACAGTGCTGCAACACTACTCCTGGGGGCCATTTTAAACCACAAAATCCCCAACAAAAAGCACAAAATGTGAAAACCCGGCACTAAATAGACGTAAAACTTGCCAGGGTGCCCGGGTGGCTGAGCTGGTTAAGCACCCGATTCTTGATTTTGGCTCAGGTTATGATCTCATGGTTTTTGAGTTCGAGCCCTACGTTGGGCTCTGCACACTGACCACGTGGAGCCTCCTTGGTATTCTCCCTCTCTGCCCCTCCCTTGTTCACATTCTATCTCTCTCAAAAATAAATAAACTCTAAAATAAATAAATTAATAGACACAAAGCTTGCTTACAGTATTAGAGCTGAAACAAGAAGGCAGAGTGTGTTACATTATTCAACCTCAGCCGTGAACACGTGCAACTCATAATTTTTGCCAAATTTACACATCTGCACAAGAGCACTCTGAGTACAGATTTTGGGATTACAAACAAATTTTCTAGCAAGCAGATGAATTTGCAAATATGAAATTTGCAAATATAATGAGAATCAACTGTTCATCTTTTTCAAATTTTAGTATGAAACCAAGGATAAATGGCATGATATAATATTTAAAGTAACTTGAAGCTCAATTTTTAAAAGAACAAAGAAAACAAGATTGGGATTTAATTTTTTGCAGCAATGAGACTCTTACCATAAATATTTCTTTGGAACATTGTGTGAGGATTGTACTAAACGTAGAAGACAGACCTAATTCGACCAAACTCTCCAAATGAGTCATTTTCTCAGTTTCTGTCTCTTCTCTTGTTTGCTCCAATGTGCTACTTTCTATAAGTCCAAAACATCTAAATAATCCAAAGAAAGGATAATTTTAGCAACTAAGAACTAGTTTAACATTTTTGATGATAATTAGATAACCCTCCATTGTCATGACTATTCGAATGACAGCTATGCAATTTGTGCAGGTTCACATATCACTTGTCCTTTTATAACTTCAGAAGCTCGGTCCCAGGACAGTAGTTATGCAGAGAGACTGAAGTTGTTTGGACAGGATAGTCATTTCTTTCAATGTCTAATAGAGAGCGGGTCTGGAGCACATACTCACCTGTCCATAAATTGTAAGACGAAATCCTCAAATTCAGCTGTGGCTGAACAAAGTTCTCGTTCCACCTATGACATTTCAATGCGGAGAAAAATTAAAAATAGCCTTTGATTTTTTTCTCAGAACTAATGAAACTCAATTATGGCCTACAAAATAGATTTAACACTACATTATTATACTGAGTACGATGAGAAACAGTACCAGTACCACATATCAATTTAGAAAAACTCAACCTACTCCTTTCCGGGAACCAAAATAAGCAGCAATTAGCATTATTTTATAAGGGCCCAAAATAGAAGTCAAATAGCCATCTTTCTCAATAACTACAGTTTTTAAACTTCTAGTGTATGTATAAAGAATTATCTTACGACTTGAATATTCAAATGACAAAATTCAAGTAGAAACATGCCTACAATAAAGAAAATAGTTCTAGAAGAATCAGTCAGTAATGAAAAAAATGTCTGTTCATTAGATGTCAATCCCCTCAATACATTTATTCCTAAGCTAAAACCAAACAAAAACAAAATTTAAAAAACCCACCACTACCTTTGCTTAACAGAAAATTAAAAGTGACAAAAAATTGAAATGCACCTCCAGATGTCAGTTGTTTACAAAAATAGCCCATTTTCTGGGGTTCCTGTGTAGCTCCAGTCGGTTAAGCATCTGACTTCATCTCAGGTCATGAACTCATGGTTCATGGGTTCGAGGCCCTTGTCTGGCTCTGTGCTGACAGTTTAGAGCCTGGAGCCTGCTTCGGATTCTGTGTCTCCCTCTCTTTCTCTGCCCCTCCCCCACTCACAATGTCTGTCTCTCTCTCAAAAATAAACAAATAAAAAAATAGCCTATTTTTGACCTACAGCATTTGGTGGGTGCTCTGCAGATTATCTTACCAATGACCTGGCCTTCCATTTATATCATTCTAATCACAAAATAATAATCTTAATGTTTATTTATTTTGAGAGAGAGAGAGAGAGAGAGAGAGGCAGGCAGGCATAGGGGCAGAGAAAGAAAGGGAGAGGCATAGAATCCAAACCATGAGATCACAATCTGAGCTGAAATGGAGTCGGATGCTAAACCAACGTGAGCCACCCGGCGCCCCACAAAATAGTAATCTGAAACTGTTGGTATTTAAACTATCAAATTTTACTATGCAGGGTGCCTGGGTGGTTCAGTCGGTAGGGCATCTGACTTGGGCTCAGGTCATGATCTCACGGTCCGTGAGTTCAAGCCCCACGTCAGGCTCTGTGCTGACAGCTCAGAGCCTGGAGTCTGCTTCAGATTCTGTGTTTTCCTCTCTCTGCCTCTCCCCCACTCATGCTCTGTCTCTCTCTCTCTGTCAAAAATTAATAAACATTAAAAAAAAAATATTACTATGCATTTACATAAAGTTACAACTCAGTTAACAATCTTTCTACAACCAGTAAGCATCCTTACTTCTGTGAGGTCACTTCTTTCTTGTAGTACAGATGAACAATCTACTAAAGGCACCAGAGTGGAAAATGTTGCTATAAACTGGAATGTGATCTGTGGGAAGATGCAAAAAATTTAACAGTAATTATGTAATTCTAATTCAAAAATACAAGTATACCATAAGCTACAATAAAAAAGTACCCAAATAAATTATCTTAAGGGAAATACCACAGTAATATTCCAGGAAATTTTTTACTTAGATTTGAACATTTTAAGATTCCTCATAATTAAGCAGCTGTTACTTTAGTAATGAAGTTACATTAAATTTACTTCCATAGTTATTTATTATGTTTAAGCACAACATTCTCCAACTCTCTGTCAATCAAAAGTTAACTTTGCCCCCCACCCAAAGATGCAACATTAACTAAGGATAAAAAGGAAATGCTTAAGCAAAAGCTACAGATTGGGGAAGAGGGAAGGTGAGCCAAAATTCTAAGTCAGGAGAGGTGTGTATAAATGGGATCTGGCATTTTGCACCCAGCAACTGTTATCATGCCCTTGTCATCAGTGTAGATGAAGGGAAGTACAAATGATCACATGCTGATTTTTAATATCTCTACTTAAAGAAAATAGTAAATATACAGCAAGCGTTGAAAAAATCCTGTGATCATTAAATGTATCCAGATTATGGCACATTACTTCTGAAGGATGACATATAGCTCAACTAACCATCCACAGATCTAAACTTGGGCATCTACAGACATAATCCTTTTAGCATTAACAAATTTTACACTGAACTATGTTCTAAACAAAACTTAACAGGATGCCAACTCACACAATTAGAACTCAGACACAAAACAGAATGATAAATATGCTTACCATGCATTTACTGAAGTCATTTGGATCCACCCCAGGCAATGCTCTCATCAACAGAGGTAGCATGTGTGTTGGACCTTCAGGAAACCATTTGCCCCCTGATACCAAACTGCGGGCTACTCCAATTACACAACTTAAAGTAGCTGTGAGCTGGTGAGGTTCTGTTAAAGTCTCTAGTGCAGGATACGTTCTACAGTTGAAAACAGAATTAAAAAAAAAAAAAAAAGATTCTATCACAGATAAAAAGGCACAATACATTAAATCTCCCAAATTCATAAACTACATGTTGGCTTTAAGGCTGGTAGCTAGCAGAATCTTTTGAGTGAGTATAAGTTAACAGAATCACACACATAAAGGAAAGGTACATGTTTCCCCAATCCCCTGCCACCTCACCATGGCTCTCCATGCATATTTCACAGTGAAAAAGAACATAAACTGGCAAGATCTAGCATTATTTCAGTCAGCTGAATCTACTTCCCTATGTCAATAGGAATGCATCTAATCTAATGGTCAGTTACTATCAGAATTCAGGAAGAGCAAGTGATAATTATCCCACTCTTCCCTTTTATTCGAAAAACAATCTTTACTAAAACCCTGAAATTTCTCTTATACTTTTTAGAAGACTGGTATTTTAAAATTGGAAATCTGCTCTAGGAACATAGTAGAAGATTCCTGACACTAGAGTGCATAAACAAGGGAGAATAATACAAATACAGTCTTTGATCATCAAGTAAAATACAAGGCAAGAACATTCACTCTTTGACAAGTGATTTCATTTTTGAGAATCTATCCTGTGGGGGGTGGGGGGGGAGTCTAAAATGCAGTCATTTTAAATTTCTCTTATACAGACAAAGTAAATAATAAAGGAAATTTCATCATAAGTAGAAAAAAAGAGGATTTGGAACAGGGGTAAAAAAAACTAACAAACCTATGCTTACTTTAAAAGATGAAGAAAACAAACCAACTCTTTAACAGAGGGGTTGGGACAGAGTAGAAAGCGCCTAATTTCCCCATTCTATTTCCTAATTAAATTATATGTACTGGGAGAGTTTCAGTGCCCCCAAAGTGCACACAAAAAAGGGAGAGGTTTGGAAAATGAGGTAAAACTTGAATATTTATGGCAATGGGGACAGGGCCAAACCAAGAGGTTTGGAAAATGAGGTAAAACTTGAATATTTATGGCAATGGGGACAACTTGAATATTTATGGCAATTTATAAATAATGGAGACCTATTTTAGTCAAGATCTTTTTTTTATCTTTTTAATGTTTCTTTTTGAGAGAGAGAGAGAGCGCAAGCAGGAGAAGGATGAAAAGGGGGGTGGGACAAAGGACCTGATGCAGGATCTGAGGCGGGCTCTGCACGGACAGCACAGAGGCCAATGTGGTGCTCAAACTCATGATATATCATGAAATGAACTCGTGAAATCATGACCTGAGCCTAAGTCAGACGTTCAATCAACTGAGCTGCCCAGGCACCCCAAGATCTTTAACAGGATACCTGTCTCCAAGCAAATGTGCCCAATTATGCTATTTCAATGGTAAGTAAGATAATAGGCTGTCATGTACATTATCACTAAAGGACCTTGCACAAATCTATTTTATGGAACTCAAACTGTTAGACCCTTCTTAGCCCTAAAAAACTAGTATTTTTTTTTTTTGAGTAAGACATTAAAAGAGAAATCATAAAGCTCAACTTCAGACAGCAGAGGAATTAACAGAAAGCTTAAGTATTATTATAGAAGTTCAGAAGGCCTATAATGTGACAGTGACTAGGCAAACAGAAAACTTGTTACTATTTCAACATACAAAACAAAATGAATGTAATAAAGTCTACATTGTGGAAATAATACATATAAGATTATATAGTACATGAAAATAATAAAGATAGTCAAATTTTCTTCTGTATCACTGCTTCTAAGAAATAAAAGAAATCCAAAATCACTGCCACGTTCTCAATATTTAGTGACACTCACATTTTGATGTAAAAGCAGTCAGAGCTTGCTTATTTGCTTGCTTGCTTCCTAAAACAATTTTATTTTTAAGTAACCTCTATACTCAACATGGGGCTGAAACTCACAACCCCGAGATCAAGAGTCACATGCTCCATTGACTGAGCCCACCTGGCACCCTTACTTTATTAAGCACAAACTTCAGAAACTAAAATTTGCCAATAATTCAAAAATATTTTATCCATTTAGTATCGATTTTCTTTTCTCTTCAGTAAACCTTTATCAAGCTACCAATCATTAGGTTAAAATGCCTTGCTTCTCCTCTAGGAACAGGAATAAGTAGCAAGAGAGCAAAAGAGAAGCCACAGAAAAGACAACTAAGTAGAACAGCAGAGTAGAGGGAAGAGATAACCAGAACGGCCGGCCAAGTCTTCAACCAAACATGTAAAGCTACACTTACCTTTCAAGTACAGGGGGTATTACTAACTCAGGTCTCATGAGTGCAAGATTCTGCAGAGCCTGTGCTGCTTCTAAACTACCAGTTTTGCTAAACATAGCCAAGAGGACAGGTTGAATAATGCATCGTACAAAGTCTGTAACATCTTGATCAGTAAGCTTATGGCTATCAGGCACAGGAGTTAACCAAGAAGGCTTCTTGTATCTTTCACGATGCAATCTTCTAACAACACTGTTTGGCAACCGCTGAAGTAGTTTCATTAACTTGTTCTGGGGACACAGAAGCAAAAAGTCCAAGGTAGGTTTGATTTCCCACACAGATAGTTATGGTTCCTTTCTACAATCCAAGTAAAATTTCTTAAAATAACAGCTCTTACAATCTATTACAAGCACCTGCATAGCATAACTAGATAGAATAAAATACTTTATCAATTAATTACTGATAATAATAAATATTTGTTTTAAATGTCAATTTTATTTTTTTTTAAATAAAGTTTATTTTTGAGAGAGAGCAAGCACGAGCAGGGGAGGGGCAGACAGGAGACAGAGAATCCCAAGCAGGCTCCATGTTGATCTCCATGAGGAGATCTCTTAGGCTTGAACTCACTAACAGTGAGATCATGACCTGAGGCAGGACACTTAACCGACTGAGCCACCCAGGCGCCCCTCAAATGTCAATTTTATTTTGTAGCACCAGATGAACCTTCCATTACATGAAAAACTATTCTAACCAGGCAATGTGGAAAGAAAACAAAATCCAAAACCAAAAACCACACTGACTGTACTTTCTATTACCAGAATGTGACATTTTGTCACCAGTTACTGGACCAGTATTATCTTATTTTTATGTTCTATGAACACAGTATCTTAGTCTGAACTTAATCAGCTACATATAGCCAAAAGTTATACTTATATGAAGGACAGAAATAGTATTACAGGTTGCATAATAGGCAATAGTTATGTGTGACCATAACTTTAAAAAGTTCCAAACCCTACAATAAAAAAATGAACATACTCACCAGCCAGCGCCCATTATTTGAAGGGTGGTAAAAAGATGTGATGCTGTTAAACAAACCAGCCAAGTGTTTCTGTACTAACTTACTTGGTCCACCCTATTCAGATAAAAGAATAAAAATATCAGTACCCTCAGTACCCTGGAAAATTGAAGGGATCAATAGGCCCAAGCCTACATATAACTCTCCAACATGGTGCACATCCATCTTGATGAGAAAAACCAATTCTACCTCCAAATAAAAGCCAAAAACAATTTGCTAGTAAACTTCCCACAATCCTCAATTCAAAACACTCTACTAAAAGTAAGGGCAACCTACTGAAACCAAATTAGGTAACTGCAAAGACATCTTTCAATTTAGGGTATCAGCATATTTTACTCTTCTGCAGTGAAAAAACTTTTGTCAGTAAGAGAGTCTTAAAATAACCAAGAGTGCTGGGGCACCTGGGTGGCTCAGTCGGTTGAGCGGCCGACTTCGGCTCAGGTCATGATCTCGCGGTCCGTGAGTTCGAGCCCCGCGTCGGGCTCTATGCTGACAGCTCAGAGCCTGGAGCCTGCTTCGGATTCTGTGTCTCCCTCTCTCTCTGACCCTCCCCCGTTCATGCTCTCTCTCTGTCTCAAAAATAAATAAACATTAAAAAAAAAAAAAAATTAAAAAAAAAAAAAAAATAACCAAGAGTGCTAACATCAGGCATAAAAAGCATTCCTTAAATGATTTGAGAAGTGAATTTCTTATTGCAGGAAATGAAGATGTGAGATTTACATAAATGGATTCAATTATTTTATTATTACTCCTAAATGTTTCAAATGATTAAACCTGTGGTATGTGACCACATTTAAAAAAATTTTTTTTTAAATGTTTATTTATTTTGAGAGACAGAGAGAGACGGACAGACAGAGTACGAGCAGGAAAGGGGCAGAGCGAGAGAGAGAGACACACATAATTCAAAGTAGGCTCCAGGCTCTGAGCTGTCAGCACAGAGCCCGACACAGGGCTCGAACCCACGAACTGTGAAATCATGACCTGAGCCAAAGTCGGAAGCTTAACCAACTGAATCACCCAGGTGCCCTTGACCACATTTTGACTCAAAGGAAAAATAGTTTTTTCTCAATCTATTACCCAAACAAACACACCAAACAACAACATGACCTGGGGGAAAAATGAGGGAAAAAGTTAGTATTCAATCTTATCAAGTTGAACAGCCCTGAGGATAAAGAACTACAGCTTGGTCTTGAAACTTCTCTCTCTCTCAAGATGATCTTTCAAGAAACAGCCTAGACCTAAGGTAGACTGTCCAGTTACATGAGGAACATGTCTTCCTGCTGAAATGAAATCCACGTTCATGTTCCCAATTTAGAGTAGGTCAACTGCTAAAGAGACCATAATAATTCCATAGCAAAAAACAAAACAAAACAAAACAAAAAAAAAAACCAACAAAAATTTCAAAATCCTAGCATAATAATTAGCATTTTTTATTATATTCAATATTCATATCTAACACAAAATAAACATGTCAATGGGAAAAACTGTATAAGAAAGAAGAGCAACATGAACTAAAATAAAGTTGATACTAATCATGATATAATTCTGTTGCTCCTAAAAAAAAAAATTGCTGATATAACATAGTAAACATCCAGATGTTTTTGCTCATTTGGAGTATTATAAAGAAAATAGGATTTTCCTATTTAATAATGAAATTGCAAAAACGGGGGGAGAATGAATTTCGTTTTTTAATTTTAATGTTCATTTATTTTTGAGAGAGAGAGAGCGAACAGGGATGGGGCAGAGAGAGAGAGGAGACAAAGAATCTGAAGCAGGCTCCAGGCTCTCAGCCGTCAGCACAGAGCCGGATGCAGGACTCTATCCCTTGAGCTGTGAGATCATGACCTGAGCCAAAGTCAATGCTTAACTGACTGAGCCACCTAGATGCCCCTGAATTTCTCTTTTTAATCTAAGAATAAAATGTAAGAGCTAAACTTCTCACAACCATCCTGCCTTATCCACAGAAAAAACAACAACGAAACAACATAACCTGGGGAAAAATCTCAAACACAGAATAATAATTTTAAAAAGAGAGAGCTGTAGAAGGAGAATGAATGACAATCCAGAAAATTACAGTATGAAATTGTTTTAATATTCTTATTTGGAAGAGGACACTGAAATCCAAGCATGTGGATATATTTTTACTTTCCTTCAAGGATGTCAGTAAAGTAATCCTCCATACTTCTCCCTTCACCAAGATTACTTTATTTAATTAGCTTTGTGTTCAGTGCCATCTTCAACACTGAATGCATTAGTACTGAGCATATGCAAAACCCCAAGTTCTAATCCCACATTTATCACTATCAACTTGACCTTTTATCTGTGAGATTGTTAGACATTCTAAATCTCTCAAAACTCTAAACCCTGACTCTATTTTTAGGATTCATTGGCTAGAGAGATTTATAAATGGTGTGTTATGACTACATTCTGGGTCTGAGAGAAACATTAGCTTACTACATCAGAAAATATCGAAGAATCAAATGACCAACTACGATACGAATATAGGCTTATGTTTTTACATGGTTAACACAAAATTTAGAAGAACTAATGTGTTACAAACCATCATGGCGGTGATCCATATTACAGCATGTCCTATATCATACGCATTTGTTAAAAATCTTGGGACTAACACTTGACTGCTTCCCACTGGGAGGTTCAAGCTTCTCAGGATTCTCGTAAATATCTTTCAAAAGAAAAAAAGAATTAAGAATAAATATTTATAGGTATCAAGTAACTCCTTAAATAACTGAAGTGATATATATTAGTGTTGGTGCATGTATTCTCACTGGATCAGTTTTTAAGCAAAATTACATACTGTTTGGCAGCTTTATATACTGCTATATTCCATAAAATTTACATAGAAGATCTACTTTTTAAAATGTTTTATTATTTTAAGTTTATTTATTTAAGTAATAGCTACACCCAACACGGAACTGAGGGTCAAGAGCTACATGCTCTAACAACTAAGCCAGCCAGGCACCCCTATTTGCTTTTTTTTAAATGACACTGAGGTCACAGGAGTATGAATCTGAAGCAGCTGTATCCACGAACCCATAAACAAACAAATGAGATATAAATGCAAATACTTGTCATACTTGTCTTCTAGTGAGTTATTTTCCCTTTCAAAATTCTAACACTGATTTGATTTTTTCCCCAAGAATTTGCATTTTAATCTTAATTGCATTTTAATAATTTATATTTAAAACCTGTCATTAGTAACAGATAGGGAGCCCAAATGTAGAAGAAAATGACTTTTTCTCTTTAGTTTCTACTGGACAGCACAAGCAGAGGTAAACAGTAAGCTTAATGTTTGCTGCTCTGCCTCCCTGCTCTACAGTCAAGGTGTGGATCAGAATCACCTGTACACCCCGTGCAGGCCCTCTTGGATTTATGGCAGCTGAAACAAAACAGAAGCTGCAGTGTTAAGAACACTGCACCTAGAGACACTCTAGCTTTATTTGCTCGAGGAAAATGTGACGTAAAAAGTGGAGAACACTCTAGAATAGCAATCAAATACAATACCCAAAATTTGTTGGAAGGTATGAATTAAGACCCTGAATAATACACTTTGTACTTCCTAAATTACTCACTCTGAAACTTCTATTTCATGTCCTGCGTAGGCAAGACAAAAATCATACATTTCTGATACCTTAATATGAACCAATTAATTTTTTAAAATAAATGGTCTATCCCGGAAAACTTTATGTTTTACTAGTGGTCAAAAAAATTTTAGCAATTAGCATACAAAACACACTTCTTAAAGACACAAAAAGGGCTATCAGTGCTATTGTATGTTGTATGTTCACATGTTAATTACCTTTGGTACATATGGATCCCAATCTATGTACCCTATATTATCTGTAGCCAATCGAGCAAAGAGATTTACTAGTTGCTGAAAGTAAAAAAAGAAAGACAATTAAGTACACTTGTTGTTATTAATAAGTGTCAGTCACACCCCTTATCCATTTGTTGTTCTCAGCTATCATCATTAACACAACTTAATACATGGTTTATGGCTCATTTTTTAAAAATCTCCAAATTTCAGTTTTGATTGTCACCATCTTAAATCAACTGTAGTTGAAATGCTTATTAAAAGGGAAATGACAAAGCATCATTCACAATGCAAACAGAAGACATTTTAATCTAATAAGCATAAAGAAAACATCCACAATGTTTCTAACAACGTGCCAGTGAAGGTACAAAAGCAGAGTCTTACATTTCATAATACATGCACATGCTTCTAGATATTGATAAAAACAAAACAAACAAGTGTCTGTTTCTGTTAGAAAACAGCAAACAGAATTTAAAAACAAACAAAAAATAACAACACTGCCAAGAGCCAATTCTAGGAAGTGAAATTACTTATCAAATGATCTGATATATACTGTCAGAAGGAAAAAAATAGGATACTCACCCCCTCCCACTGTGGGAGATTTTGCACTGAAACCCAAAGGCCAATTAATTCATCAAACCAAAGTCTGAAGAAGAAAAATGGTGTTATGAATAGCAAGTGATTTATAGAAAGTGGTTCAAAGCCAGGTATCCTTTGTATTTTTTTAATCTATTATTCTTACTGATAATACAACCTAGAAAAAATAATACTCAATGTACAAACTTAATGGAACAAATAACTATTTTTTCTGAATATTCCACTTCCAATACACTTATGCCAAAAGAGTAATCTCATCAACCCCCTACTTCATTGTTAAATAATTACTGACCACCCCTATCTAACACTGTTTACAAGTGTCTCCTTCCTCGCTTTCTCCTTTAATATTTTCCTATTACTACCTATTCTTGCAACTCTCCCTTGCGTTCTGTTTTTTAATAAGCCAATTAGTAATTATGCCATTAACTACCACTATAATAAGTGTTCCCTAAAAGAATGAGTCACGAAGTGTTAGGTAGAACTAAATTATTGTGGGGGAATTATCTCAGATTAAACAGAAGAGGATGTCAGGGCAAGAAAGTGCTGCAATATTATTCACCAATCTTTACAAAGGTCAAAGAAATGCTTTTAGAATTTCTGGATGAGAATTAACATTTCATCAATATACAGCTAAATACAAAATTTCTGATTTGAAAGAAATAAAAGATTTGGCATCTCACTATAGAAAATATGGGGGGGGGGGACTGGGGAGTAAGCATGAATCCACAACACAGTAATAATACCTATTTCCTTCCAGTCTTTTTTTCATACCTTTTCTTTTTTCCATAAAAGCACAGTCTAAATTTCTTCATTCTAGCACTTGTTTTATACCTATAGTCATCTAGAAAAAAAGTTCTCTTTTTTTTTTTAAAGTAGGCTTCATGCTCATCACAGAACATAGCGGGTCTTGAACTCATGACCCTTAGATCAAGACCTGAGCTGAGATCAAGAATTGGACACTTAACTGAGCCACCCCAGAAAAAAAAAAAAAAATTCTTAAAAGCAGTGCTAAGACTAGAACAAGTAAAGAAAAAAAATTATAGGAAAGGCCCAAGAAAAACTACAAGTGATGAATAAAACCAAGTTTTATAAAAACACTTTTCCTTTTCCTGAACTCCACACAATTTAACACTTTTATCATTGCTTATTTACTGATACTTTCTACTCCTTTTTGCATTTTTTATTCTTTCTCTCTTGCTTTCTTAAATTAAAGCCCTCATTTTTCCTTTTTTGTTTTTTTAAGATTTTATTTTTAAGTAAGCTCTACCCCCATCATGGACTCAAACTCACAACCCCGAGATCAGTAATAGTCACGTGCTCTACCAACTGAGCCAGCCAGGAAAAGCCCTCATCTTATTTGTTTGACATACAAGCATTATTCTCTCTTCATTTACAATCTTATGTTTAATTGTTTCACCCTTCACACACTTCAAGTATAATCAACATAATGGCTGAATTAGTAAATTTTTGTTTACTTATAATTGCTTTACTGGTCTGCTTATACATCTCTATTTCTTGCTCTATTCTATAATTTGTTAAGATATGTATATACTTACTTAAAACCTTTATGATGAAGTTCTGGAGGAAGGGAGGTAGGAAGAAATATTTCAAAGTAAGTGATGGCCTTTTGCATTGTTACGTCAAAAGGGCACATTAAAGGCCGCCATTCTTCTAGCATCTCAGCTGTGGCATCTGCTGGAAAGTATCTAATAAAAAAGAAGATTTTCATTTACCTAATCAGTGCTTTAAAAAAACATTCTACAACATCAACATGTGACTGGCAAAAAAAGGGGGAGGGGGATGGATTTTATAAGGCATAGCACACACACTACAAATGTCAAGTTAACTTAAACACATTTTGCCACTCTAAATAACCTATAAATATAAACATACATGTTTCTTGCAGTTTTTCCCTTCCTGTGTGCTATGTAATAGCAACAAGAAAAAAATTTAGTCAGAAAATCCAGTCTATATATATGGATAATCAGTGACATGAGAAAGAGAACACCGGACAAACCATTTCCTTTCACTGTACCACAGAGCTCTCTTGTAATACAAGAGCGGGTTAGACCAGACGGTCTGGTCCTACAGGTACTAATATTTTACAAGTCTAGGAAATGGGCAGGAGAGCCCTTGGAGTAGAGAAGATTCACAAAATTAAAATCTGACGTGTGCATTCATACACAAAACAAGGTAAATGGAAAAAGAGGACCCATGTATAATTACTAAATATCCATTAAGGGATTTAAAATAACAACAACAGGGGCGCCTGGGTGGCGCAGTCGGTTAAGCGTCCGACTTCAGCCAGGTCACGATCTCGCGGTCCGTGAGTTCGAGCCCCGCGTCGGGCTCTGGGCTGATGGCTCAGAGCCTGGAGCCTGTTTCCGATTCTGTGTCTCCCTCTCTCTCTGCCCCTCCCCCGTTCATGCTCTGTCTCTCTCTGTCCCAAAAATAAATAAACGTTGAAAAAAAAATTAAAAAAAAATAAAATAAAATAAAATAACAACAACAAAAAAAGTATATGACAAATTCGATTTGAGTATGGCCAAAAAAGTTAGGAAACCCTTTCAAATACATCTGTAGGTTTGCCCTACAAGTCACATTATTAATCCTATTATATCTTTTGTCCATCTGTATTAATTAGAATCACACTTCATTCCTTTATGTGAAAAATAAAACTACACTTCCAGTAATACTTCTTTGGGTTCATCAAGCATCTATGTGCCAGGTCACTGTGCTACAGGTTAGAACACACACACACACACACACACACACACACACACACACAACCACACACAAAATATATCCTGCCTTTAAAGATCTCATACACCAATTCTCCTTTCTAATCTTTCAGAGTCAACTGTTAGTTTAGTAATCCAACATAAAAGCTTGGGTGTTCTATGAATTACCTAAGAACCTAAAAACCACTAAGTACCCCAGTGATGATCAAGTATCCAGTTAGGAAACATAGACTAAGAGGTAAGTGCCTTGCTCAAAATGACACTGCTCATCGGTGGCTTACGACTCAGGTTAAATCTTAAGCCTCAATCTTAAAAGGGAGACTATATCTTAAAAATACATTTGCCCAAGACTGAGTAGGACGGTAGGTCAGCAATAAATATCTGATTTATAAAATCATTTATAACTTTAACTCATAAGAATATGGCAAAATATGGATTTCTATTCAAAAGAATTCACTGCATCCATACATATCAGGATAAGCAGTCTAAGAACACCCTGATAAAAAACACTTCAAGTCCACAGACTTGGACTTTAGTTGATTAAAACTAAATTCAACCCATATTCATCTTTAAATATAAGAATATGGAATATTTCTGTATGTTCCACTGAAAGAGAACTTTAAAAAAATGTCTTTTACTTTAAAAAATACACAGGGGTGCCTGGGTGGCTCAGTGGTTAAGCGTCCAACTTCGGCTCAGATCATGATCTCAGGGTTTGTGAGTTTGAGCCCATGTTGAGCTCTGTGCTGACAGCTCAGAGCCTGGAGCCTACTTCAGATTTTGTGTCTCCCTGTCTGTCCCTCCCCCACTTGCGTCCAGTCTCTTTCTCTCTCTCTCAAAAAATGGATAAAAAACATTAAATTTTTTTTTTTAAAATACTTTAAAAAATGTCTGAACACCTTTCCATTATTACTCACACATTTTGATGCAATACCTACAATACGTATTTTGGAAAATATTTTTGATCTGAGTAATGATACTCTAGGAAAATCTTTCAAATAAAGACAATTATACATAAATTATGGCAATCTTACTTTATAATGGGGAACACCCACATCACTTAAAAATTTCTAAATTTATAAATGAAAGCTAAATAATTTAGTTCAAGAGTTGAAAATGATACGTTGTGCCCAGTGACTAACATGACAGTGTTAGAAACTATTTATACCTTCAATTTTCTCTTCAAAGCACACTAAGAATGGGAAAAAGCACAAAGAAATAACAAGAGGTTTCATAAAATGAGAAGCTACTTACGGTCGGCAGCTTTTCACGAGTGTTTTGAGAACATTTTCTACAGAACTGGGGGGGAAGAAAGCCATTTGATAAATTAGGTTGCTGTATTTTAAGAACACATCTAATCCAATTAATAAATATCTTGAAGATATGTTCATACGTTTAAATATTATCTGTGTACGTGCAATAACTGCTCCTCTTTCATACAGACAGAACTATTAGGATTAACTATCTAAACTCTGTAACCTACTCTTTCCTTTGCCCTCAGTTTGCTCATTCTCTGTTGTAAACCAAAGGGAAGAAAACTGGGAAAAGGACAAATCATTTTCAATCCTTACAAAGTAGGCAGCAATGACCGTACTTAACAACACATCAAGAAGTATGCTCAGCGGCTTAAAACTTCAAATACTAATTTTTATTTTAATTAAAGTGCTTTTACATGGAAACACAAGAAGCAGACAAAATCTGGTGTGCTCATATCAGCAACTGCCAGAAACTAGTTTTCTATAACCAAGTGGTGAGAATTCTATAACCCTACAAGGTTACTAACAATTATCGAAAATAGCAACAGCCATCTTTTTGACCAGCTACTTAAATATTTCTATATGGATTCATAAGAAATGTTTGCTTTAATGAAAAGGCCAATGTGTAGTCATTTAAACACACATGGACAGAATGGAATATTTAAATGAATTAGACTACTGTCAAAAGAGGTATAATGCAAATAAGCAAAACAAAGGGCACAAGGTAATTTTGGACTGGAATTTTAAAATTAATGTGTGACTATTTACAGGATGAAGTGTACAAGTAAATAAAACAAGTCCCCAAACGTCAAAGAAAAAAATTATGGGGGGAAGGGGTAACTTTCAGGCAGTGCTTCCACCTGACATTTTCTCATTAAGCTTCTTGAAATTCTTAAGTCCAGAAGTCTATCCAACTTCTCTGAAAGCTTAAGAACTAATCTATAAAGAAATTCCAAGGGGTAACACAAACCAAACTCAGCACAAGTAATCAATTATACAACCAAGAGAGAAAACTATCATTTCATTACTAGAAGCTGTAGAAATCCTCTTTAATTTCAAAACTACTCAGAAAAAAATTAACTGAAGAGGAAACCAGGCTACAACACATGAGATCATTCTAAAATAAAAAGGAGGATCATATGGCGAGAAAGACATAGAACATTTTCTTTGAGTATTAGGGAGAGATTCTACCTTCTCTCACAAAAAAAACCCTAAGCAATTGAGAAACACAGAATTATTAGTTTAGAGAGTATCTAAGTTTGCCTGGTTAAAAAAAACAGGTAAACTCTCCGACTACATTTAAACTCCCTGAAGACCACGACTATGATTTTTATTTCCGGGCATTTCCAAAGTATTTATACCAAGGCTATGGTTCATATATATTTATGCATATTTATATTTATTATTTTACAATACTCAATGGACATTTTCTATCAGAGCAACAAAAAGCACAGATCTTTGGATCTTCTTTTAGTCTCGACTGAAGAACTCCATTTAGAAATAAATTATAGCCAAGGTTTAAAGAAACACCTAGTTCCTAGTGCATCAACTTAAATGTAGATTTTAAAAAGATAATTCTAAAATGGTAAAGTGTCTGTCCAAGGAAATAAGCAGAAGATTTGTAATTCTACCAGTTCCTAAAGTTTGTGTTCATGTTAACTTTACATTTATTTTACTGTTTCTGTGGCAACTCATTTGAGAGTACAACACAGAAAACCTGTTATTTTCACTGGTAATTTTTCTATTCCACCAAACTTTCAAATAACATCAAAAATGATTCTCAAAAGCAAGTCATAAAAGCCTACATAGCTACCTGCTCTCTCCAGTTCCCTTCACTCTTCAGAAGGAGGTTAATTATAATACTTGATAGCTGTCACTTCACTTCATTAGAGGAATAGGGTATGTGGGAATGTGCTTTAGTTTCTCTAAATAAAATCAATTTCAACCCCTCTTTATATATATAAGGTCTGTGCCAATGGATTCATGCTCTTTATCCAGAAAAGGGTACAATCTCTCTAACCTGTGATATCTGTATAGTGACCTTTTGTGATTCTTGTAATCTCTCAAGATGAAGGGAACAATGTTTCTGTTTAAAAAATAAAATAAAAGGTTAAGGCTAGATGCTACTAGACTATATTTCACTAATTTTTAGAGGGAGTGAATAATCACTATGTACTTTCCCAAATGCTGGAGTTTATAATATTAAAGTGATTACAATTCAAAACACTTTTTTTTTTTTTTTAATCAAAAGGGCTCTAACAGAAGGAATAAGCTTTGGATGAGTTTTCTCATAACCTATTTTCTCTTAGAAAAAGCATGCTAAGTTGAAAAGAAAGCCATAGTATACCATGCAATGGTTCACAACTTGCGCTTTAGAGTCAGACAGATCTAAATTTGATTACCAGTTATGTCTCTTACTATCAGTTCAATATTATAGCCGCAGTTTTTCCAGCTATATAATAGTAATAATACCTACCACTCGGAAGGCTGTTATAAAAACTCAATGAGGTATTATAAAGAAAACAGTTATCTGGCCCAGAATTAAACACAAAAAGTATTAACTATAATTATTATTTCTTACTAGCCAAAACAAATTATATTTTCAATCTCCTTAAAAACTAAAATTTTGTGCTTATTTTGTTTTTACATTTACTCTACTGCCTCTTGAACAACTGTTAATTTATGATTTAGGAGACCACATCAAAATAGGAAATTCTTCCCCCAATTCCCACCCTATTTATTAGGGCAGAAAGTTAAGGTTCTGGTCCCAGTTCTTGAGCTCTTATCCCAGTTTCAACCAATGACTGTATGAATTTTCCTCTATGGACCACAATTTCCTCACTCTTTATTATTATTTATGACATTAATAAAGTTAAGTGCCAAATATGTAGCAGAGAAGCTTGAGGAAAGCCAAAAACCTTAGTTTCCAGTTACACTGGTTACTGAGATAGGGGACTTACATAAACCTAGTGGTTAAGGTTTCCTACCTCCTTGGCCTTACCTAATTATCAGAACAATATTCACTTTTAAACCAGAGAAATGTACAGCAAATGATATATTCAAGTTGAAAGTAGTGTGGAATGTCCATAGCCAGAGGTATTTTTAGCTTCACATGACAATTCTTGAACTAAAATTTAGCTTCAGAATTATCGTATTTGCTTTTTAATAAATGAACTGGGAAATTATAACACTGGCTTATTCTACACACCTCTGCCTTAACCTCCTTATAATTCAACCGTAATTGCCTATATATTTTCTTTCTTAAGAATGTACTTCCCTGGGGCACCTGAGTGGCTCAGTTGGTTGAGAGTCTGACTCTTGATTTTGGCTCAGGTCATAATCTTGAGGTTCATGGGATCGAGCCACATGTCTGACTCTGCACTGACAGCATGGAGACTGCTTGGGATCCTCTCTCCCTCACTCTCTGCTCCATCCCCACTCATGCACATGCCCTCTCTCCAAATAAATAAACTTAAAAAAAAAAAAAAGAAGAATGTACTTCACTTAACCTAAAAAACTCAGTTTTACCTGCTTTCTCTAAATCTAAACAAATACAACCACCAAACACTATTCATCTCACAGCTAATCTTTCAAAAATCTAACATTGCATAGTTTCAACACTTATTTATTTTTGGGACAGAGAGAGAGACAGAGCATGAACGGGGGAGAGGCAGAGAGAGGGAGACACAGAATCGGAAACAGGCTCCAGGCTCCGAGCCATCAGCCCAGAGCCTGATGCGGGGCTCGAACTCACGGACCGCGAGATCGTGACCTGGCTGAAGTCGGACGCTTAACCGACTGCGCCACCCAGGCGCCCCTAACATTGCATAGTTTCATGAGTCAGTACTCATTTTTCACAGCCACTTCACACAAAATGAGGGCCAAGATAATACCATAAGAAAGGTATAAATACTTAAAGAAAGAAGTCTGCCTCATGGCTAGTACTAATAAGTTGTAATAATCCTGACCACATAAGTAAAAAGAACATGCATAATTCCTGAAAGTGATGATAAGCCTAATCAGTGTGAACTAAATATTTTTAAATGCTTCTAAAGAAAAATCATTGTAACACAGATACAACTTTTGGGAACACACTATCAAAGTCATTAATAAAATAAAATCAACCATTTATTCTCTCATTTCCAAATAAAAGTAAAAATAGTATTTTTAAAAGAGCAAATAGAATATTCCTCAAATACCATGTTAATAAATCACTACATCTAGATGCCTGGGTGGCTCAGTGGGTTAAGCATCTGAGTTTTGATTTTGGCTCAGGTCATGATCTCACAGTTGTGGGATCAAGCCCCAAGCTGGGCTCCACACTGGGCATGGAGCCTGCTTAAGATTCTCTCTCTGCTCCTCCCCCACTCATGCACTCTGACTCAAATAAGTAAATGATCACTAACCTTATTAATAATTACTGCTTATTAACAAAATAACCATAAACTATTTTAAATTTCAACAGGGCCTCAAAGAAATTGCTCTCATCATTTTATTATCACGTTAAATTCTGTAGCTAGAGATCATTCTCGAGCTGCAGATAATGACTTAAGTTTATAAATATAGCCACATGTGTCAAGAAACTTCCAGCAGAGTAAGAACATGTCATTTCCATGTGTTGAAGGGGGAACAGAGGATTTAGCTGTATCTTGGGGATAAGAGCACCAAATCAAACAGTCCTTTGTCAGATTAATTGAGAAACAAAAGCCATCAAGAACAAGCACCAAAAAGGGAAATAATCAAGTTTCTTCAGAAGCAGATTAATATGAAAAATGAAAATATTTAGGGACGCCTAGGTGGCTCAGTCAGTTGAGCATCTGACTCTTGATTTCAGCTCAGGTCATGATCTCACAGTTCATGAGATCCAGCCCCTCTGGGATCTGTGCTGATAACTCAGAGAGCCTGCTTGGGATTCTCTCTCTTCCTCTCTTTCTGCTCTTCCCCCTTCCCCCTGCCTCCATGCGCTCTCTTTCTCTCTCAAATAAACTTTAAAAAACATACTAAAAAAAAGGAAATGTTTAATACTCTACGATCCCCTTAGAGAATGATCTATATGAAAGAAAAATAGATCTTAAAAATATATTTTGAAAAAAGTAAATGAGTTATCTAGGCCCAAACTGCTCATGATGCAAATATGTAAGCCTTTTAACACTGAACAACTCACAAAAATCAAACTGATGGTGACAAGACTAAACAAATTTACACACATGTATCTACTCAAATATGAATTGTCTGTGCCCATTTGTAAAAGCTGATTTATGCATAATTCCTCCATACCTTGTTAGTAGTAACAGCCTTTATTAGTAACTTGCAAGATGCTACCCCAATTAAGTGTGGGGGACATTATTTTATAAAACTAGGCCCCTAAGGTTCAAATGCTTCTTTTGTAATATAATCATTAAGTGATTCTTACATTACTATTATCAAGTTCAAACTGCCGAATTCCTTTCCAATTTTGATTTATCAAATAACAAAATCCTACAATTTGTTTCTCCAGTAGAAATGAGAAACAGAGAAGAATGAAAATGGTCTCTTGCCCCTGAAGCATAAAGGCAGAACAACAGAAGGAATAAAGGGAGAGTCGAAGAGAAGAGGAGGGAGAAAGATAAGGGAAAAGGGGAAGGGAAAGAAGAAAGCTGAATAATCCTTGCTCCAAAAAATAGAACCCGCTTTTAAAATCTTATTGACATGCGTGGCACCCTTAGCAGTAGTTTCAATAAAGAAAAACACATAAGGCACATGAGTTTAAGACCTGAAAGACAGTTAACAAATGAAGCAACCTTTCACTTTTGATTATAAAAATAGTATTCTAAAAATAGTATGAACACATGCAGTCAGCTGACAAAACTGTTTCAAAATGAGTCAGAATACAGCTAAGATGAAAATACTCAAAGCAAAAATACCAATTCCAAAAGCATGCCATATTAAAGGGTTTTCAGGGGTTTTCTGAAATAAAATGTTTGTGAAGTCATAACATTATCCCTGGACTATAAACACTTGCTATACTAGTACACTGAACAGAAGCTTAAGAAAAAAAACGGAATTTTAAAATGTTTTAAATGATTCCCTATTAGAAATCCAGAGGACATAGAACAGCTCTAAGAAGCAGAAACTAAAAAGTAGTGCTGTATAGTTCTCCAACTGGTTTCTCTAATATTTCTGCCTAAGAACTAAGACTACTAGATTTCTGATTTTAAGATTAAGGCAAGTGTGACGAACAAAGTCCAAGAACCAAAGAGGTTGATAATCCTTCAAAGGTGAGGTTTTATAACTATATAGGTATATAGGTATATAGGTATTCCTTTCAAAAGGTGGTAAATATCTGATGGTAACAGTAAAAAGATTATAGAAAGTTGGAGAAAGTGAATAAAGAATTATAGTCCTGAAAAGTGTTTTAAGTACAATTCCTTCTACTTTTCTTACAGAGACATTAGGTTTCTAATTTTGTCCTACAGTTGCCTCTCACCAAGCAAAATCCCTCTCAAAAGTGGTTCCAGATCCTTAGTATTCTTGTGATCCCTTTAAATTGGAACAACACATTACCATTTTTAAAAAGTGTCTGCATCACAGAGCTGCACTTCACAATGTGTACTCCAGGGGCGCCTGGGTGACTCAGTCGGTTGAGTGTCTGACTTCAGCTTGGGTCATGATCTCACAGTCCGTGGGCTCGAGGTCCGTATCGGGCTCTGTGCTGACAGCTCAGAGCCTGGAGCCTGCTTCAGGTTCTTTGTCTCCCTCTCTCTGCCCATCTCCTACTCCCGCTATGTCTCTCTCTTTCAAAAATAAAAAAACATCGGGGGGAAAAAAAAAAAAAGAAAGCACAATATGTACTCCATTCAATGGCACACACAGCCCCTGGGTGTGAGCAATCCAAACCACAGAACAAATATGGTTCATCTTCCAGGGGCATCAATTTTAGTCAAGATATAGATTGGAGGAATTTTTACTTATGAAAATACTACTTTTTAAAAATGATTCTAATTTTATGTAATCTCTACACCCAACATGGGGTTCAGACTCACAACCCTGAGACCAAGAGTCACATGTTCTACTGACTGAGCCAGCCAGGTGCCCCTGAAAACATTATTTATAAGCCTAATACCAATATCAATGTTTAAAATAACATGTGAAATTTCCAAGAAATTTCTCACACTAGACCACTTTAAGAGACACCTCAAAGCCTCAAGGAAAGAGGAGGTATTAAGTGGACAGTTTGAAAAGTACTGGTCCAGGAAAAAAAATACTGGTTTGGAAACTAAAAAACCGGGATTTTTTTTTTTTTAAGTTTATTTATTTATTTTGAGAGAGACTGAGCCAGAGAGAGCAGGGGAGGGATAGAGAGAGAGGGCAGAGAGACTCCTAAGCAGGCTAAGCACTGTCAGCACAGAACCGGATGTGGGACTTCATCTCACAAACCCTGAAATCATGACCTGAGTCGAGATCAAGCATTGGACACTTAACCAACTGAGCCACCCAGTTAAAAAAAGTAAACTGTAAAGTAAAAAGTAAACTGTTTTTAACCATTAATTATTTTTTGTAAAGTTTTAACAGACACTGAATCTTCTAGGAATATAATAAACATATAAATTGAAGTAAGTATTTTGATTTCTTGAAAACTTTACCTAGGGTTATTCATTACTCCCCGCCCTCTCCCCCCAAAAATCACACTATCATAGCAATTCCAACCGCAAAACTCGATCTGCCAATGCTATACGCATGAAGAGTGAAATATGCAACTAAGATTGAAGACTATTTTAACAGTTTAGAACCAACTGTCATTACATTGGCAATTAGCAGATATAAAACATGGCATCACAGAATTTCATTAGTAATTTTGCTGTTAAAAAGCTTCATATTATCTCTCAAAAAGAAATAAACACTTTAAATGCTTATGTTATTGTCATCCTTTTTGGTATGGCACATAAAGCAATTTATGTTGCAAAAATTATATACTGACATTATTTATTAATTTACTTTAGCACTGCTTGTTAGTTTTCAATCTTACTGATACTGTCACTGGAAGCCCACTGCACAAATTCTCTATGGCTTATCAATATTTCTTTTCCCAATTCATCCTTTGCCTCTATTTCTTTCAAATGTAATAATGTTCAAGAATAATGTTTTGTGATACCAAATAACTACACTATTCCACATCATTACATAAAGAATTATTGTGACACTATATAATAAGGCCAGCTTATCTGTAAGAATATCATGCTTTCTTTTTCCCCAGCTCAGTACTATGAAATTAAAGCTACTTCTCTCTTGCCATATTTAAGTAAGTCCTATTTGTTATTCTTTATCCTAGTGCTAGTTTTTACTTTAATGTCCATTCATAATGCTCCTCTTTTATTCTCTTGTACTTCTTATACAAAATGTTTTGATGTTCTTGCTTTTAAATTCAAACTTACTCATTATAAGTAGGTGCAAAATCTCAATACTATATTGTGTCTTTTCGTGTAATATTGCATGCATATTCAAAACACATATTGTTTTATAATAAACTACCTTCCCATTATGGGAATCATTTTATGGTTAACAAATTATTTATATTGATTTTTGTCACTGAGTACAGATAAAGAGTATAGGTAAGTCATATTACTTATGAATTTCATTTTAGAATAGTTAACTACAGAATACAAAAGTGGATGCTGCCTGCTTTAAACCAAGCAAAGATTTCAACAAATACGTGATGTTTCTTCAAAAGACCAAGAACACTCATGGTGAAACTTCTTTTTTTAAGTTTATTTATTTATTTTGAGAGAGAGTGCACGCAAACAGAGGAGCGCAGAAAGAGGAAGAAAGAGCGAGTCCCAAGCAGGCTCCACATTATCAGCACAGAGCACGATGCAGGGCTTGAACTCACAAACCGTGAGGTCGTGACCTGAGCCAAAACCAAGAGTTGGGTGCTTAAAACGACTGAGCCACCCATACAGCCCTCATGGTGAAACTTTTAAGGAAGAAGGTTTCCATGAGAGCAAAGATGATGGGAAGATTCAGGAAAAGACATGGTAATAATAAGTACAGTATCAAGATGCAGGGGAGGAACTATAAGCACTGACTGACACTAAGTGTGATAAGTTCTGACAAAACTTCCAGGAAAGCAAGCCATAGATAAGTATTAGCGACCACACAAGACTTAAAAGGAAGCAGCTGTCTTTGAAAAGGTACACCTCAGGGCAGGAAGTACTTACTGCAGGAAGGACTTACTGAAGAATTTTTTTTTTTAATGTTTATTTATTTTTGTGAGAAAGAGCACAAGCAGGGGAGAGGCAGAGAGAGAGAAAGAGGGAGACACAATCTGAAGCAAGCTCCAGGCTCCAAGCTGTCAGCACAGAGCCGGATGCAGGGCTTGAATCCACAAACCATGACATTATGACTTGAGCCAAAGTTGGATGCTTAACTGAGTCACCCAGGAGCCAGAAGAAAGAATTACTGAAGAAATAAATAGCCTTTTCTCCTCTATCATTTACCAAAGATTTTTCTGAGGCAGCCGAAAAATCAGCCTGAAAATTTTCAAAAAGATAACTGATTTTGAACATCATTTAAAGTTCCCTGAAATTGCTGATTCTAGTGAAAGCCTAAATGGCCTCATATTTTAAGAAGACCCAGTCAATCTAGTCCGTGCCATATTTCCTCCAGCAGAAATACTCAAAAGGAACCTTTATAACAAAGCTTTTATGCTAAATTTTGGGTTTTCATAATAAATATTTATAAAAATATATTTGAATGATGTACCACTTAGTTTCATAGTGAATTCTGTTCATTTTATGGTTGAAATGGGTTTCCTTGTTTTAACCCATGAAATCTTTAGGAAAGAAATGATGTCTTACCACTCTGTTTGTGACCACCGTCCAAAAACCAATTAGGGCCTAAGTTCAGGATCACCTATAGTCATTTTTCAAAACTTCTTTTCATTTACATCATTTCGCTATTTAATTATGACCTGAAAATCTTTTAAAATCTACCATCTGTGGTCATTTTTCAGAAAATTCTATGTAAGGGTGTAACAAAGACTGCTGAGTGGTGAAGCTGAGTGGTGGATTAAATGAACTGAAAGGGGGAGACTATAAGAAGTCATGAAATAATGAAAACATGCCTAGAATTGAGAGAGAAACAACAGAAACAAATCTTTAAAGACTTAATTTATAAAAAAGAAAGAGGAAAATAATACAAGTGTATAAAATGGTGTTCTTCCGGAAATGAGTACATATGTGCATGACAAACAGTAGAGAAAAAATAAATTGAAGAAAACTGTAGAAATTTTCCTAAAAAATAAACCTCAATCACAAATAGTTTGAGTACTTTAAGCCAAACATGCTAAGACTGAGAAAAGAGCTAGATCAAATCTAAAATCACTATTAATTAACCAAAAAGGACAGATCATCATATTGTACTCCATAAATTCAGAATAAAATACAGAACACACCAAAATTAGAGATCTGGAAGAGCTAGGAGGCATGTACAAGAAGGCAGAATTAGTCAGAGGTTCATAATCCTCGTATGTCTAAATCAAGAAGTCGTGCATCCGAATAGCTTACATTCATGAACAGTCACTGAAACTAATGGTTCTCTAATTGTGATGTGGGTGTCTCCTGGAATATGCCAACCTTCTCTTCTCAAGGCATTTGTTTTATCTGCAGTATTAAAATACGTGTGGATATATAATAAAGAATACCAAATGTGTAGTACTTTCAATGACAAAATTCAAGATTTCAAACAAAAATCTGTTTTCTTTGCTCAGCATGGTAATATTAGTGATCAGATATCCTGGTGGGAAATTCATAACTGCAACTTCAGATATAGTTTAAAGAAGGCAATAAATTGTTTTAGGAGTTAAGTTTCACAGTAATGAGCACATTGAAATGTGTATTTGCTTATCTCAAATAACCCAATTATTTATCAATTATGACCAAATCCTAAAAGGCCCAAGTGCTCCCAAAGAAGTACTTGAAGGAAATACTTACTTAGGAAACCAATTTAATCCCAGGTGCTCTGTCTTGGAATATAATATTCTTTCCACCATGTCATAAAGTGGTCTCCAAGGTAACTCCAAATCATCTCTTGAAAGAAGTTCTTTTTTCCTAATTAAAAAAAAAAAAAGTAAACATATATGCATATATTCACGTGCAGTTGTTTGTATATTACCGCTACACAAGGACGACAGTTGTTAAATGTTGCTGTCATCCTGGTGGGCCTTGCTTTTCCCCATCCATGGCAACTCATTGGTAGAATGCAGCAGTAGGAAGAACAATGCACCAGATTCTTACTGCTGCTCACATCTCAAAGAGCACCAGGTAAAAAGGGGCATTTACATTTGTGCCCCCATTATTGCCAAAGAATTTCTTATTTTTCCATGTCATTGATGGAGTACTTAATGTTTCCAGCATTGTTCTGGGTTTCCAGGAATAAGAAAAGAATAAATGATCCATGTCTTCTCAAGGATCTTACAACATATATCAGAGAACTAGTTTAAACAAACATCAGGTAACATATAGTTCAGTGTCTGCTACAAAACAGAAGGCTTCATCGAGGAGATGGAATTTTAATTAATTAACACATATAGCTTAAACTTATGATAGAGTTTTCTGCAATCTTTTTGTTAACTGGAAATTTGGGACTTGGGTCTTCTTACCAAAGAACACTTAGCTCTCATTCCCTAAAACCTTGAAGAAACAAACCAAAAAATGTTAGCAGAAACCATAGGAAATTTACTTACTTTAACAAGTTGATCAAGAGACGGGCAAATCCCTGCATCATGCTGATTTCCAGTTTTGGAATTGATACCAGCTCATACAATAACTTGATAAAAAGAACATGATCTTCTTTGCTAAATTTTCTCCCATAAAGTCGAATATATCTGCAAAAAAAAAAAAAAAAATCAATACAGCCTTCAAAAATAAGTATGGTGACACATCCACATTCACAGTAGCATTTTTCATAATAGTCAAAGTGTAGAAACAATGTAAATGTCCACTGATGGATGAATAAATAAGAATAATGTGGAATACACACGCGTACACACACAATGGATTATAAAGCCTTTTAAAAAGAGATTTCTGTCATATGCTACAACATGGAGGAACCTTGAGGACATTGTGCTAAGTAAAATTAGCCAATCATAAAAGACAAACGCTGCATGATTCCACATATATGCAGTATCTAAAACAATGAAACTCACTGAAACAAACAGAATGGTAGTTGCCAGGAACAAGTGGAGGTGGGGCACACAGGGAAATGGAGTTATTCAGTGGGTACAGGAGACATGATGAAAAAGTTCTGGAGATCCGTTGTACAACAACGTACATATAGTTAATGATACTGAACTATATACTTAAAAACTGTTAAGAGGATAAAATTATCTCTTTTTGCCACAATAAAGAAAATATGTGGGGCGCCTGGGTGGCTCAGCCAGTTAAACGTTCGACTTTGGCTCAGTTCATGATCTCATAGTTTGTGGGTTCAAGCCCTGTGTTGGGCTCTGTGCTGACAGTGCAGACCTGTTTGGGATTCTCTCTTTCCCTCTCTATGCCCCTCCTTGACTCAGGCTTTCTCTCGCTCTCAAAATAAACTAAAAAAAAAAAAAATATATATATATATATATATAATATATATATATAGTGATACCTTAATTTCAAATGTCCTTGATGTTAAGCATCTTATACTTACTGTTATGTAGGAAGAATTATTCTGTATTTAATTAAGAGACTACCCAATAATAATTAACAAAAGGCTTATAATGATAACTGAATTCTCATCAACATTCAATGACCAATTAAAAACACTGCTGTCTTATTGTTGTTTGTTCTTAACTGGCCTGTGATCATAAGTAACCTTGAAAGGAGTTTCTCTGTCCCCTTCCCTTTATTAAGCAAGGGCACATTCAAGAGAATCATCAGTTTATAACTCCTTAAAGTATTTAAAAACAGCATATCGCAATATAAAAAATAGAACAAGAGAGTACAGATAATAGAAGTTTACTGTTTAACCACAGAATCTTTGAAGAATACATAATAGTTTGCTTAGAATCCTGTAACAATACAGCAAGTTACATAACTTACACTATGTGTTCCTGAGTTAACTCATAATTATAATAAAATTAAGTTACTACCCAAAATAATACAGTATTTTACCTCAAAGTTACACATTTTCAGTACTTTTAACTTTAGGGAACCAAGGCCATCAAAAGCATCAACTACAAGCAAATTTAAGGAAAAAGCATCCCCAAAAGGAAGGATGACTACAGAATATTTTAGGGATGCCTAAGTAACAAAAACTTAAGTAATCAAAAACTTACTTAGAACAAATGACTGGACACTTAAAAATCATAAAATCCTTTGAGGAAGACCACTTTACAGACAAATATATAAATGAACAGAAAACATGACATTAATACTCCTTATATGATCTCTAGCACTTCTCTGATAGCTAAGATCAAATTGAACTTACACTTAACTTCTAAAATTAGGATATCTAGGGAAGGAAAAATAAGATAAAAACAGGGAGGAAAACCATAATACACTCTTAAATACAGAAAACTAGGGTTGCTGGAGGGAAGGGGAGTGGGTTGATGGCCTAAATGGATGATAGGTACTAAGGAGGGAACTTGTTGGGATGAGCAATGAGTGTTATATGTAAGTGATGAATCACTAAATTCTATTCCTGAAATCATTATTATGCTTTATGTCAACTAACTTGGATTTAAATAAAATTTAATATATAAAATAAAATAAAATAAAATATCTAACTGCTTTTCTCTCCCAGAAATTCCTCAAAATTCTTGGTCCACTAAAAACACACTTTTTCATTTTCTCAGACTATTGTGTATTTATTTATTCATTCAGCTCTTTTCTGTTGTTTCAAGGTATAATCCCGTGATTTCACCTTAGTACTCTGTTGATCAGATAGTATGGGACGCAGAGCAATGAGACCTGAGATACTGTTTTGCCTCTACCAGTAATTACTGTGCAAGTTTCTTAACCACACTGGACTGGTAAACAGATTAGTAAAGGCAATATCTAAAAACCCTAAGCCTGGGGCTACCTGAGATACTTCAAAGCTGAATAAACATGGTATAACCTCCTGCAGCCTCCCTCAATGTCACTTTAAATTTTGGAGTGAAAGGCAAAATCAATTAAATGCTACTTTCAAATGAAAGCTATATTCCTAAATATATTCCTAAAGCAGCACACACAGAAGAGTTCAAAGACGTCCCTTGCTTTCAGTGGCTACTTCAGGTCTGGCCAGGACGCTAGATACCCCTGAGGTCCTGCATTCACTCTCCTCTGAGGCTAGGATACTTCTGTGGAAAAATTGGGAAATACTGCCCTAAGTCACTGAAAGAAGTTAGCTACAGCCCACTGCATTTACCGCAGTAGAAAGACAACTATGTGCTTATTAACATTAGGAACGTAAAATTCAGAGTCCCAAATTCAATATGCTGAAAAGAGACAAACAGGGGGATTCCTAGAGGAGGTAGAACTGCTGACAAAACGAGAGATGTTAGGGGGATTACTCAGAAAGAAACCTTTTATTTTCCCTGTCAACCAGGAAATAGTTCTTGTCAGCCAGAAAATGGTTCTTGTCTCAGCATTTTTCAAAATGCAGTCCAAGAAAATTTCTTCTGAAGAACACAAGAAGTACTACATGAAAATTAATAACTGGTATTCATTAAAATTGAGAAATTCTATTCACAATAAAACACTATTAAAAGTGAAAAGCCCAATGAAATATTTGGAATACATACATCTGACAAAGTATTCATATCCAAATTACATGAGAACTCCTTCAAATCAGAAAGAAAAAGACACAACCCAATAAAAAAGGCAGAAGACTTGGGTTGGCGCTTCTCAGAAGACAACATCCAGACGACTAATAAGCAAATGTAAAGGTACTCAACACCCTTACTCCTCAGTAAAAGTAAATTAAAACCACAGTAAGGTACCACTACACCCACCAGACTGGCTAAAATTAAAAAGCCTAATAATATCTGGTTTGGGTGAGAATGTGGAACAACCGGACCTTTCATATGTTACTGGTGGGTGTATAAAATGGTACAGCCACCCCCAAAAAATTGCCTGACATTACTTAGTTTTCTTACACATTAGATTGTTTAAAATATATACTCCTGACTTCCATCTTAAATCTAGTCCATTAAATATACAGGAGTGTGAAATGCAATAAAACTGTAAGAAAAAAAGAAAAAAAAAAGGAAAGGAAATTTAGTTGGTTTTTCTGTGTATTTATGTTCAAAAATCCTACTTTAGACCATATTAAGAGATGGTCTATTCTTTTTCCAATTAATTTTCACATTAAATTTTAGAACTAAAAATTACTATTAGATGTCTCAAAATAGTTGAAAACCTTGGTAACAGTCAAGATTAATCTTTTGAACAGAATATTTTTTAAACTATCCAGAATATACAGATGACAAGTCATTATGTTCCACCCTCTCACAGTGGCGGGGGGGGGGACAGTTAAAGATAATACAAAAGTACTTCAAAAAATTTTTTTTTTTTAGAGAGAATGTGTAAGCAGGGGGGAGGGGTGGGGGGAGAGAAAAAATCTTAAGCAGGCTCCATGCTCAGCGCAGAGCCTGACACAGGGCTCAATCCCAGGACCCTGGGATTGTGACCTAAGCCAAAATCAAGAGTCTCAACAGACTCAGCTACTCAACAAGTAGCTCAACAGACTAAGCTACTCAGGTACCCCACAAACACATTTTTTAACTGCTTCCTCCTCACAATCTTATAGTGTATAAATCAAATGCTTTAATTTTTAATCTTGAGTAAAGAAAGACAGCAGCATACCAGGAAGAGTAATTAATAAGATGTTCAATACTATCAAAGTTTTTTTCTACTATACATCCTGAAGATAGTATAAATATAAAATTATACATTATTGAAATGAACTAAGATTCAGAGGTTGCTAGGCGCTAAAAATACTCATTTTCAATACAAGTTTTGTCATTCACTAGTTATTTTTCTTCAAGGCAATCACTGGGTTTCTAAGATTCTAACTACATCTACCTATCAAGTGAAATTAACATCATTTCAGAGCAACATTAAGACTATTTGTAATTATAGGGACATCTGGGTGGCTCAGTTGGTTAAGCGGTCGACATCAGCTCAGGTCATGATCTCACAGCTCATGAGTTTGAGCCCTGCATCAGGCTCTGTGCTGACAGCTCAGAGCCTGGAGCCTGCATTGGATTCTGTGTCTCCCTCTCTCTCTGTCCCTCCCCCACTTGTGCTCTGTTTCTCTCTCTCTCAAAAATAAATAAACGTTAAAAAAAATTTTTTTTAAAAGACTATTTGTAATTATAAAACACGTGAGACATTCAGCAATAACATTTAACCTTAAATAAATGCTTTATTTCAGGAAGTCCTCCTCAAAAGGCAAAAAATGGAATTTTAACTTTAAAATTTAAAGGCCAGAGTTTAACTATGTTCATTTAGAACACTTAAAAGTATTTATGGATAACTTTTTAAAAATCCTACATCTAGCAATATATCCTAAGTAAAAATCCAGAATATCATAGTCAAAATACCAAAGTTTTTCTATGTACACCTGCAATAATCTTCCTGGAAAAAAAACCCCAAAACTGGAAATCCAACATAAGAGAACAGTTTGTTAAATTTAGTGGATGTGAAATGAAATGTCATATAAAAAAAGCAGGATACAAAATACATATGAATACAACTAAATAAAAACATATAATCATACGTTAAGATGAAAAGATAAACACTATAGCATGTTACCTCTGAGTGGTACAACTGAGTGGTTTTCATGTTCTTCTATATACCTTTGTTTATTCAAACTTTATAAAATAAAAAGGCATTATTTTTATAATTAACATGTCAAAACATTTCATATCAAATTTCTGTTATAAAATACAATGTTTAAAATCAGGCAATCAATATTTCTGCATTTCTACATTTTTCTTAATAAAAACAGCCCTCTTATCAAAGACTTAATATTAAAGTCCTACTGAAAAATTTTTTTAATGTTTGTTTATTTTTGAGAGAGACAAAATATGAGCTGGGGAGGGGCAAAGAGAGAGACAAAGAATCAGAAGCAGGCTCCAGGCTCTGAGCTGTCAGCATAGATGCGGGACTGGAACTCAAATGGTGCAATCATGACCTGAGGTGAAGTCGGATGCCTAACCCAGGTGCCCCTTAAAGCCTTATCTAAAAGAGAACAGGAGTCAAATTGTACAGTTCTCAATAGCCAAAAAATGTCACCAGAGAGCATGAATCAGGATAATTAACTACCATGAATGTTTAAATATAATGATACTAAAAATATAAATACAAACAAAAGAAAATTCAGAGCGTTTGAAGAATGCTAGGGAACAAAATCATTATCTTAAAAGCTGGTAAATGAAGAGAACCAATGTCACATTTATCCTGGTTCCTATAGGAATTGCACCGCAGGGTAAACAATAGTTCAGGAGGAAAAGTTCTTTTGAGAAATTCAGCTAATAAGCATTTTGCATTCTTTAAAGAATGTAGGATGGTTACTAACATCACAAAAAGAAAACCAGGGATTATGCATCTCCTGAAAAAAGTATACAATACACCTACTACCTAGTCTTGAAGAGGAAAATAAAACTTTAAGTGCTGAAGAGCAGCAACAAAATCAATGACTGGATGTCTTTAACATCTCAATCAGACTTTGAATGTAATTAAAATCATGTAATTAATAAAGCTGACTTTTAAAGACAAATAAAAATTGTGAGATTACAGAAACTGTGCCCTCTTTTCCCTCTCTGTGGAACACTTATAGAACTGGTCATAAACTAGGCCACAAAGAAAAACTCACTTAATTCTAATATGGACATTATTCTGGCCAAATAGTCTGATTATAATAAAATATAAATTAGAAAATACTAGCAAAGTGTTTGAAACCAAATTACTTAAAAACACGCAGTCTTAAAGGTTAATATCAGACTTGAGGCATGCTGCCCTCTCTAAGAGGCTCTTCCTTTAAAAGCAAAAAACTTTTTTTTTTCTTTTTGCAAAAAACCACCTTTAAAAGTCTAAAACATTTAAAACCAGACAGATTCAGGGCAATAATGACTATTCTTACTATTATTATTTAGCATTATTCTGAATGTAGAGATTAAAAAAGTAACCTAGGAAACACAAATAGGGGCAACTGTTTCAGGAACAGCAGAAGAGAATATTGTCAATACTAGGATTTTCCCCAAGACATCCAAAACTAGCAACAAAAAACTACTTTTACACTACATAAGAAAATCCACAGAATATGTCTTTTGAAATCAGTAGCCTTCCTGTATGGCACCCAGATTAAAAATAATGATGAATGAAGGAAAACTGTTCCATTCTCATAATATCAACAAAAAGATTCATTAGAAATTTCTCTAAAAGAAATGTGCAAGAAGTACATTCTAAAACAATAAAACTGTACTAAAATGTAAAATATCTGAATAAATGATGACACATAAGAATTTTCTAAACTATGTCTTAATACCCGACAGCTAGGACTAACTGACAAGTATTTTGAAGCAAATAAAATAACCATGACCAATGAAATACCTGAAACATTCTTCCCTCTAACCAGAAAACAAAATAATACAAAAAAACCCAACCTCCCTCCCCACTTTACTATCTTCTGTTCCTAAGACAGCATCAAATTGAAAAAAAATAAAAAAGGCAAAATTTGCAGAGAACACTAGAGGATCAGGAATTTATTACTCTGACTTTATTCCAGGACTAAGTCTTTCATCATTACGTATAATATTAAAAATGCAGATATAGTTTCTCATTGGTAGGAACAGTGAGTGAACAGAAAAAATAAAGAGTTTTCTCAGAAATCCACCTCTCCTTCTCTTTTCACTCAACTACCCATGTATTCAAAAAGCATTTCTAGAGCAAAAGACATACACAGGACAAGAATATGATTCATATACTTTGTTCCTTTACACTATGAACTCACAATCAGATGTGAGGAAACACATACTGGAAAACTATACAGAAGGGGGGGGAAAATGAAGTAGTATTAGAGTTTTGTGATTTTTTTTTTTTAAGCCAATGTTTCATCACATTTAAGTGACCACGGATGTGAATCTTCAAAGATTGGAAAGCTGTCATCACTGTAAATAAGCAACCCAAGGTCAAGAAAATATGAGCATTTGGGGAAAGAGGCAGGAAGAGGCACAAGAGATGGCTCTAGGGAGAGGAACAGAGCCAAGAACAGCATACTGTGGCAAAAAGACACAACCAAGAGAATGTTCCTTATTCTCCCATTTCACTTCCAGAGAGGTCAAGCTGAGGATCAAGAAAAGGGATACACTATCAGAAACAAACAACAATAAAGGATATCAATTCCAAGTGTCTGCTGATAAGGAAGAAAGGCAAATTAGGTGTTATCTAAAGTAGAGAATACCTTACATTTCCATGCTCTAGATTGCTTTGCAACTCCCAACATTATCTATTCTGAATAGACGAATAGTTACTGATTTCAACACAGTAGCCAAGCCAGCAGGAACAGCATGATTTTACAAGTTTGCAGAGAATTCAAACTGCTCCAGGTCAGTCCCTAGGGCAAGTCATTTAATTCCTGTATTAGTAAAACCTGGATTTCCTCACAAGGCTATGGTGATAGGTAATTGATTAATGTACAAGGAAGTCATTCTGACTTAACTGATCTACAATGGAGACCCAGGTACCAGTTGTTCTACTACATTTGAGAACCACTCACTGCACCTTAGCAGACTGACTGGAGCACAATGTATGGCTTAAAATATATTTCAATCATTAAAAACATAATACTAATATAATCTGTTTCAATTAATGAGGCTACATACATCTTAGGATATTTGTTTACTACATAATTATTTGTTCATATTCAAAGGATAGCCTGTCTATCCTTTAAGACTTCTTTTCATGAAGTGCTCCTTCATTCCCAACCAAAAGTGCTATCTCTGTTCTCTGTCCCTTAATAGCTTGTACCAAACCTATTTTCCACACTTTACTTCTTAGAGTAGTTATATATGTGTTTCTTTATTCATTATTGTATTTCTGGCTCCTATACATATATCATATATAACCTTCAACTCTAACCAAAGAATGAAACAAGACAGACATTCTGAAAAACATTTCTTTGACTCAAGATATGAATATATCTTGAGAAATATACTGGCTTATGTAACTAAAAACAGCTCACTAGAGCTAATCTATTTTTGAAAAGAAAAAATACACTTCAAACAATAAATATTTTACCTAATTAAGCAAAATGACTTTGAAACATTGAGTAGGTTTCCAAAACACACTAAAAAACAGGCCTATTATCTTTATCAAGTATAGTACTTCTGATGGATGGAAGGTTTTAAATGGACAAGAAAAGCTGAAGTATACATTTCTCTTTATCCCCATCTATACGCCAGGCTAAACAATAGTCACTCAAGTTTCAGCAGATTGTATTTCGCAGTTATATTCTTTGTGATATATTAAAATTGACAACTTCTGGAATAGTATAGTCATCCACTATTAATACCTAATAATGATGCCTCTATTCTTTTCCCAGTTGCTTCTCTCTGGAGGCATGGATAAGGAGCATTCATATGTTGAAAGACTTTATTGAACATTTAAGAGCCAGACATGGCAACAGGGAATGGAAACATTAAAGTAACAAATGGTCTTGGAGCATACAGCCTAGAAGGAGACAGACAACTGATTATTTCAATATGATGCTCTGAATATAGACTTTACCAGTTATATGGTTAATTTGCTCATATCTCTGTTCCCCCACATTAAAAAGCTTTTTCAAAATTCCTCCTTATCTAACCAAATCCCACCTCAATGTTCAGGTGCACTTCCCCTTTCCCAGGTATACAGCCTGGGGGTTTCTTTCCTCTAGAACACAGGGTTAAGAGCAAGAGCCCTGTGGTCTTCAGGCAAACCAGCCAATATATTACCTCACTAAGCCTCATTTCTTCAAAGGTAAAACTGGGGTAACAAACATACCTACAATTCATAGGGCTGTTTGTGAAAATTAAATGAAAAAATGAATGTAAAGTTATTAGCATAGTGCTGGCACGTTCTGAGGCCTCAATATATGATAGGTAGTATCTGTACCTCTCATTCAACAATCTATTAATTAATGCTCTCTTGTAAGATCCCTCAGTTTAATTTTTGAACTGTTGTAACTTTCCATTTTCTTCCCTTATACCTTTATAGCTCAAGGTGTAGTTGTTGATGATACGACCTGAATCACAGAAAGAAACCTGTAAAATTAATAGCTTTCATATTTTGGGGGCCACAACCTGCCATCACCTATAATCCATGATATACACGTAAACATATATATATAACAAATTAAGGTCATGAACATTCACCTTTATTCCTCTAAATTTACACTAATAATTCTAATGCAGTTCACTAGAAAAGAAACAAAACGGCCCAAAACAACAACAAAAAACCAAAAAACTGGTAAGACCTAAATTGATTTCACAACTCTATGGTTATAACCCACAAGTGAAAAATTCTCTATAAGCATTAATAAATCAAAATGTAGATTTAAAAAATTGTGATACCATACAAACTAAAAAAAAGCCCACAAAGTGAAAACCTTTTAAGATATTTGTTTATGTAATTATAATTTAAAAAGAACTATCACATTTTAAATAATTCCTGAATTTGTTAAATAACTTTTTTCCTGCCATACACAAAATAGGGACCTCTGCTTGACACATGTTGACAGAAATTTGACAACATCTTATTTATTGGTATCTCTGGAAGTAACCCATTTTCCCTCAAAAGAGAAACTATTCTGACTAAACTCTTCAGGAATCTGGGGTGCCTGGGTGGCTGAGTCAACTGAGCAACCGACTCCTGATTTCAGCTCAGGTCAAGATCCCAGGGTCATGGGATCAAACCCCACATCGGGCTTCAAGCTGAGCGTGGAACTAAGATTCTCTCTCCCTCCCTCAGACCCTCTCCCCCACTTGTGCACGCTCTGTCTCTCTAAAAAAATTAAAAACATAAAAAACACTCTTTAGGAATCAGCCTAAAATATAAACACTCAACTGCAAAAGCTTGCGTTCACAAAATTTCTTACTCTAAAAACTTCTACTCTATTCTTGGCTTAAAAAAAAATTTGTCAGGGGCATCTGGGTGGCTCAGTCAACTGGGTGGCCGACTTCAGCTCAGGTCATTATCTCACGCTTTGTGGGTTCAAGCCCCACATGGAGCTCTGTGCTGACAGCTCAGAACCTGGAGCCTGCTTCAGATTCTGTGACTCTCTCTCTCTCTGCCCCATACCGTGTTCGTGCTCTGTCTCCCTCTCAGAAATCAATAAACATTAAAAAAAATTTCTTTAGGGGCGCCTGGGTGGCTCAGTCGGCTAAGCGTCCGACTTCAGCTCAGCTCATGATCTCGCAGTTCGTGGGTTTGAGCCCCACGTCGGGCTCTGTGCTGACAGCTCAGAGCCTGGAGCCTGTTTCAGATTCTGTGTCTCCTTCTCTCTCTGACCCTCCTCCATTCATGCTCTATCTCTCTCTGTCTCAAAAATAAATGTTAAAAAAAACAAATTTAAAAAAAAATTTTTTTTAAGAAATTTGTCAGAAAACGAGATGAAATATCTATGCTGAAAAGCCCCAAAATGTTTTAGTAAACATTCCATTTAGAGTGTCTACCATTAGGAGATTATAAACCATTTTTAAATAAATTTTCTTTAATGTTTATTTTTTTTTTGAGAGAGAGAGAGGGCGCGTGTGTGCACATGAGCGGAGGAGGGGCAGAGAGACAGGGAGACACAGAATTCAAAGCAGGCTCCAGGCTCTGAGCTGTCAGCACAGAGCCCAACATGGGGCTCAAACTCACCGACTGTGAGATCACGACCTGAGCCAAAGTCGGACACGTAACCGACTGAGCCACCCAGGTGCCCCTAAACCATTTTTTAATAATTCTTAAGTAATTTCTGCCTTATTTGAACTACAATACTATTCTCAAACCCATTTCATAGCTGAAATGGTGTTAGTTTTTTCTTGGTAAGGGAAAAGGTCTTTAGTATATTTCAATTTTTTTTTTAAAGTTTTTATTTATTTATTTTTAGTAATCTCTACCTCTAATGTAGGGCTTGAACTTACAACCCTGAGATCAGGAGTAGCATGCTCTTCCAACTGAGCCAGCCAGGGGCCCCTTCACTATATTTTTAAACTCTAAAGTTTAGGTTCTATATATTTTTTTAAATGTGTATTTATTTATTTTGAAATAGAGAGGGCGAGCATGAGCAGAGGAGGGACAGAGGGACAGGGAGAGAAAGAGAGAGAGAGAGAGAGAGAGAATGAATCCCAGGCAGGCTCCACACTGTCAGTGCAAAGTCTGACATGAGACTCAATTTCACAAACTGTGAGATCATGACCTCAGCTAAAACCAAGAGTTGGAAACTTAACCAACTGAGCCACCCAGGTACCCAGTTAGGGTCTGTGTATTCTGAAAAAAAGTCAAACCAGCCTAAAAGGTGATTACCATTACCCAAAACTATGGTTCACCTATCAAAAAACTGTATTACTGTACCCTAAATTATTTTATACTAAATATACTTTTTAAGATTCTATTTTTAATGTAATTTTTGAGAAAATGCATGCATGTGTGCATGAGCGGAGAGGGGCAGAGAGAGAGGGGAGACAGAGGATCCAAAGCTGGCTCTGTGCTGACAGCAGAGAGCCTGAGGTGGGGCTCAAACCTGCGAACCATGAGAACATGACCTGAGCTGAAATTGGGTGCTTAACCAACTGAGCCACCCAGGTACCCCAATATTTTATTTTTTTAAGTAATCTCCACACCCAACGCAGGGTTCAAACTCACAATCCCAAGCTCAAGAGTCTCATGCTTTACTGGCTGAGCCAGCCAGGTGCCCCTTAATACCAAATATTCAGGCATAAAAATTATTATAGATTTATTTTTATTTTTATTATTATTTTTCCTAATGTTTACTTTTGAGAGAAAGAGTATGCACAAGCAGAGGATGGGACAGAAAAAGAGAGGGAGACACAGAATCCAGAGCAGGCTCCAGGCTCTGAGCTGTCAGTGCAGAGCCTAACATGGGGCTCAAACCCACAAACCATTAGATCATGACCTGAGCCGAAGTTGGACACTCAACTGACTGAGCCACCCAGGCGCCCCTAGATTTATTTTTAAATGAAAGTCTCAAACTCACTGATGAAACCTATTCTCCCCGACCCCCACTTTGGATTATGAAACACACCATTCTTTTATTTAACCAAAATGCTCCTTTCCTCCACTTCTTTTATTAAATATATACTACTTTCTTTTGAATAGAGTATTAAAATAGACCTCATCCCAGGTTTGTTTTCTCCATTTGACTGTAAAAGTTTTGTAGAATTTCATAATGTTTTAGTTTACAAAGAATAAAAAAGTAAATTATAATATTATTGGGTACCTATGAATGTATACACTGCAGTACTAAATGCTGGGAGTGGAGGAAAGGTGTTAAGCATGGAGGACATTGACCTCGAGAGAGCTCACAGTAGAGGGAAAATATGCACACAGACTACAAAAGCATGAACAAGGGATCAAGAGGGAGTGTGCTAAAAGGGAAGAAATGCTGAGTGTAGGCCGAATATGGAAGTAGCCAACCTCAAGATTCCAAATGGGAATGAATATTTATAGTATGTGCTTTTAACATTCCACTGGCTGTGTCAATGAATATAAAGGTTTTGTTGTTGTTGTTTGCTTGCTGTTGCTTTTATTACCATGTTCTCAGCTTGCCATTCATACTGTATGAGATTTTGATATAATTTTCTACAAAGGTTAGAGAGAAACACAGATTTGGATTTTGTACAAAAAAGATGTGCAGTGAGAGGAAGATTCACTACAAATGAGCCTCATTTAACAGAAAAATTAACTCCCAGGTTCCACAATGAGAAAACTGGTTTGGAGGTTGTGCCCTTATTTACCACTAAATAAATAAGCACCCCTTAAAAACAAACAAGTCGCCTCCATTTCACTTAAGAACATGTCTTTCTAAGACAATTTTATAACACTGCAGCGAGACGACTTAGGAAAATTGTTTAAAAAAAATTTTTTTTTAATCTTCATTTATTTTTGAGAGAGAGACAGAGACAGAGACAGAGTGTGAGCAGGGGAGGGGCAGAGGGAGAGGGAAAGGGAGACAAAGAATTCGAAGCAGGCTCCAGGCTCTGAGGAGCCTGCCGTGGGGCTGGAACTCCCGAAACCTGAGTTCACAACCTGAGCCAAAGTCAGCTGCTCAACCGATTGAGCCACCAAGGGGGCCCTGGGAAAATTATTTTTAAATGATACATTCAGATTTCTGAAGAACAATGAATGGTTCTGTTTTACTAGATTTTTTTTTTTTTTCTAACTGCGCTTCTCAGTGCCTCCATTTAGGGCATTAAAACATAAGATTTTTTTTTAAGTAATGCACTTAGAATTCATATTTTCTTCCCCCAAATTTGTTGACGGAGCTACACCTTGCCTAGGCTGTCCTTAACGAACAAAAATGTGTGCTAAGAAAAAGAGCACACTGGAACTTCCCAAGAGGGCAGAAATCTTTCACTCACTAACATATCCCAAGTGCCAAAAACAGTGCCTGGCCCACAAAGAGCACTCAGAAAATAACTTGTTCAAAGATTCCTGCTTCTACTACTTTACATCAAACTATGTATTAGCTAATAAGAACCTCAGTGTCTTTGTTTTTAAAAGGGAGATAATTCAAGGGAGTCCTTGTTGCTCCAGGGTTGATTTTATGCCTTCGAAGTTAAGATGTCATAATACACAAATGTTCATTAATAAGCTGTATTTTAAATTTCTGTCCATGGGGTCTATTTGCAATAAGCCTTAGACAAAACAATCCAAATGGAAACTCACAAGTAAAATCACAAATTTTGCAAAGTAGAACTTCATGAGGTTGACCAAAGTGATAATGGATCATCATTCATGTTTTTAGCTTAGATAATGGCATCAGTATTGACTTTTTTGGTTTAACCCCTTTTCCCTTAGAGATACATCCTGGAAGCACTTATGAATGAAGTAATATGTTCAAAAATAATGGGGGTGGGTGGGCATGGAAGGAACATGATTGGCCATGAGTTGATAATTGGAAGATGGGGTTAGAGAACTATTCAAATCACATATATTGACAAATGAGATTCTGGCAATAACATCCTGTTAACTAGAGGAGAAAAAACTGACGAAGTGTTTTAAAAGAATGAGTAAGAGAGGTCCTTGAGGGGCACCTGATTGGCTTAGTCAGTAGAGGATGTGCCTCTTAATCTCAGGGTCATGAGTTCAGGCCCAACATTGGGCATGGAGCCTACTTAGAAAGAAAGAAAGAAAGAAAGAAAGAAAGAAAGAAAGAAAGAAAGCAAGCAAGCAAGCAAGCAACTAAAGAGGTATTTGAAAAATGGGAAGGGCTTCATATATATATGAACTTTGTGCTCAATTTTGCTTTGAACCTAAAACTGCTCTAAAAAATAGTTTGTTCATTAAAAAAAAAGGATAGTTTATTGCACTGTTACACAACTTTGTCAGAAAAATTCATATTCCCAAAATCATTTAATTCATTTACTTTGTCTTTCTATGGAAAATCAACTTTTAAATCAACTTTACAAAGAAACTTTGGTTCTTGTTTGGAGTGTTGTCACATAGTAACAATGGCAAACCTTTTCTACTACTTTCCCAACTGGTTTTCACTGATGAATGTGGTAATGTGTCAAGACTTTAAGATTTTTTACTAAAAACAGGCACTTCTATTTATTGTGTACTTTACAATTTCAACACACAAACATTAGATATCCTAAATAAGTTCATTGTGTTAATAGATAACTGAGATTCAGCAGTTAGCATTTTCCACTTTCTCCCTTAACAAAGAGATGATACAAATTTGGGTGCTCTTGTGGTCAGATTATTACTTTCCATAAAAGGAGTTCAGTGTATTTGATAATTCTTATCTTGACTAAACTTAGGTTTCCGGTGGTTATATAATCTAATTAAATACATTATGTGGTTTCAACTGGGATAATCCAATTCCTATTTTAGAAGCCTACATAATTAAACAAGGAAGTTACAGTTTAATTAGCAAATGAAATGATTTATCAATATGTCATATCATAATAATAAAACAGCACAGAAGTTAACATTTCACTCTAACAACAAAAAAAACCACATTTAAATGTGGGGGGGGGCGCCTGGGTGGCTCAGTTGATTAAGCATCTGACTTTGGCTCAGGTCATGATCTCAGGGTTCGTGAATTCGAGCCCCACGTCGGGCTCTGTGCTGACAGCTCAGAGCCTGGAGCCTGCTTTGGATTCTGTGTCTCATCCTCTCTCTGCCCATCCCCTGCTCATGCTGTGTCTGTCTCTCTCTCTCAATAATAAATAATCGTTAAAAAAAAATTAAAAATAAAACATCTTGGTAAAAACATTTAAATGTCCTTCATAATACAGTAAGCCCACATCCTTCACGAGAATCAAAATTCTGATTGAAAAAAGGAAACACTAAAGAATTACATCCACAATGTAATTATAGGTAAACTTATAGGAAATAATAGCCCATTCACTTTTTTCCTTCCTCTAGACCAACTTAAAGGAACACAGAGCTAGAAAGGCCCTTTAGCACTAACTCAGTGATTTTTGGATCCCTGAGCAGGCTTCAGGGGCTTCTATGGTCAGTGAAGTGTTAAAACGAAAAAAAAATCGTTGCAACTGCATTCTTCCCAAAGACCCCAACATTGTGTTTCTGATTTTGCTTTTCTACAACAGTCCGTGGCTAAGTTTTAAGTTTGAAAAACCACTAAGAGTCTATCACACTTTCCAAGAGGACTCTAAAGCTTCAGAGAGGTTAAGAAAGACCAAGATGATAATGTTCATGGCAAGGCCAGGTAGAGAGAAACTGACATCTTCAAACTAGACCTCCACCGCCTCACGTGAAAGGTCCAAAGGACAAAGGAAGAAAAAGTTTCAAGATTACCTTTATTCAACTCCATCATGGGCCATACCAGTTATCCACCAATACCTTTCACTTAGTGTCCAGGAGCAGTCTTTCCTGTGACCATTATTAGGTTTGAGCCTCTCTTCTCCAATTTGTTTCCTTGCTTCTTAAAAACTGTCCCTGTGATATTATGTCACACAATGTCTCTTTAACAGGCAGTTCTAATACTTTAACTTGTTCATGCAAGAGAGCTTGTATTTTATCACAGGCCAATTTTTAAAATACACAGAAATAACCTTTCTCACAGAGATACTACATAGACCCACAAGTCTTGAAATGGATGGAAACAGAATGACAATAAGTACTAAGGTGAGGTAAAAAGTAAAAAAAAAGGGAGCCTGAATATCCCCAAACCAGAACTCTATCCCACACAGACCTGTGATGCCCTGATTAGGGGTGTATACTTCTGGTCCGGGATCCAGTCCCAGTGCCTCTGAACAGCATTTACACTCTGGTCTTCTTTAGGAATGTGCTTGATCTATGCAACTATTCCCAGTGCTTTACAAGCTGCTCAAACAGTCCTTGCAGAAAGATACACATTGGCTTATTTGAGGCTCTACAGGATAAAAAATAAAATCATAAAATACCACACCAGGGCTGTCTCCCAGGAATTATTTAGTCCAACCCCTTCATTTTTTACAAGAATGCTAATATACATGAATTAAAGTCACTTTCCCACCGTCACAGAGCTACTACTGGTAGAAGTTAGATTTTGTTTTCATTACTACTTTCCATTCTTCTACAAAGTACTAAATATGATCACTGCTCAGGTAATTGCCAGCTATCATCACATGTTTTGGCATCATTTAGATGTAAACTTGTGCAACACAAGGCTTATTAAAAAACAACAAGTGCAACTATAAACAGGTCACCTTAACATGACTTAAGAGAAAAAAATACACCCAAGATCACAACATGTCCCACCAAGTTCAGAATGTCTCATACTGCAATCCTTAGAATCAGTTTGTTCCAAAATAAAATCCTGACAGCATTTCTTGCTAGTTACTTCGACATAAATGGTTTGAGTTTCATAAGCTAGTAAGCTTTTTCAACTGCAATCTTGCCCTCAACACCAAGGACTGTCTCCACTGTATTTTTAGCCATTTCCAGATAAAAGCTACATACACATAATAAGCCAAAAATAATCAAACTCTAGGTGCTAATTTGCCAAGCTTAGTAATAAGTATGTCAGAAAACAATGCTTAACTATGCCTGTGAAGATTCTAGATTCAGAAATCCAAACCAGGTAAGCATTCACACATTGGTATATATTGTGCTTCTAAAAGAAGCTGTGTCCCCCAAAATGGTTATTCTCCAGCAAATCTAGTAAGAATGATTAAAATGGGGAATTACTGGAACCGACAAATTATTTTTACTGTGCCTGAGTAAGACAAACACATAGAAGCTCACATGAAAAATTATTTGATTTCAATCAGTTATAAAACATAGAACATTGCTGTTTTGACTAAAAGTGGTTCTTTTCCCTGTTGCATTTCTTTTTTCCCAGAGTCTCCTAAGAATCCTAAATACACAAACTTCTTTACACTCTCTTCAAGAGGAGAGCTGTTAACCTTGACATTTTATGGTCACTCTTTGAAAAGGGAAAAATTAAGTGTTTAAGTTTTGCTTTTTAATTAAAAAGGTAATTATTCCCACCACCACTGAGCCAAGTGGAGATGAGAAATTTGTCAGAGGCTCCCTAATAATTGGCAGATAAGAATCATCCTGTGAGGAAATGTAGACAAGACTATTGCGTTACAAAACCCTGAGTCATCACCCAGTTCACTCAGCAGATTTGGGTAAACAGTGGATAAGTGACTTATGTCTTGTGTGTTTATCCATCCATACCCACATTCATGAACATACAATGTTACCAGATTTTGTGTACAGTTAACCAAACAAGATACAGCACAACTTTCTTAAAAAATTCTTCTCTCACAACGAAGATACCCATCTAGCAAATAAAGTGCCTAACCTTTCCCCCTCAGACCGTATTTTCACTTGCTGCCCCCCCCCCCAATTTCAGTGGCACTATAGCTTAAGGAGAGTTTGTGCAAAAAAAAAAAAAAAAAAAATAGAAACAGTAATCAAACAATAACATAACTCCTGAAACTGATTTTTAGGTCATCTATATTCATCTGAGCGACTCAAAAATTAACGCAAGCCCTGTACTAATAACGCCCTGGACAATATGACAGCTCTCTTCTATTTTCCTTAGGGTGGCACATTTCCAAAGGAAATGTCACAACTGGAGAAACATACACTTTCCCGATGTTCTAAGACTCAACATTCTCAACATTAACTGTCTAGTATACAGCTCAAGAAAGCGCTAAGAGCTGATTTTGAACCAATCTATTCAATCAAACCCACAAAGACTGAGCAGGCCCAAAAAAGCAGAACCTACAAGTTCCCTACGGCCTCCTTCCCATTCAGAAAGTTACGAGACCTGAATTGAGGGCTATAAAGAGGCGGAGACCGTAGAGGAAGAACCGGAGGAAGCACCAGGAAAAGTCGAGTTACTCCCCCATAGACGAATCCTCTCCTCCCACATCCCCCGTGGGCAAAAGTTCAGGACCCTTGGGGGACCATTCATCTCTCCCTGAGGGCCTGGTGCCCTCCGGCTCCCCAAGATGCCGTAGGTCGCAAGACAACAACCTAAACCCTTGGGGAGAAGCAGCTAGGGAGGACGTACAAGGCTGGTGAGGACAGAGGAGGTCCCGCTGTAAAGTGGCAGGGAGCGGACTTGAGTGCTTCCCAGGCTTCCTGTAGCGATTCTCCGACTACTGCTCGGAGACCACCGGAGGGTCGAGTCGGGGCAGAGCTGTGTCCAGCGGTCCGGTGTGGACAAAGAGCCGCCGCTGCCCTTGCCCCGGACGCTTTCCCACTGAGCCTTTGCCCCCCTTTGCCCACGCACCCACCCTGCAGACCCGAACACGCTTACGTGGAGAGTTTCCTGGTCCAGAAGAGGCCCCCGGGCCACAGCTCTTGGAGCTGCACGGCCCGGCCCAGGTTGCTTTTGATCTGGGCCAGCTGCAAGTCGGACTCGGCGTCCAGCCGCTCGGCATAGGGCAGCAGCTTGTTGTAGACGATCTCCTTCTGCGGGACGAAGCCCCGCGAGTCCGGGCCGGGACGCCCGCCGGGCTCCGGGGGATCCCCGCCGCCCGCCCGCTCGGCCGGCTCCATGAGCCTAGGGACACCCCCCCCACCCCCTCCCACCCTAACCCTCCCCGGCCCCCACCCCTCTCCGGGCTCCGCCTCCTCCGCGTCGTCGTCGCCCCACGGCCGTCGGCAGCCCGTAGCCCTCGGCCCGACCGCTGGGCCCCCTGCGCTGGCCGGCGCGCTGCTGATCCCCGCGCGATCCCAGTTCGTTGGCGGCGGCAGCGGCCGCTCTGCCCGCCCCGCACCGGCTCGGCTGGTGACGCTGCAGCAGCCGGGCCCGCAGGTTCCGGACGGGCCTCAAGTCACTTCCGGGGCGGGGCGGAGCGACGGCGTCGGAGGAGGTGGCGGCGGCGGCGGCGGTGGTGGCGGCGGCAGCAGGAGCCCAGCGGGCCGCGCCTTTCTCGCCGTGGGCCGGGCTCGGAGCCCCCACCCCCGGGCCTCACTGGCCGAGCTCGAGCCTGCCCCACCGGAAACACGAAGCCGAATTCCAGGCTATTGTCCTTCCTCGCCTGGGGTTGCGCGGTCCCTGTGGCTGTCCTCGGGAGCCCGTAGTCGCGGTGCTCTCCACCAAGGCGGTGGGCCTAGTCCCCCACGCCGAGTGTGTGGAAAAACCTAGGTACTCTGTATCCATCTCACTTGTTAATTATAGATTTTTTTACTCTGTCTCCTTTAAGTCCCCTCTTTCGGGTATTTTTCTGGCCGCTCTCATTCCAAAAAGGTGAATTGTTATTCAACAAATATTAATTGAACTGCTATTTTGTGTGTCAGCCGCTCCTTTTAGGCCCTTGAAATGGGAAGAGCACGTGATTTCTGCCCTCCAGGGTTTTAAAATCTACCTGAGCTTTAGTCTAGGGAACGAGCAATTACAAGACAATACTGTTAATTACTGGATAAGTACAGGATGCCTTGGGAACACCTAAAGAGAATTTCAAACTGTAGGGGTGTCAGGTAGTTTCCTAGAAGTGATAAAGTTGAGGTTTTAGGGGGTTGAGGGCAGAGTTGGTTAGGAAAAGGAGGAGAAGGTACAGCAACAGCTTAAGAGGCCACAAGCATGCACTCTAGGAATTCAAGGAAGTTCAGAATGGCTGCAGATTGCTTGCAAGAGGGGAGTGCAGGATTGAAACCTAGAAAAATGCTAGGGAGTTTTTAGAGCATTAATCCTAAAAGCAACAAAAACTCTGAAATGTTTTAAGCATAGGAGTGGTGTGATATAACTTACAGTTTCCAAGAATCATTCTGGCTTTATGTGGAGAATGGATTAAAATAGACACCACTGGAAACTGGAGGAACTCTTAAGAAGTTGTGACATAATGATGTCCTGGATGTCAGTGGAATGATTTGAGAGCTACTGCAGCAAGTAAAATGGCCTGGACTTGGTAGCTGACTGAATATGAAGAGTGAAACAATGGGAAGAGACAGGATGATTTCAGATTTGTGGTTTGGGAAGATGGATAGTAAACTCCTTCACTGAGATGGAGAACACAACAGAAACAGATTTGGAGACAGAATGCCTAAGGGATGGAAAAGTACTTTGATGTATGGATCAAGAGGATGACCTAAACTGAAATATTGATTAGCATATAGGTAGGACTGAAGGGAATGAGACAGAGACTTACTAACAGATAACAGGCATATTAAGAATTTTAAGAGTTTATTGAGCAAAAATCTATCGAAATTGGGCAGAGTAAAAGCAGAAGTTTGGAGCCCAGAGGAGCCAAGGGAAAGATTTATGTAGAGAAGGTGTGGAGACAAAGAAAGGAAATTATTTGATTGGCTATACCGTAAAGCCCAGTTGGCTGTTTATGATTGGTTGTCCTTAGCGTTTAGATTTCATAACCTTGAGTCATTTACACAGAATTTGGGCAAGGACATTAGAGCCACCTCAGTCTAATGGCTGTTGTGTAATTAGGTTAACAGTATGAAAAGAGTAGGGTCCTTGACCAGCCTCTCAGGGGTACCATATTTAGGGATGTGTAGAGAAAGAGGAGAGAGACCACAAAGAATGCTCATGAGAAGCTGTCAGAGAAATAGGAGGAGTTCTAGGAAAGGGGCCTTCCTAAAGATGGAGTGTTTCAGATGGAGGAAGTAATCAGTGTACCAAAAGTGATTTGAGCTGTTAAGTGAAATGAGAACTGAGTAGAGTTTATAGGAGTTGTTGATACAGCAGGTAACAGTTTCAGTGGAGTGTACAAATGGAAACCAGATTACAATGACAATGGAAAAATAGGAAGTAAATAAATAGAGGCAGCAAAAGCAGACAACCTTTTTTAAAAGTTTGGGTGGGAAGAAAAGGAGAGAGATAAGGAGGTAGCTGGTATAAAAAGGAATTTTTGAAGGTGGGATATGTTTTAAATAATAATGAGAAGGAGCCAATGGAGAAAGGTTGAAGTTACGTGGGCGAGCATGACAGAGAGTGGGAGAGAATATGGAGTCATTGTCCTTTAGCAATAAGCCAGACTGTGCTTCATTGTCTGAGGAGGAAGGCAGGGGAGGATAGGTGCAAATGCAGAAAGGTTTGCAGTTTTGGGTGGCTAGGTTGGAGAAGTTCTTTCTGATAGTTTCTTTTTTTTTTTTTTTTGTTTTTCTGTGTAATGAGAGAATGAGAACAATGGGAAGAAGTGGGGAGAAGGAGATTGGAGGAGACTGGAGAACGTTTATAGTAGTCTCAAAATTCAGAAAACTCATTAGAGAAACAGAATTATTTGTCAGTTAAGTCTGGAAGCATGAATTTACTGCCATCTGTCCGAACACTTTAGTGATTTTTCCCAATAATGTTTAGCAGCCCCAGATTGTGTGCCGTGGAGTCTGGTATGATACAGTGACAAAAGAATAAGAATGTATGCTGGTGGTGGCGATGGTAATGGTGTTAGCTACCCTTTGTTGAGCCCTTCTCTCAGCCAGCGCTTTACCCACAATATCTCATTGAATTCTCTTTCCTAAGTAGGATCCTTGGGTTGAGAATATTTAAAAGAGAGTGGTTAATGTCAAAATTGGTTGAAGTCTAAATGAAAGAGAAGAGGGTTAATAGAGAGGTCAAGGTACTCGGATCCTAATTAGGTACAGGAGCAATATGAAAGGATTAGCCTGAACAAGGGATCTGGAAGAACAGGAATGTTTGGACTTAAGATTTCCAAGAAGCAGTTCCTGATGATGTCAGTTTCCCTGGGAATGGATGTCTAAACTGGAAAGGTCAAAAGAATTATTGGAACAAAAAAGATGAAGTCTCTTTCTGTTATTCTATGTGAACTTTACTGGAAAACACTAGTGAGTGAAACCTATTCAGGTGAGAAAGTTGAGAAACCTTAAATCTCTCTGGGGGACTTAGTCCACTTATCATTTGAGATAGTCATCCAAAGTCTGGGGTTAATTTTCTCTTCTGAGACCAACTCCCAAGCATTTTTTATCTTTTAGAGCTCCGGATCCTCTGCCAAAAGATAACGGCACATTATGCTTTCATTCAGACCCTGAGGGAGACATTGGCTTCTTATCAGACCCCTCCAGGAAACAGACTAAAATCTCCTTTCTTGGAAAGTGCAATAGCCCTTCATGGAAAATATTCTGAAGACAGAGCTTTCTCCTCAGGTTGGAGGAATTAATGGGGATAATTACCAATCAAATATTTATGCCTTTGGTTCACTCTGCTTGATAATCCACTTAGTAGCAGTGAACAAAAATGACAGGTTGTTAATTTCCTGCCTTCCCTGCCTTATTCTGTATATGATACATTTGAGCCTGAGAGTATATTGAATTTATGTGGTCAGAGCATAATCTTTAGAAGTATTTGAATTCGATTAGAATGATTCATTCTAATGTAATCAAATGTCCAAACTTCTGCTGTATTTCAGTTCCTAAAGGCACAAGAATATTGGACCTGAGAAATGAGAGGTTTTTTCCTGTTCCTATATGTTTTTTAAGTTTTGATTTTTTTCATCCCAAAGCCCTTCTCATCCAGCCATAGTATCTACTTTCCTTCATTAGAGTGTATTTAGAATTCATTTTTTTAGTAAAGAGAAAATCACAGCTAAAGGAATGAATTCTTCTGTGATTACTACTTTATAGTTTTCCTCTTTGTTAGGCATTTTGCCATTTTACTATGATGTAGCTGGATGTAGGTTTCTGTTTATTTATCTTGCAGGGGATTTGTATTTCTTTTTTTTTTTTTTTTTTTTAATTTTTTTTTTCCAACGTTTATTTATTTTTGGGACAGAGAGAGACAGAGCATGAACGGGGGAGGGGCAGAGAGAGAGAGGGAGACACAGAATTGGAAACAGGCTCCAGGCTCTGAGCCATCAGCCCAGAGCCTGACGCGGGGCTCAAACTCACGGACCCGCGAGATCGTGACCTGGCTGAAGTCAGACGCTTAACCGACTGCGCCACCCAGGCGCCCCGGGATTTGTATTTCTTAAAAGATCCATGTCACTCATCAATCATAAAAATTTTTGGCTATTATCTTTTCACAATTTTTCCCCTTCTTTCTTTGTAGAATTCCCATTAGACGTATGTTATATCTTCTTATGCTACTCTCCATATTTGTTACTTTCATTTTGCAAGTCTTTGTCTCCTTACTCATTCTGGATAACTATCAGACCTATTTGTAACTCATAGAATTCTTTGTTTATCTTTACCTGATCTGTTTAACTTATCTATTGAGCTTCTAATTCCAACGATTATATTTTTAATTTTACAAGTTCTATTTAGTTCTTTTCCAAATCTACTATTCTATTTTCATTGACTTTTGTTCTTTATGGTTCCAATGACTCTTTTCATCATTTTGACATGTGTATTTAATTATTTTAGACAATTGTATTCAAACAGTCCTTTCTGTTCTTTCAGATTTTTAAAAGTTTTTTAAACTTTATTTAAGTAATCTCTATACCCAACATGGGGCTCAAACTCACAACCCTAAGATCAAGAGTCACATGCTCCTCTGACTGAGCCAGCCAGACACCCCTGTTATTTCAGACTTTTGGGGATGCTATATGTTTGTTGACTTTTGTTCATGGTGGATCATTTGCTTCAGTTTTATAATTTTTTATTTTATGAAATTATCTTCACATGGCTTTTTTTCTCTGTGGAAATCCCATGTGACCCAGAGCATTTTGTTGGTTTGTTTGTTTGCACCAGACCCACAAAAATATCACAGGCTCAGTACCAATAAATATTTATGTTAATTTCTCAGCTATGTAAACTTCTCAAATATAAATTTGGATTTCTGTCCTATGCAAGTTACAGGCCTGAGAATTCAGCCCTTGGAGAGTTTTATTACTATGCAATATTTGACTTCCAACTCCCTTAGGTTCAAGGCTTCAACTTCTTTCCCTGAGTAGATATTAAAGTGCAAGTCACTTGCTGTTTCAAGATTCAATAACATTGCCCCAAAATTGATGCAGAGTTAAGTCACACACTTATCACTCTGGCTTTCCTTTCTTTTTTGTTTCTGTCATCTGGAGATTTTTTTTCTGTGTGTGAACTCATCTATTGTTATCACTTGTTGTGTTTAATGCAGCTTTTCTATATTAGGGTTTCTGCATTACTCAGGATGCCATGTTACTGGAACTGAAGACCCTTAAGGAATGAACTTCTAGCTCTGAAGTATTAGACATCATTTGGAGCAAAGGGGAATAATCGTGGATGATTCAGAGCTTTTTTAGAATCCTCATATCACAGGGGCGCCTGGGTGGCGCAGTCGGTTAAGCGTCCGACTTTGGCCAGGTCACGATCTCGCGGTCCGTGAGTTCAAGCCCCGTGTCGGGCTATGGGCTGATGGCTCAGAGCCTGGAGCCTGTTTCCGATTCTGTGTCTCCCTCTCTCTCGGCCCCTCCCCCATTCATGCTCTGTCTCTCTCTGTCCCAAAAATAAATAAAACGTTGAAAAAAAAAAAAAAAAGAATCCTCATATCACATAGGTGGTCACTGGTGATGCCTATCTATCAAGGCATATTTATTAAAGGATTAAAAAATTATTAAGTTATTATTTAGAAAATGCCTATTTGATATTTAAATGCTAGGAGTTTTTCAACACAACTGAAGCTCTTTATGTTTCTTCTTTTTGACAAGCTATGGATAATATAGGAGGACACAGCTTCCTTCATAATCAAATATGGTAAAGAGATGTATTGTATTTAATGATAGTTGAAAAAGTTAACAGTAGAGGCAGTGGAGAGATAATAACTAAAGCACAAAGAGGATATATGCTCTTTCCACCTACCCCCTGCTCCTAAGCACAGAATGGAATTGTCTGCATGAATAATTTGAATAGCCAGCAAGACACTCACACTATATCTGATGCTTGAAATGCTACCCTTTGCAATCTGTTTCTTTGTACTAAGCACAATCTCTTTTGAAATTTACAGACTCATAAGAGGGGTAATATATCAAATCCCTAATGCTCCAGGGTGAATTATATATTCATTAATTCAGTAAACATTATTAAGTGCCTCCTGAGTGCCAAGTTTGAGATCATAAGATGAATGACACAGTACTTGTCCTCAAGGAGTTCACTATCTAGTGGGTTGACAGTCAAGTAAACAGATAAATTAAAATTGTAACTAAATGTCATCTGGGATCTTACTACCTCTTAAAATCTCTAGATAAAACTAATTCAGACTGCCTTCCATAGACTGAAAAATTCAGTGCCTCACCCATTAGTTCTGCCTGCCAGTTTTGGAGAATGGGGACTTATGTTTTTATAGCAATTCCCAGATCTGAACTTTTGCTCTGGTAAACTACTTCTGTCAAGTGATCATCTTATCCTGAGGCTTCTGTTGTTCCTGTTCCAGTAGTGCTTTAATCTAAACATTTCCACAATTTCTGTAATTTCCACAAACCATTCATACAAGGCTCTATGTGTATGTGAGAGAGAGAGAGAGAGAGAGAGAGAGAGAAAGAGAGACAATAAATGTAAACAAGTTAAAAGAGACAAAGGGATTTATATGGTAGAAAGAATAAACAACTTAAAATTTAATATAAAATATTTTTCCTAAAAGATCAATTTTCTATATGATTACTGATATGGAGCTCACTGACTGGCAGAGCAGTCAGACATTAAACATTTCCTTTTACAGGTATTTTAATTATGATTTTGTTAAATGCTTTAATAGGATAAGGGGTGCTCTGATTGTGTAGAATAGGGGGACCTGGCCTAGACCAGGAGGCCTGGAAAGATTTCTTTGAAGAAGTAGCAGTTGACAAATGAGTTGGGGAAAAGGATGATTAGGAAGGATCTAGCCAGGAGAACAGTCTGAGCCAAGGCTTGAGGTAGGGGAAGAACTTAGCTTGTTTGAGAAGCTCAGAAAGACCAATGTGTACAGAGAGAGAGGATAATAATGGCAGAGAGGGTAAGCAGAGTTAGGTCATGTAGTATCTTGTAAGTTGGGTTAAGAATTTTGGATTTTATACTGAAGCTATTTCAGATGTATGAATTCAGTGCTTTGGGCAGTAACCAGATACTTACAGGAAGCTGCAGTGGTGACATTAGGGTATTGAAGTCATGAAGTCAAGTGGATAGGTATACCCTAGGCAGAGGCAGAAGTATGTGGAAAGCATATGGAGTTTTCACTGGGCCTAATTAGGCCAAGGAACATTGAGTACAGTATGGTAGGAGCACAGAAAATGTGCATAAGGCAAGAGAAGAGACAAGAAGGTAAACTGAAACCAGATTACAGTCATGGATCTATATGTATTAACAATAACGATAGTAGTGTTGTTAGCTCATCCCTACCCATAGAGAGTGGGCTGCCTTTCTGGACTCAGAACCTAAGTACTAGAATTCAGTTTTTGCCTTGTTTTGTTTTTTAAATCCTTTTATTTTGAGATAATCATAGATTCACATGTAGTTGTAAGAAATAAAGATATCCCTTGTGCCTTTTACCCAGGTTCCCAAAATTGGTATCATCTGTAGTACAGTATCATAATCAGGATATTTAGACTGATACAGTCAAGCAAGATACGAACATTTCCATCACCACAATGCTCCCTGCTTTTGCCCTTTATACTCACATTCGCATCTCTGACCCCTTTCATGTCTCTAACCCTTAGAAATTACTAATCTGTTCTCTATTTCTACAATTTTATGGTTTCAAGACTGTTCTATAAATGGAATCATACAGGGTATAACCTGTTGGGATTGCCTCTTTTCTCTCAGATAATTCCCTTGGGATTCATCCAAGTTGTTGCATGTGCCATAGTTTGTTTCTTTTTATAGCTGAATAACATTCCCTAGTTTGGATGTGCCATAGTTTGTTTTTGGCTATTCCTAGTAAAGTTGCTGTGAACATTCATCTACAAATTTTTGTGTAAACATAAGTTTTAATTTCTCTGGGATAAAAGTCTAAGAGTTTAATTGCCGGGTCATGCTGGGTCGCATTGTTTAATTTTATAAATAAAATAATCCCAAACTGTTTATATGGTGCTATCTCATTGTGGATTTAATTTGCATTTCCCTAATGGCTAATGGTGTTGACCTTATTTTCATGTGCTTATTTGCTACTTGTATGTCTTCTTGGGTAAAATGTCTGCTCATGTTTTTTGCCTGCTAGGTTTTTTTTACTGTTGAATTTTGTGAGTTCTTTATATATTCCAAGTGCTATTCCTTTGTCAGATATGTGGTTTACAAATATTTTCTCCTTGTTTGTAGCTTATCTTTTTATCCTCTTGATAGAATCTTTTGCAGAGTAAGTTTTTAATTTTGATGAGGTCTAATTTGTCAATTTTTCCTTTTGTGGTTCAAGCTTTTGGTGTCAGTTCTAAGAAATTCTGCCTAGTCCTAGATTCAAAGTTGCTGTTGTTGTTTTTTAAGTTTTATGTTTTGCATTGAAGTCCATGGTCCATTTGAGTTAATTTTTTGTATGAGGTGTGACATTTAGATCAAGGTTCATATTTTTGCCAATGAATGTCCAATTAATTTAGTTTTAAATAACAACACTTGAAGACTAACTACCAAGAGTCTAGTCAAGGTAGCATTATTTAATACAGTCATTTCATGTTAGTCTTTACTCAAACATGCAGCGGAAAGGCACATGCTGGCACCATCCACTCTTATGATCCACTGTGAGCCAATACTTGAATGAAAAGACTTAACTCCCAAGAACAAAGAGTAAGTTTTATGGATCCTTCTTAAGTCCATAATTAGTAGTACAAAGAATACATTTGACTAATTCTGCTAGAAAGTGGTCCTGCTAAAAATACACCTAATTTACTTTATTCAGAACACTTTGAATAGTGGGCATCTGTAATTGTTTTTGACTACTCAGCATCTGAACCCATTTGCTAGATTTGGGAAATCCTCTCATCATCTAGGTCTTAGTGAGAAGTAGCCTCCTCCTTCTAACTTCAGAAGCTTAATGGGTGAGATTCACCCTCTACCCATCCCCCTGACAGCCTCGTGATCCGGATTTTGCCAGTATGTACTTTAAATCTTGAGCAAGTGATACTAAGATGAAAGGATGATGGATGATATTGGATCTCTGATAGATAGGCAGTGTGGCATCCATGGTTGTGTTGTCAGGAGCAGCAGCTGCCTACAGTGACCACTATGTCAAATAGAAGAGATGGCATATGTTGTTGGCGGCAACAGCGCCTTAACCAGATTATTTCTGTTACCCTCACTCCCTTGGTTCCTTGATTCCCTAAGAATCTTTCTTACCATTTCTTACCAATTCTGAGAGTTACTTGATATTTGCCAATAAATTTATCTTCAATTTAAGTTAGCCAGAGTTGGTTACTGATAGTAAACATAGTTGACATCAAAAACCTTCACTGATACTTTTAGCAAATTAGTCTAAAGCTGTGGTTTGGAGAGCTCCCACCCTCAGAGTTTCTGATTTAGTAGATCTGGAGTGGGGCCTGTGAATTTGCTTTTCCAAAAAGTTCCCAGCTGCTGCTGCTTTTGCTGATCAAGTGACCACACTTGATCTTCATCATGTTGTTGGTATGATTCTATAGTTTTCTCTCAAGCAACTGCTGATTAGTGTTCCATTTTTTAAATATACCACAATTTGCTTATCCATTCATCTGTTGATGGACATTTTGGTTGTTTACAGTTTCTGGTTAATACAAATAAAACTGCTATGGATATCAATGTGTATGTCTTTGTGTGGGCACATATTTCTGTCTCTCACGGGCAAATACCTGGGAGAAGATAGGCTGGATCATATGGTAGGTATATGAAACTGTAAGCTATTTTCCAATGTGGTTCTGCCATTTTACATTTTTACCTGTAGTGTACAAGACTTCTAGTTGTTCCACATCCTTGCCTGCTTGGTATGGTCAGTCTTTTTAACTTTAGCCTTTCTAGGAGGAGTGTAATAGTATCTCATTGTGCTTCCAATATGCATTTTCCTAATGCCTAATAATGATGAATATCTTTTTGAGTGCTAATTTAGCAATCATGTGTCTTTCCTGGCAAAGTGCCTATTAACATCTTTTTTTCCAATTTTTTGGAGCCTTACTTGTTTTCTTACTAAGTTTTGAGAGATCCTTGTATATTCTGGGGATAAATCCTGTACCATATATGTAACTTGCAAGTATTTTCTCCTATTCTGTGGCCTCCTTTTTTCACTCTCTTAATAGGCAGAAAGTCATTTTTACCAAAATTATTAACAGCCTCATCAATTTTCCTAGTGCCTTCCCTTAATTGCTTGATATTCAAATTATTCTTTTTTGAAACAGTCATTTTTGATTTTCTCTGCTCCTATTGTTAACTGGTATAACTGCAGTCTCACTTGCCAACAGCCTTGTGTGTGATTTAAAGAATTCTTTAACATCACTTTCATCAACTTCATGTAATCTTGTACTTGTAGCAAATTGTGCAGTTAAATTCTTTTGATTCATTTGATTTGTACTTGATTGATACTTGGGGATATTAACACAGTCTCACAGTTCAAACCAATAAGGATGTCAACTGAGGGGCACTGAGTAAGATAGGGTAGGGAAAATAAGTGCTAGTGTTTTGTATGGAAAAATATTTGAGTTGGGACTCATAAATGATCAGTTCATTAGAGAACATTATTGTGACTTTTGTTTCTGTATGTCAGCACAAATTTGCGAAATAAATACTAAAAAACAAGGCCTGCAAGCAAAGACCACTTTCTGTCTTAATGTTTCATCTTATATCTTGATCTCTCCTCACTCATTCTGTTCTAGGTACTCTGGCCTTCTTTGTTTCTTGATCAAGCCAAGTTTTGTTTGTTTGTTTTTGTTTGTTTAATGCAAGAGCACCTACTTTTACTTCTAACCTAATAAGTGGGCCAAGAATTTAGACTTACTCTGAGTGCAATGGAAACCAATAGACAAGTTTTTATTCAGGAAAATGACATAATTTGATTTGAACTTTCAAGGATTTCTCTGACTCTGAATGGAGAATAGATCACACAGGGGTAAGAAAAGAATGGGAAGTAGAGAGACTAATTAGGAAGCTATTTCAGTAGTCCAGTGAAAGATGATGATGACTTGTATCAAGGTGAAATAGTGAAAAGTGGTCAGATTTGAGATATTTTGAAGGTGAACCTAATAAAATTTGATGATAGAATGTGGTGTGAGAGAAAGGGAAGAGTCATAGGTCACTGCCACATTTCTGTCTTTGGTAGTAATAGCACATATGGTAAAGTCATCACTGAGATGGGGAAAACAGAGAGGGTACCAGGTTTAGGAAGAAGCAGTCATGAATTCTGTACTGGCCATACTAAGTTTGCCTACAAGATCCTAAGTGAAGATTCAAGAAGGCTTTTGGATATAAGTTTCTAGAGTTAGTGGTAGGATTTAGACTAGAGATATAAATTTGGAAGTTGTCAGCATATGGATGATATTTTATTTAATGTTAAAGTATCAAATAAAATTGTTTAAAAAACAGTATATAGAGAGAAGAGAGTAAAACCTTGAGGCTCCAAGGGGGACAGAGCAGGAGAAACCAATAAAGGAGTATGAGAAAAGGAAAACCAGGACAGAGTGATGAAGACCAGCTCTGCATTTGGATATTCACTAGGAGGTTCCCTGGAACCAGCATATGGTTGTACTCATGGTTGAGATTTATCACAGGACTATAGTAAATACATACTGGCAGATCATAAGGGGGAAAGACACAGGTGGAGTCTGGAAAAATCCATGAGTAGGTTTCCTTAATGCCCTTTTTATTTTGTAAGGGGTCAAATAGAGCACACTCTTCCCCTGTCAGTGAAAACACACTGATATGTCTGTGATGTTTCTGTACAAGGAAGCCCATTAGAGACATAGTGCCCAAGAATTTTATTTGGGTTCTGATCATGTAGGCACCCTCTGTCTAGGCACAGTGAGCCGTTATTATCAGTTAGGGAAAAAAGGAATACCACTGAAAATCAAGTTTTCAAACGCTAGCCAAGGGCCAACCTTGCAAGCCCTTTCAAAGGATAGCAATCTCATGTCTGCTATGTTAACTCTCTTCTGCACAGAATGGCATCACAGAAGCTAAAAGAGGAGAAAGTTTCCAGGGAGAGAGATACTACTCAAGAATCAGGTAAGATAAGGACCAAAGTAGCCAATGGATTTGACAGTATAGAGGTCATTATTGACCTTGACACACACAATGCCAGAGGCATGGTAGGACAGAGAAGCTGGATTGGAGAAGATTCAAGAGTGACCTGGTGAGGGAATAGAGACAGCATGCAGAGATAGGATATTTCAAGAAGTTTTCTGTGAGAGGAAGCAAAAGAAGGAGAGGTAGTAAAAAGATGATAGAAGTCAATAAAAGGCTTTTTACTATGTCAGATACTAGCACATGTTTGTATTAGGATCAGAATTATTCATTAGAAAGGAGAGGTGAGATTGTGGAGGGTGAGGGATTAGATCCACAGCAGGAGTGAAATGATAGGAAGAGAGATACTCCCTACATTGAAACAGGGGGGAAGAAGGAGATATACAGATTTGGAAATCCCAAAATGAGCAACTTCTTTTTTTTCTTAAAAAAATTTTTTTTGGTAATATTTATTTATTTTTGACAGAGAGTGAGCGGGGGAGGGGCAGAGAGAGAGAGGGAGAGAGCGATAGAAAATCCCAAGCAGGCCCTGCACTGTGAGTGCAGAGCCCAATGCGGGGCTTGAACCCACGAACCACAAGATCATGACCTGAGCCAAAATTAAGAGTCCGTCACTTAACCAACTGAGCCACCCAGGTGCCCTCCCCCCCACTTTTTTTTCTAATGGGTACACAGTGCTTGGGCTTTATTTAGTATCATGTCCGTGACCCAGGGCCAACTTGGAATCCACAGTCAGGACAGAGTCACATGGCCCACAGCTCACTGGGACCCTCATTCTCCCAGTCTATCTACCCTGGTGCTGACATAAGCCAAGGAGGCCCCATAAAGAAAGAAGGTGTGGGACTCAGTTCACTTACAAGTTTTTAGAGCACTGGCAAACTGAACTCCCAAAGCAGCTGCTTCTCCTGAGACACTGGTGTGTGGGTAAGGGTGGGGTACTAAATGCTGGTCTTCTTTTGTTTCAGTCTATGCTTGTTCCAAACCCTCTCCAGGGCCACTTTTCCCATGAAGAAGGTGATGGCAAAATTATGCTTATACCAGTCTCTGTTTATAATACATGTGCTTCTGAAGATTTTCATTTAAAAGTTCCGTATAAAAGTCAGCCATTTCTTCTGCATCTGTTGTTGTTTTTTGACCTGATCTGGTTCTCAGTTCCAGGCCTTTAGCTTTTAGTCTTGAATAAATAAATTCTTCTTTTTGCTTATGTCAAATTGTGTTTTTCCCTGAACTGTTGGCTCTATTCTTGTGTTTCTTATCTTAATTTTCTTAGTTTCTGTTCCAACAGTCATTTTCATGGATGGAAAAGTGAGCAGGTAAAAGGTTTGAATTTTTATATAGGGGTCCGTCTCCAATTATGATAAGATTTTCTTGGCTCAGCACTGCATCCCTGCGTGCTTTGGGCGAGAGCTGACAGGTGGGCCAGTGAAGGCATGGCAGAGCAGAGGGAGAAGGGCCCTCCTTGTGGGGCTGCAAGGCCACCATGGCCTGTAGGCCCCCCCCCCCAAATGAGCAACTTATGATGGCTTTTATTTTCTCAGACAAGTGTGAGGCAGTGTCCTCAGTTGAGAGTAGAGAGTTGTGGAAATGATGTGAAAGGTGTAAGGAAAAGGTATAAGAAAGTTGGGAATTTGTAGAGTAAGGAGGAAAATGATTTGGGAAAGAGAATGTATAAAATGGGAAGCTGACAGGAGAGAGGACATACTAGAGGTTTAGGAGGACTGTGGAATTATGTAAAATGTTTTATTCGTGAGTGGCAATAATTTGAATTGATGTCATTGAGATGTTTCAACCTCTACTAAGATGTGCTTCAAAAGGAAACTGTTGTATTGGATAGCAGTTAAAAATAGGAAGGAAATGATTGGGCCTTCAATCAAACAGTTCTTTATTAGCTCAAAACTACTTTACTGTAACAATTTCATTCCCAAATTACCACTGAACAGTTGAAACTGAATGGCCAGCTAATCTTCTCAGCCTAACGCACATCAAAAAATACACCTCTAACATTACGTTATAACTTCCCCCTTCAAACAAAACAGGAAGAGTGGTTATGTTTAGCTGATTGTGTGAGATGGTCTGTCATATAGAGTTTCCGTTAGATCCTGATTATCAAGTTAGTGTATTATGTGGCAGTTACATATATGTGTGTATATATATATATATATATATTTTTTTTTTTTTTTTGATCCTGCCATGGTGGGAATATCTTTCCATTTTCACAGAAGTGTCTCATGAACACAGAGTATATTCAAAGGCAGCTTCAAGAATGTTTTCTACCTGACGGATATTGTTTTAGTATGTGTACAGACTCTCCTATTTGCTGAACCCCCTCTGAAACACTTGTCTCAGCCACCCTGCTGCTCCCGTTATCCCATTATTACTTTAGTTGTGACATGAAACGATTCTTTTTAAAATAAATTGGTTCCTCTAAATAACGATATGTTCAAATGGCTACTTTAGTCTCTTACTTAATCTCAGGTTAAATCAGAGAAAAGATTTCAGCATGTAGAAAATTTGTTCAAGCCTGCAGTGACCTTGGTGTTTTTTTCAATCTGTAAATCACTGTTAACCATATTTCTTAGTTTGCTAGTGCATGCGATAATTAAACTTAGATTATGCCTTTCCTAGACACAATTAATTCAGTGCTATCAATTTAATTTTTACTTGTATGAATTTTATAATGTGAGCTTTTCATGTATTTCCAAAGTATTTTTATATTATCTGGGGAGTGGGATATAACACCTATGAGAGAGAAAGGTGGAAGAAGGAGGACTGAGTAGGGAGAGCCCTCAGACCTGGGTGCTGATCTGACACCGGTGAAAAAGTGGCAAGGAAACAGGATTGGATGGGGAGAGCCTCAAACTTTGATGTCCACCTAGCAAAGTCTCAGCCAACCCAGTGGGGAGCTCCAGAGTGAAGGCTGCCTGTCAGAGAAGTCCTGTGTTAGGTAGAAATGGCTAGGCCCTAGTAGTGCTGTCATGATCAGTCATTGGTGGGGGCTGCACGGGAAGATGATGACCTCAGCTTGGATACTGCTGTGTGAGGTCCTGAAGGGGCTGCAGCTGGAGGCTCTTAGCTGACTGCATTCTAACAGGTGAAGGGAGATCCAAGCCGCACGTCTTCATGCCTCCTACATCAGTTGTGCCCCTTTCACTAAGATACTCTTCTCAAACACTTCAGTTCTGTAGTTCAGAAGTACAAACCGTGGATTATTGCACAGTCCCTTAACTTAACTCCTTTGGGCCAGTCCCTCATTTCTCTGTTAGATACTCTAAACAGATTAATCTCCTAAAAGATCATTTTTATCCTGGCAGTCCTTTGCTCAAAAATATTCAGTGTCTCCCTATTATTCCCAAAATAAAGCCTTAAGGCTAACACCGGACTGGTTTCAACCTAGCTTTCTGTTTTTGTTTTTTTGTTTAAAAAAAATTTTTTAATGTTTATTTTTGAGAAAGAGAGAGAGAGAGACAGAGCATGAGTGGGTGAGGGGCAGAGAGAGAGAGAGAGAGAGACAGAACATGAGTGGGTGAGGGGCAGAGAGAGAGAGAGAGAGACAGAGAGAGACAGAATCTGAAGCAGGCTCCAAGCTCTGAGCTGTTAGCACAGACCTCGACAAAGGCCTTGAACTCAAGAGCTGTGAGATTATGACCTGAGCTGAAGTTGGACGCTTAACTAACTGAGCCACCCAGGTGCCCCTCTAGTGTTCTGTTTTTATCTACCTTTGTATCCTTTCTGGTCATTCCCTGTCGGACCTACTTATGATCTCTTCAACATTTCATTTATATTTACATGTTTCTTGTTGTTCACATAATACCTTCTATTCTATTTGACACACAATTCTTCCTTCTATCTACTTACCCAAAAGTCCAGCCTGTCTTTCAAGGTCCAGTTTATACTCCCTCTCTTACAGAAAGCAGTATCGGACCCTTCTTCATAAATAGTTCAATATTTCTCCCACTTTTTCATATTCTTCCCTATCTTATTGCTCAAGTTTTAATGTAAACATGTCTCTTTCCCAACTATCCTGTCATGTCGTTTGGGATAAGAGGAACACAATGTTGTTTTTTTACTTCACAAGTACTCCATGATTGAATGAAGAGAGAGATGCATGAGAGAATAGTTAGTATAAGAAGCCACTACAGAAATGCCAAAAGTAGAGGAGAGACAAAACTTTAGGGTAGGGTGGTATAGGAAAATACCTCGGGAAATACATATGTGTGTGTGTGTGTGTATGTGTATATATACACACACGATTTTTCTGAGAATAAGATTCATAGCTTTTTTTCCCCTTAAGATCCCTAACTTTTATCTGATTTTCAAAGGAGTCTTTGATCACAAAACGATTTGATACCACTTGACTAGAGTTTGGGGCCTTGGTAGAAGAGAGGTTGAGCAGGATTGAATGTGATTTGGGAAGTAGGAAATCATTGGTAATCTCAAAATAGTTTCTGAAGAATGAAGAAGCAGAAGCAAGATCCCCAGGAATTAAGCAGTGAGTGGGTGGTGAGGAAGTGGATGTAGCAAATATAGATTTTACTTCCAGAAATGTATCAGTGAATGAGAGGGAGATATATGATAATTTAAGGACTAGGGGAAAGTTTGTTTTTGGGGGGTGGGGGATAGGAGATACTTGAGCACATTTACAAGGAAGAGGTGAAGTCTGGGTAGTCTGGGTTTGTGCTATAGCCGCAACTCCAAGAGAGTAGTGGCAGAAGACTTAAACGTTTATTTCTCACTAGTGCAAACTCTACTCTAGATTGTTATCTTCTTTGCTGAGACCATTGAGGCTGGCTGCTTCAGTCCTTAGGCTGTATGCTAATGACCAAAGGGGAAGAGAGAGATGAAGGAATGGTGCAGAGGGGTCTCACTGCCACCACTGTGAAGTGACACTTGTTATTTCCATTCATGTTTCACTAGGCAGGACTAAGTCCCTGGGTCATGCTTCATTTGGGGAGGGTGTTGGGGGGATGGACAGGGAATATAGAAGAAATATGAAAAGAGATTTGGTGAACATATATAATTATCTTTGCTACATGAAAGGATCACAAAAAAAGCAAAGAGCATTTTGTGAAGTTGAAAGTGGAATGGTTTTTAAATATCCTCATAGCTTCCTACAAAAACAGAGCAAGTTAGCAAAATCTCAAACCCATGAACAACATCAATAGCACATTTAGGTAGCAAGGTATGAACCTCTAAATATACACAGGTGGGGACACATCATGAGAGCAGCAAGATTCACATGTGATAGGAGGCAGAGAAAGCCAAAACAAAACAGAACAAAACACAAATTACACAAAGATGCCCCCAAAAGGAATCCTACTTGGTGTATTAAAGTTTCATCTAAGGGTAGCAGTTAAAACTGAAGAGAAGTTTTGTGGGCTCAATTTTTCAGGTAAACCAAGGGAACTGTGGGAAGATCAGATGGTGCTAGCATGGTTTAGGGCCTATGGGATGGTGCTAGAATAGTATAAGCTGTATGTACTTTCACAACCAACCTAAGCTCCCTTCCAGGAGCCCTACATGAGAGAGAAGCTGCTAGGACAAGACATAGAACAGGCCATGTTTTATAACTACCACAGATAGTATATTGATTATAGAAACTCCAAATCTGAAAATCCATTCCTCTATTTTCCTTACCAATTATATTCAGTAGTATTGTCCAATCTCACATATAAGAGGGCTTACAATGAGATTACATAGCACTATTGAGGTACTTCAATAATAAAATACAGTCAACACGGAGACCCTTCAAATTTCACCAAAAACTCCCTCCCATTATCAAATTCCCATTCTCAGGAAAAATAAAAGTCTAAAGATTAAAACTCCTTGACAATTTAAGGAGCACCTGGGTGACTCAGTCGGTTGAGCGCCTGACTTTGGCTCAGGTCATGATCTCACAGCTCTGTGGGTTCGAGCCCCACATCGGGCTCTGTGCTGACAGCTCAGAGCCTGCAGCCTGCTTCGGATTCTGTGTCTCCCTCTCTCTCTGCCCCTAACCCACTTGCATTCTGTCTCTGTGTCTCTCAAAAATAAATAAACATTAAAAAAAATTTTTTTAATAAAAAAAAATAAAACTCCTTGACAATTTAAGTCTAAAGAAATCAGTGATTAAGCTCAAATTCTCTTGCCTTTGAAATTTAAACTTCAAAGAAATATAATGTCCAGAATTCATCCTTTCTGTTTCATATTTCATTCAATCTTAGTTAGAAGAGTTTTTTTTTATTAGTTCTTTTTTTTCCTAATTTTTTATTTTTTATTTTTTTTTAATTTACATCCAAATTAGTTAGCATATAGTGCAACAGTGATTTCAGGAGTAGATTCCTTAGTGCCCCTTACCCATTTAGCCCATCCCCCATCCCACAACCCCTCCAGTAACCCTCAGTTTGTTCTCCATATTTATGAGTCTCTTCTGTTTTGTCCCCCTCCCTGTTTTTATATTATTTTTGTTTCCCTTCCCTTATATTCATCTGTTTTGTCTCTTGAAGTCCTCATATGAGTGAAGTCGTATGATTTTTGTCTTTCTCTGACTAATTTCATTTAGCATAATACCCTCCAGTTCGATCCACGTAGTTGCAAATGGTAAGATTTCTTTCTTTATGATTGCCGAGTAATACTCCATTGTGTATATATACCACATCTTCTTTATCCATTCATCCATCGATGGACATTTGGGCTCTTTCCATACTTTAGCTACTGTTGATAGTGCTTCTATAAACATGGGGGTGCATGTGTCCCTTTGAAACAGCACACCTGTATCCCTTGGATAAATGCCTAGTAGTGCAATTGCTGGGTCATAGGGTAGTTCTATTTTTAATTTTTTGAGGAACCTCCATACTGTTTTCCAGAGTGGCTGTACCAGCTTGCATTCCCACCAACAATGCAAAAGAGATCCTCTTTCTCTGCATCCTTGCCAACATCTGTTGTTGCCTGAATTGTTAATGTTAGCCATTCTGACAGGTGTAAGGTGGTATCTCATTGTGGTTTTGATTTGTATTTCCCTGATGATGAGTGATGTGGAGCACTTTTTCATGTGTCGGTTGGCCATCTGGATGTCTTCCTTGGAGAAGTGTCTATTCATGTCTTTTGCCCATTTCTTCACTGGATTATTTGTTTTTTTGGGGTGTTGAGTTTGATAAGTTCATTGTAGATTTTGGATACTAACCCTTTATCTGATAGGTCATTTGCAAATATCTTTTCCCATTCTGTCAGTTGCCTTTTAGTTTTGCTGATTGTTTCCTTTGCTGTACAGAAGCTGTTTATTTTGATGAGGTCCCGGTAGTTAATATTTGCTTTTGTTTCCCTTGCCTCTGGAGACGTGTTGAGTAAGAAGTTGCTGTGGCCAAGATCAAAGAGGTTTTTGCCTGCTTTCTCCTCGAGGATTTTGATGGCTTCCTGTCTTACATTGAGGTCTTTCATCCATCTTGAGTTTATTTTTGTGTATGGTTTAAGAAAGTGGTCCAGGTTCATTCTTCTGCATGTCGCTGTCCAGTTTTCCCAGCACCACTTGCTGAACAGACTGCCTTTATTCCATTGGATATTCTTTCCTGCTTTGTCAAAGATTAGTTGGCCATATATTTGTGGGTCCATTTCTGGGTTCTCTATTCTTTCCATTGATATGAGTGTCTGTTCTTGTGCCATAGAAGAGTTTTGCAAGACTTAAATAGGGTTGGAATTTTTTGTAAACAGTTGTAGCTTAGTCAAACATTTTATTAGTGTAGTATCAAGTCTCTTACTGAGTTTCTAGATAATCAAAAGAGTCAATAAGACATACAAAATTATTGCATCCCTGTTCCCACTCCCATCAGATTTAGAAAAAGCTATTCCCCAGTCACTGGTGTTGTCATTCCGGGCAAAATTTTGTTCTCAAAGCACATTTATTGGTGTTGTTAAATACCATGTAAAAGACTCTGGAGTCAGAGAGATTCTGAGTATTAGCTTTACCAAGATAGGTGATTTGATACAAGACTCAGTAATTGATGTTCTGTGAACATAAGTGTAATTAGGAGCTGTTAAATTTGGCACACTGAATTTTCCATTTCTAGGGTGGATAATTTGCTATTCATATTAAATTCCTGTCTCAGACTAGCATTTGAGATACTGTTCTCTTGTGAATCTTAGAAATTTGTACAGTTTTGGTCACCTGGATGGCTCAGTTGGTTAAGCATCCACCTTCAGCACAGGTCATGATCTCAAGGTTCACACGTTCCAGCCCCATATCGGGCTCTCTGCTGTCAGCACAGAGCCTGCTTTGGATCCTCTGTCCCTACCTCTCTCTACCCCTCCCCTGCCTGTGTTTTCTCTCTCTCTCTCTCTCTCTCTCTCAAAAATAAATAAACATTAAAAAATTAATTAAAAAATTTGTAGAGTTGAAGAGTCTATCAGTCAGGATAGGGTATGTTATGCTATAGGAACAAAGAACTTCAAAATGTGAGTGGCTTAAGGAGCACCTGGGTGGCTCATTTGATTAAACATCTGACTCTTGATTTCAGCTCAGGTCACGATCTCACAGTTTGTGGGATTGAGCCCCACATCAGGCTCTGTGCTGACAGTGCGGAGCCTGCTTAGGATTCCCTCCTTCTCTCTCTGCCCCCTCCCTGCTGCTCACATGCTCTCTCAAAATAAATAAATAAACATTTTTTAAAAATGTTAGTGGCTTAAGACAACAACAGTTTATTTTTCACTTATACTACACATCCATTGTGGATTGGCAGGGAGTTCTGTTCACACTGTATTCACTTAAGGAACTAGGATGTCACAATCTTCACAAGTTTTTCCATGGTCCACATAGCAGGACAAGGGAATGTAACAAGTTATGCCCTGTCTCTAAAAAACTTCTGCCCAAGAGTAGCACATGTCTCTTTCACTCACATCACTTCCATTCACATTCAGTTGATCCAAATATGCTATGTAGCATTCTAACTACAAAGGGAACATGGAAGAATACCAATGCCTTGAGCTGCATTTAGAGTGAACTCTGTTCCCTAACACTGCTTGTATCTTCGGAGCCAACAGTTGTAATCCTTGGCCATCAGTTGCTGTAACTGCTTTCAAGTATAGAAGAGCCTAAACCAATGTTTCCCAAATTTGTCTGATCAAAATAATTACCTGGGTGCTTATTATTATTTAACAACTGCATGCAAAAAAATACTGATTCCTATATCCTCTTCCTACAGAAATGATTTAATAGTTCTGAGATGAAGTGTAAGAATCTGTATTTTAAAAAATACCCTCTGTTAGACAATGAAACCTCCTTAGCATAGGTGTTGTTGTTGTTGTTGTTGAATAGACTTTATTTTTTAGAGTGATTTTAAGTTCACAGAAAAATTGAGTGGAAAGTGCAGAGAAGAGTTCCTGCATATCCTTTAACCCCACACATGTACAACCTGCCCCACTATCAACATCCTGCATCAGAGTGGTACATTTTTTACAAAGGATGAAGCTACATCAAGGTATCATTATCACCAAAAGTCCATGGTTTACCTTAGGGTTCACTCTTGGTGTTATATATTTTATAGGTTTGAACAAATATGTAATGACATCTATCCACCAGTATAGTATCTCAAAAATCATCTGCTCTGCCTCTGCACCCCTCCTTCCTCAACTCCTGGCAACCATTTATCTTTTTACTCTCTCCATAATTTTGCCTCTTTCAGAATGTCATATAGTTGGAGTCATACAACATGTAGCCCTTTTAGGATGGGATTCTTTCATTCAGTATTATGCATTTAATATTCCACCATGTCCTTTTGATGGCTTGATAGCTTATTTCTTTTTAGTGCCTAATAATATTCTGTTGACTGGATATGTCACAGTTTGTTTATCCATTTACCGACTGAAATAGATCTTGCTTAGTTTATGAATAAAGCTGCTCTAAACATCCACATACACATTTTTGTATGAACATAAGCTTTCAGTCCCTTTGGATAAATATCAAGTGTGACTGCTGGATTGTATGCTAAGAGTATGTTTAATTTAGTAAGAAACTATCAGGTTGTCTACCAAAATGGCTATACCATTTTGTATTCCCACCAGTAATGCATGAGCATTCCTGTTGCTCCATATCCTTCCCAGCATTTGTCCCAGACTGTAGCTGTTAAAAGCCCATACAACTGCCAAAGTTAAAACGTTCTGAAGTCCACTCATACCTCTGAATTTATAAAGCTCCTCTAAATTCCCAGTTTTTTGTTTTGATTTTTTAATATTCCTCAACATCTGTCTGTTGGGAGGTCTTCTGACTTAAGAGCTATACTCCCTTTCCAAACTACAGATTTCCCTAGGTCCTCTAGAGGCAGCTGGTCTCCTGTGCATCCTATGGCCAGTGAGAGAATGATTGGTCTGGGCTGTGTGGGCCTGCTGGCTGCCAAGAGATCTAAAGGCTACTTAGAGAATGCTGATTTATTCTGCATAAACTTAACAGTCAAGTGAGTCATTCCACTTCCCTGAAGGGAAAGTGAATACAGAGGCAGAGAAGCCAGGAGTTACATTCATTGGGTTCCTTCTTCATGGGAAAAAACTAAAGTATAGGAGAAGCTTTCTCTGTAATAGGGTGGCCTCTGTCTTCTTGGGGAAGTAGGAGACAACCTTATGTCATAAAAATATTTCAGGCAGGGCAAGATTTGGGGACTTTAGGAAAATAGAGGTGGTTTAGAGTAGCTGTTGTGGGGAATGGAATAAGGACTCAAGAAGAGATTAATTATAAAAAAAAAATTCCTGAGTGTCCCCAGTGGTCTAGAGTTAGAGTCCAATTAGATTTAGGAAGCAATCAAGGTTTAAATTAATCCAGGAGCTGAGATGAAAAACGTGAACAATGGAAGGGACTAGTACTAACCAGAGTGGGAGAAAACCAAGATCACTACAGTGACCAGGCTTCACAAAGGACAAGTGAAGCAAATTAGAATACTGATACCACTGGCTAATGTTCATCATGGATTTAGTGTGTGCCAGATTTATGTGGATTATCTCATTTAACCTTCACAGGAAGCCTGTGAGAAATTTAGGGCATAAAGGGATTAAGTAATTTGTCTCTGGTCACTCGGCTAGGGAAGAGAGGGTCAGGATTTAAACCTAGACAGACTGACTCTACAATCTCTAGCCTTAACCATAGCAGTACTAGATGAGGAGTGATGGAATTTATGTTACTCTGAGGACAAATACCAGCTTCAGTAGAACGGAAGAAATGACGAGATGAGAGGTGATGGCTGGGGATGGACATTTGTTTAAATTGTGAGAGGTTGAGCAGATTCAAGATGCACAGAAGGTAGGTGGCAAGAAGTCAATCAGGCTGAGAAAACACAAGGTCAGGTTGTCAAAACGTCATGGACAGGGATGTTGAAGTTGTCAGGGGTGATGTAATTGGAGAGAAACTGCAATGTTCCAGAAGCTTTCAGGGTACTTAAGGGATAGATAAATATGATAGGGAAAAGAGAGTGGTATAGATATTTGTCCTAAATATCAAAGGAGAGTATGTAATTTATTGGAATCACTCACTCTCTCTCTTCTATCACTTTGGAGAGAACTACCCTCCTTTATTTTACTTAGGAGAAAGATAAGGAAAAAACAAAAGGCTAAAAACACGTTGCACTGCTAATAATCATGCCTGCCTGGTGACAAAGTAAAACAAATTGTTAAACCTCTGTTTGGCCTGTCTCATTTTAACACTGAGAATTGAGCTATTAAATACTAAGTACAGGTTTCCCCCCTCTATTTGAAAGTAGAATGTCCCTATGAAACTTTTCATAAGCTGAAATGACGCAAAGGGAAGAAGCAATTACCATTAGTTTATATGGAATTTTTTTTTAGCATTCCCAGACCCAAAAAGTAACCTCTTAGGCTTTTTTGAGGCCTTAGAACACATGTTGCTAATGGATGTACAACATAAATCAAGATAAAGCACAGACGCTCATAGACACAGTTCAAAGCTATGCCGTCTTGGTGTTGAGATGCTGAATGTAGTTCCCAGGAAGGAGCTGGGTGGTGCTGCTCTTGCTGGTCTAGGTATGCAACTGCCTCTATCGCATAAATTTGTTCTGCTGCAAAACCAACACAGAACACTCTTTGCACTTTTCACCTTTTTTATTCAAAGCGAAAATCCTCTTCGGATTTCTTTCAGTTAGCACAAATAGGTACCAGTGGAGGTCTTTCACAAGAGCAAAGTGGCATAACGTGAACTTTCAAAAAGCAGGGGATACCTGAGGGTTGATGGGGGGTGGGAAGGAGGGGAGGGTGGGTGATGGGTACTGAGGAGGGCACGTTTTGGGATGAGCACTGGGTGTTGTATGGAAACCAATTTGACAATAAATTTCATATATTGAAAAAAAAAAGCAGGGGATACCTATAATCATTTATTATGAGAACATATGTGTATAACGCTTTTATTCCCAGAACAAAAATATAACACTTTTATCCCCAGAAGCTGCTTTTCTATTTTTCATTAAAAATTTTTGATGTAGTGAGAAATGTCCCATTTAAATATAACTTTTATTTCCTTGGATACTCTTGAATAAAACATTCTCTCTTGCTGTTCCCTGGCAGAAATAATATTCACTGGCACTGTTTGATGACATTTCAAAAATGTCTCCTGCTTTGTATTATTCCATTCTCAAATTTGTATTAGGTTATACTTCATGAATACATAGCATTTTTTGTAGTTGTCTGTCTGTCTCTATCTCTGTTATCATAATAGAGTGAGGCCCCTGCTGTGCGGTTCTTAATCCCTTTTCAAGTCACATACATTTAATGCCATACTTTGCTTTGAGTCCTTTTTTATTTCCACTGATTGCCCTTTGCATGTTCTAAATGGTTTGTGTCATTTAGCACTGAGTTTTGGTACTTTTGGTATTAGATGTTTATTGGAAATATTGGATGATAATCTGGCACATTGTGATATCTAGGTGTATTTTCAGCTTTTTTCTATTTATATCTCCTTTGGTGTGGCTTTTAAAAAGAAAATCTAATATCTGTTTTGTTTTTGTTTTTTTTCCTTCTAGGGGATTTTTTCCTTGAGTAAGATATTTTGTCAAATTCATAAATGCTTTCAAAGAATCTTATATAAGTTTTAAATGGTTTCAAGGCTCTTCTGGTTTCCAGAATATCTATACCTGAAAGGTTTATACTTGAAAAGCACCAGTAGACTTTACTGATTTAAAATACTCCTGCAATAGTCAATTTCCCCTTGATAGGTTAGTTAATGAATTTAAATTTGTTTTGCATTTGTCTCTCTGTTTTGCCTCTGCCAAATACAAGCCCAACACATTACTATCGCATTCAGGGAGTTACTTATAAGAATCTGCTTATTCCTCCCGTCCTCATTTCCTCCAAGGGCTGCCACTCTGACCCACAGTCCTTGCCTTTATCATCTCTGGCCTGGGCTGTTTCAAGAGCCTCCCAGGTGATTGACTGACCCTGGCATTCCATCCCCTATCATCTTTATCCAGAATGGTCCTATTGAAACATCAGTCAAGTCATGTCACTCTTTGGCCCTTGAATGGCTTCCCATCTCATTCAGAGTAAAAGCCAAAGTCCTCATAGTAGCTAAGAGTTCCCATGTGATCTGGCCCTTCTTTCTTCTCCCACCCGATCCCTCCCTCCCCCTCTCCCTCTCCTCCAGCTATCCTAACTTCTTGCTGTTCCTTGAATATTCCTAGATGCTTCTACCTTCAAGTCTTTGTTCAAATCATGGCCTTCTCAAGAGGCCTTCTCTGATCCCCTATTTTAAATTCATCTCCCCACAATCTCTATTCATTTCCCCTGCCATTTTTTGTTTAATAAAACATTTACTATCATCTGATATACTTTAATGGATGTATTGTTTATTACCTGCACTGCCACACACTCAAATATAAGTTCCATGAGGAGCTTATTGAATGGTGCCGGACACAGAGAAGGCTCTGCAAGAAGAAAACAAAAAAAAAAATTGAATGAATTAACTTAGCAGTCAGCATGAGAAATGAGAAATGTATACAAAACAAAATGACATGCAAGTGAGGGCACTGGATATGAATCTGTGGTTACAATAGAATCTTTCTTTGAGAAGCGTAGTGGAATCCTAGAGGGCAGGGCACAGGGAATAAAAGCCTTTTCGTTTGTATGGCAGACCTTCCTCTTCAGCTTCTGGGCTCCCTTGCCGAAGGTAACGTGGGGCTGAGGTAGTGCTTATCTTCACATAGTTTAGTTAAGCTAAATTGAGGCTGCAGGATTGCTTTTACTTGATGATCTCAAAGTACAGGATACCATTAGGCTAGCTTCTCCATTCTTCAGTCTGTCATAAATTTTCATTAGGAAATCTCGTGTCACTTTTATGGAAGAATATGTAGCTCCTTCTTTCCCTGATTTGTCATTCTTCCTTGATTCATAAAGCCCTTTCCTAAAGATCTACTTCATTATCATTTCTATCATGCTTTGTGTTGGGTTCTAAATCCCACATGAAACACAGTTTTATCTCAAGAAAGAAATTGAAGCTGAAAAACTAACAAATCTTTAATTCCAAGTTCTGTTTTAGGCTGCTAGACCACAACCACCATTGGGGTGACATAATTTTGCATTTACTGCAACATTGGTTTAAAGAACCTGCCAGGGGGTACATCAAGTGCATGTGACTGCCGCCTTGCAGTGTTTGCTGCTGCAGGTGGCGGTGGTGTGCTGGAGAAACCAGAACGGAACATGGAGGCGCACAACATCCTCAGCAAATGGGAAGTCAGTGTCCTGTTCTTTGGAACAGGAACTCATGTCAAGTTTTCAGGAATGACACATGACAAGCCAAATATTTAGAATTTTGAAACTGTATGATCAGGTACACAATGATCTCCTTAGGAAGGACAGAATAGCATTTTACATATGTTGGACAGAAGTAAGAGAATCAAGTCCTGGCCAGAAAGTCTCCAGAACTGTAAAGATCTGTTTGATCTGATCCTCACCTGTGAAGAAAGAGTGACCAACCCACCAGATGGTTGAAGATCTGAATTCCAGAGAGCAGGAGGCCTGCTAGCCAGTGTGCAATGTGGACATCCAGGGCAGCCATGGAGAGGCCACCCTGGGGCGTTCTTCATCTGTGAACTATGCCGGTGCATTCAGCACATGGAAAACATGAAGAATTAGACTGATGAGCTGTTGCAAGAGTTGGAGAAGAGCCACAGGGCTTTCGTGAACGTAGTCTGCTTCAACTGACCTGCCTGGCCTGGTGCCCAGTGGGCTGCGCACCCTTTTGAACCCATCTTCTTGAGCTTCCTCTTGTTAATGCTTTTTCCTTTCTGATATTTGTGTTTGCTTTTAGGTATTCTGCCAGTGGATAGTAGTAGTACCCAAATAAACTGTACATATGAAATGAGAAGATAGACACAAATGCCACATTAAAAACAATCAAGTTTTTTCTATCTTATGAGTGGGATATTGATTATAAAGTTTTTTTTTCTTTAACCAAAAATGAAAACAACGGTTTATAGTATATTTCCCCCCATATGTCTGTGTCTTTCTTTGTAGTTTCTTTCCCTTCCCCCCAAAAGTTGCTGGAATGTACAAATAACCAGAATAAAGCAGTGGGCTTTATCTTATTAGGAAAAATAAAAAATGAAAAAAATAAAGAAGCTGTTGGACTTGAAGGGTGCAGGCAAGACTCCCCTCCCCCACCCCCATTCTCCATTTAAACCAGCTCTGAAGATTCAGCCTTCCCTACAAAATCTTGGTCAGCTCTCATAATTTCAGATAATTCTTTTTTTTTTTTAAGTTTATTTATTTATTTTGAGAGAGAGACAGTGTGAGTGGGGGAGAGGCAGAGAGAGGGAGAGAGAGAGAATCCCAAGCAGGCTGTCAGCACAGCAGGGCTCCAACCCACAAAGCCATGAGACTGTGACCTGAACCTAAACCAAGAGTTGGACGCTTAACCAACTGAGCCACCCAGGCACCCCTCAGATAATTCTTAGATAGGGAAAAATCTAATCCACATTAGAAGTTCCACATTTGAGATAGTATTGCTCTTTAAAGGGGCAGGAACCCTTTAAGTCCAGGCCAGTTTCTTCCTGTAGGATTGTACTGTGTTCAAGTCCCACCCACCTCCACATCAGCTTGAGGGCAGCTCACTCCCGGGACTGCATCCCTCTCTCCTGCCCTTCACTCCCTTGGCTCTTCCGTCTCTGGCTGATGTAGCCACAGCCTTTTCCTTTTAGCATTTTCAAAGTGAGACAACAATCCCCACATACCCCCAAATTTCAAGCTCTACAAGTGATTCTCTTGAAAATATTTCATGTGAGGGACAAGAACTCCCATGTTGTCTCATGCGTGTGGGCTAGGGGAAGGGAATGCCTAACAACACAGGGAACAGACCTCACCACCTGCTTCTTCAACCTCAGTGAATTTTTCATCAACTCATATACTCTGGAGGAAGATACCTTAGGGCTGACAGAACTGGTTTCTCAATTTTTTTTTTTTTTTTTTTTTTTTGGTTTCTCAATGTTTTAACATGCTCAGAAAAGCACATGCCTTTAGAGCAAGGGAAGTACTTGACATATGTTATGCAAACAATAGAGGCCTCAGCTGAACCTGAGAGTCTTCCCGCCTGTCATTTTGACAGATTTTTTCATCTATTTGTTTACCATGCCCAACTGTCCATCTTCATTTCACTCATAGACCCTGAAATCTTATAAGAAAGACTCTGTCTAGGTAATAGATGATTGAACCAGAGATGGACTCCTGACCTTCATGACCAATCCAAAGACTGGTCCAAGCTGGTTCTCTCCTGAGAACTTGAACTGAGACTTACAAGCCTGCAGTAAGATGGTGGTGGGCACTTCAACTGAAAGTTATTCAGAGTCAGGAGTGAGAGTCCTAATGGGCAAACTGAAGATGAGTAAGAAGAAGGAAGCATGAGAAGATGGGAGAGCATGTAGCAGAGAGGCTGAGAGAGCAGTGTCTGGTTCCTTTCCATTTCCCCAGGGGGGCATTGTACCATACTTTTTGCATTTGTTTCTGTAAGATTCTCTTAGGCTCTTTTTGTTGTTGTTGTTGTTGTTGTTTATTTATTTATTTTTGAGAGAGAGCAAGCTAGAGGGCTTGCACGATCGGGGGGAGGGCCAGAGAGAGAAGGAAGAGAGAGAATCACAAGGAAGCTCCTTGCTGTTGGCACAGAGCCTGCCCTCGGGCTTGATCTCATGAACCATGTTCTCATGACCTGAGCAGAAATCAAGAGTCAGATGCTTAACCAACTGAGCCACCCAGATGCCACTCTTATGTTCTTTTTTTTTATAGCCCCCACTTTCTTTTTAGCTGCTTGAATGAGAAATGTCTTTTCTTGCAAACAGGTAAACAGACTAGCATCATAAATTTGTAAAAAAGTTATTATTATTTTTTTAATTTGCCCCTTCTTTTTATTGGGTGGTTGTATTTCTCATTGAATTTTGAGAGTTCTTTGTAAATTCTGGATTCAAATCCTTTATCAGATACATGATTTGCAGATATTCTCACCTAGTTTGTGGATTGTATTTTCATTTTCTTAAAGGTGTCTTTGAAAGATAAGTTTTGAATTTTGATGAAGCCAAATTAATCCATTTGTGTGTGTGTGTGTGTGTGTGTGTGTGTGTGTGTGTGTGTGTGTTTTAATGAATAGTGCATTTGGTGTTGTAAGCAAAGAAATCTTTGTTTAAACTAAAGTCACAAAGATTTGCTGCTAAGCTTTCTTGTAGAAGTTTTATAGTTTTATTACATTTTACATTTAGGTCCACGATTAATGTTTGGTTAATTTTTCAACACAGTGCAAGGTTCTTTTTTGGGGGGGGATGGGGCACATGAATATCCAATTGTTTCAGTACCATTTGTTGAGAAGATTCCACCCAATTGTCTCTGAGACTTTGTCAGAAAATCAGTTAACTATATATGTGTGACTCTAGGGGCGCCTGGGTGGCGCAGTCGGTTGAGCGTCCGACTTCAGCCAGGTCACGATCTCGCGGTCCGTGAGTTCGAGCCCCGCGTCGGGCTCTGGGCTGATGGCTCAGAGCCTGGAGCCTGTTTCCGACTCTGTGTCTCCCTCTCTCTCTGCCCCTCCCCCGTTCATGCTCTGTCTCTCTCTGTCCCAAAAATAAATAAACGTTGAAAAAAAAAATTTATATGTGTGACTCTAATCTATTTCACTGCATGTGATTATTATTATGGTTTGACTACTTTCTATTTTTTCCAACCCATTGTTGTTCTTTGGTTCTTTCTTTCTTGCCTTCTTATAAGGCAAATAGAATAATTTTAGTATTTTGTAATTTATTTATCAGCTTTCTAGCTATATCTCTTTGTATTAAAAAAAAAGTTATTTTCCTTATGGCATGCTTTCTCTTCCTACTTCAATATTAGACCACAAGGGGATATCTTGAGTTTAGAACCATACCCTAATCCTCCACTATTCAAAGTGCTGTCTGAGGACCAGTAGTCTGGGAATCACTGGCATTGTGTTAGAATCTTAGCCTACACCCCAGACCTACTGAATCAGAATCTGCATTTTAATGGGATCCCAGGTGATTTCATATGCATTTTACAACTTGAGAAGCTCAACTGTAATCTACTCTACACATTTAGTCAAATCAATCTTCCTAAAATACTGCTTTCATCATGTCCCTAGAATTTTAAATAGTTCTTCATTGCTCTCAGAACAAGTCAAATGCCCCAGCCTGACATTTAAGTAAATGTACGTAGTACATTTAGTGAAATGGACCTAATCTACTGAATTTTTCCTGTGTGGGTTTCCTACTCCAGCTAAATTGGTCTACTCTATTATTCTTCATATATGCAAAGTATTCATAGTCTTTGCTCATGGCATATGCCTATCTGGAACTTTCATTCCCATCTCCCTACACATCCATCCTTCAAAAACCCATTCAGTTTTGGGACATCTGGGTGGCTCAGTTGGTTAAGTGTCTGACTCTTATTTCAACTCTGGTCATGACCTCATGGTTCTTGAGTTGGAGCCCAGGTTGAGCTCTGTGCTAACAGCACAGAGCCTGTTTGGAATTCTCTCTCTCCTTCTTCCTCTCCCCTTCTGTCTCTCAAAAAATAAATAGATAAACATTAAAAAATATCCATTCAATTTCCACATGTGTTTGGAGGGTCCTGCTGCTGACCTTGGTTCTCTTGTTGTTTTAGCCTCTGAACCTCTTAACTGGCTATTCCAGTACCTTTTTAAAAATTTTATTTTAATTTTGTTTTTAATTTTATTTTAGTTTATAACCTCCTCAACCACTAATGCTTATTATAATACAGTGCATAAAGTAGGATTTTCATTCATTAGTTACATCCATAATTATTTTAAAAAATTGTTTTAATTCTATAAATTGTTAATTTATAGAGTTCTAATTTCTTTGATCAGGCAGGAGTTAAAGCCAAACAGAAAGAAACTGAAAGCAATGTGTTCATGTGCTTCTGTATTTGGAGGTAAATTTTCACCACATTCTGAGAGTGCAGTTACTTCAGGGACATTTTATCCCCCATAATTATATAAAAACATGTCATATATAAATGAATTTCATAAAAGTAAAGGTTCTAATGGATCTCTTAAAAATATGCCTAAGATAGGGGCACCTTGGTGGATCAGTCAGTCAGTTAAGCGTCTGACTTCAGCTCAGGTCATGATCTCACTGTGAGTTGGAGCCCTGTGTTGGGCTCTGTGCTGACAGCTCAACAGCTTGGAGCCTGGAGCCTGCTTCAGATTCTTTGTCTCCCTCTCTCTCTGCCCCTCCCCTGCTCACACTTCTGTCTCTATCTCTCTAAAAAATAAATATTTTTAAAAAATTCAAAAAAGATATTATTGCAATTGATGTTATATGTACACACGGTTTAGGAGTCAGTTGCTCTGTAATTCTTCTTATGAAAAATAGTATTCCTCCCTGTCCTCAGTATGCATTCTTAGTCCTTGAGTTTTAGCTGAGTGAGAAAGTGTAGATGCCTCATGTACTACTATGTTAAGTCTACATGTGGGTTAGGTGATTGGTGATGAGCAAGAAGAGTACCAGTTATGAGTGGGCTTCCATCTGTAAGCCATTTTCACTCTCCCCTCCTTTAGATCCAAGCTGGTAAGGGGAAGGAGATTTGAGATGGGCCTGTGCTGGGACCTAACAACTGAAGAGTATGGCTCTTTCTCTTTTTTGGTAGCTACATAAACATCTGCCTAGATGTAGATCAGTAGTTCTCAAACCTGTGTGTGCGTCAGTATCCCCTGGATGGTTGTCTCTGGGCCCCACTCCCAGAGTTTCTTATTCAGGAAGTCTGAGGTAAGAATTTGCATTTCTAACAGATTCCCAGATGATGTTGATGCAGTCAAAGATTACATTTGAGAACAACTAGTGTAGTGGGGAAACATCAAAATGGGAAAATAGTCCAGTAAGTATGAAATGTTAGTGCAGGCCACATTTCAGATCTTTTTTCCTCTGAAGATGTGAAAATTGTAATCATTAATTCTAATAAATGTTTTTAAATGAACAAAGACTTTGCACCCTTTGTTTAAATAGAATTGTTTATGGTTCTTGGTCTTTATTTCAAGCATTTGCAAACATCAATCACTGTCTGAGAAAATATTTTTAGTTTTATTTTTTAAAATTTGTGAATGCCAGGGCACCTGGCTAGTTCAGTAGGTTAAGCATCTGACTCTGGATTTTGGCTCAGGTCATGATTTCACGTTTGGTGAGATTGAGCTCTGCATCGGGCTCTGTGCTGACAGTGCAGATCCTGCTTGGGATTCTCTTTCTCTCTCCCTCTGCCCTTCTTCCCCACTCTTACACTCTCTCTAAAATTTAAAAAAAAATTAAAATAAAAAAATACTATTTGTGAATGACAAAGAAATATGTTTTGTTTTCATGTGGTGATGAAATTAACAAAAATGCTAGAAGTACTCTGTAGATTGCTTTCACCTTGTATTCTCTTTGATTGTTTTGAACAAACTAATATTTTACTCACTATTAATTGGTCACATTATCATTTTGACACTGATGTTTTTTTTCTTTTAAAATTTTTGAGTTTATTCACTCAGAGAGAGAGAGAGAGAGGGCACAAACATAGGAGGGGCAGAGAGAGAGGGAGAGAGAATCTCACGCAGGCTCTGCATTGTCAGTGAAAAGCCTGATGTGGGGCTTGAACTTATGAACCATGATATCATAACATGAGCCAAAGTCACTTAACCAACTGAGCCACCTAGGTGCCCCTTGATATTGAGTTTTTTGTGTGTATGCTGTGTTTTATATTTATGTGTTTTTCTCCCTTTTAAACAAAGATTATGTTGATACTGAGTAAGCTGACCTCCAATTACTTCCTGAAGAATGGAGTCTACCAAAATCCAGAGTCAGATGCTTAATGGATTGAGCCATCCAGGTGCCCCTTATGATTTTCCTAATAACATTTTCTGTAGCTAACTTTATTGTAAGAATACAATGTATAACACATGTAATACAAAATATGTCTTAATCAACTATGTTATCAGTTAAGTTTCTGGTCAATAATAGGCTATTAGTAGTTAAGTTTTGGGGGAGTCAGAAATTATATACAGATTTTTGACTGCCCAGGGATGGGCACCCATAAGCCCTATGTTGTTCAAGGATCAACTGTATTTATGTCAGTTATCTATTATTACCTAAAACACGGGTCTGTAAACAGGGGCCTGTAGGCCAAATGTGTTCCAAAAACGGGTTTTGTAACTAAAATTTTATTGGAATGCAGGTAAGCTCATTCATTTAAGTACTGTCTAAGGCTACTTTCCTACTACAGTACAAGAGCTGATTCGTTGTGACAGAATCCATGCGACCAACAGAGCCTGAAATGTTTACTGTTTGAAACTTTACAGAGAATATTTGTCCACCTCTGGCCTAAAATAAGAGCTCTTATTTGTTTCTAATTTTACAGACATGAAACTCTTTTTTGAATAGCATTTATTTTGGCAATTTTTACTTCGTTAAGGTAGACATGATTTTTTAAAAATACCAACTATCGTGTGAGTTCAAGAATGGCAAATAAGTTGAGTGATCACATGTTCACATGTCATTTTGTCCTAAATAAAATGTGGGTGTATTTAAAATAACCATACTGATTTTATTAGGAGATTCACAAATAGGCTCTGAAACACCAGAGTGGGATTCTGAAAAATGTTTGAGCAACAGTACCATTGTTGAAATACACATACAGTCTCCCAAGGGATGATTCTTTTAAATAAAAAATTGGTTAGCTTATCTTTATTGCCTACTTTACCTTCTTTTAAGGTTGATTCTGAATAAAAATGTCTATATGATTCTAAAACAGCTGGAAAAGTAAATTAAACATGACCTGGAGTCATGGAGTACAAAAGAAGTTGTTTGATAGAACTTTGTTTTTAACATCTGAGTTCTGCTGGTGTTAAACATATAATCCTAAATTTAGTTGAACTATCTGAGAAACTTTTAATAAATATTTCATAGTTTAAAAAACATGTTATATTTCACAGACTGTTCTGTGAAGATAGTCACATTTAAGTGCTCAGGCAACATAAATACTTTGGCTAACCTCCAGCCACTGAGCAAAATAAAAAAAAAAAAAAAAAAACTTGACCAATAGAGAAATTCATATCAACTTACCAGTGCTATTACTGATCTTGCTTTCCCCCACAACTTTCTATTCTGCTAATTTCAAATGTATACTATAGGAAAGTCATAAAAATAATATGACTCATTCATCTCTTCATCTTGATTCACCAATTTTTAGCATTTTACCATTTACAAGTTTTGCTGCTTTCTCTCCTCCCTCCCTCACTTCCTTCATCTTGTTTCACGAGTTCTCTCTCTCTTTTTTAAGTTTATTTATTTGAGAGAGAGAGAGAGCAGAGACAGAGATAGAGACAGAGACAGAGAAAATCCCAAGCAGGGCCCACTCCACCAGCACAGAGCCCAATGCAGAGCTTGATCTCACAACCCTGAGATCATGACCTGAACCAAAATCAAGAGTCGGATGCTCAACCAACTGAGCCACCCAGGTGTTCCCTTGATTTACCAGTTCTCTTGATCTTCATCTTGATTCACCAATTTTTAAAATTTTTGCCGCACTTGCTGTTCCCTCTCCTCCCTCCCTCTCTACCCTCCTTCCTTCCTTCTTTCCTTCCTTCCTTCCTTTCCTTCCTTCCTTCCTTCCTTCCTTCCTTCCTTCCTTCCTTCCTTCTAAAATTATTCCTTCCTTTTTTCTTTTGCTGAGTCATGTGAGAATAAGTTGTGGACATCATGACGCTTTACCCCTAAATATTTTAGCACGCCTAACCTAAGAACATTATTTCAGGATTTTCAGGATTTTCCAAGTGACAATGCTTTTTTAGTTTTGTTATCTTTGTGATTGATGATACCATTTTATGTATGTATGTATGTGTGAGAGTACATATTTTATTATCCTTGGGTAATTACCTAGGAGTGGAATTGCTGGATCTGTGGAAAGTGTGTTTAACTTGTAAGAAATTGCTCATTTGTTTTTAGAGCAACTGTATCATTCCCATAGTCAATGTTTGAGAATTTCGGTTGCTCTATATCCACACAAACACTTGACTTTCCCAGTCTTTTACATTTTAACCATTCTGATGTGTTTGTAGAGGTATTACATTATGGCTTCATTTGTGTTTGCCTTATGATTGAAGATGTTTATAATATTTTCATGGACTTGTTGCATTTATACACTTTTTTTTTTTTGGATGCTGTGTCTATTTTTAAGTGTTTTGCCCATAGGGGTGGCCTGGGTGGCTCAAGCAGTTAAACATCTGACTTTGGCTCAGGTCATGATCTCACAGTTCATGGGTTTGAGCCCCACATTCGAGCCTGCTTTAGAGACTGTCTCCGTCTCTCTCTCTGCCCCTCCCCTGCTTGCACTCTGTCTCTCTCTCTCTCAAAAAATAATAAACATTTGAGAAAAAATTTAAAAAATGGTTAGCCCATAAAAATGCAAACCTTTTTGTTTTAGAATAATTTTTGATTTACAGAAAAATTGCAAAGATTTTGTTCTCTTATGCCCTTGCACCTAGTTTCTCCTATTATTAATATCTTATATTAGCCTGGTACATTTATTATAAATGATGAAATATTACTACATTATTATTAATAAAAGTCCATATTTTATTAAAATTTCCTTAGGTTTTGCCTTTTTCTGTTTGAGAATCTCATCTAGGATATCAGATTACATTTAGTTATTATATATTTTTATTTTAATTTATTTATTTTTAATGTTTATTTATTTTTGAGAGACAGCATGAACAGGGAAAGGGCAGAGAGACAGGGAGACACAATTTGAAGCAGGCTCCAGGCTCCAAGCTGTCAGCACAGAGCCTGATGCAGGGCTTGAACTCACAAACTGTGAGATCATGACCTGAGCCAAAGTCGGATGTCTAACCAACTGAGCCACCCAGATGCCCCTATAATTACACCTCTTTAATAGCTCCTCATGGTTATGACAGCTTCTCAGACTTTTCTTGTTTTTGATGACCTTGACAGTTTTGAGGAGTACTCATCAGGTATTTTGTAAAATGCCCCTTAATTGGGATTTGTCTGATGTTTTTCTTTTGTTTATACTGGGATTATGGGTTTCAGGGAGGAAAACCACATAGGTAAAGTGCCATTTTCATCATATCCCATCAAGAGTACATACTATCAACATGACTTATCACTGTTGATGTTGACCTTAATAACCTGGCTGGTGGAATGTTTGTCAGGTTTCTTACATTTTATTTTTTTCAAAATGCATTTTGTATTTTTGACATTTATACATCTTTCTAAAATAATGTGTTTCTAAAACATTATAGCTTACTGTAATACTCCTAACTTCATTGTGTCCTTCAGTAGAAATATAAAACAGTTTAACCAAGTCAAATTTTTATGCTCTCCAACTTCCTTTTTCTTTAATAAGCCATTATGAATGCCAATTCTGTGCCAACCTTGTGTGCCATAACAGTGACCCAAGTAGTCTATGTTCTCAAAAAAACTCATTGTCCAGGGAGTGCCTGGACAGGTAAAGAGAAAATTGCAATGTAGTGTGATGTATGCTATAATAGAGGAAATTTCAGGATGCTCTGGAGGGATGCCACATCTTATTGGTGTGTCAGGGGAGGCTTTCTAGAGGAATCAGTTCTAAGCAGAGGCATGAATGAAAAGGAACTAGCCAGGTAAAGCTGGAGAGAGGATAAAGAAGAGTTCCAGGCCAAGAAAGTGACTTCTTGCTCAAAGACCAATAAGTGAGAAACCATTGTATGAATTGGATAGTCAGGTAGTTTATGAGGATTCAAGCCCAAGGCAAGCTGATTAGTGAGAATGTTGGCTGGAGAGATGAAGGGAGTCCAGAGCACAAAAACATTACAGGTCACATTAAAGAGTTTGGACCAGTGCTTGTCTGTAGGGAGTGGGGATGGGGAAGGTCAGTGCTGTCTCCACCGTTTCAAAATTTGTAGTTTTTTGCTTCTAATGTAATCATGGCCAAGCATTTTTTAAAAGTGACCTAATGTTGTTTAGGTTAATTATTTTTATTTCTCCTTTATATTAAAGTTTGAGTGTTAAAATTATTTTTAAAATTGTGTATGTAGATCCTTTATTTTCTCTAGGAATTAGCTTTCAGAATAATGAGGGGATGATGATGAAAATTATTTGTTATATAAAATTTTGCCAAATAAAGTTGACAACTACTGCTGTAGACTATGCTGAAGTCAATGAAGAGTGTCTGTAAGCATTTAAGCAGGGAGTAACATGATCAGATCTGCATTTTGGGAAGATCCTTCTGGCTGTAATGTGGAGAACAGATTGGAAGGAGCCATCTGGGAATCTGGAGACCAGTTGGATGGCTACTGTAGAAACTCAGGTGAGAGATGATGGTGGCCTTCATGAAGTAAGATATTGGTCATGGCGATATAAAGAACATAAGGATTTTTCCCTTCTGGATTCTGTAAAGAGTTGGCTTTATTTTCCAGTATATTTGCTTTCCAGACCAAAAGAATGTTTTAAATTTCAAGCATCCTGAAAACTAATGGGGAAATATTTTACAGCAGAGACATTCCCCATATTTCTCAAGTTATATCAGTAGTGAAATGTTTAAGATCCCAGACCTTGGAGAAACTGCTTGCTTTCTCTAGGCCACAATTTCTTCATCAGCACAATAGGGGTATTAATTTTACCTACCATGCTGTAATTCAATAAGCATAGATATTCTCTTCACCCACTCATTAGACCAACCCTGACTCTAGCCAAAAATAATTTCAAGATCAAATTGCACAGTTATCTTTCAAGTAGTGGTATTGAATTTTTACTCAGCTACGTGGTCACAATTTGCTCCATTTGGGATAAATTTCAGACAATTCTAGTATTGGAATGGCTGACCACGATCAGTGAGCATAGAAAAGAGTGAAACTTATCTGTGGGCACCAGGCTTTAACCTGATGGCAGATGTCTTTGTAATTTGTTTTTGTCCTTTGAGGCCATGGAAAAGGACTTCCAAGGACTTGTGAATGAGGAAATAAGAATGTCCTCTGAAAATAAACTGTAGGATCATAGCAGAAAAATGTATAATTACATGAAAGAGACAGACTGATTTGAGCCAGCAAAATACCAATAACCTGACTGATAATATATTATACATCTAAAGATATCAGTCAAAAAGGTATTGATTGGCCTTTAATTCTTAGATAAAGAAACATATAAGCAAAAACCGGCAGTACTCATCCAAGTGCAAAGTAAAGGAAAAGTCTTAGCTTGAATGTGTCTGGTTCTGATGGAGATGGATGCAGGGGTGACAGCCAATGGATTACTGAGGATTTTGATTCTGTTTGTAATATAATTTCAGCTGAGATTGATGCTGTAACAGTTATTATAAGTAGTTCTTATTATTTCTTCTCTTCTTTTTCCCTGGGAATAGGACCCTTTACTTTTCACTGGGCACAAATTCACCCAGAATAAGGACTATACTTCCTAGCTTCCTTTAAAACTAGGTGTGGCCATATTGCCAAGTACTTGTCTATGAGATACAAGCTGAATGGTGTGTACAATTTTCAATAACTTTGTTTTTTATATAGAAAAGGCATGCTTTCCTCTATTTTCTCTCTCTTCCTTTTAGTTAGAAGGTGTATGTGATGGCTGGAGATTAAGCAGCTATCTTGAACCATGATGTTGAAACCATGTGTTGAGGATGGCAGAACAAGATAGAGGAAGCCTGGGTATCTGGTAATGGTGGATTTGCTATATAATATAAGTCTTGGATTGTTGAATCTGGACTTATGAGAGATCATAACTTGCTCAAGTATACCTTGTTCAAGCTACTGATATTTAGGGAGTTCTACTCCTTATAGCTGAACCTAATTCTAACTAATACAGATGCCTCAGACTCAGTATTAATTTCCTTTTGGTGCTACGATGAATTATCACTCTTCCCAATGGCTTTGAATAGTGCAAATTTGTTCTCTTGCAGTTCTGGAGGTCAGGAGTCCACAATGAGTCTTACTGGGCTGGAATCGAAGTGTCAGCAATGCTGTATTTTTCCTAGAGGCTTCAGAGGGAAATGCATTTCCTTGCCCTTCCAGAGGTCCTTCTTCACTGATTTCTAGATCATTCACTTAAAAGCACTTAATCAAAGAGGGATCCCTGGCTGGCTCAGTCAGAGTATATGACTCTTGATCTTGAGGTTGTGGGTTTGAGCCTCATGTTGGGGGTAACGATTACTCAAAAATAAAATCTTTTTCTTTTAAAAAGGACTTTATCAAAGGTATGTGATGTAATCTTGTCTCTTGGGAGATAATTTAATAGACACTAAGGTTGTTTTATTTTTAAAATAATTACTAATAATACTCTGACATTGTAATAATAAATACAGCCTAATTTTAGTTAATTAATGAAATAAGTGAATAAAACATGGTAAAATTGAAATCAGAGTGCTTTTTAAACAAATGATCCTAATGTAACACTTAAGCAAAATGGTTACCTATGATCATTATCAGCAGATAAGATGATAGACATATTAATTACTGTAAGAAACCTGAAGATTCTTTCAAGAATATTAAGGTGATTTAGAGTTAAGCAGATTCTTTTCATCAAGTACATTAAGCAGATTGGGGCAAACATTTCCCCAGGGTGTAATAATCTCCAAAACTTTCTCTGCCACACAATGAAATGACCACAAGTTAATATTTAGTGTTTCCAGTGCCTTCCCTTACATAAGACAAATTAAAGTATAAAGTAGGAAAAACAAGCTAGATTTATTGAGACAACCCTGAATCATTACTTCCTGGAAGGTGGGAGGTCAGATTTATTCTTACTTCTGAACCACCTGGTTCAAACATTTATTCTATGTCCACAGGTTGGAATGCCTTTCTTGTTGACCTAGTAAACACCTCTTTATTCTCCAAGATTCATATTAAATATCACTTTCTCTGTGAAGGCTTCCTTGACCCTAAGGGTATATTGACCCTTCCCACCTTCGTGCTACCATTGCACACTCTGTAGTTTTTGTAGATGTCCTTTCTGTTATATGCAAGCTTCTTGAGGGCAGGGATATAAATATATATGAAAATTCAGTTTACTTAATATTGGACTTACTTTAGTACTATACTGAGTACTATTCCAAACATTCCATAAATATTCATTTCATTCCCATAACTGTCCCATGAGGTATATTATTACCCCCATTTTATAAATGAGGAACCTGAAGTATAACATTAAGTAATTTAACTTTATTCATCTCTATTTCACTACTACCTAAAGCTGATGTTTTGCATAGGTTAGGCATTCATTCATTCAATAAATAGTTATCCAATATTCCATATATCTCAGGTACTCTTCTAGGTGCTAGGATACAGCAGTGAATGAAGGTGACATAAACCCTTCCCTTGTGGAACTCATATTCTGGTTGGTAGATATAAGAAAAAAAAAGTGGGGAGGGTAAGTAAAATAAATCTATGTTTTGGTAGATGGCAATAAATTTTACAGGAAAAAAATAAAACAGGGAGGTACTTAGGGGTTGCAATTTTATTTTGTTTTATTTTTATCTTATAAACAATGGAGATTTATTTCTCACAGTTCTGGAGGCTGGAAGTCTAAGATGAGGAATCTGCAGATTCAGTGGGGAGAGTGGTGGTGGTGGGATGGTGAGGGCCTACTTCCTGGTTCATAGCTGGGGCCTCACATGGTGGAAGGGCTGGGAGTCATGATTTGTGTATATATATGTGTGTGTGTGTGTGTATATATATATATATATATATATATATATAATTTTATTATAAGGAATTGGCTCACATGATTATGGGGCAGAGAAGTTCCAAGATCTGCAGTTGGCAAGCTGGAGATGTAGCAGACCAGTAGTATAGTTCCAGCCTGAGTCTGAAAGCCTGAGAACCAGGAGAGCTGATGATGCAAGTTCCAGTCCAAGGGCAGAAGACAAGTTCCACAGTCAGGCAGGCAAAGTTCCTTGTTACTCCAGCATTTTTGTTCTATTCAGGTCTTTAATTAATAGGATGAGGCCCCTCCATATTTGGTAGGCCAGTCTGCTTAGTCAATCTACTGATTCAGATGTTCATCTCATTCAGAACCATCCTCACAGATACATCCGGAATAACATGTGACCAAACGCCTGGGCATCCTGGGGTCTAGTGAAGTTGATACATAAATGGACAATCACAGAGGGTAAACAGGGAAGGGCTCACTGAGAAGGTAACATCTGAGGAAGGGAGATGAACGAGTCATGTCTGAAGGAAGAACATCCCAGGAACAGTGAATACAAAGGTCTGGGGGTCCCTGGAAAGGCCAAGGAACAGCAAAAGATGGGGAGAACGCTGCCTGAATGAGGCAGGCAAGGAAGAAAAAAGCAAGGGATGAAGTTGGAGAGGGAATGAGCAGGAAACAAAGCATGTAGGACTTTAAAGGAGTTTTAGGAATTAAGATTTTACTAAAAACATCATTGGAGTGTTTTTGAGCAGAGGAGTGACCCTCTTTGATTTGTGTTTTATCAGTATCACTCTGGCTTCTGTGCTGAGTAGGGTCTGAATAGTGTCAAAGATGGAAGCTGGAGACAGTTGGGAAGCTCCTGCAACTAATTTAGGTGAGTGATAGCAGTGGTAGTAGTAGAAATAGTGAGAAGTGGCCACATTCTGGACACATGTTGAAGGTTAAGCTGACAGATCAGATCTGGAGTGTGACAGAAAGAGAGGCATCAAGGATGACCTCAAGGTTTTGGCTTGAGAAACTGGGGAAGAGTAGAAGAGAAACCATTTGGTGGTAGGGTGGCAGGAAGATATCATGAGTTCAGTTTTGGACTAGTTAAATTTGAGATGTCTATTAATCATCCCAGTGGAGATATTAAAGAGGCAGCTGGATATGTGAGCCTGGAGTTCAGGGAATGCAGGCTGGACACAGCTACAATACATGGTATTTAAAGCCATGAGACTGGATGAGACCAAATAAGTGAGTGAAGATAGAAAGGGGAAGAGGTCCAAGGACTGGATCTTGGAATACTTCAAGTTTTGGATATCAGAAAGATGAAGAGAATCTAACAAAGAAGACTGGAAAGAACTGCCAGGGAGATAAGAGGAAAACTAGGTTAAGACTGCTTCCAAAGCCAGGTGGAAAAGTGACTCAAGAATGAGAGAGTGATCATATTCTGCTCATTGATCAATTAAGGTGAAGATGGAGACTTGGCCATTGGATATAGCCACGGGGAAGTCAAGGTGACCTTGATAAGGGCAGTTTAATTGAAGCAGATTGGATAAATATCTGATTGGATTAGGTTTAACAGAAAGTGCGAAGATATTAGAGATGGTGAATATAGACAACCTGTAGGAAGAAAGAAATGAGAGTAGTAGCTGGAGGAAGAAGTTGGGGTTAAGAGAAGGTTTTTCAAAGGTGGGAGAAATAATGTCTGTAAGTTGATGGAAAAGATCCAGTAAAAAGAAAGAATTGAGAAGATAATTACTAGAGTGATCTCCTTGAGTAGGTGAGAGTAAGTGGTATCTAGTGTACAAGTAGAGAAAGTGGCCTTTTCTAGGGGCACAAAGTGCTTACTTCCATAGGAAAGAAACCCAGGATGTGGCACTGATGCGGGTAGTGGGTGTTTGTGGGGGCTCTCTTCTGATTCATTCTATTTTCTTAGTGAAATCAAAAGCAAGGCCATCGACAGGGAATGAAAATGGGCGGTGAGTGGGTATGTGAGGTTTGCAGAACAGAGAAGGTATAAAATATATCCTGGGTGAGTGGGAGACTAAAAGGACCAGGGAAACAGTTTGATTGCTGGCAGCATTAAGGGTCTATTTGAGATTTATGATCATAATTCAAGTGGGATCTCTCAGCATAGTTTGGTTCTTTGCCAGCCACATTTAACATGCACAGAAGGCACTATGGGAAACAGTACCTTTAATAAGGGTCATTATTTTTTGTTTTTGTTTTTGAGAGAGAGAAAGAGAGAGAGAGCATGTGAGCAGGGGAGAGGGACCGAGGAGCAGAGGAAGAGAGAGAATCTTAAGCAGGCTCCACGCTAAGTGCAGAGCCTGACTCAGGGCTTGATCCCATGACCCTGGGATCATGACCTGAGCCAAAGTCAAGAGTCAGACGCTCAAATGATTGAGCCATGCGGGAGCCCCAAGGGTCACTGTTTAATCAAGTGAGTGTCTCGAAGTGTCACAGGGGTCAAGGGAGCTGAGGGCACATGTAATGTAATATAAATGAATTTAATCTGAGTAAAAAAAGAATGCATGCATGCATGAATGAATTGTTCCCCCATTTTTAGAAATAATTTCTTTCTTGCTTTTATTTTTTTAAGTTTATTTGTTTTGAGAGAGAGAGAAAGAGAGCACTTGCAAGCAGGGGAGGAGCAGAGAGAGAGGGAGAAAGAGAATCAGAAGAAGCCTGAAGTGGGGCTCCATCTCACCAGCCTTGAGATCATGACCTGAGCCAAAATTAGTCAGATGCTTAACTGACTGAGCCACCCAGGTGCCTGTCCCCATTTGGAATGTTTTTTTCTCTTCTATCCACTGATTTATCATACGTGATTTTTAAAAAAATTTTTTTAAACGTTTATTCAGAGACAGAGAGAGACAAAGCATGAGCAGGGGAGGGGCAGAGAGAGAGGGAGACACAGAATCTAAAGCAGGCTCCAGGCTCTGAGCTGTCAGCACAGAGCCTGACGTGGGGCTCCAACTCACGGATGTGAGATCATGACCTGAGCTGAATTTGGACGTTCAACCGAGTGAGCCATGCAAGCGCCCCTCTTTTTTTTTTCTTTTAAGTTCATTTATTTATTTTGAGAGAGGGTGCACACATTCAAGTGGGAGAGACAGGGAGAGAGAGAGTCCCAAGCAGGCTCCTACTGTCAATGCACAGCCCGGTACAGGGCTCGAACTCATGGCGCGAAAGATCATGACCTGAGCTGAAATCAAGAGTCAGATGCTCAACCGACTGAGTCACCCAGGCGCCCCTAACACACTTGATTCTTAATGGCCCACGTAAGAACTGTACAATCCAGAAACCAGGCATGGGGTTGTTAGTAAACATGTTGGATGAGAATAATTGAAGAGGGGCAAATATTATGTCATAGGTCATGGTGAAGAGGGATTTTGTTACTTAAGTTTTCCCTTAGATTGTTTAGAATTCATCTTCTATTCAAATATTAGTTTATTCTGGCAGCAAAACACTGTCCTCTGGTAAATGCTAGAGAGTGACTCACAGAAGTTTCCACAAACATACGTTATTTGTTTTGTTTTGTTTTGTTTTGTTTTGTTCTTCCTTTTTCTTTTTGGCCAGAACTCAGCATCTTTATAAGTGCCTGATAAATGTTTGGAATCCTCATTAGGAGTGTATATCAAGAGGCATGATGGTGAGGGGACTCTTATTTCCTTTGGGTCCCTGTTTGCCTCCAATTTTGTAGTCAGCAGACAGAAACGAGGTAAATATTAGTACCAGTCTGTGGCCAGGGAAAAAGTGTTTATAATGCTTCCTTTAATCCGAGCTCAGGGTCAGAGAGAACCAAGGTACAAGGCCAACCAGCCTTTCTTAGCAACCTACCACAGTGACAAACTCATCATTGTCCTCTCCCTAGATTTTAAATATGGCACAAAATAAATGTTCTTTCTCCTTCACTTTATATACATAGTATGGCCCCTCCCTGACCAAAGCCTTGTTATTCTTTTTTTTTGATATCAATTTCTTTATTATAAACAATTATTCAAAAGATATATGTATAATGCCAATTATTTAAACATTTCTCTTTGTTGTTGTTGCTTGAACATTTCCTTTTTTTTTTAATATGAAATTTATTGTCAAATTGGTTTCCATACAACACCCAGTGCTCATCCCAACATGGTCAGAGACCTTGTTGACTATGGAGTGTGTATGTGCACTATATTAAAACTAGTGGCCTAAAAATAGTTGTGTACAAGTCGAAGATGCATGTTGGTCGAAATTCAGGCTTGCCAAGCCCTAGAACTCTTAGCCTAGGAGAATGGCAAGCATATCTTGCCCTGTTAGCTGGAAATCCTAACCAAGGGAGAATCCAAAGGAACCCAATACACAGGCACTTCTAGTCACAACAGTGGTTCTCTACAGGGACAGTCCCATCATTTAGGAGGTGTTCTGGGAATCATGGGTACATTTTTGATTGAATGTGAAGGCATGCTAACTGGTATTTGGTGGCTAGGAGCCAGGATTGACAGATGTGTGGGACAGTTCCATAGAACAAAGAGATTATCCTGCCTGTCTTTCACATGTCCTTCAGGGCAATGATGTGGGTGAAAAACCTATTTATAGTTATTTGAACATAGACCCTAACTCTAATTTTATTTCTTCTTTGTGTCGCACATAGAACATTTATGTTAATTTTAAGAAGGTTTTTCTGTGTGATGGTAGGTTGTATCACAGATGAATTTCATTTCAGGACAGTGAAGGAGGTGTTTCGTTATAAAAAGAGATAGGGGTCTTTTATGATTGACAACTACCGTTCTATTTTTTTGAGTTTATTTATTTACTTTGAGAGAAAGGGAGAGGGAGGAGCAGGGTGAGAGGGAGAGAGAGAGAAACACGAGATCATGACCTGAACTGAAGTCAGATGCTTAACCGACTGAGCCATTGAGGCACCCTAACAACTACTGTTCTAGATGTTTGATCGTGCCTTATCTTTTCCATGGCAAATTCACAAATTATCTACAATCTCATCCAATCTTAGGCATAAGCGGTAGGGAGGCATCAATCTCAGGAGTCCACATTTAAATCTTAAAGTATGAAGAATCTCAGTTGGGGGCTGCTTCCATCTGCCTTACCCCATATTAGAAAGAAATTAAAGATAGGAACAGCCAAGAATTCTTGTGGAAAAGGAAATCATAGTGAAGTTATGTGAGGATGGGAGAGTCTGGGGTTAGACATCAAATTAGGTGGATATGTTTGCCAGGGGCGGAGATCATGCTTTCTCTGTCTTCTAGCCTTCCACCTCCAAACTCTACCCATCGTAGATAAACACACATAACCCACTGCTGTTCCTGAAAATGTAAAGTGCATGTCCCAGTTCCTCCATACACACTGCAAACAGACTTCCTTTGTTCTCAGGATGTGTGCTGGACAGTAGAAGGTTTACACGAAAACTTGCCATCCACCAAGCTCCAGACATTCCATTTGAATGAAGGTGCCAAGTGAAAGAAAGGTTTGGAAAGATCTTCAAAAGAAGATCCAGGGAGGTAAAGTGTTCATTAATCAGGACCCTACAATTATAAGGATCTGAGGCCTTTTCCCATCATTAGGTTGAAGCAGCTGCAAATAATCACAGTGGGAAAAAGCAGTGCATGACACCATGATGTTATATGCTTAAAATTGCAGTGGGAAATGGCAAAGTGACTTTTTTAAAGAGAGAAACAGACTAAAAGGGAGGTTTTAGAGACCAACCAAAGAGAAGGCTTGATCTTCAAAACTTAGAAAATTATGGGATATTTTCTGCTGTTGAGCATAATGTGAGATCTCAGCAAGTAAAAGAATTGACTGAGAAATACGTGTTGTTTGTCTCCAGACTGGATATGTGTCTCTCATGGATCTCTGCAAGACCCCTTACAGTGGACTTGTGGTTTGGAACAAATAGGTAGTGAATTAGGCTGAGGTATGGAGACAAAGGACATGATGGAGGAAAGTGATATGGTTAAGAGGAGGGCAAGCTTCATGGGTATGTAACCTGTGTTTACAAGGGCTCCACACTTGGTTTGATGCCCTGCTGTCACCATTTTGAAATTATTAACAATTTTTGAACAGGACCCCACATTTTCATTTTATACTGGGCCCTTCAAATTATGTAACCAGTTCTGGTGAAGAGAGAGAACCTCTAAATCTCTCTCAGAGGATTTGGTTCAAATCCAAGCTCCACCAGTAGCTAGCTTTATGATCTTGGGCTACTTATTCAACCTCTTAATCTGTAAAATAGGAGCCATAATGGTACCATCTCCTAAATAGGTAGAAGATGAACAGAAGACTAAAGAAAGACTAAAAGAAACAATATGTTGTGAAGACAAAAAAAAAAAAAAAAAAAAAAGCAATATGACAGTATTCAGTCGATATTATTAGTGTTATTATTAATGACAAAGATCTGGAGGACATTGCAAAGCCACCAAGGCACCAAGCAGTGCTGGGGTAGAATTGTTTTCTAAACTCATTCTTTCTAACACATTTGTGTTCTGGTTGTGTGTGTATTAATGTCACCATCCCTGTGGCAAGACAGGCCAAGATAATTTTCTTAATTGCAGGCTTCACTGACACATTTTGTGCCAGAACCAAAGGAGAGTAGGTGTTATTTCAGATCTGTGAATCATCACACACACTCCTTCATCACATATTTCTTATAGATTTAAAGAGTTTAACTCTAACCAAGATAATGGAGACATTATTTTAGAATGTAGAAATATGCCCATATAAAGGCAACTTGCTATTGAAAATACTTCCTTCGCTGTGTGGGCCTGCCAAGTCATTTTATTTGCCATACAGTTATTTAATGCAATGTTCTCAACCAAAGGAGGTGCAAGTCAAAAAAAATCACCAGACCCATTTTGCTAGGACTACAAATTAATTATTACCTTGTCATGAGTAAATTGATTGTATTGTATTAGAATATAGTTTGGGCTTAGTGAGGAATGAAATGTGGAAGTAAGGCCAAGTGGAAGCATTTTCTTCCATTTGACTGAATACCCCCTATTAATTCCTTGCTTATTACTATAATTAAAAGTAGTCTTTGGCAGTATGTGCCCTTTTAAAATTATTTCTGAAGTTTAGAACAAATTTTTTAAATGTGAAATGGATTTTTTTAAAAAAGGTTTTAATGTATTAAATATGTCATGAGTATTCCAGTTAGTGGAAATACCTCGGCTACCATATTGTGATAAGGAACTTTCCTCCAAAGAGTTGAGTCATAGTTCTGAAACAAAACTCTCCAGTTGCTAGGAAGACAAAATTGCCCATGTGATATGGGAAGTGAATTCTTTCTCCCAACCAAGGCTAGTTCCATGGTTACATGTGAAGGTAAAATTGCTCTCCCGTCACTTTCTAAACATTTTAACTTTGGGCTTTACTCCATCATTCAACATAATCTGATAAATGCACCATTATGGATTTGGAGATGACTCTCCCTAATTTTGTATATTACTTAAAAATGTTTTTATTATAGTAGAACTATATAACATAAAATTTACCATCACAACCATTTTTTAAAAATATTTATTTAAGTAATCTCCACAGCCATTATGAGGCTCAAACTCACAACCCTGAGATCAAGAGTCGCATAATCTACCAAATGAGCCAGCCAGGGCCCCCCAATCACAACCACTTTTAAGTAAATAGTTTCAGTGGCATTAAGTACATTCACATGTATTGTGTTTATTTAGGGGACTTCAGTGCCTAAATCTGCCAAATCGTTGCCACTTGTAAATTGACACTTAGAAAAGGAAGTGACAGACTTGAAATTGACAGTTGAGTGCACCTTTGCAATTTATGAGAGAGCACCCCACACCAGACAAGGGTGGGTGCAACTCAGGGCTCAAGAAAAAAGAGGGGACCAGGACAGAGGTTTTTGGAGATTACAGATGGGTTGACCTCTGTCCTGAGGTAGGTTAGAAATAGTGAATTTAGTGCTGTCCTTGGTCCTTTGTAAATCTTCCCAACAAATTACAAAATTGCCTTGCCTTCTCAGATATTTGCCTTTATAAATTTTTCCCCCCTAACTTTATTTATTTATTTTGAGAGAGAGAAAGAACATTCACATTCGAGAAAGGGAGGGGTGGAGAGAAAGGGAGAGAGAATCCCAAGCAGGCTCCCTGCTGTTAGCACAGAGCCCAATGTTCATAAACCTGGGAGATCATGACTTGAGCTGAAACCAAGAGGCGGACACTTAACTGACTGAGCCTCCCAGGTGCTCCTAAATTGTTTCTTTTTATCCCCATAGTTTTATCCTTTCCCTCTATTGGTTTTCTATCCACACATAAACTACTGTCTTTCATTTTAATAAAGCAGAGAAACCAAACCAACCAACTAAACAAACCCTCTCTTGTCAAAATCCTCCTTTGTTAGCCCCACATTCTTCTTATTTTTTATGTGTTTTTTTTTTTCCTTTCAAAGCTATATAAGCCAATATGGACGTGGTTTAAAGCATCAAATTATCTTCCAAGGCATTTGACAAAAAACAACAGTTTCTGCCTTTCTCCTGCTTCTTACTCCCCAAGAAACAGCCACTTTCCACCCTTCTAATAATATATATTTTTTAAAAATTCATCTTCACAACTCCAAATCATACTCTTGTTCAAAATTTTCCAGCTTTGGCTTTTAGGAGCTCTTTCAGAATGGCTTATGTGTCACTTTTGTTATTTGAGCGCTTCCTCACTTTCTGGCACTATACTTAATTTTCTCCAAGCTCATCTTGTATTTTCCTTGCCTGAGCCCTAGAATCCGCCATCTCTCCAAGTAGCTCTGGTTCCTTCTACTGGAGAATGGTTTTTAGAAACCAAGATCTGAGGGCGCCTGGGTGGCTCAGTCGGTTAAGCATCCGACTTCGGCTCAGGTCATGATCTCGCGGTCCGTGAGTTCAAGCCCCGTGTCGGGCTCTGTGCTGACAGCTCAGAGCGTAGAGCCTGTTTCAGATTCTGTGTCTCCCTCTCTCTGACCCTCCCCCGTTCATGCTCTGTCTCTCTCTGTCTCAAAAATAAATAAACGTTAAAAAAAAAAAAGTTAAAAAAAAAAAAAGAAAGAAACCAAGATCTGGACACAGGTGTGCTCATTGCTGTTGGTGGGAAAGGAAGACCCTGCTTTTAGTCTTTCTCAGTGGACACAGTGAGGGAATGTATGCATGTATTCCTATGTATATACACATATCTATACCTATCTACCCTCTATCCATTGTATGTTAAATGAAACATGAGGTCATACTGATGTCTGCAGCTCTAAGTTGGTATTACAGTATTTATTCTAGCTTCTCCCCTTGTTTATTTGTAACTTTTTCCTTTAACTGTGAAGAACCTGCCTCCTATTATCAATTTTTTAAAATTGTTTTTTCCCGCCCTAGTATAGATGTGAGGTACTTTTAGAATTATTAACCTGTATCCCTGTAAGAAACCAATTTTTAGACTACAGTATTTATATACAATTCTTTTTACCTTTATGTTTTATCTTTAGCTTTATTGTTTCCAGTCATGATACCACTTTCCAGTTATTTTAGGTCAGCTCCTTCCCCACCCCTTTCAGAAAGGTTATGTCATGCATATAGTTAGATTCATTTTTCACATTCTGCATTCCATTCTAGGATCTTCTAATATCCCAGCTGATTTTTTAAAAAATTGCATACATTAAAGTTCCTTCTTTGTAATATATAGCTCTATGTGTTTTGAAAAATGCAATTATGTGTATACTATCCCAGTGCCCTGTAGAACAATTCTATAACTCTAAAGATTGCCTAGTTTCTTTTTTAAATAGTAGAATGATTTTACTGTGTTAATATGAAAAGTTTTCTTCCTCATCTTCAAAAATGTTTCAAAGAAACTTAAAACAATTTGTAGACCATGAAAATCACATTATTTACAATTGCTATTCATAGTTAAAATGGTCTAATTTCTAATTCAACTTTTTTTTCAACGTTTATTATTTTTGAGAGACAAAGAGAGACAGAGCATGAGTGGGGGAGAGGCAGAGAGAGAGGGACACACAGAATCTGAAGCAGGCTCCAGTCTCTGAGCTGTCAGCACATAGCCTGATGTGGGGCTAAAACCCACAAACCACAAGATTATGACCTGAACCGAAGTCAGATGCTTAACTGACTGAGCCACCCAGGCACCCCTCTAATTCAACTTTTGAATGTGCTATCAGATTCCTTTAAGGAGCTATGCAATACCGTATCTTCCACTGGTTCCAGAGGGCTCCACTAGTTCACAATTATGAGACAGTAGAGCTATTTCTGAGATATCCCCTGTTAAGTGCCCATAGGGATGGGTGAGATGAGAGTTATTGGGAAGCTGATGGAAGCAGGTGGCACACGGGGACAAGATAAATTCTAGGTGACAGCAGATAGGGTAATTAACTTGGGCATCTGACTGTCAGATACAGTAATTATCTGACATCAGATAGAGTAATTAACTTGGGCATCTGAAGACTGGAGGTCTTCAGCAAGAGAACGTGATTATCAATTTATTGCTTCTTGGGTCCCTTCATGGACTAATCCATTAAAATGAGTCTGGGCCCTTTAAATATTTTTTCCTTTGGCAGCTGTCACAATGTTTTATCGGTAGAGGGTGCTGGAGAGAGAGACACTGAAGGAGAACAAGGTTTTTCTTCTTGGTTCTGATGGCTTCTTAGGCTTATTGAGAGGATGCTTCCTTTTTCACTGCTCGGTCCAGTGCTAAGTGCCTGTAGGGTGTAACTTTTGCTATGTGACTTCCTCAGCTCTTGTCTTAAACAGCAGCAGTGTGGCTGGAAGCAGCAGACAGCACAGCTTTCAACTCAACTGGGGTCGCTGCTCTGCATGGGTATGCCGGGGCCCCATCAGGATGGCTGTCTAATGAACTGGATGTTCAGCCTTGTCCTATTCAGTGGCTCAGAACTACTCTGGTTCAAACCCTATGCAGAGGTGGAAGCCTCTGCAGGTCCCAACCCCAGCATTGCCCACAGTGGAAGCTCATCTCACTCTTTGCATGTCTCCCTCATTCCCCATTAGCTTTACCTCACCTGTGTCCCATGACTGTCCTGCCATGGACACCATGCATTCCAGGACTCACACCTGCAGTGACCCTCTGTACTCTGCCTCTCTCTCTACCTGTTTCCCTCTGCATGCCCAGCCTGCCCACCAGCTCTGGCTGACCTGTGTCCAGAGGGTTGTTTCTGCTTTCCTGGCATCTCTCTGGGCCATCCCTGGCCTAGACAAGTTCTCTGCCATCAAGTGGGCTGTGATCACACCTTCTTTAATGAGCTTTGAAGTTTGACCTTCTCCAAGTTTTTCTTGTTTTCTTGTGTTTTTTAAGTGTTTATTTACTTAATTTTGGGAGAGAGAGAGAGAGAGCACAGGAGGGGCAGAGAGAGAGATGGACAGAGAGAATCCCAAGTAGGCTCTGCACTGCCAGCACAGAGCCCAACATAGGGCTTGAACCCATGAACAGCAAAATCATGACCTGAGCCAAAACCAAGAGTTGGACACTTAACCGACTGAGCCACCCAGGGGCCCCCACACTTTTCTCTTTTTGGTTCTTTCCCTTAGTTCTTCATTTCCCCTCACAGCTCTCATTCCATCTTTATAGTTACCCTCCTATCATTGCTCAGTAGTTCTTTATATTAAACTTCCCCTATTTAAATTACTCTGTGGTTTCTGCTCTTGATTTGTCTGTGACTGATTAAAGTCTATTTTCATTGGGAGAGGGCACAGGTGTTCTTGGTCTTTTGTTAAATCTCATTTCAAGAAAGAGAAGAAAGTGATTTACTGTCAGGAAACTTGATGATAATACTGGCCTAGGCTCTGGGTAGAGGATCTAGTTGGTAGAGAAGCCCTGACAGTAACTCAGACCCCAGGCCCTAGGTCCTGGCTTGTAGCTCAGGTAGAGTTCTGAGAAAGGGGAGTTTCCTGTATGATGAAGGGACAGCTGCTGAGTACATGTCATAACCTGGAGCTGGTAAAGGTTCAAAACGTTTCTCAGACATCTGCCTATAGTGAAGTCAGAGGAGTTATTCTGGAAACAGTATTACTTGTACTGAGATGTAAAATACAGCTTCTTTCATTGAGCTTCCCACTTAAACATGGCATAATAGCCACAAAGTTTCTAAGTGAGACATGTTTTAATACAGGAAAAAAAGGGGGAAGATTCTTCCTTTGCTTCTTTCTGATTCTTGCCAATAATGCATTTTTCACTTTTTCTTTTAATATATTTTTTTAAATTTTAAGTAGTCTCCACATAGGGCTCGAACTCATGATCCTGAGATTAAGAGTTGCATGCTCTATCAACCTCACCAGCCAGGTTCCCCATCTAACTTTTTCTTTTAAAGAAAATTTCCTGGGTCTGAAAAGGAAGTTTGAAGTTCTTATGAGATTCTGCTGAGATTCTGTGAGATTCTGACTAACCTTAGATTTCTTGAATGTTCTGTTTCTCTTATTCTGCATAGTTTTTAGATTTTTACCTGGTTGTGGTTTGAATAGTCTTCTTCTTTTTTAAATGTTTATTCTTGAGAGAGAGAGAGAGAGAGAGAGGGCATGAATGGGGGATAGTCAGAGGGAGGGAGACACAGAATCGAAGCAGGCTTCAGGCTCTGAGCTGTCAGCACAGAGTCTGACATGGAACTGGAACCCACTAATCTTGAGAATGTGACCTGAGCCAAAGTAGGACCCTTAACCGCCTGAGCCACCTAGGTGTCCCAGTCTTCTTTTGTTTCAATGTTTCTTTGCTTATTTGTTTATTTAGAGAACATCCACGTGTGTGGTAGGGGGAGGGGCAGAGAGAGTGGGAGAGAGAGAATCTCAAGCAGGCTCTGAGCTGCCAGTACAGAGCCCAACGCAGGGTTTCATCTCACTGCCGTGAGATCATGACCTGAGCTGAAATCAAGAGTTGGATGCTTAACCAACTGAGCCAGCCAGGCGCCCCTCAACAGTCTTTCTAACATACCAGTATTTGTTAACCATGCTCTAGTTAAAGAGTGAAGCTGAGATCCTCCAGTATTCCTTAAAGATCTCCTTGGTTAACTGGACCACATCTATAAATCTCTGATGATTGTATAAGATAGCAGTCTTGCTCATAAAACAAGGTGTATAACCAAGGTCAGACGATAGCTCACAACCACTTACCTAAAGAAGGAAGGAACAAAAAACTCATCTGAATACAGGAGGCTTGTTTAAAGGATTTGGCATCTCTCCCATTGTCTCCCATTCCTCCCTCATAGTGAGGTAGGAATTATTTTGAGATAAGAAAACCAAGCTAAATAAATTGGGAAGATTTGTCCAAGAAATTGTCAGTGTTTGCATGTAGACTAGAGGCTGTATTCTAACTCTTGGACTAGTATTCTTTACTTAAATATTTATTAACTTTATCTTTTCTTCAGTATAGGAAAGAGCTGACTATGCAATAACTAGCTTTTCTTGAATGAGATAATTTCTTTTTTCTAAATCATCTGTCAGAAATAGTAAAAATTAAGTATTATTTATAATAACGATGATAATAAAGCAATCACATTCTATTGTTTTGCAGAACATTCTATTGTTTATAAAGAATTTTGATATATATTATCCAATTTCAATACCTCAAAAATATTTGTTAGGTAGGTTGAAAATGTACTATTCTACTTTATAAAAGAAAAATAGAGGCTCAGGGAGATTAACTGACCTCCCCAAGGACATACATTTATCATTCTGGTGGAGGCTGAATTTGAACTCAGGTCTATCTGACTCCAAAACCTATTCTTCTAGCCATTCTTTTCCTACATATATTACATAATAGCCCAAAATATGTTAAGCATATCTGTTGTTCAACAAATTATATGCACCCAGAGGTCTAGTCTGGTGGAGAGAGCAAGAGCTTTTAAGTGTTCCAGACATGAGTCTAATTCTGAAGTCAAGTAGAAAAAGAGTGGGCACAAACTAAAATTAAATATGATTTTATAACATGTCTTGTGATAAACACACAGGCTTTTAATGTAGATATAGTACCCTCAGATATAGTACCCCCATATGTAAAGTGTAGATATTCTTATTTCTCTCATTTTATATATATAGGAACAGAGGTCCAGAGAAGTTAAGCAAATAATCTGAATTCAGATCCCTCTGATTCCAAAATGTGTACTTTTTTTGGATTAATGCAACTGACTTCAAGAGAGGTAGTCATCTGAGAAGGTTCTTCAGGGAACAGGGAAAAGAGCTGGCCCTCTTTCAGGAGCCTGACCACAGAATGAGGCCCTGCTTTGAAAAGAAATAGTGTATTTAATTAGAGAGTGGAACCAGGCAAGCTGCTGGTGGAACTAGTCTTCTGTTGATCTGATAGGCAACTAAGAGGACATCACCACTCATGGCCTGGTAACACAGGCAATGCTTCTGACTTCTTTGTCCATGGTCAAGGATACAATTCAAAAAAAAAGCATACATTCTTTCCACAGGTTTGTCGACATCAGTAGACAAATTTAGGTTAGACTGCATCCATTAGCAAGATCACATGTTTGTTGCGGATAATAGAAGCATAATTACCTGTACTACATACATTTCTATTTCTCTTAAAAATTTTTTTTTGCTTAGAAAATGAAGTTGAATTCTAGATGGCTAAATGAGCATTAAATGGAACCTTGTATTCTTTGACTAAATGGTGTCCTTCCCTGTGTTTATAATGGTGCATATTTCAGTGACATGTTCTGGATTTTCTGGGACAGTTTCTGATTTCAAGTTATGTATTCTTTTTCCCAAAAAGCATTTCTGCTTATCTGGTCTATTCTGCTCTATCATCTGTTGATTCCTGCATTAAGAAAACAAGGGAGCCTGCATGGCTCAGTCGGTTAAGTGTCTGACTTGGGCTCAGATCATGATCTCATGGTTCATGAACCTACATTAGGTTCTGTGCTGACAGCTTGGAGCCTGGAGCCTGCTTAGGGTTCTGTGTCTCCTTCCCTCTCTGCCTCTCCCTCATTTGTGCTTGCTCTTTCTCTCTCTCTCTCTGTCAAAAATAAATAAACATTAAAAAAAAGAAAACAAGAGAATGGTGTATGACAAGTAATTTACCAAAATCACCCTTAAAATTAAATTAAAATTAATTTTAAATTGAATTAAAGTTAAATGGAAATGACAGCTATTATCCAAGTCAGGCAAAATAGGTTTCTAGTGTGTTCCCCCACCCCCAAGTATATGGGTGCCTGGGAAGGATATATGAATTTCGACTTGAACCATAAAGTACACTGACTAGCCCCTTGGGGTTTCCTGGTGATGGATTTAAAAATATTTTTTTTAATGTTTATTTATTTTTGAGAAACAAAAGAGAGACAGAGTGGGGAAGGGGCAGAGAGAGAGGGAGACACAGGATCCAAAGCAGGCTCCAGGTTCCAAGCTGTCAGCACACAGCCCGATGAGGGACTGGAACTCACGAACCCACGAGATCATGACCTGAGTCAAGGTAGGTCAGCCACTTAGCCAACTGAGTCACCAGGTGCCCAGTTATGAAATTTTTCTTACTGTTTTCACATTTTGTTTTCCAGCTATGCATCTCATTTTTTTCCCAGCTAGAAATCCATACAAGTACCAGAGTTTATTTTTGACTGAGTCATAATCATGAATGAAGAATCATGGATGGAGAACATTTTATTTGCCCCTCTAATGCTTTCCTAAAATCACTAATTAGCTAAAGGGAGTCTTTTTTTTTTTTAATTTTTTTTAACGTTTATTTATTTTTGAGACAGAGAGACAGAGCATGAACGGGGGAGGGTCAGAGAGAGGGAGACACAGAATCCGAAACAGGCTCCAGGCTCTGAGCGGGTTAGCACAGAGCCTGACGCGGGGATCCAACTCATGGACCGTGAGATCATGACCCGAGCCAAAGTCGGCCGCCCAACCAACTGAGCCACCCAGGCGCCCTTAAAGGGAGTCTTTAACATAAATACTGAATTTTATTGAATGTGTCCCTTTCCAGTTTCTCAGAGGCTTTGGTATATAAGTTATTCTCAGTATGGCAGAACCTGTCAGAAACACTTTGAGGAGAAAATGCCCATATATAGAAATGAATATTTTTTTATTAAAAAAATTTTAATGTTTATTTATTTTGGGGAGAGAGAGACAGAGAGTAAGGGAGGGGCAGAGAGAGGCAGACACAGAATCTGAAGCAGACTCCAGGCTCTGAGCTGTCAGCACAGAGCCACACGCAGGGCTTGAACTCGTGAACCACGAGATCATGACCTGAGCTGAAGTTGGATACTTAACCAACTGAGCCACCCAGGTGCCCCATGAATATTGTTTTTTTAAAAAAGAAATGAGTATTAAACCTATGTTTGATTAATTCAATTATGAGATCATTGTTTACTGTTACACAGTCACTGACAGATTTTGTTCTATCAGGAAAGTACATTTTATTATGCTAAAAGTATATTTACTCTAGATTGTTAATAGGTTCTGAATTTATAAACTTCTTTACTGTAATGCATATGTATTTGTTGTTTGCAAAAATATAGACAATACTGTTATTTATGGAACACTTTGGCAATTTAGAAGGTGAAACATAGGAATTACTTACATAAATTAGGAGTTAGGGGAGCACCTCCTGAGTGTCTCACTTGGTTAAATGTCCAACTTTGGCTCAGGTCATGATCTCGTGGTTTGTGAGTTGGTGCCCCACATCAGGATCTCTGCTGTCAGCACAGAGACTAAAAAAAAAAAAACAGAGAGAGGGAGAGAGAGAGAGAGAGAGAGAGAGCAGAGAAGGCCCTGAATGACATAATGGAGTCAAAGTCTTTGAGGGGACTGAGGGAGAGCCAAGTCAAGGCAGAGCAGAGCAAGAAAGGCTTTTCATTTGGTTATCAAATGCCAAACAGAGGGGTAGTTGTTAATATGGAGAATAAATGAATATTCAGAAAACAAATATTATAAAATACGGCATGCTTTGGGATATTCACTGATCACATACAGGAAATAAGAGAGAACGTTTTACCCACTGTGAGTAATTCTTTAGAAATTCAAATACTGATCTTTGAAGGAGACAGGGCATATGGAGCAATGAGCTTTTTCTAAATTCAGCAAATGTTGAAATCTGAAGAGAATTTGAACCAGACAGGGTGTTGGCATTAATGCACAATACAAGCTAACACATGAATAATCTATGGATTTATTCTCATTGGTTCTTTTCTTTGGAGGGATACAGTATAAAATTTTTTTTAAGATTTTATTTTTTATGTTTTTAGCTTTTATTTTAAAATAATATCTAAATCCAACATGGGGCTTGAACTCACAACCCCGAGATCAAGAGTTGCATGTTCCAACAACTGAGGCTTCCAGGTGGCCCCAGTATAAATTTTTTAAAATTAAGTTTAGACAAAATATTAAATAATACTACAAAGCTTATATATATTTAAAAAAAAAAAAAAGCAGTGCTTTCTCCCTCTCCACAGCTGAGGCTTTGAATTCTTTGGCAGTTTTCCTGATTATATTATGCCTATAGCTATACTGCTATTTCTTGGTTTATAAATTTTAGGCTTTGTCTATTAACTCCACACACATATACTTCCCTTCCCCTATCCTCTTAATATCATCTAATCTAATGTCTAGCTAATTCAATATTTAATATTTACATTATTATGTTAAGTGTTGGTCATTGGTAAGCCAAGTAAGTATATTTGACTACTTTTCCTTCATTGTACAACTTTTCTTTAGAGTTAAGAATTGGCTAGTTTTTCATTTTATGAGTTTTCTGTCAATCTTACCAAATGTTTCATTAGGTTTTCAGATGCTTATCAATACTACATTTAACATTTCAGATAATCTATCGATTATTTCTGTCCTCTTGCTCTTATCTGGACTGGTTGATGCCTGGATTGTCATCCCAGAACTGACCATCTTTACTAGTTTTATGTGTGACATTCCATGTTTCCTAGCTTGCATATATGTATATATATTTTTTGGTCATGTCCCTCATTTTGCTGGGACCCATCCTTCAATAGCTTCCTAAGAAAGAGTGCATGGACATCGTTGGATATTTACCCTCATAGTTGATTGTTACTTAAGCATAGGAATAGAATTCTAGGATGAAAATAACTTCCTCTCAGAACTGGAGATGAATCCCCTTGTTGTTTTCTGAGCTCCATTGTTGTCAAGAAGTTTGATGCCTATTCTGATTCCTGATCCTTTTTCTGTGATTACCCCCTCCCCCAGCCCTCTAGAAGTTTTAACTTTTTTAAAGTTTATGTATTTATTTATTTAGAGAGAGTGAGACAGAGTGGGGGAGGGGCAGAGAGAAAGGGAGCAAGAGAACCCCAAGCAGGCTTTGCTAGATCAATGCAGAGCCTGATGTGGGCCTTGATCTCACAAACTGCAAGATCATGCCCTAAACTGAAGTCAGATGCTTAACTGACTAGCCACTCAGGCGCTCCATTAAATGTATTCCTAGCATCCTGAAATTTTATTCTGTAATTCGATGTAAGTCTTTTTTTATTCATTGGGCTGGGTAGTTAGTGGACTTTTTATCTGAAATTGCATGGCTAAATTTCATGTTTTTCAGCTCTGGGATATTTTCTTGTTTGATTTATTTAATGATTTTTTCCCATCAGTTTTTTCCCCCATTTTCTCTTTCCAAAAATCCTATCAATCTGATGTTGGACATTCTGGAAAGATCCTTTAAGCATCTTATTTTTCCCCTCCTATTGTCCATCTTTTTTATCTTTTGATTTACTTTTCTAGATTTCTTTGCTTTTATCTTCTAACGCTTCTTTTGACTGTTTTTATTTCAAGACCATATTTTTAATTTCCATTAATTTCCATTTAATTTTATTTTTCTTGTTCTGATTATTCCTGTTTTAAAACAACTGTCCTCCTCTTGTTTAATGAATATAATACCTTTTATCTCTCTGATGATATCAATTATAATTTTTAATAAAGATTTGTTTTGTTCTTTGTGTTATCTTTGTTGCCTCTGGGCTTTATTGTTGATGTTGGAGGTTTTCCTCAAATATCTTGTAGTCATTGGTTATCTACTTATATTTTAATAATCTAACAATATTCTCCAGAGGTAAGTTGGGTATACTAATTTATTTGTTCAAATATATTTTAGTTACAAGACAGAATTTTATTAAATTCTCTATCCACTTATATTTAATAATGAGACATGAAATGCTTCTTTTTATGCACAGGAAATACTCATGTTTCTAAGTCCTTAACCTTTCTGAATGTCTGCAGGGCAAATTGGCTGCCTGCTTCTTGGTATCCACCTCTTTGCTTATTTAGGGTTTAGCTTCTTTTGCTCGGCAATATCTGTTACCATTCTTCCATCTGTATCCTAGTTTTCAAAAATGTGTTGTTTTTCCTCTGCTGATGTTCATTTCCTATCTGCCCCTGAGGTTTGTACCATTTTTTTTTTTTTGGTGGGATTTCCAAAACAAAAAAAAGGAGACAAACACATCTAGTTTATCTGCCATATTTAATTGGAAGTCCCTTACTGGTTTTTGATGTTGACAATCTGGCTCATGGATATGGAGATGTCTTTTGTGTCTGTGAAATATTAAATTAATAAAAATGTGTTGGTTTTGATTGGCCAGCATTATTTTCTTCCCTCCCCTGGTAAAAATACTTGCTTTATTACTTTGAGCAAACTGCCCTTTCTCTAATCCATGTGATTCTGGTGGGGCTGCCAGTCACAGGACCTCAGCCCCTGACCACAGGAATGGGCATGTGATCTAATCTGGAAAATTGGTTTTACTATCATGAGAACATGACTCCTTAGCAGGGGCAAATAGAGACCAAATATTGCTGATGGTGCTGAGTTTTAATTTAATTTAATTTAATTTAATTTAATTTAATTTAATTAATTTTATTTTATTTTATTTTATTTTATGGGTAACCCCTGGAGGGATGGCACATGATTGTGCTAGCCTGGAAACTAGCTCTGCCTCAGTAAGAAAGGGATTTGATAGCAGTAAACTAGGTGATTCATGAAATTTTATGAGATGGTTTTAGAATCAGGTTTGGAAAATAATCAGTTACCAGTGTATTAGTTTACCACTGTTGCTGTAACAAATTACTACAAATGTAGTAGTTTAAAACAACACACATTTATTTTATTATAGTTCTGGATGTCAGAAGTGTAAAATCAAGATCTGCTCCTTCTGGAGGCTTCAGGGAAAAATGTTTCCTTACCTCTTTTCAGCTTCTAGAGGTTGCTCCCTCCTTGTTTCCCTACAGTCTCCTGGTTTTGTTGACACATTTTTTCTCTCTGATCTCCTGCCTCCTTTCTATACTCTTGTGATTACAGTACACCCATTCAGATAGTCCTGGATAATCTCCGCATCTCAAGAACCTTGATTTGATTACATCTTCAAAGTTCCTTCTACCATGTAAGGTAATGTATTCACAGTTTCCAGGGAATACGAGGTAGATTTTCAGGAGCCATTATTCAGCCCACCACATCAAGGAAAGCTAAACAGCCAAGAACACCCCTGGATTACAGTGCAACATGGTCATAAATCTCTGCTGCTGCCAACATTGAATATATGCACATACAATGCTGTCAGCTGGAACCCCAGAGCTGCCTTGATTCCTTCCCCCTGCAAGCAGGGTACTGATTGTTACTTTGTCATCCAATGTCTGTTCTTTTCTCTTCTTTAGTAATAGAATTTTCAGCTAGTCTTATGAATGCCCAGAATAAATACCTTTCAGCCTTCCTAAAGCTAGGGATGGCCCTGTGACTAAGTTTTGGGCAATGAAGTATAAGTAGAATTGTCTTGTGGAAGCTCCTGAGAACCTTCCTAAGGAGATAACTGGGATTTTCCTGGTTCTTTATCCTTTCTTGTGGTCTGCTATCATCTTGGACTATGAGGACAAGGGACTCATGTTAAGAATGGTCCAGTGAGCCTGGGTTCCAGGGAACTTCATGGTATATAGCAGGGCTGCTATACAAACTCTGGACATTTTACCTTCAGGCTCAGGTTATGTGAGAGAGAATTAAAATTCTGTTTTGATTAAGCCACTGTTTTCTATCATGTTTAGTGGAACTTAATCCTAAGTGATACACTGAGGCTTTCTTGTTCAGCTCCTTCTCCAATTGAGTGAGCTGCTCCAGTATCCTTCTCATAAGCTTTTTTTTTTTTTTTTTTTCCTTCTTCTTAAGGTAGAAGGATATTATTTCTGGACCTGCTGGAAAGAATTGTACCAGCCAAAGGAAGGTTTAGAATGTCACATACTGATAGCATCACAGTGATTCTATCATAGTCAGAAAACTGATTACTGAGTCCTCCAGTTCTCAATAGAGGAGACACTATACACCCTTGGGACATCTTGAAAATTTGTTGACCTGTTTTGGCCTGTTAAAATGATTGGAGGATGTGCTGGCATTTAGTGGGCTGGGGCCAGAGATGTTCTGCAATGTACAAGACAAACCCATACATCAAAAAATGTGTTTTTTGAATTGAAAGAGACTTTTGAACATTCTACAGGACTTTCATGTAGATATAAAACTTACAATTTTCTTTGCCTAGAACCCAACACCATTTTATATGAAGTTTTATGTAGTTTTTACATATTTTTAAGATCGCGGAATTGTCCTGCAATGTACGTATTATGTACGTACGAGAGACAATTGCACACTGTTTGCTGGGGAATGCAAGAGGTATTCACTATTTTGAAAATGCGTGTCTCTGACAATCACACTGTTCATGGTGTTTGAGTCTCCAGTACAACATGATATGCATTTGTGGTTGTTGCATTCACAATGATTCTACCCATAGGTAGAATCTGAGTGCCTAAGAATTTACATTCTGAGTTATACATTATTTTATTGTAAGTGTACTTTATCTTTTATTTTATAATTAGGTCATTACACTGGTTTTAAAAATGTTTTGTGTAAATTATATTATCTATGAATTTCATTTCAGGCTAGCAGAGGAGGCATTATTAAATGTTTGTTACACAAAGAGGGCATCAAGGGCACCTGGGTGGTTCAGTCATTTAAGTGTCAGACTTCAGCTCAGGTCATGATCTCACAGTTTGTGGTTCAAGCCCCACATCGGGCTCTGTGCTGGCACCTTGGAGCCTGGAGCCTGCTTCAGATTCAGTGTCTCCCTCTCTCTCTGCCCCTCCCCTGCTTGTGCTCTCTCTCTCTTTTTCTCAAAAATAAAAAGAAACATTAAAAAAATTTTTTTAAAAAGGGGGCGGGCATTGGGCCTGATAAAGCTCTGGCCAGTAAAAACAAGATGATGTGCTAGTGAAAGTAATATCTGGGGGAAGATGAGTCTGTTTCCCACATCTAGTAGGTGTGAGTTCTTCGGACCTGGGGAAACTCCCTTGATGTTCCCTAAACATCTCTTCTTAGCCCTTAACATTACTTTTTCTCTGACCAGCCAGATCATGGATTACTCCTATCTCCCTCCAGTGGATTATTTTGTAACTGACCTTGCACACCAGCCATCTCTGCTCAGTCTCCAAATAACTCCCTCCGTGGCATTAGAAATCAGTATTTTCAGATGTTTAATCCAGATAAACATATATAGGAAAAGTAAATCTGGTTCCACTTTTACTTCTTGTACAGGATATCATTAGCATATTTTCCATATATGAATAGGGATGGTCATGTACCATATGTTATTCATCATATGGCATTATCCCTGTTTCAAGGCATATTTTAATACAGCACAAAGGCAAAAGGTTTGAGCTGAAATGTGTGCTGTGCATTGTGCTTTAAACTTTCTGTTTATCATGAAGCCTGAGAAAGGCAGGTAGCTTTCTAAATAGATGCCATAGAATAAGCTCTCAATAAATTACCTAGAAAAAATAGCAGGAGAAAGTTTGGTCAAAATAAAAATAAATTTTAGTTCAGTCTAGGCAGGATCTCAGAGATTTTACAATTATAGACCATTTTACTAGGTGAACAAAGAAGAAACTGGGAAAGAGCCTGGCTAACAAGGAAGTAGGAAGGCATGATTTCCCTATTCTAGTTATGAAAGTCTCAAGAATTAGACTGATGAAGGCACAATATTCTATACTGAAGATACTTTCATTAATTCAAAAAATATTTCTTGAGGCCTGTCTACATGTCAGGCATTATGCTAGTTCCTGGGGAAACAGTGGTTTAGTCCTAATTTTTAATGTTAATAATAAATTTAGAAACCACTTATGGTTATATAGTTAAAATTAGAGATAAGTTGGTAATATATTTAAAAATAGAGTAAGTACTGTTAAGGAAAGGAACCTAAAACAAAGGACATTGAACACCCTACATTTTTTTCCAGATGTACCTTCCATCTTTCTGGTCATGCTCTGTGCTCCAAGAGGTAGTTCTGTAATCTCCATCAACAGGCAACTTGTCCCTCTGGTCTCAGGTTGGGTTTGTCCAATTAGAGGCATCAGCCGGAGGTTAGAAGGTGGAAGTAGAGTGAGGTCAGAATATTTATTCTCCCTCCCTGACAGTATAGACTGACTTCTTTCTTTGCTGAAGGGCACAGCCATTCCTTCTGGGTTTTAATAACCCCCCATCCTTTTCTCCTTCAGGTGTGGAGTGATAGGGCCTCTTGCTCTTGCTAGGGCAGGGCATAGGCTGGCTTCCTTTCACAGGACCGTGTCTCTGTAAATAGTGCCCTCACTGAACTCATCCGTGTTTGTGGTGTCCTTTTCCTAACAGCACCTGGACTGATCCATGAACCTGCACAAAAGTGAGGTGTGGAGCTGTCGATGGAGAAGGGAGCACTGTAGGCAAAGGGAAGAGCCCTGGAGTGGACGTGTTTGAAGAAAGGACTGCACAGCTGGAGATAGGGAGAAGGGCGGAGTGAGATGATGTTGGAGGGGGAGGCAAGGGCCAAATCCTAGGTCATAGGTTGTCATGCTCTTTCTTTCTTTTTTCTTCTTTATTTTGGTTGCTCAGCATGTGAGACTCCTCTTTCTTGTGTTTGGGGAGTGCCCCACTTTAGCAGTGTTGTTCGGAGGTTGGCTGGCTTCCCATTCTAGAAACTCAGCTGCAGGTGGCTAGGTGTATTCACAGCCAATCAAAAGCACCGACCCCGTTTTTGGATCTGGAGCTAGAAGCAGAGTAGTGAAGAATTTTCTTCGTGTCTTGGCAGGTATGGCTGTGATTCCAGCAGTGCTTTCCAGGGTGTTGGCTGTGCCAGCTGTGGCATCCATTTCCTCAGCTTGGCCCTCAGCCTTCTGGGCAGCTCACATCCTTTTATTAATTTCTTTGTTGCCTGATGGGCTGGCGTCAATTTCTTCCAAGTGGCAATACTTCTTAATAAATTTCTTTGCTCTTTAAATCAGCCAGAAACGATTTCCGTTGTTGGTGACTAAGAAACCTGATAACTAAGCACACTGTGGTAACTAAGAACTTTGTGCCTTGATGGCCATGCTAAATGTTTTGACCTTTACCATAGAAATAAAGGGAAGCTATTTAAAGCTTTTAAGCAGCAGGAATAGAATGGAGTCAATGACAGATCAAGTTTGCATTTTGGAAAAATCTTTCAGACTGCACTGAAGAGATTAAATGTAGGGAAACCAAAAAATAGGTGATGTTTAGTTTAGACCAAAAGGGCGATTGCAGTGGAGACAGAGAGAAAAACATGGACATGAGGATTGTTTAGCAAGTAAGCTTCTGTGATTGAATGTGGGGAAGGTTAAGGAAAACAGAGACATTAAAGGTAGTCCTCAGTTTTCTGCTTCCTGAACCAGTGTTGATTCCACAGATTCAACTATTTTGTTTAAAGCCTTGATCCCTACCAAGGGCTTAATGTCTGGTCAAAATTATTTTTTCATCTTTCTATGCTTTATATATATGCATAAACTTGTTGGAGTTGGATAATGAGTTGCACATAAATTGTCTTCAGATCCAGACTCTGAATTTAGACCGTGTTTCAGTGCTTGGCTATCACCAATGAGGAGAAACACAGTTGGTCTCTGAGTCACACTGTTAAGTAGTATTCAGTACTGAGGATTCATCATCTGCAGCACTCACATCAACATATCCTTGGGCTGTTATGAGTAGGAGGAAAACCTTTTTAGAGAAGCCAGAATTAGGCTGCCATCTGTTGTGCATGGGCTCTGCTTCTTACACATAACTGGTGAATAAAACATTGAACAGGTGGTAGCTAGAAAGTGATATGCAGCGTCTCCATTCATGAGAAAACTCTAAATTTTGTTTTCTGTTTAGGGACATTGCTTAAATGCCCTTCTGGGCTTGTTTGTACATCCTTGGTTGAATGAATTATTGCCTAAAGTCCACTAGCATCAGCACTTATACTGTGACCTGACATCTGGAAATTGAGAAACTAGTGTTTCTTACTGGTGTTCACAGCCTCCTCAATGGGGATCAAGCCATGTTTAATACCTCTTCTAAACTTGACTTATTTACAACCTTCCCCACCAAAATAATAAAATTTCTATTTATTGTGCACTTATTTTATATCAATTTCTCTGTCAACCACTAATAAATATATATTTATACACTCCCCCCAACACCATATATTTATTTAATTTTCACCTTAACCATGTTAAATAGGTATTGTGGACTCCACTTTACACTTAAGGGAACTGAGGTCCACATTTAGAACTCCTAATCTGAACCCAGATATGTGTTACTGGACCAATGCCAGATCACTGTGCCACAAAATCGTCTGACTCATAATTTGTTCCTCCCCTTAATTCTGTGTTCCCTCAACTGGTATCAATCCAGAATGTATTATATTGTTTTGGAATTGAACACATCATGTTATGTGTTCTCATAGATGTAAACGCATAGATAAATAAGTTCATGAATAAGTAGAGTGAAGATTTAAAGAAGTAGTTAAAAGGATTGAAAATTTAGCTGGTTAAAAGAAGCCATCAGAATCTCTCATCAGTCCAGGAAAGTTGATCTAACACTTTTCAATGGATTCTTCCATATGAGTCCTATAAATTAGGATGAGAAATAGGATCAAAAGCTTTTTACTTTTTTATTAAGTAAATTCTACCTGCAACATGGGGGTCAGACTCACAGCCCTGAGATCAAGAGTCGTGTGCTGTATTGACTGAGGCAGCCAGGTGCCCCTGGGAACAGAAGCTTTTTAAAACATCAGGTAAGCTCCACTACAATAAAGGGAAAATAATGGATCTTGAGTCAAAAGATAGGGTTTGAATCCCAGCTTTGAATCCTAGATTTATTACCAGTTGTGTGAACTCAGGCAAATCACTTGACATCTCAGAGCCTCTGTCTCCTTATATGGTAGCACTTTCATTATGTAACATTTATAAGTATCAAATGAACATTTATCAACTATAAAGCATTATACAAATACAGATATTATTAAGTTATTTGAGGCCCTGAATTTTGAATATTTTGAAAGTCAAGTCTAGGGCAAATGATGTCTGTGTTCCTAGAAGCAGAACAATGTTACAAACAGCAATACCAACCATCATGGCAATTTTAAATTTTTCTCAGTCTTCACATTTTATTTTCTTCTTAAGACAGCACTGTGAGGTATTGCAATTGTATAAAATTTACAGAACAAGAAGCTGAAATAAGTTCTCCAGTGTCAGAGAGAAAAATAAGAAATAAAATCAGGATTTAATTCTATCTTGCATTGTTCATTTCCCCTCTTTAGAATAGCTTTGCTTAAGACCATTTATGGAAAAAAAAGCATCTGTGGTTAAATTTAGCAGATAATGTTGAAAGATGAGACTAGGAGAATATATTTAGAGAGAGAGCCTACTTAATATGAATTGTTACCTGCTAGTAAAAAAATTGGCTTTCAGGTATTCCTAGAACTCAGTCTAGCAAATTATTCATTACTAAGGGGGAAAATCTGTGATAATTACACCTAAATTTTTTTTAAAGCATCTCAACTTTGAATTTATATCTGAAAGTGATTTTTTAAGGTGATTTACTTTTGGGGGTACTTGGGTGGCTCAATCAGTTGGGTGTCTGACTCTTGGTTTTGGCTCAGGTCATGATCTCACAGTTCATGCGTTCTAGCCCCACATAGGGCTCTGCGGTAATAGCACAGCACAGAGCCTGCTTGGGATTCTCTCTCTTCTCTCTTTGCCCTTCCCCCCATGCTCTCTTTCTCTCTCTCTCAGAATGAATAAATAAACTTTAAACAAAGTTATTAAAAAAATAAAGTGATTTTTTTTATGCAAGTTGTCCCACACTTATTGATATGTCTACCAGTAGACTAGCCAGCCCTCAGAGGAAAGTAAAACTTAAAACACATAATTGACTATCTAGTGATTCTCTGAAGTTAAATATAAGTTGTTTGCCCTTTCCAAATACAGGCTGTAAGCACAAATTGTTTTATTTTAAGCATAAGTGCTTTGGTTATCTTAAGCATGAAATACTTTGATCTCTATTTGTATAACCCATAGGATTTAAGCAAAACATTGAGGGAGGCGGCAGGAATGCATGTTATTTGGTGGGACATTTCATTTTGCAGGTGTTTTTTGGCTTGAAATTTGTCCAGTTGAATGTGTTTTGGATAAGCTGGCATAGCTTATTCTTATACTGTGACTGATATTTCTATGTGGAGAGATATTGATTTCTTTAATATTTGGGCTTTTCTCTGCTTCTTTGGTCTTTTCATTCCAAGAGAGGAGGGATGACATTGTTTTGTTGAATTTGAGAGAGGCATTGGGCTTGCATAGTCTTATCCATTATAGTAGACACTATTTGGTATGCCTTCCTAGCTTACAAAGAACCCCTTGAATACTTCCTTGCTCCCAAGGATGGGTTGCAAGGCAGCAGGATGCCCACCTCTGGCCACAGGCCACAGGTGGAGGGAAGGGTACTTTGGGCCATTGAGATTTTTCTTTCTAGGAATTTGAATAAAGAAAAAGAGTCAGTCTGGCCCTGATACATATGTATTTAGGAGTTTGGGCATGGCTGTTGTTTTCCTTCCATGTGGATCAAGAAGAGAAGGCTATTCTGTAGGAAGAGGAGGATAAACTAGGTCCAGAGAGAACCACCTGCATTCTGATGGCTCTTCGTTTCTTATTTCTGGTTCTTTTCTGGAGCCTGGTTGAATTCCTGACGTTAGATTCTATGAGATGTCTGTGTCCTTATAATAAATCTTTCCTTTTTGTTTTTGGTAAAGGTAGCACTAGTTCTTTTCTGTTGCATTGTGCTCAAAGTATCCTAAATGACATGTTATTTAGTTATTGCTAATAAAATAAATAGTCTTACACAGGCCATTTGAGAAAGAGGCTGCTGTACATGTATTTATTGATATAGGCATTTTAGGTGGTGTAATGAAATTTTATTCTATTCTATTTTATTTTTTCAATGTGAAATTTTATTTTAAATATCCTTGTTTGGTTTAATTGATAAAATATTATTTATAATATGTAAAGAAAGCACAAAATATAACCATGTAGACAGGGCGTATTTAAGCAAGACTGGCCCGTTTTAGTAAGTAAGAATATATTTCTAATGAAAGAGTGTTTTGTTATTGTTTTGTTTTGTGGAAGAAAACAGTCGAATTAGTGAAAACAATTAACCAAGTATTGATCTATGGCACATACTGGAGATCAGGTGTAGTCTTTTAAACCTTTACAGGAATATCTATGAAATGCTTAAAAGAAGCAAAATGAGGAAATTAATATGGTATTTAATGGTGGTTTTTCTTATTAGCTAAGGAATTATGCAAAATGGCAATTTTTAATAAGCCATAGTGTGATTTATTTTGTTATAAACAAATAGGTGACTTTTTGTCTCTTTGTTAATTAACATGAGTTGTGTTTGTGTAAGGAGTATAGGGATTGCCAAGATTTCTCTGTGCCAGAGTCACATGGAGTTTCAGAAACTGGAAATCAGCTAAATTCTGCTTGGATATTTCATTTTGCTGTGTTTGCCATTGCCAAACTATAGATTCCTTGATAGTAAATGATCAGCATCAAAATATGCCCATTGACAGTAATGAGAGGGATGAAGTTTATCTATAACCAAAGCAGCACATATTGTGATTCAGTTTTATCATATATGAGGTTAATTAGCCTGACGTTCCCTACCTTCCCCTTTCCCAAGAACTTGTATAAACATCTCCCACTGCCCAAATAAAGCAAAATTTGGGATAAATGGAAAGATTCATGTGTTGCACACTAAAGGTGACTAGTTGATGAATATGCATGTAGGCCACTAAGGTTTTGGGGTTTCTTTGTTTGTTTTTAATGTTTATTTTTGAGACAGAGTGAGAGACAGAGTGTGAACAGGGGAGGGGCAGAGAGAGAGGGAGACACAGAACTTGAAGTGGGCTCCAGGCTCTGTGCTGTCAGCACAGAGCCCGACACAGGGCTCAAACTCACAAACTGTGAGATCATGACCTGAGCCGAAGTCAGATGCTTAACTGACCGAGCCACCCAGATGCTCCCACTTGAATCAAGCTATGTGACTGGCATAATTGTAGTTACCATGTTATGTGTTTAAAAAACTGATCACTAAAATATGCAGATTTTAATAAAAGATAGGAATTGTGCTAGGAATAATTTAGAATACGTATGGGGATAAGTTAAAGGTCAAGATGTTTTACTTCTTAATAAAACACACATTTAGAACGTGCAAGTGTTCCGTCATAATCAGCAAAATGTCTTGTGATGAGGATTCTGAAACTCTAATATGAGTTAAATCATTACAAAGATTTAAATTGAAGTCAAATGTAAGTTAAGTGGTTTCATGAGAATGAACCTTACATTGAATCAGAGTACACTAGCTTCTGCTCTTCTTCATTATATATTTTGCTACTACAAGCCACCATCTTTCTCCACTTAGTTCTTTTATGTATTCTCAGGGCCAATGTGATTTAACATATACTGTTCCAGAATTGGTGAAGACTTCACGAGGTAAGCCCTCTGTGTTCTAGAGAAACCCCTTTTTTTAAAAACTCTAGTTACTTTACAAACTATACTCTAATTTTAAGTGATATCTAAGTGAAAATAAAATGTCATGTTACTTTCAAAAGCTATTCTTTGCTTGGAAAATCCAACATGCCTTTATGATAAAAACACTCAATAAACTAGGACAGGAAGGGAATTTTCTCATCCTAATAAAAGGCATCTACCAAACCCCACAGCTAATATCATACTTAATCGGTGAAAAACTGAAAGCTTTACCTTAAAATTAGAAACAAAACAAGGGTGTTTGCTCTCACTACTTTTATTCAACATTGTCCTGGAGGCTCAAGCCAGGATGAGTAGGCAAGAAAAAGAAATGAGAAGCATCCAGATTGGAAAGGAAGAAGTTAGAAATCTCAATTTACAGATGACAAAACATTGTATGTAGAAAAATCCAAAGGAATCTATTAAAAAACTATTAAATCTATTAAGTCTATTTTAGTTCAGCAAGTTTGCAGGATATAATATCAATACACAAAAATCAAGTACATTTCTATACACTAGCAATTAAGAATCAAAAAATGAATTTAAGAAAGCAGTTCAACTTAAAATAGAATAAAAAAAGAATAAACTACTTAGGAATAAATTTAACAAAAATTGCAAACTATCAATAAATGTAAACTTATGCTCTGAAAACTACAAAACATTGTTGGAGGAAATTAAAGGAGACCTAAATAAATGGAAAGATATCCCATGTTCATGGATCAGAAGATTTAATATTGTTAAGATGCATTACAGGGGCGCCTGGGTGGCGCAGTCGGTTGAGCGTCCGACTTCAGCCAGGTCACGATCTCACGGTCCGTGAGTTCGAGCCCCGCGTCGGGCTCTGGGCTGATGGCTCAGAGCCTGGAGCCTGTTTCCGATTCTGTGTCTCCCTCTCTCTCTGCCCCTCCCCCGTTCATGCTCTGTCTCTCTCCCAAAAAAATAAATAAACGTTGAAAAAAAAATTAAAAAAAAAAAAAAAGGTACATTACAAATTAATCTACAGAAATATGAGAATTGAAGCTGATTTAAAAGTTCATGTGGAGGGCCACCTGGCCAGCTCAGTTGGAAGAGCATGTGACTCTTTATCTTGGGGTAATGAGTCTGAGCCCCTTGTTGGGTGTAGAGATTACTAATAAGTAAATACATTAATTAATAAATACTTAAAAAAGAAAAGTTCATGTGGAAATGCTAGGACCCAATCAGTCTTGAAAAAGACCAAATTTGAAGGACACACACTTCCTGATTTTTGGACTTAACTCTAGACAATGTGGTACTGGTAAAAAGCAACACATATGGATCAATGGAATAGAATTGAGACTTCATAGACTCTTACATTTATGGCCAATTGATTTTTGAAAACACTTCCAGAACAATTCACTGGGGGAAGAACAGTCTTTTCAACAAATGGTTCTGGGACAACTGTATGTCCACATATGAAAGAATGAAGCTGGATCCCTATATCACACCATATATAAAAGCTAATTCAAAATGGATCAAAGACTTAGTTATCAAAACTAAAAGTATAAAGCTCTGATAAAAAATATAAATGTGAGTGCTCGCTTCGGCAGCACATATACTAAAAAATATAAATGTGAATATTTGTGACTTTAGAATAAGCAATGGGATTTTAAATATGACACCAAAAGCACAAGCAACAACAGAAAAAAAAATAAGTACATTGGGCTTCATGAAAAAAGAAAAGTTGCATTTCAAAGAACACTACCAAGAAAATGAAAAGACAACTTATGGAATGGGAGAAAATTTTTGTAAATTTTTTATCTGATAAGGAACTTATATTTAGAATATGTAAAGAACTATCACAACTCAATAATAAAAAGGCAAATAACCCAATGAAAAAGTGAGCAAAATATCTGAATAGCTATTTCTCCAGAGAAGAAATACAGATGGCCAACAAATACATGGAAAGATGTTCAATGTTATTAGTCTTCAGGAAAATAAAAATCAAAACTACAGTGATCACACCCAGTAGGTTGGCTACAATCAAAATGATAGACAATAGCAATAACAATTGGTGTCAATGTGGAGAAATGAGAGCCCTCATACATTGCTAGTGGGAATGTAAAATGATGCAACTCTTCTGGAAACAGTCTGACAGTTTCTCAAAAAGTTAAATAAAGAGTTACCATATGACTCAGCAATTCTAATCCTAGAAATATACACAAAAGAAATGAAAACATATGTCCATATAAAACTTGTATATGAATGTTCATAGCAGTATTATAGTAACCCCATAATAACCCCAAAATGGAAATAATCCAAATGTGTATCAACTAATGAATGTATAAATAAAGTATAATATAGGCATCCATGAAATATTATTGAGCAATGAAAGGAATGCAGTATTGGCATGTGCATCAACATAGACAAATCTTGAAAACATAATGAATGAGGAAAGAAGCCACTAGAAGCGAACTAGAGGCCACATGTTGTATGATTCTATTTATATGAAATGTCAAGAATGGGTAAAGCTATTGATATAAAAGCTAGATTAGTGGTTGCTTAGGACTGGGGAAGGAAGAGGTAAATGGAAAGTGAGTGCTAATGTGTATGGAGTTCCTTTAAAGGGTGTTGAACATGTTCTAAAATTGATTATGGTGATGGTTGCACAGTTCTGTGAATATACTAAAAATTATTTAATTGTACACTTTAAATGGGTGAATTAGGGTCACCTGGGTGGCTCAGTCATTTAAGTGTCTGACTCTTGATTTCAGCTCAGGTCATGATCTCAAGGTCATGAGATCAAGCCCTGCTGCAGGCTCCCCACTGGGCATGGAGACTGCTTAAGATCCTCTCTCTCTCTCTCTCTCTCTCTCTCTCTCTCTCTGCCCCTCCCCTGCTGTGGGCATGTGTACGCACACATGCTCACTCTCTCTCTCTCTCAAAAATAAATAAAATAAAATAAAATAAAATAAAATAAAATAAAATAAAATAAAATAAAATGGTGAATTGTATGATAAGAACATTATATACAAATTATATAGAGAGGGTGGAAGAGGGAAGGAGCTGTATTAGGGTTCTCCAAAGAAACAGAACCAATGACATTGGTTGATTGATTGATTGAATGTAAGGAATTGGCTCACATGATTATGGAGTCTGGAAAGTCCAAAATCTGCAGGGTGGGCCAGCAGGCTGGAGACCCAGGTGATAAGCAGAAATTGCAGTCCATATCTGAAGGCTATCCATTGAATAATTCCCTCTTGCTCAGATGAGGTCAGTCTTTTGTTGTATCCAGGCCTTCAACTGTTTGGATGAGACTCACCCACATTATGGAGAGTAATCTGCTTTACACAACATCCATCATTTTAAATCTTTATTTTTTTTTAATCTTTATTTATTTTTGAGAGAGAGAGACAGAGTGTGAGCAGGGGAGGGACAGAGAGAGAGGGAGACATAGAATCCAAAGCAGGCTCCAGGCTTCGGCTGTCAGCACAGAGCCCTCTGCGGGGTCCAAGCTCAAGAAACACGAGATCATGATCTGAGCCAAAGTTGGACACCTAGCCAACTGAGCCACTGAGACATCTCACCAGTTTAAATCTTAATTTCATCCAAAATAACTCTCACAGAAACATCCAGAATAATGTTTGACCACATATCTGGACACTGACCCAGTCAAGTTGACACAGAAAATTAACACAAAGGCCTGTTGGTCCCAGAGACTGGAAAACTTTAGGAAATGGCATTGTTAATTTATCTAAAAAGCAGTTCTAGATATAGCTTGCTGTATACAGTAAAAGTTCAGTGGGCAGTGTGTGCTTCACACTAATTAGGCTATTAATTGAGTTAATAATGGGGGTGGTAAAAATAATTCCTAATAATAAAATGACATAGTGGGGCACCTGGGTGGCTTTGTTGGTTAAGCAGCTGACTCTTGATTCAGCTCAGGTTATGATCTCGTGGTTCGTGGGACTGAGCCTTGTGTCAGGCTCTGCACTGACAGCATGGAGCTTGCTTGGGATTCTCTCTCTCTCTCTGACCCTTGCCCACTTTTACTAGAAATAAATAAGTAAACTAAACTAAAATAATAAAATAAAGTAAAATAAAATAAAATAAAATAAAATAAAATAAAATAAAAGACATGGTATCTATTTCTAGAAGTTCCCTTTTTCCTAAACTTTTATACAACTAAGGGTTTAAAATTTCATTCATGTTAACATTTCTCCTTTATATTAGCATATATATTTTGTGAGTTCCTTATAGCAGATATTGTGAGTTTTGCATTTTAGAAAGTGTTTTGCTTTTAGATGCAACATTGCTTCTTAAACATTCACTAGGGCCTAGAAATGAAAATGTTCCCATCTGGAAACATACATTTAAACACAAGTTAAACTCTTATTTTTTGCATAAAAGGCTAAGCACAAAGGCTGCTTGTTTTTTTATATGTAAAATATTAAACCTGGTAGGGAATTTATATAAATGTGAGGAAAGAATTCTGGAGGGAGATATACCAAAGAGATAATAATGGAGAGACGAAAAGAGAACTGGGACGGAGAAAATGGGGAAATTCAAAGGGGACTTCAAACTTATGCGTGTAATATTAAAAATTGATATGAAGAATATATGCATTTATCACTTCTATAATTACCAATGAAAAAATAATGTATCTGATCTCATTCCCTTATTTTGCAGATTGCAGGATGGTGGCTTGGAGGAGGTCATCCTACTAGTAGTGACAGGACTAGAAGCCAGGTCTCCTGTTGCTTAGTCCCATACTCTATCCAAATCATCTACCCATGATGTGCCTAGGTGACTGTCAGTTGAGCATCCGACTCTTGGTTTGGCTCAGGTCATGATCCTGGGGTCATGGGATCCAGCTTTGCGTGAAGTTCTACATTGAGCGTGGAGCCTGCTTGGGCTTCTCTCTCCCTCTGCCCCGTTCTCTGAAAAAAAAAAAAAATAATAATAATAATAATAATCTACCCAGCCAGTAATGTACTAAAAAGATCAAAACCAGAGTTTTTTTCATACATTGAATAGAGAAAATATTAACTGGTCTAGAAGCTTAGTAGTTTCTTTTATAGAAACTCAATTGTAGTCAGAAACTGCATTTTGCATTCCTCTCCATGATGAGTATGCAGTAAGCATGTATTGTTTATTTATTAAACAGAGACTTAAAAGTGAAATTTGTTGTAGTTTCTTTTTTTTTTCAATATATGAAATTTATTGTCAAATTGGTTTCCATACAACACCCAGTGCTCATCCCAAAAGGTGCCCTCCTCAATACCCATCACCCACCCTCCCCTCCCTCCCACCCCCCATCAACCCTCAGTTTGTTCTCAGTTTTTAAGAGTCTCTTATGCTTTGGCTCGCTCCCACTCTAACCTCTTTTGTTTGTTTTTTTGTTGGTTTTTTTGTTGTTGTAATTTCTAAACTCACTTTATAGTAGTATCAAAATCAAACATCCCAAACCTCAAATGGTCTTTTATTTATTTTTATTTTTTTAAGTTTATTTATTTTGAGAGAGACAGAGAGAGCATGAGTGGGGGAGGGGCAGAGAGACAGAGAGAAAGGGAGAATCCTAAGCAGGCTCCAAGCAGGCAGTGCACAGAGCGCAGTGCATGGCTCAAACTCATGAAATTGTGAAATCATGACCTAAGCAAAAATCAAGAGTCAGATGCTCAACCAACTGAGCCACCCAGGTGTCCCTCAAATGGTATTTTAAAATGAAGAACCTGTCTCATGAGGACAGGCTGGGAAGTATCTAGTTCTTATTCATCTTGTTTCCCTCATCTGACATGTAACATAGAATCGAGTTCATGGTGTGTTCTAGGGAGATGGCTGTGAAGCCAATGAGTAACCATTTCACTCTTCTCATATCTTCTTCCTCTGGACATTGTATTTGTCTCTCCAACATCCTTTTCACCTTCACCGTGCACCAGTCAGGAAACTTGGGGAATGACCCCTTCCAATAATTCCCTCTCCTTGATACAGAGAGTTTCTTGTTCAGGTAATCCAAACCTAAGTCAATCAGGGGTTCAGGAAAGGGCAAGTGACCAATTCAGGCTAATAACTAGGGACTTCTGCTTTAAGTTGTCTCGTTTTTTTTGAGAGAAAAATGAAGTCTGTCACTTTCCTGGATGAAGTGGAATACAGATGGGAAATTAGAACTACTACAGTCATTTGGTCACAGTGAAGGAAGCCAGAATCAAGATGATGCTAACACCATAGGGCACGGGGATGGCTCAGTCAGTTGAGCGTCTGACTCTTGATGTCAGCTTAGGTCATGATCTCACAGTTCATGGGATCGAGCCCCATGTCACTCTCTGCACTGAGGATGTGGAGCCTGCTTGGGATTTTCTCTCTCTTTCTCTCTCTCTCTCTGCCCCTTGCCTGCTCGCACACTCTCTTAAAATAAATAATAAAAATTAAAAAAAAAAAAAGATGACGCAAACACCATAGATGTCAGAGTAGAGAGATGGAAGGAAGGAAATCCTTGATGATAGTGTTGACACTATGTCAAATGATTCCCATGAAATTAACCTTGAAATCTGACCATGGGCTGATCCAGGTTTAGGTTTGGGATCACTTCAAAGCTTATACGATTTTGAGAGTTCCCTTTAAGAAAAAAATACAAGAGTACAAATGTAAAATTAAGTGCAAATGTGAATATTTAATTAGAATGAGACAAAAACTCACACCAAACCATGAATTTTGAAAAGCTGACACATATCCACAAATCAACAATATTTTTGTTTTATTTCCTGCTTGACATATCTTTATGGTACTTCTTGCTCCTATTTTTGGGGAGGCATTTTCTTTGATGTCCTCTTTGTAAGACAACAGCATTAGAGAGATTTTGTAATCTTGAAGTCAATCTGTTGTTTCCTCTTCCATGATCCAAATTTGCTTTGTTTTGATAACTTAAAAAGATCTATTTAAGTTTTACAGCATTTTTGTAATGTCATACAAAGTGGACACACTTGTCAAATTTGGGAAACCCTCCACTGCATTTCATGTATGGCTTATAAGATTTCAGGATACTTCAAATTATCTTGAACAATGAGAGTGTTAAATCTTACATCTCAAAGTGCAAAACTCAGTACACTTTGAGTTGATCACCTGTAGTTACCAATTGTCCTCAATGTCTTCCCTGTAGTGGCAGATTATGAATTTTATGCTACCCTCACTATATCAGTGAGGGCTACTTGGAGCAGCTATATACACATGTCTTCCCTCACTTCTGTTTATTGTACTGCTATAGTTTGTGCCCTAGAAACTCCGGAATTCTGATAAATTCTACTGCAAATGATTCCCGTCATAAAAGAAAAAAAGCCTGGTGCATTTTTAATCATATATACTGCATCATCCAGTATAAACCTGACAGGAGAGAATTTCTGTTTTGTCTTACACTTGCACACATCTGATGATCTGATCAGGTTCCCCTGTCATGACTCAACTCAGCTGATTTTACTCACTGATGTGTGTAAAACTGGCAGGCGGCTGGCAGGTTGACTGATCACTGGATAATCTGGGATGGACTCTCTGGTGACTAGTGGTTAGCTGGTTATCAGCTGAGGCAACAGGATGGCAGCTGTGCTCACCACTATACCACCAACGCTACACTCAGCTGACGCAACAGGAAAGATTAGGCCACATGTGTCCCATCTTCCAGGAAGTTCACTTGAGCTTCTTCATAGGATGGTTACTCTTCCAGGATTTGTAAGAGAAAGCAAGCCCTAATTCACAAGTATTTTTCAAGTGTCTACTTGCTTCATGGATGGGATCACAAGAGTATCAGAAACTCTTCCCAACATTCAAACCCTGCCTTGCCCTGGCTTGAAGCTCTTCTCCGAGTCCTAACCCTGATCCAACAGGTATATCACAGTAATCAGATACAGGGATATAGCCTTAAGGGATCTCTAATGATGGAACTGAATCTGTTTTCCTTATTCCTATCTTAAGACAGAATACATAATTTGTACACGTATACAATTCTTTCATAGTAAAAGTACTTTATTATTAAAATAGAATGCTTTGCCCCCAAGATTCAAGTTTTCATAATAAATTAAAAAAAAATTTTGTTTATTAAGTTTATTTATTTTGAGAGAGAGACAGAGTGCAAGTGGGAGGAGGGGTAGAAAGAGAAGGAGACCCAGAGTCCAAAGCACGTTCCAGGCTCTGAGCTGTCAGCGCAGAGGCTGACATGGGGCTCGAACCCACAAGCTGTGAGATCATGACCTGAGCTGAAGTCAGATGCTTAACCATCTGAGCCACCCAAGCGCCTCTTTTATAAATTTTTTTAAATATTTATTTATTTTTGAGAGAGAGACAGAGACAGAGACAGGGACAGAGACAGAGACAGAGACAGAGCTAGAGCAGGGGAGGGGCAGAGAGAGAGGGAGACACACAGTTCGAAGCAGGCTCCAGGCTCTGAGCTGTCAGCACAGAGCCCGATGCAGGGCTCGAACTCACAGACTGCGAGATCATGACCTGAGCCTAAGTCAGACGCTCAACCAACTGAGTCACCCAGGCGCCCCCCACCAATAATCAAGTTTTAAACCTAACATTCTAAATTATCATGGCATTTCATGTCTTTAAGCTTGTTTTATGTATTTGCAGCCTGAATCTAGGTAAAATTTTCTGGTACTGACAAATTTTCAGTAATTGAGTTATAGGTTAACATTTCTTGCCTTCTAAGTAAAACCCAAGTTCATATATAAGACTGATAAGTAATCAGTGTCTTGTCAGGGAATTTACAGATGAAACCAGAGACTTGCGTGCTGTTGTCAAGGCAACAGCTTCCCATGCCTTCCCAGCAACAGGATCTGTTCATCTGGTTATTGAAGCTAAGACAAGTGTTGTCTGCTGCCAAAAGCCAAGGGTCAGTTTGCAAATGATGTCTCTCTTGAGGACTAATCAATAAGTACATTACCTTCCCAGACAGAAACCACAGCAATGGTAAGCCATGGGAAGCTGACACATTATCTTCATTTTCCATTACATCTGAAGCTCTGATGACAGCACACCTATTTTTCTTTGCTCAATTATGTTTTCTTTTCTTTTTTCTTTTTTCTTTTTCTTTTTTTTTTTTTTTTTTAGCTGTTAAGATTTAAAATCCCATAGCTGATCTGGAATATTCAACTGGGACAATTCCTAATGGGGTTTTACTTTGAAGAGAAATCAAAGTGCTAAGTTTATAGAGAACAGCCATTGGTGAAGTGGTCAGTGGTAATGATTTCACAATTTCATGAGTTTGAGCCCTGCACTGGGCTCTGTGCACTGCCTGCTTGGAGCTAGGAGGATGAAAGGAAACAAACACATGTTATAGAGAATGACTTTCTACACTGGCAAATTAAGAGAGTCTGGCCTGCTGTGAAGAAGCAGGCATGAGGCTCTAGCTTATAATCATAGGACCTCCACATTCACACACAAAAAGAAAGCACAATCTGGACAGAATATGCTCTCATAGCCTCCTAGATCCAGGGCAAAAACACCTTAAAAAAACAAACAAACTTGGGGCACCTGGGTGGCTCAGTCCGTTAAGCGTCCGACTTCGGCTCAGGTCATGATCTCGCGGTCCGTGGGGTCGAGCCCCATGTCGGGTTCTGTGCTGACAGCTCAGAGCCTGGAGCCTGTTTCAGATTCTGTGTCTCCCTCTTTCTCTGACCCTCCCCTGTTCATGCTCTCTCTCTGTCTCAAAAATAAATAAACGTTAAAAAAAATTAAAAAAAAAACAAAACAAAAAACAAACAAACCTGAAACCAAATTCTACATTCTAGGTGAAAGGTGATCCTGAAAGCATAAGCCTCCTCTGCTGTGAAACTATGAGAGTGATTTCTATGCCAACATCCTTAAGAGGCTAGAGAATATTATACCCATTTAAGGACTGTCCAAGGATTAGATCCAAATCTTAGTATTCGGTTTGTTTCTGAACTTATTAATAACGTAGATTTGATTTTCCTTTAATGGGTTTGCTAAAAGTACAAGTGAAAATCACAATCATTTAAGCGAGACGTTTGATTATTCCTAACCATTTAATGATATTACTTACCAGGAAAGAACACCATGAGAATCAACAAAAATGGGCTCCAGGTTCTGGGGGCTTCCTCACACAGTTTCCTGCCTTGCGCTGCCCCTTTCCTGCCCAACATGTCCAGCCAGAGTAAGAAAGGACCTTGAAGTCTGGTGCCCAAGGAATCCCTGCCTGGGAAATTTTAAATATAGACTGTATATCAAATGACACTATTAAATTTATGTCAATTTTCTTGGATGGTGGTAATGGTATTGTGATTATGTAGGTGAATATTCTTATTTTTAGATGAGGCATGTGAACTATTTAGGGGTATAATTTTCTGATGTCTGAAACTTACTTTCAAAAACACATATATGGAAAAAAAGGAAAAAAAGGAGAGAGGCAGAGGGTGGGCAGATACAAGCAAATGCACCAAAAGTTACAATTATTTGATCTCAGTGAAGAATGTATGGGTGTTAATTGTACCATTTTTATTTTCACTTTTTGGCAGGTTTGAAATTTTTCTAAAAAAAATGTTGGGAAAAAGATATATAAAAAGAATATGTAGTCCCTGACCTCTAGTGAAGTTTCTCTAGAGGTTTCTTTGAATCACGTTTATATTTTCTGCAGAGCTGGGAGGCTGACATTCTTACACTGGGAACCTGGTGGTCTAGGCATTTGTTAGTTCATGTATTGTTCCTCTAAAAACTAGAAAGTAAGTGGGCAAAAGACTTAACTATGGGCAGGACTTCAGGTAGCAGAGGGAGAGTCTAGGATGCTGTTCCATTGGCTCACTGGTCTTACAAGTGGTTGTGGGAGGTGGAGGGTTAAGCACAAAGTATTATCCAAAGAAGAAACTAGAATAAGCAATCCTAAAATTTGTATGGAACCACAAAAGACCCCAGATAGCCAAAACAATCTTGAAAAAGAAAAAGAAACTGGAGGTATCATTCTTTCAGACTTCAAGTTATATTCAAAGCTGTAGTGATCAGAACAATATGGTACTTGCATAAAAATAGATAATATAGACCAATGGAACAGAATAGAAAGCCCAGAAATAAACTCATAATTATATGGTTAATTAATATACATAATTAATCTTCAATAAAGGAGGCAAGAATATGTAATGCGAAAAAGATTTTTCAACAAATGCTGTTGGGAAAATTGGACAGCTACATGCAAAAGAATAAAACTGGACCACTTTCAGTGTATGGTTTAACCATACACAAAAATAAACTCAAAATGGATTAAGGACTTAAATGTGAGAACTGAAACCATAAAAATCCTAGAAGGGAGCACAGGCAGTAATCTCTCTGATATCAGTCATAGAAACATTTTTCTAGATATATTTCCTCAGGCAAGGGGAATAAAAGAAAAAATAAATTATTGGGACTCCATCAAAATAAAAAGCTTCTGAACCTCAAAGAAAACAACCAACAAAACTAAGAGAACTTACAGAATGGGAGAATGAATACATTCGCAAATTAGATATCCAATAAAGGGTTAGTATCCAAAATATATAAAGAATGTATATAACTCAACACACAAAAAACAAATAATTCAATGAGAAGATGGGCAGAATGAATGAACAGACATTCTCCAAAGAAGACATCCAGACTGGATGGAAAAGATGCTCAGCATCACTCATGATCTGGGAAATGCAAATCAAAACTACAATGCGAAATCACCTCACACCTGTAAGAATAGCTAAAATCAAAAACTCAAGAAACAAGTGTTGGAGAGGATATGTAGAAAAAGGAACGCTTATTCACTGTTGTTGGGATACAAACTGGTGCAGTCACTGTGGAAAACAGTATGGAGTTTTGTCAAAAAATTAAAAATAGAACTATGCTATGTTCTAGTTTACCCAACAAATACATATATGCATATGTTTACCCAACAAATACAAAAACACTATTTAGAAGGGGTATATGCACTCTTATGTTTATTGCAGCATTATTTATAATAGTCAAATGATGGAAGCAGCCTAAGTGTCCATCGGTAGATAAACGGATAAAGAAAAGGCAGTATATATACACAATGGAATATTATTCAGTCATAAAGAAGAATGAAATCTTGCCATTTGTAACAACATGGATGGATCTAGAGAGTATAATGCCAAATGAAATAAGCCATCAGAGAAAGGCAAATACCATATGGTTTCACTTTTATGTGGAATTTAAGAAACAAGACAAATGAACAACAACAACAACAACAACAAAAGAGAGCGAGACAAACCAAAAACAGACTCTTAACTACAGAGAGCTGAGCATTACCAGAGGGGGTGGGTGGGTGGGTGGGGAATGGGTAAAATAGTGAGGGAGATTAGGAGTACACTTACCTATTGAGCACTGATTAACATATGGAACTGTTGAACCACTATCTTGTACACGTGAAACTAATATAACACTGCATGTTAACTACACTGGAATTAAAAAAACAAAGAACATAAGGTGTTCAGGAGATTAATATATGTCTCTTTTCTATATTTTGTTACATCATTTATTATCATTTTGGTCTGAGAACAGATCTGTTTCCCTGGTTTCAAAGGGCAACTTTTTACACCAAAGCACAGGAAGAGCCATCTTAGGAGTTTGATGCGAGAGGCAAGCTGTGTGCATATGTGTGCCTATGTGGGTGCATGCAGGTATGTTTGCTAGGCATTTGAAACAATTGCAGACTGCTACAGGGGAAAGAATGAAATCAGTGTTTCCTAAACTGTTTTTGGATTTTTTTTTAAAAAGAGTTTTGTAGTCAAGTAAGTTTGGAAACACTGCATATCTTATTATCTTCTTCGGATTCAAAGGACATTATTATTTAAATTTAAAATTATGAAAACTTCCACAAAAAGGAAAAAGAAGTAAGTATAAACAATTTAGCATAGGATTTTGTACATTATGCTTCAGGAAACCAAGTCTAGATGCAACCAGGAGAGCTATTTAAAACAATCATACATTAAGTTTTCTATCAAATTCTGTTGCTATTAAATGACAATCTAGAAACAATTGTTTTCTCAGAGGCAAATTCTGTATACACTATCATATGTAAGGTATGGTAGGAAAGGCCAGTTATAGTCTTGAGAGCCAATGTGATTTAGATATAAATCTTCAATGCAAATGAGGCATTTAAAAAGTATAATATTAATCCATGGGAAAGTCCAACTTAAGAAAACACACTTACAGTCATTTCAAGACACACATATGTTTTAGAAACCAAAGTGTACCCTGGTATTCACTAATGCTATATTCCTAATCTCATTGGCATTGCCATGCTAATTTCATTCTTCAATACTTTTTGCTATTTTCTTGCACTTCACTATTGCCCCCAACTCTTCCTTAAAAGTGTTGCCTAAGACAAATGGGTAGGTAAACAGTGGATAAATGGATGGGCAGATGGATAGGTGTCAGGATATTAGAACTGAAGTTGCAACCAGAATACCAAGATAAAATAGATGTGAAATGCCAGAGACAGATTCCCATATCTAGAATTTACAAGGGAAATTTTCCCAAGACTCTTAGATCAAGGATATAAAAAGTAGTGGGGGAAAAAAGTGGATAGATTGTGGAAATATGGAAAAACTTTTTGGAGGAGGAGATCTTTGGAGAAGACTGTGCTGTGAAACATACCCTTCCTCACCAAGTAAGGGGTGCCTGTGTTAGACTCCTAGGACAGTTATAATATGTGACCCCTACAGTTGGGAGTTGTTATGGACTGGGGTCTGACTCCTCTCCAGCAAGGTGAGAACAGACTAGCCAATTGCTTTGGTGGAGCTGGAAGATTGCTGCTAGGTTGGAACTAGGTTACACTCCTGAAATTGTCAGGGCATGGATCAGAATTGCTTGCAGGTAGAGAAAGCCAGCATAGGCTTATCTTCCATCGTGTCCAATAAGACTATCTAGAGAAGTAGAGGGATCTCAGCTTCAAGAAGCAGGAGGCAAGTTGGATTTCTGTGGAATGAGTCACAAGATATTGTCTGCCCCTGCTACGGTGGGAGGGGGCCGTGGGAGGGTGTCTTTGAGAAGTCCATGCAAATGACTCCTCAGAGAGCCAACCTAGTAGATGTCTCCCAGCACTGGAGAGCACATAATCTCTCTTCCTACTTCACCCTCCCTGCTCCCTTAAGATGAGATTGGCCTGGAAATTGAGGTTGGGGTGAAGGTGGAGGGAGAAACCACAGCCCCCTCTCTCACTGCGAGCTTCCAGTCTGCAAATGGGCTGAACTGGGTAGAGAGAAGAATCACTTTTATTTTTTTATCTATCTATCTATCTATCTATCTATCTATCTATCCATCTACCTACCTACCTACCTATCTCTACACCCAACATGGGGCTCGAACTCAAGACCCCAAGATCAAGAGTTGCAAGCTCTCCTGACTGAGCCAGCCAGATGCTCTGAGAAGAATCACTTTTTAAAAAATTTTTTTTTCAACGTTTATTTATTTTTGGGACAGAGAGAGACAGAGCATGAACGGGGGAGGGGCAGAGAGAGGGAGACACAGAATCGGAAACAGGCTCCAGGCTCTGAGCCATCAGCCCAGAGCCCCACGCGGGGCTGGAACTCACGGACCGCGAGATCGTGACCTGGCTGAAGTCGGACGCTCAACTGACTGCGCCACCCAGGCGCCCCAAGAATCACTTTTAAATCAAGTTCAGAATTCTGTTCAACATCTTGGACTGGACATTCTAATTATGAATTAAGACTGTGACTTAAAGTGACAGTCACTTAAAGTGACAGTGAATGATCTGTTAATTAAGATTGAGCTGAAAAGTTATGGCATCTGCCACCATTTTCATTTCAGATCAGGGGAAAGGTTGTCCCTACTTAATACATCATGAAGAGCATATGAAAGACAGAAGTTAAAGTTGTGTTTGATCACACACATCCCTGCTGCTCAGCTCCAGTGGTCATGATGTAACTTTTAATTTTGTCTGCCGTGGTGTTGTTCTGGGGTCCTGCACCCCACAAGTCATGCATTCTGAGTGTTAATCAATAGTTGAGAAAGTAAGATATATTGATTGAAAGTTAACAGAACTTCCACTCTAACAATTCTCAGATGTTTCTAAAGAATACTAGCGATGCCCTGGAATGATGCAAAAAGGGGTTGAGACTATTTGTCTTATCGCTAGAACAACTCCTTGCAACAAAGGACTGGTTCTTATTTGTCTTTACTTCCCAGTGTTTACCTCAATTGCCAGAATACGGAAAGAGCCAATACACTACTCTAAATGGTTCATGTACCTTAAGTAACATTACTAGAGTTATCACTATTTCTTAATGTAAGAATTTAACCTTACTATATCACTTTAATATGTTCCTCAAATCATAATTTTCACTGAATTGTAATTATAAAAACTTTGTACATCCCTGCATCATTGCATCATTGCTTAATATCTTTTTTTAAAGTTTATTTATTTTTGAGAGAGACAGAGAGCACAAGCGGGGGAACAGTAGAGAGCGAGGGACAGAGGATCTGAAGACAGCTCTGTGCTGAGAGCAGAGGGCCAAATGCGGGACTTGAACCCACGAACCACGAGATCATGATTGACTGTCTGAGCCACCCAGGTGCCTCACTTAATATCTTTTAATAAAGCCACAAGATGGGGAAATGTCAGGAATTCTCTTGTTGATATTCAAGCCTGTTTACACTCTGCTCTCGGCTGTCCTTGCTCCCTTCTCTCCTGCCACTCTTGTCCATGAAACTCTTTTGCATTCAAACTGGGCTACTTGGCATCCTGAAAACACAGTGTTTCCTCCCTTCCTGCTAATGATTTCCTCCTGCCTGGAGTGTTCTTCCTCTTCCTCTTTGCCCTTTGCCCTACCTACTTTTGCATCTTGATGGATTCCTCATAACACTATCCCACCTTCTCTACAGCATCGTCCTGGGCTAAGCCAATATGCAGGGACATTTTCTTCTGACTCCTGGGGATATACTAGGCTACATCACTCAGGAGGCATTAACTTATTAACTTTTTGTGTGTATTTGCATGATTTGACCATTTAAATTTTGATGTTTTGAGGGTAAGGATTCTGTTTTATTTTTATTTTTTTAAGGTTTATTATTATTATTTTTTATTTTTTTAATGTTTATTTATTTTTGAGAGAGAGAGAGAGAGAGAGACCATGAGTGGAGGAGGGGCAGAGAGAGAGGGAGACACAGAATCTGAAGCAGTCTCCAGGCTCTGAGCTGTCAGAACAGAGCACAACGCGGGGCTCGAACCCACGAGCTGTGAGATCATGACCTGAGCAGAAGTTGGACGCTCAACCAACTGAGCCACCCAGGTGCCCCAGATTTTTGTTATTATTTTAAAGTAACCTCTACACTCAATGTGAGGCTCAAACTTCCAACCCTGAGATGAAGAGTCATATGCTTTACTGACTGAGCCAGCCAGGTGCCCCAATTCTGTTTTAGACATTTTGATTTCCCTCACATGCCTTGGACAGAATAAGAACTGACATAATTTGACTGATTTAAAATTGGCAGAGGAACTGTGCTAATGTTTCTCAAAAGGCAACACCCAGAAAAGGCAGCCTGGAATGATTGAAACTATGTTATTATTATTTATCCTGATTAAAGTTCTCAAAGAAATTCAAAGGAGTATTTATTGGGTGAATAAATGAGTAAAATAAACACTGAGTATTGATTTAGTACGTATGTAATATATTGGAGAATGGGGGAAGAATGTGTATATTGGCATGGGGTGCACAGGAAGAAAACTAAATCGTCATCTTCCATAGTAGTTAGGAAGTCAATATGTAATTTCTAAAATTGAAAAAAAATTAACGAGATAGCAGTATAAATATGTTATTTAGGATCATGAAGGTAAATAACAGAAGAGCTAAAAGTATACAGAAAAATGGTTACTTCTGTGGACCTTTTATCTTTTGGGAGCACATCTTGCTCTCCTGATTTTAAATAAATACATTTCCAATTCTGGATTTCTTCATTTCTCTTTCTTTTTATATCTTTAGGATGTGTCCAGCTGGGTAAACAACTTACAGCTTAATTGCCTAAAAGCTGAGTTCATCTCTCTCCCTCCCATCATACCGATAGGTTTCTACAACTTCTATATCCCCCTCAAGGGCATCATTTGTTCTCCTTCCTCTTCTTTCTCTAGTCATTCAACAAATATTTATTGAATGCCTACTATATTTCAGCCATTGTGCTAGATACTGGATAAGTAAGTAATATGTAAGTAAGCCCTCACAGTTGAGATGATCCTTCTCCAATGTTCCTTCGGTCTGCCTGCTTTGTTTTGTTTTAGTTTTTGCGGTCCATTCCCTAAAACAGATGACAGCCATTGGTTCACCGCCCGGGGAAAACAGTTAGAATTATTCATTCTTAGGCTATGAACATAAAATCTTGGCAGTCATCTTGAGGTCAGGCCAGAGAATACGGCCCTGTCAGCAAACATCAGTCAACACTGTTGGGAAACAATGTGAAGTATATGCTCAATTGCTGATGGTCGGTCAGGTGCAACATGCTGTAAACAACATTTGTATATTTCATTTTTTCATGCAACATTTTTTTTGGTAGTATCTACTGTTTCTAGGAACTGTGAAAGTAACATAGTACGTTGTGATCACAAATGAATATAATACAAGACCATTGCAATTTTTTATACATTTCAGCCACATGTATTTGTGTGTCTAAGGCAAATAAGTGAACATAATGTGATGAATGTTCTAATAAAGGTATGAAAGAGGGCACCTGGGTTGTTCAGTTGGTTAAGCATTCAACTCTTGATTTCAGCTCTGGTCATGATCTCATCGTTTGTGGGATCAAGTTCCACATTGGGCTCTGTGCTGATGGTGCAGAGCCTGCTTGGGAATCTCTCTCTCTGCCCCTCCCCCACTCACTCGTGTGCTCTCTCAAAATACATAAATAAACTTTAAATAAGTAAGTAAGCAAGTAAATAAGTAAAGGTATGGAAGAATTGCAATGTGACCACTGGGAGAGAAGCACCCAATCCTACCTTTCAGGAAGAGTCATGGATGGAGTGAAATAAATCCCAGAAGAAAAGTGGAGTCTGACAAGAGGAAAAGTGTACAGAGGTAAGGGTCTGAAGGGGTTCTGTCACCTTTGGGCAGCTACAAGTAACAAGTAGGTGTGGGAGAGGATGGAGGGGGAATGAATGGAGGAGAAGGAAGGGGCCAAGTTGTAAAAAGCCTAAACATGAAAAGAGTTTTAAGTAGCAAAATGGCATATCTTTTAGAAAGATGTGGTATGATGTGGGTGGGAGGCTATGGGGGAGACTGGAGAAAGGAAGAGCAGTTGAGAGGTTTTTGTAATAGTCCAGGTGACAAATGATGAGTCCTTGAATGAGGATAGTGACCATGGGGAGGGAGAAAGAGAATGGCTTTAAAAGCTGTGTAGGAGATAGAATTTACAGAACTTGGTAGATAGATAGGGTGAGGGAGGTGGAGGTTATGGACCAGGTTTTCCAACACAGGGGCTGGATGGACGAAAGAGGAGGAACAGGTTTAGTGGGTGATAGAAAAATCAATTTAGTTTTGAAGATGTTGAATTTATGGTCCTAGGGGACAATGGATTAGACATGTCTCATAGGCACTTCTCAGTATGTGAGATGTGTGAAAGAGAAGAATAGAGAAGGAAACCACATAGGGTAGGAAAGGAATAAGGAAGGAATAATGGGCACCAGGAGAGAATGAGATATCAGCTTTATGGAGGACAGAGAAGAATACATTGGACACCTGGCTCATCAGGGCATCCCTCCTTTCTCACCTGCCCAGTTTTGATGGTAAGTAATCAGTGTAGCCAACCTAACCTGAGTAGACCTGGCTCCTTAGACTCAGACCCCTCAGGGATGAAGATCAAGGATTCTCCCCACCACTCCAGCTAAGCCACTTAGACCAGCACAAGTGCTAGCTGAGAGCAAGGGGAATCTGGAATCGGCAGTAGAAATGGTGTGTCTCAGATATGATTTTGAGAGCACTTGCAGAAGAGGCAAGGGATGTAATCCAACTCACCAACATTCTCCAAACAAAGGAACCAAACATAAATCTGAGGGAGATAATTGAAAATAGAGTGAGTTTACTCTAAGAAAGTGGATCAGAGCACTGTAGGGGTGAGCTGTGGTGGACACCATGCTGCTCTGCTCACATCCCCACCCACCTCAGGACCAAGCTGCTCATTCTCCAGTGGCTGGAAGTATTGATTGCTGACAACTTTCCTGCCCCAGAGCTCCTGAAATGGGCAGAGGCTTCTGTTGCAGCGGCACAGCAGGTTACCTCCCTCCCCACCTCTCCCCGCAATCTTGCCACTTTCACTCCTGGGTTGTCACCAAAGCATTCTGCGCACAAGTCTGACTCAGTGTCTGTGTCCTGGGGAACCTAACCTGAGACGTTAGGGCAATGCAAACGAGCAAAATCCTCCCTTTTCATAGGAGAAAGTCAGCAAATAATATCTAAAGGTGGTAAGATCAATGTATAAAGGTGTAAGCATAATGTCTAGAGTTAACACTTAGAACCACTAGAAGAATTAAAAACAGAAATGCTGGGAAAAAAAATTGTCCTTTAAAATCCCTGGGGATTGATTAGGTGGGAGGCTTGCTTTTCCTGTTAAAGTTTTCTGAACTACCTAATTTCATATCACATGCAAAGAGTACTTTGATTCAAATCTAATTTTAACATAAAAAAGGAACTTTAGAAGCAACTAATTATGGAGAGGCAGTGGAGTGAGGTCAAGAAGTAATGTTTGCATACAGAGGATGTGGTCTGGAATTTGAACTCTTTGTGTCTGACTAATCTGGGTTAGGTCACTTCTTGAGAGCCTTAGTTTTCTCATCTGATAAGTGGGAATAATAATGATCTTGAAATAAAAACTACTCAAGATTATCATGAGGTGTGAATAAAATAATGAAAGTGAAAATGCTTCGTAAAGCCATAAAAGGCTCTATGATACAGGGGAATGACATACCTGTGACTAGCCATGTACAAGAGAACACAAAAGAGCAGTTAATTCTGACAGTGGATGAAAGACCTCATGAAGGTTGATCTCTTGAAATTGGCCTAAAGAATAAAAGAGGATTTTGAAGGGCGCCTGGGTGGCTCAGTTGGCTAAGCATTAGACTCCTGATTTCAGCTCAGGTCATGATCTCACAGTTCACTAGATGGAGCTCTGTGGGTCAGGCTCTGTGCTGACATCATGGAGTCTGTCTGGGATTCTCTCTCTGTCAAAATAAATAAATAAACATTAAAAAAAAGAAGATTTTGTTAGGTAGAGAAGGAGCAGTGAGGAGCAGGGGGATTTTATTTTATTTTTAAAGAAATCTTCAATTCTTTTTATCAGGCTAAAACCATGGACATTATTAAAAGGCAACAATTCAGAAGGGTTTATCATCTCCATCAACTCCTTCAAGTCTTTGTTCAAATGTTACGTTTTTTTTTTTTTAATTTTTTTTCAACGTTTTATTTATTTTTGGGACAGAGAGAGACAGAGCATGAACGGGGGAGGGGCAGAGAGAGAGGGAGACACAGAATCGGAAACAGGCTCCAGGCTCTGAGCCATCAGCCCAGAGCCTGACGCGGGGCTCGAACTCACGGACCGCGAGATCGTGACCTGGCTGAAGTCGGACGCTTAACCGACTGCGCCACCCAGGCGCCCCTCAAATGTTACGTTTTTAAAAGATTTTTCATGTTATTTATTTATTTTGGGAGAAAGAGAGAGAGAAAGAGAGAGAGCATGAGCAGGGGAGGAGCAAAGAGAAACAGGTTCACTGTCAGTGTAGAGCCCGATGTGGGGTTCCATCTCACAAACTGTGAGACCACAACCCGAGCCTAAATCACGAGCCGGTCACTCAGTGGACTGAGCAACCCAGGACCCCCCCAAATGTTAAATTTTTCAAAGAGCCCTTTCCTGACCATGTTATTTAAAACTGTAAACGTGGCCTTACTCTTCATCTCTCTTACCCTATTTTATTCTTTCCTCATAGCACTTATCCACTTGTAACATATTAAAACTTAATTATTCTGTCTGCAGGGTTTTTTTTTTATAGTAATCTCTACATCCAATGTGGGGCTCAAACTCATGACCCTGAGATCAATATTTGCATGCTCCTTGGATTGAGCCAGCCAGGTTTCCCCTGTATGTAATTTTTGTTTGTTTCTTCCTTCTCACAGGAATCTGAGCTTTAGTAGGACAGGAATTTTGATATGTTCTTTTCCTCTCCCAAAAGTGCCTAAATGGTGCTTCATACATTGCAGGGATTCAATGAATGTTTATTGAATAGATCAAAAACATAAAACAATCTTGCTTGCTCCATTGCTCCCCAAATCCTATCATACTCCTCAAAGACACCTGCTTTTAAGATATAAATAAATAAATAAATAAATAAATAAAGCAGCCTGTTATTTTGGAAAATTTCAAACATACATACATACATACATACAAGCAGAGAGAATGGTACAGTGAACCCCATGACTCCAGCTTCCACAATTATCAATGTTTGGCCAATCTTATTTCTCTATCCTGCTATATTTTGGGGGGTATGGGGGATTGGCACTGGAGTATTTTAAAAGCAAAGCCAAGGTATCATGTTATTTTATGTAGAAATACTTCATGATGCTTCTAACTACAGAGGTATTTTATTTTATTTTATTTTATTTTTTTTTTTATGAAATTTATTGACAAATTGGTTTCCATACAACACCCAGTGCTCATCCCATACAGAGGTATTTTAAAATGTAACCTCTATGCCATTATTATACCTAAAAATATTATTGATTTTTTATACCATCATCTTATACCCAGTTCATAATCAAAAGTTTCTTAATTGTTTCAAAACCATTCTAATAAGGATCTCAAATGTGAGCTCCACGTAGAATTTGATTGTTTTGTCTCCTAAATTTCATTTATTCTGTAGCTCATTTCTTCCCCCATGCCATCGATTTGTTAGAGAATCTAGGTCAGTCATCTTGCAGACTGTCCCATATTCTGGATTTGATTGATTGCTTCCTTGTGGTGTCCTTTACCTTGGTCTCTGGAGGTAACTACTTTTAGTAGTTTCTGTTTTTAGTTCTTTTCGTGATTACCTTGATGTCTCAGAATGAGCATTTCTTGATTTAGATATCATGATGTGTGCAAATTTAGCTCACTTGCCCTGCCTTTCTCCGCCGCTGCCTCTCTTCTTCTGACATAATTTTATCATGAATCTTGGTTTCTTTCACCTCTTTAATTTCCGACAACATTCTTGAACCTCTATCTACCATTCCATCAACTAGAAGACCATCTCTCATTAAGGATGTTCTTGCTTGGATGGTACCCTTCACCTGTTCTTCTTCCCTTTTACTTCCCAAACTCTGTTGGCAGCAAATCTAGTTTTTTGGTTTTTTAAAAAAAATTTTTATGTTTACTTATTTTTGAGAGAGATAGAGCATAAGAAGGGGATGAGCAGAGAGAGAGGGAGACAAAGAATTCGAAGGGGCGCCTGGGTGGCGCAGTCGGTTAAGCGCCCGACTTCAGCCAGGTCACGATCTCGCGGTCCGTGAGTTCGAGCCCCGCGTCGGCTCTGTGCTGACAGCTCAGAGCCTGGAGCCTGCTTCCGATTCTGTGTCTCCCTCTCTCACTGACCCTCCCCCGTTCATGCTCTGTCTCTCTCTGTCCCAAAAATAAAATAAACGTTGAAAAAAAAATTTATAAAAAAAAAGAATTCGAAGCAGGCTCCAGGCTCTGAGCTGCCAGCACAGGGCCTGATGCGGGGCTCAAACCCGTAGAGTGCAGGATCATGACCTGAGTCAAAGTCAGACACTTAACTGACTGAGCCACCCAGGTGCCCTGGCAGCAAATCTAGCTTTAAATTTTTTGGGTGGCTAACACATTCTTTTCTGTAATCACAATTTTGTCTTCTGTGATTTGTCTATGAGTTTATTCTAAAATTGTAAAAAACAAATGCCCATTTACATTACCGTGTCTTCTCAGGTTTAATTCACTGCAGAGCCAAAATATACCTTTTGATTTCCTCTTTATATGGTCAATGTTAGAACCAGTGTACCAAAGAATATCCTGCAGTGTCACATTAAAATAGATTTTCCTTTTTTACCCTCCACCAATTGCACAAAATCATGCCACATTTTAATTTGTGTTATATTTGGTGTGCATGCCAAGAATGATATTTGAAACTGTGGTTTAGATTGATCATTCCATCATCAGACTATTTGTGAGGGACAACAATATATATTTGTAAGGGACAACAATACAGGAAAGTACCTAGTTTTTTCCAAATAAACAAACAAATAAATAACCCCTTGTGAATGAGAAATGGGTATGGAACAGTCAACTCAAACCACATAATGTAATGTCAAGAATACCGTGCCAGGAAGTTTGGACTTTGTAGGTCCTAGGAGGCTCTTGAAAGTTTTCAAAGAGTGCAAGCTACTTGGGTTTAAGCCTTCTTGGAAGCAAGTGTCCAAAGAAGGCAACCCCCCCAAGGGCAAGGGAATTTCAAAGTACCACTGGTCACTTTAATAGCATTCCCCGTATCAGGGAGCTTTGTGGTGAGAGGGCCTCACAGGACATCCAAAGAACTCACAAGTGACTCCATGAGAGGGTCAGCATTTGAACCTCTGAAGCCTATCCTGAATTCTTGATAAGAAGCCCTGATCAGCATCATCATTCTCTAAGACTGTGTAAGAATTATTTATTTAAATTTAAAAACTGATGGATATTTGCGTAGATTCCAATTCCAATTTTTTACTGTAACAACTTGCAGTGACAATTGTTTTATTTATATCTTTGAATCCCTGCCCAATTTTTTCCTTGGGAGAAATTTATAATTGCATAACTGCTGGGTAATGCATGTGTAATTCTTTATTTCTTTTTAAATTATGCTCCTTACTTCTTTTTTTTTCTTTTTTTTTTAACGTTTATTTATTTTTGAGACAGAGAGAGACAGAGCATGAACGGGGGAGGGGCAGAGAGAGAGGGAGACACAGAATCCGAAGCAGGCTCCAGGCTCTGAGCCATCAGCCCAGAGCCCGATGCGGGGCTCGAACCTATGGACCGCGAGATCGTGACCTGAGTTGAAGTCGGACGCTCAACCGACTGAGCCACCCAGACGCCCCTATGCTCCTTACTTCTTATAGCAGTTTTAGGACAACAGAAGAATTAAGCAGAGGGGTGCCTGGGTGGCTCAATCAGTTAATTGCCCCACTCTGGATTTTGGCTCAGGTCGTGATCTCATGGTTGGTGAGTTTGAGCCCCATGTCAGGCTTGTGCTGACAGCTCGGAGCCTGGAGCCTGCCTCGGATTCTGTGTGTGTGTGTGTGTGTGTGTGTGTGTGTGTGTGTCTCCCTTCCCTGCTCTCGCGCTCTCTCTCTCTCAAATATAAATAAATATTAGAAAAACTTAAAGGTTGCTGTAGACGAGTATACTGTAAACCACAATGCCTGTCTAGTACATAGTAGGAATTCAATCAGCTTTAACTGAATGAATTTTCTTGTAAGTTTTGTTTTTCCTGTAACATCCATATCTAATAGTCAAGATACTTTCATATTTAAGTGATATGTTGAGTAAAGAGCCCCCAAAACACGTACTGCTTATCATTTAGGGGTTTAGCATGCTCCTAAAATTATTTTGGAAGTGTGACACTGAAATGAGAGAACTTAGCTGGTATTAACATTCCTGAAGGACTGAATAGCATATCCACATGACCTGCCTTGCCTTGGACAGATGGTAGGTGGCAGCAACACACCAGAAATCATAGTTCACTTAAACAATTCGGGCTCTGAAAGGGTTCTTTTAAATTTATTATTTCACTAATTTTCTTTCAAAATAAGCAAGTAGACAATAAAAATAAATAAGTATGCTGCAACTAATTTATAGAATATAATATAGGTTGCCTAAACCTTTGTGCTATTATATCTCAATAGCAAGTTATATTTCAACACTCCAGGCTTAGTTTTATTACCATTCCTGGCTAGTTTCTTCTTATAATTTTTGTTTCTTCTCTTTGTAAGCACTAAAAATTTTAATGCTGCTTTATTGACAGGAGGGGGTGTGGCATATTTGAACTTACATTATGCTTAAACTTTGATCTACTCCTATTGTGAAGATTTTGTCCCCAGGCATTGCATTGGTCATGGTTCAATTACAGAAAAAATAATTCATTATAGACAGTTTAAACAGAAATGGATTTAACATTGGGCATTAAATGGCTTATGGAGTTGCTGAGGGGCCTAAAGAAAGAGTCTCTGGGCCAGTCGTTCTCAGCCTTAGCTTTGTACCCCAAGCATCTGGATTGCTTTTGAGAATATAGATTCTGGAATCCACTGCAGACATACTGAATCAAAACCTTTGGACATGTGTATGTGTATAATTAGTAAGCTCCCCTGGAGATTCTAATGTGCAGACAGGATTGAAAACCACTTTGAGGCTGACATTTCAGGATTGACTCTCACTGCAGCACTGGGCCACCAAGGGAGTTACTAAGTAGATTCTTCTGCAGTCAGGAAATGTGCTGAATTGAGAAGCTGCTGGCTTTAGAACTATCTCCCCTGCCACTATCAGGAAGCTGGTACAGTCAGGAAACTGCCACATCCAGGGAACTGAGACTCTAGAACCTGCCACACTTGCTATGATATTAACTAGTGAAATGAACGTCCTGCTCCCTGCTTGCCTCCTGGTGTCCAAGAAGCTGCAGTTATGTGACAATGCCACAGAAAAACCAAAATTCCTCTATGATTGTGCTCATCACAGAACCAGCAGCAGATGGCCTCTGTCTCTCATTCATGCCCTTGCTCCGCATCTAGCATTGTACTTCTGATGGCTGATCCTCTAGCATGTAAGGAATCCCAATTCCAAGAATGTCTATGGGATGGATGTAACTTTAAACTTTCCAGCTCTACAAAACAGGAAAGCAAGCTAGAAAGAGATTGGAATGGATGTTGTATACCAACTCAGTTATCCACCAAGGCATCATGAAATAGATTTGTTTTATTTTTTTCAATATTTTTTTTTCAAGTTTATTTATTTATTTTGAGAGAGTGAGAGTGGTGGGGGGGGGCAGAGAGAATCGCAAGCAGGCTCTGCACTGTCAGTGCAGAGCAGAGTGAGGGGCCCGAACCCATGAACTTTGAGACCATGACCTGAGCCAAAACCAAGAGTTGGATGCTTAACCAACTGAGTCACCCAGGCACCCAAAATAGGCATGTTTTATTTATTTATTAAAAAAAATTTTTAATGTTTTTATTTATTTTTGAAGGAGAGAGAGAGAGAGAGAGAGAGAGAGAGACAGAGCATGAGCAGGGGAGGAGTAGAGAGAGAGGGAGACACAGAATCAGAAGCAGGCTCTAGGCTGTAAGCTGTCAGCACAGAGCCTGATGTGGGGCTCGAACCCACAAACTGTGAGATCATGACCTGAGCTGAAGCCAGACACTCAATCAACTGAGCCACCCAGGCGCCCCATTAGATATGTTTTAAAGACAGGAGAACCCTTGATGTCACTAGCCCAGATCTGAGGGTAAATGTGATTTTATACCTTTCAGGCAATAAGCACACATGCATGCATGTGTGTATGTGTATGTGTATGTGTATGTGTGTGCACACTAAGGAGGAATTAGAAAGAATGTCCCCAGATAGGCTCCTTGCTTTCATAGGAAAAGCAAATCTGAGACTGCCTGAAGTCTGTGGTTGAGAAGTATTAGGAAGGGAAGGGCCTGGGCTGCCTACTTTTTTTCTGAGCTAGTGTTCGTCCGCTTTTTCCCCTTCCTGATCTTGGTGCTATATGCTATAGCTAAGACTCAGAGCCTGGGCACACTCTGTACATAAACTGGCTTTGCCATTTGTTGCCTCTGTAATGTGTCCAAGCAGCAGTACTGGTGATTAGTTTTTTCTTTATCTAATCTTAACTGTATCCTTTCTTTAGTCAAGACATACAGATGCATATTTCCTGTTTTCTAAAGCACTTGGTGCTAAGCATAATGGTATTTTTCCATACTGTTTATTCACATCTCAAACTTTCTCATGCATTTTATATATTTTCTTCTGGAAATGAACTATGTTTCTGTAACACATTCTTTTCATTAGTTGAGGTATTATTATATTTAATTATCTGTTTGTGCTTCTTTATACTGGTTAAGACCAGCTTTAGTGCTTTGAGAGTCAACTGTTCAGTTCTATCTTAGCTTGACTTAGGAATTTACGAAAAATTTAAATCATGTACCGATTTATTGAAACTAGGGGCCCCTGAGTGGCTCAGTCGGTTGAGCTGACTGTTTTTGGCTCTTGGTTTTGGCTCAGGTCATGATCTCACAGTTCGTGGGCTTGGGATTCTCTCTCTCTCCTCTCTCTCTGCGCCCCCCAACCCCCCAGCTCACATATGCACACACGCTCTCCCTCAAAATAAGTCAATAAACATTAAAAAAATTAAACTAATAATTTTGTTATTCACTACAGTGAGAAATTATTTTCAAATGTTATTATGAAAATATATAACAGGATATTAAAATGGACTTTTGAAAAGTAAATTTTTAATCTTAGAACAGTTTTAGATTTATAAAACTATTACTAAAATGGTACAGAGAGTTCTCCTATACCCTATACCGAGTTTCTCTTATTATTAATATCTTACATTAAGATGGTACATTTGTCACAGTTAATGACCCAATTATTGATACCTTACTGTTTCACTAAAGTCCACACTTTATTCAGATGTCCTCAGTTTTTACCGAAAATTTTTTCTGTTCCAGAATCCCATCCTTAATACACATTACCGTTAACCATCATGTCTCCTTAGGCTCCTTTTGGTCATTTCTCAGGATTTCACTGTTTTTCATAACTTTGACAGTTTTGAAGATTATTGAGCACATATTTTGTAGAATGAAAGGGACTCTTTTAAATTTTATATTTTATTTTAAAACTTTACCTAAGAATTTAAGATACACACAAAATTAGAGAACAGTATAATGACTCCCCATATACCCATGACTTACTTGCAATTACTATCACCGATTTACTAAGTTTATTCTCTAAACTGTCCTACCCCCAATCCTGGAGGATTTGCAAGCAAGTCCCAAATATCATTTCATAACACCCTAAAAGATTTCAGTATACACCTCTAATTGATAAGGCCTTTAAAAAATACACCACAATGTCATGATTATATATAACAAAGATAATCCTATAATATTTAATAGTCAACCTGTGTTTGGTCTCAAAAATGTCTTGTTGAACTTTCAAAATCACGATCCTAACAGGGTTTGTATATTGAATTCTGTTGATTTGGAAAATGGGACTTTTGTTTCAGTTTTAGCTGAGACCTGAGACTGAAAACAAAGCACTAGTTATACCCACATTTCAAGATGAGGTACTGGACTACCATGTTGTGTAAAAGGGGTATTAAGATCCTTAGCCCAACACCCACCTCGGGCTCGAGACAGGATTTCTTCCAGGAAAGTTATTGGAGGCTGTGGCTTTCTCTCTTCTCCCAGGTCCCACCAAGGGAGAGAAAAAAACAGGTGTTTTCCCTTCACTACCTGGTGAAAGGGGTCTTTAAAGGGGTCTTTAAAAGAACCCCTTCTTTTGAGAGCTTGGCATTTACTCGTTGGAGCTAGAAGGGACTGGCATTTGACCCATGACTGCAGAAAGTAAAGAGGAAAGGTTGTGGCTGGAAATACTTGAATGATGCCTGCCAAGAGAGCAGACAGAGGTGGTCACATTCAGAGCAAACTGCACCTTCTATCAGTGGTAGGACAGGGGTATGAGTCCCCACAATTAGATGTAATGGAAAGGAGGAATCTGGTCCTGTGTTTATTTTAAAAGGGATCCCAGCCCACATAGCCTTCTTGTTGGGGGCTAGTCTAAGCAGAAAGGGGTTGGAGGTGTAGTATTCAATACAGAAGTTGGAATGGGGATGTGTGCCCCTAGGCAAAGTATAGACATCATTTACCAAGACAGCAAAGGTCAGGAATTCCTGGTGGGGAAAAGCCCTGAATCCCCCCAGAAAGATTCCTTCAAAAGAACTAATCAGCTTTGAATATCTACCAATCCTGGAGAGCCCACACTGAATTCCAAAAGTACAAGTTCTTTCCAATTCTCATCTAGGCAGAGAGAAACTAAGGCAAGAGAAGGAATCAACCATGCCTAGCCTAACAGTACCAAGCTAGGAGAGGGAAATGACTTTAATGGTAAATGTACTTCTGAGCTTTGAATATCAAATTGGACTGTGATAAAGAAAAATTGGTTCAAACCTGGGACAGAATTTCCTTCTGAGAAGAAATATGCTTTCCTGATAAAATGCTTAAGAAATTTTCTGATAAATTATGAGATTACAGCCTCTTCTGGGAAACTAGCTACTTCTTCATGTGACTAACAGTCTGGTGTCTAATGATTTTGAATCCAGTTTAGTACTAATTATCTAACCATTTCTTTGTCTGTAAAGTATTCCTTCCATGAGGGAATCATGGAATTGGTTTGTTCAGGCCTTTTCAACTGTGGAAGTTAATAGTTGATATTTTGTTGACTCTTTCTCTTTTAACATAATGATTACAAAACTATTTCAGTGGTGGAAATATGTTGATAGATTAAGTAATTTTGGTTGTGCCTGAAATTAATTATACCTTAATATCAAATTTCTGAGAAATCACTCTAGGAATAACTTTCAACTGACCCTTCGTGGTGATAATACAGAGATTTATAGATGAGACCTACTCAGTTCAAACATCATTTGGGTACAGAGACTATATTGTCTGTCCCTATTTTACAAGTTCTGTGGCCTGGTCATTAAAAAAAATTTTTTTTTTAATGTTTACTTTTGAAATAGAGAGAGAGCAAGCAGGAGAGGGGCAGAGAAAGAGGGACACATGGAATTCAAAGCAGGCTCCAGACTCAGATGTCAGCACAGAGCCTGATGTGGGGCTCGATCTCACAAACCTTGAAATCACGACCTAGGTTTTAATTTCAATCAGTAACAAAAAGCCTAGTTACCTCAAGTCTATTGCTCAGGTTCCAAAATGAAAACTTTTCTTCTAATTGAGTCATGTATTGTATGTGAAGCACCTGCTTACATTTGTTTGTGTCAGAAACCAAACAGTCATACACTCATGTAGTGTTGGTAGTGGTATATTTAAATTGGTGCAGCCCTTTGGAAAACCATGTGGCAATATGTATCAAGAAAATTACAGATTTAAACAGTTTGGGTATTCAAACTTCTAAATAATTTAAAAATATGGGAAGAAAGCTATGTCAATGAATATTTCCCTCACAATATTTTTTATGGTAATGACAAATTAGAAGCAATCTGAGTGTGTAATAGGGACTTAGGTAAATTTATGGTTATACCCACTTAACAGAGTATCATGAAACTAGTAAAATATTCATTCAAAAGACTATAATATGGAAAAAGAAAAAATAAAGGTTGAATTTGTATTATGACTTTACTTAGAATATATGTATAAGAGAACCTACAAATGATAAAGATTGTGTTAGGGTTATAGATTATTTTTTCCTACTGAAAAAAAGTTTCTCTATGCAAAGATGTTTCTATTATTTAAAATTAGCTTAATTATTAGTGATATTTGTTTAAAATTTTTACAGTCTTAGTATCACATATTATTGGCAATCCATGCTGAAAAATGTCTGTTTGCTAATGTTCTGTAGTTGGCGGACACAGTAAATTTTTTAGCTAAGCAAATGTCAATTGTTGCTATAGCATTCTAAAATTACAATAAAGCTACATAATAATTGGCAGGGGCACTCTTGGGTAAACGTGGGGAAAAGTCCAAGATTAAGAAAAAGAAAATGTCAAGCTTATCAGTGACAGGATTAGTGGTAGTGACAGGATCTCAACCCAATTTGAGTTTTACTTCTTAGAAGGCACAGGGCTAGTGAAGAAGACACTAATAATTAGGATGAAATCTGGTAAGCATTTGCACAGGCAACTAAAAGGAATAGGGGGAGATTTGGGAATTAGAGGAAGTAGTCTAAATAAAGTAGATCCAAGAACAAAGATTTACAAAACATTTTTTTTTTTTTAGTTAAATTATTTATTTATTTTGAGAGAGAGACATAATGAGCAGGGGAGGGGCAGAGAGAGAGGGAGACAGGCTTGGCATGTCAGCACGGAGCCCTATGTAGGTCTGGAACTCAACGAACTGTGAGATCATGACCTGAGCTGAAACCGAGAGTCCCATGTTGAATTGACTGAACCACTCAGGTGCCCCTAAAGATTTTTTTTTAAAGGTCAAGGTATGTTCAGAGAGCAGAATAATTCAAAGTGCCTTGACGGTAGGTTACCTATAAACTACAGAATAATTTATGGATGGGGATAAGCAGGTAATAAGAGGTTAGTGAAGGCTGAAGGCCTTCAGTTTTGTTTAGAATGCAATGTAGAAACTCTATAGAGACATCATTGAAAAGAATGGTGTAGGATCTATGTAGATTCTAGAGTGGACATGGAATAAACACGGGGAAGAGAGGTAGACATAATTGTCAGATCTCTGTAATAAACCAGGATCTTCATTACATAAAATTACCTGGATTAGCACTTCCAGAATACTGGAATTTTACTTTAAAATGTTTCAACCAAATTCTAACCAACTTTTAGATGATTTTTGGTGTTCTCTACTAGAATTGGCACATAATATTGAATCATATTGTAGAGGATTATTTTAACTCTGTGGCCAGATGCAGAGAAATATGTAAAGGTATTGAAGCCAACAAATTATGTTGAGAAATGCAAATTCTCACAAGTAAAAAAATCTGGAATTCTAGAAGGCAGCAGATTATCAATAGCTGTATCCAGATTCTTCGCAGTGGTGGGTTGCTTTAAATTAAGACTTCATAACAGCTCACCATAAAGTGCATTCTCTAAGTACAAACTGCCTTAACCTTGTAGGCAATTGGGATGTCGCTCAACAATAAGACCATAAAAAAGCTATGTGAGTGAACGGCAGGCAAGAAGATTTCCCCCCCACTCTCCGTTTCCACCAGCATAAAAGAAGTTAGATTTTTCAAGTTTCTTATCCCAGAAAATACTACAATCCACTTGAATATGGATTCAGGCCCCAAACCTTTCTGACTCAACAGTAGAGATGAAAATGTGCACACATTACCTTAAGAATTGGCTCAAAATCGCCAAATAGACTTGGCAGTCGCCCAAACATTTAATAAGAATTAACTCAATAACCAAGTGCCCTCAATCAACAAGCTGGCAGATCTTTCATTTCAAAAGCAATCACGTTTGGTTACCAAACTATTGACATCTGGGCACAGCATCCGGCTTTTATTTACCAACACTGAGAAACGAGCCCGGAGGTTAATTAAATCGCAGGGAACATGGAACCGGCGGGGAAGCAAGTCAGGTTCCATAAGGGAGGGGAGGGCAAAGAGGGAGGCCTCGGGGCCAGGGACCGAACGGTCTTCCCGTCCAGCGTCCTTAGCTGCCCCCGATCCCAGTACCCGCAGTCTCATTTGCCACCTTCCGACGCGTGACCCCGGCGCGCTCGCGTCCCGGGCTGGTGACAGGCGCGGGGTACGCCGAGAGGTCCCATGTGCCCCCTCCCTTTCCTGGCCGCCGCAGTCGCCGCGTCCCGAACCCCACTCCGGCTCCTCGGCAGAGGACTCGCCGCCATGTCTGCCGCCAGGCGACTCAAATCCGTGGACTACGAGGTGTTCGGGAGAGTGCAGGGTAGGGGACGGCCCCCACCTCCCCGCGACAGTGGGAGATCAAAGAGGTGTTCTGGGCACAAGGGGAGAAAGCTAAGAAAAGTGCCTCCCATCTTAAGGACGCCCCCCCTCCCTCCCCGCTGTGGCCGGGACTTCCGCTCGGCCATGACACAGCAGCCGCGGATGGGACTGCATCCAAGCGCGCATGCGCCGAAGACCTGGGGTGGGAGAGGAGAGGGAGAGCAGAGAACGCTGTGGGTGTGAGGAGGGGGCGAGGGGAGGTAGGAAGGGGACTGCTGGGCTTTCCGAGCCCGCGGAATGAGGAGGTGCGGGGTTGGGGGGCGGGCGGAGTGGGAAAGAATAAAGTTGGGTAGGAAATGAAGAGAGGGCATTTGAACTAGTGGTCTTCGTTTCAAGCCACTGAAATTGGGCTTGAATTTCAGAAGGGACACTTGATGTTTGAGGGTTCGCTTTGCCAGATTACCCTTTCTCCCCCTTCTGTGTAGCTCTTAACAGAATTCAGTTATCTAGTTTTTGTTTCATCAAAAATTTAGTTGCAAAGGATGTAATATTTGGCTGATTTTTACTATTGTTAGTTCAAAATTAAAATGTTAAGTCACTCAGGAATTTATCCAATGGAATATAAATAAGTTAGTGATTTAATAATTGCCATCATTTAAAGTTTTTTTTAGCGTTGGAAAATTTTACATCATACCTTTTCCTCTTTGAGTTTGATTTCCATTCCACTTCCCCCACAGAATTTTATCCCATTGTTATGTTTGAGAGTTTGTTATTGATCACCCTATCAAGCTTTTTTGCAATATGTATGTACAGTATGTATGTGTATATATGCACATATACATTTAAATATATTTTCTTAATTTCCTATGACCATAAAGCTTTATATTTTTTTTTCTTCTGGCTTGAGTTGCTATTATGATTACTAATAGAATACAGTTCATGTAAATAATAAAACTATACTTAAAAACATGATAAATGTTATTCAATTTAAAAGGAAAATCTGTACTGAAGACTTATTTCTTAAGGAGAAAGCTGGAGGTGTTTGTGGAAACTTGATCAAAGAAACTGTACTCTATTTTGGTACTCTAGAGGTTTTTATGCTTTGGGGTGATGCACAGAATGAGATTAAGGGCTTTCCTTTCAAAGATGTTTGTGCAAAGGGCTGTAGGAAAGGAGAACCACCCCAGACCACAGGTGCTTTCTCAGACAGGCCAACACGAGGAAAGAATACATGTGGATGTTGAAGATCTGGAAACTGATTTTCTTAAAATTATCTAAGGCCTTGTACCTATAGTAAGTCTTTGTGTATGCCCAGGGATCTGGTATTCTGGGTTGGAAATTGCCAGAATAAGTCATTTGAAACACAGGACATAAAATATGAAAATATTTTATGACAAAATATTTGGTCATTTGGACAGAAATGGCACTAATTAAGGAGTGTGTGTGTGTGCATGTGTGTGTGCGTGTGTGCACATGCGCAGGTGTGACATTTATAGGGTATGTTCCATGTGCTGAGTATCTTACTATTGTTAACTTAATCCTTATCACAGTTTTGTGAGAAATATGTCTTATTCCCGTTTGCACAGTGAGAAAACAGATACAGAGAGGTTCACTAACTTAGACAAGTCCTGAGTTGATAAATGGGATTTGATCCTGCATTTCTCAAATTCTAAAACCTGCATGTTTCCATTATGCAGTGTTTTGTGTTAATGCATAATGTATTTCTCTTGATTTTAACAATATAATTGTACTTTTGTGTATGTGGTGGTTATGTGGTATATAATGATCAATTATATATGGCATGTAAAGATCAACTACACATGAAGAGTGGGGTTTAAAAAATCATCTCTAGGCCTAACTCCTATAGTTTGTGGTATGTTAAATGGAAGAGTACATGCATACTATTGGTTTATCAAAGCATAGTGTATGTGACAAATTCAGAGTCAGATATTTGCACACATATACACTGACATTTGCTGGAACCTAGGATATGCCAAGTTCTGTACTCAATATTTTACATATATTATCTCATTTAATCCTCAACCCTGTGACCTCAACATTTTCCTCATGTATCAGGTAGAAAAATTGAGGCATAGAGAAGTAACTTTCTCAGGTTACAGAGCAAATTAAGTAGTGGTGATAGGATTTGTACCTTGACATTCTGATACCCAAGCCCATGCTCTTAATCACTATAACTCATTGATTCTCCTTTCAATACCTTTTCCACCTTTATTTTGCCTCTTCCTAACTTATGCACCAAACACACACACATATATATACTGATACAGGACACTTAGACTCAGCCATTTGGACCAGTCTGGATGACCTGAGGACATTTTTTTTTTTTTTAAATTTTTTTTTTCAACGTTTATTTATTTTTGGGACAGAGAGAGACAGAGCATGAACGGGGGAGGGGCAGAGAGAGAGGGAGACACAGAATCGGAAACAGGCTCCAGGCTCTGAGCCATCAGCCCAGAGCCTGACGCAGGGCTCGAACTCACGGACCGCGAGATCGTGACCTGGCTGAAGTCGGACGCTTAACCGACTGCGCCACCCAGGCGCCCCGACCTGAGGACATTTTTATGGCTTATGACCCTGAGGACTTTTGGCTCCAAGGAAGTTTGACCTGGTCCATAAACAGTCAGATGTTTGACTCTGTCTCTGTTGCTTGGTGACACTGCCACTATTTCTTTATATTAGTCTATATCTTTGTCTCACAAAACCCACAGTTTTCTTACAGATTATGTAAGAAATAAATACAAACCATTAGCCTTTTGTCTAAGTCATAATGCTTATATAGAAATTATTGATAATAATAAAAACAAAATTTAATTTTAATATAAAATGGACAATAATTAGAGGAAACATTTTATTATTTTTTTAAATGTTTATTTATTTTTGAGAGAGAGAGAGAGAGACAGAGTGTGAGCAGGGGAGGGGCAGAGTGAGAGGGAGACACAGAATCTGAGGCAGGCTCCAGGCTCTGAGCTGTCAGCACAGAGCCCGACACGAAGCTTGAACTCACAGACTGCAAGATCATGACCTGAGCTGAAGTCGGACACTTAACCAACTGAGCCACCCAGGTGCCCCTAGAGGAAACATTTTAAGATTAAATTTTAATTTAAAAGTATGGAATAATAAAATCTTAGTGAAAGCTGACTTGCTGGAAATAATAGCTATAAAAATAAATTTACAATGGAAGAAGCAACGATTGGGAACATTTTATATGGACACAATTTAGATTGATAAATAAAATTGTCAGTAAAATACTTAAATGGAAAATATTCCCAATGAAGATGGTTTCAATGATATCAAAATGAATATGGAAAATATGGAAAATGATTTAATTATCCTGTCCTGATGGAAAATTGATCAATGAATTAAACTGGCTTAATGGAGTTTATGGACAGAAAATATTTTCCAACCAAAATCAAGGTTTGTTATATGCCTGTTTAGAATGTTTGAATTTAAGGAGCACCTGGGTGGCTCAGTTGTTTAAATGTCCAACTCTTGATTTCGGCTCAGGTCATGATCTTGTGGTTGATGGGTTTGAGCCGTGCATCGGGCTCTAGGCTGTCAGTGCCTGTAATTCTCTGTCTCTCTCCCTCTCTCTCTCTCTCTCTGCTCCTCCCCCACACTATCTCTCTCTCAAAATAAATAAACAATAAAAAAAATGAATTTAACTTGGTGACAAAAGGCAGTCAAAACATTCTAGAGGTCAAAGGTGTGTTCTGCCTTATTCTCAAATACAGCAAAATTTACAAACATCATATTCTAAGAATTAGTTTATAACTTGGTTGTTTGAAATTCAGGAAAATACACTCATAGAGATATTATTACCAATAGTGGATTCACTTCTCAGGTGGATCTGCAAAGTCTACATATAGAGCCTTTGGGTGCTGTTGCTTTCCATTGCTGCTTCTCTTCCTCTACCTTTTTTAAAAATAAATCTTTTGTTTTAGAATAGTTTGAAATTTATAGACAAGTTAGAAGATACTATAGGGATTCAGTTACTTCCTTCCTTTGTTCCTTCCTTTCTAAAATGTTTATTATTTATTTATTTTGTTAATTTTTAAATTTATTGTTATTTTTTATTTTTAATTTACATCCAAGTTAGTTAGCATATAGTGCAATAATGATTTCAGGAGTAGATTCCAGTGATCCATCCCCTATGTATAATACCCAGTGCTCATCCCAGCAAATGTCCTCCCTAATGCTCCTTACCCATTTAACCCATCTCTCCACCCACAAGCCTTACAGCAACCATCAGTTTGTTCTCTGTATTTAAGAGTCTCTTATGTTTTGTCGCCCTCCCTGTTTTTATATTATTTTTGCTTCTTGTCCCTTAGGTTCATCTGTTTTGTATCTTAAATTCCACATATGAGTGAAGTCATAATATTTGTCTTTCTCTGACTAATTTCACTTAGCATAATACCCTCTAGCTCCATCCATGCAGTAGCAAATGGCAAGTTTTCATTCTTTTTGATTGCTGAGTAATATTCCAGTGTGTGTGTGAGCACGCGCATGTGTAAATATGTACATATATATGTGTGTGCGCACGCACACAGACACACACACACACACACACACACACACATCCCACATCTTCTTTATCCATTCATCTTTTGATGGACATTTGGGCTCTTTACATACTATTGTCAATAGCACTGCTATCAACATTTGAAACGGCACACCTGTATTCCTTGGATAAATACCTAGTAGTGCAATTCCTGGGTGTAGGGTAGTTCTATTTTTAGTTTTTTGAGGAACCTCCATACTGTTTTTCAGAGTGGCTGCACCAGCTTGCATTGCCACCAACAATGCGAAAGAGATCCTCTTTCTCACATCCTCACCAACATCTGTTGTTGCCTGAGTTGTTAATGTTAGCTGTTCTGACAGGTGTGAGATGGTATCTCATTGTGGTTTTGATTTGTATTTGCCTGCCGATGAGTGATATTGAGCATTTTTTTCATGTGTCAGTTGGCCATCTGGATGTCTTCTTTGGAGAAGTGTCTATTCATGTCTTTTGCCCATTTCTTCACTGGATTATTTGTTTTCTGGGTGTTGAGTTTGATAAATTCTTTATAGATTTTTGATACTAACCTTTTATCTGATATGTCAGATAAGTCAGAAGATTGATTGTCTTCTCCCATTGTGTTGGTTGCCTTTTAGTTTTGCTGATTGTTTCCTTCACTGTGCAGAAGCTTTGTATTTTGATGAGGTCCCAATAGTTCATTTTTGCTTTTGTTTCCCTTGCCTCTGGAGACTTCTTGAGTAAGAAGTTGCTGCAGCTGAGGTCAAAGAGGTTTTTGTCTGCTTTCTTCTCTAGGATTTTGGGCTTCCTGTCTTACATTGAGGTCTTTCATCCATTTTGAGTTTATTTTTGTGTATGGTGTAAGAAAAGTGATTCAGGTTTACTTTTCTGCATGTTGCTGTCCAGTTTTCCCAGCACCACTTACTGAAGAGACTATCTTTATTCCATTGGATATTCTTTCCTGCTTTGTCAAAGATTAGTTGGCCATATATTTGTGGGTCCTTTTCTGGGTTCTCTATTCTGTTCTATTGATCTGAGTGTCTGTTTTTGTGCCAGTACCATACTGTCTTGATGATTACAGCTTTATATTACATCTTGAAGTTCGGGATTGTGATGCCTCCAGCTTGTGTTTCTTTCTCAAGATTCTTGGCTATTCATGGTGTTTTCTGGTTCCATACAAATTTTAGGATTGTTTGTTCTAGCTCTCTGAAGAATGCTGGTATTATTTTGATAGGGATTGCATTGAATATGTAGATTGCTTTGGGTAGTATTATTTTAATAATATTTGTTCTTTCAATCCATGAACATGGAATGTTTTTCCATTTTTTTAAATGTCTTCTTCAATTTCTTTCATAAGCTTTCCATAGTTTTCAGTGTATAGATTTTTCACCTCTTTGGATAGGTTTATTCTTAGGTATTTTATGATTTTTGGTGCAATGGTAAATGGGATCAATTCCTTGATTTCTCTTTCTGTTGCTTCATTATTGGTGTATAGGAATGCAACCTATTTCTGTACATTGATTTTATATCCTATGACTTTGGTGAATTCATGAATCAGTTCGAGCAGTTTTTTGGTGGAATTTTAGGGTTTTCCATATAGAGTTTCATGTCATCTGTGAAGAGTGAAAGTTTGACTTTCTCCTTGCCAATTTGGATGCCTTTTATTTCTTGTATTATCTGATTTTTGAGGCTAGGACTTCCAATACTATGTTGAATAACAATGGCGACAGTGGACATCCCTGTCGTGTTCCTGACCTTGGGGGAAAGCTTTCAGTTTTCCCCATTGAGGATGATATTAGTAGTGGGTCTTTCATATATAGCTTTTATCATCTTGAGGTATGATCCTTCTATCACTACTTTCTTGAGGGTTTTTATCAAGAAAGATGCTATATTTTGTCAAATGCTTTCTCTGCATCTATTGAGAGGATCATATGGTTCTTGTCCTTTCTTTTATTGATATGATGTATCACATTATTGTTTTGTGGATATTGAACCAGCCCTGCATCCCAGGTATAAATCCCACTTGGTCGTGGTGAGTAATTCTTTTAATGTCTTATTGGATCCAGTTGGCTAGTATCTTGTTGAGGATTTTTGCATCCATGTTCATCAGGAAAATTGGTATATAGTTCTGCTTTGTAGTGGGGTCTTTGTCTGGTCTTGGAATCAAGGTAATGCTGGCTTATGAAGCTGGCTTATGAATGAGTTTGGAAGTTTTCCTTCCATTTCTATTTTTTGCAACAGCTTCAAAAGAATAGGTGTTAACTTTTCTTTAAATGTTTGGTAGAATTTCCCTGGAAAGCCATCTGGCCCTGGACTCTTATTTTTTGGGAGATATTTGGTTATTAATTCGATTTATTTACTGGTTATGGGTCTGTTCAAATTTTCTATTTCTTCTTGTTTAAGTTTTGGTAGTGTCTATGTTTCTAAGAATTTGTCCATTTCTTCCAGATTGCCCAATTTATTGGTGTATAATTGCTTACAATATTCTCATATTATTGGTTGTATTTCTGCTGTGTTGGTTATGATCTCTCTTTCATTCTGTATTTATTTATTAAACAATTATTTTAATGTTTATTTACTTTTGAGAGAATGAGAGAGACAGAGGTGTGAGTGGGTGAGGGGCAGAGAGGGGGAGACACAGAATTGGAAGTAGTCTCCAAGCCATGAGCATAGAGCCTGGCGTGGGGCTTGGACTCACAGACCATGAGATCATGACCTGAACTGAAGTCAGATGCTTAACCGACTGAGCCACCCAGGTGCCCCTCCTGTTTCATTCTTGATTTTATTTATTTGGGTCCTTTCCTTTTTCTTTTTGATCAAACTAGCTAAGTTATCAATTTTGTTAATTTTTTCAAAGAACCAGCTCCTGGTTTCATTGATCCATTCTACTGTTTTTATTTTGGTGTTGATAGCATTGATTTTTGTTTTATTCTTTATTATTTCCCATCTTTTGGTGGTTTTGGGTCTTATTTGCTGTTCTTTTTCCAGCTCTTTAAGATGTAAGATTAGGTTGTGTATCTGACACCTTTCTTCCTTCTTTAGGAAAGCCTGGATTGCTGTATACTTCCCTCTTTTGGCCACCTTTGCTGTGTTCCTGAGGTTTTGGGCTATGGTGTTATCATTTTCATTGGCTTCCTTGTACTTTTTAATTTTCTCTGTATCTTCTTGGTTAGCCCATTCATTCTTTAGCAGAATGTTCTTTAGTCTTCAAGTATTTGTTGTCTTTCCAAATTTTTTTGTGTGGTTGATTTCGAGTTTCATAGTGTTGTAGTCTGAAAATATGCATGGTATGACCTTGATCTTTTTGTGCTTCTTGAGGGCTGATTTGTGCCCCAATATGTGATCTATTCTGGACAATGTTCCTTGTGCACTCAAGAGGAATGTGTATTCTGCTTCAGGGTGAAATGTCCTGAATATATCTGTTAAGTTCATCTGGTACAGTGTGTAATTCAAAGCAATTGTTTCCTTGTTGATTTTCTGTTTAGATGATCTGTCCATTACTGTAAATGGGGTGTTGAAGTCCCCTACTATTATGGTGTTATCATCAAAAAGTTTCTGTATGTTTGTGATTAGTTGGGTTCTTCCATGTTGGGGGCGTAAATGTTTACAACTATTAGACCTTGGTGGATAGACCCCTTAATTATGATATAATGACCTTCTTCCTGTCTTGTTACAGTCTTTATTTTAAAATCTAGATTGTCTGATAAGTATGGCTACTTCAGGTTTCTTTTGGTGGCCATTAGCATCATAGATGGTTCTCCATCTCCTTACTTTCAATCTGCATGTATCTGTAGGTGTAAAATGGGTCTCTTGTAAACAGCATATAGATGGATCTTGTTTTCTTATCTATTCTGTTACCCTGTGTCTTTTGATTGGAGTGTTTAGTCCATTGATGTTTAGAGTGAGTACTGAAAGATATGAATTTATTGCCATGATGTTCCCTGTAGAGTTGGAATTTCTGGTGGTGGTCTCTGGTCCTTTCTAGTGTTTGTTGCTTTTGGTCTTTTTTTTTTTTCCATCTTTTCTCCCCTCAGAGGTCCCCCCTTAAAATGCTTGCAGGGCTGGTTTAGTGGTCACGAACTCCTTTAGTTTTTGTTTGTCTGGGAAACTCTTTGTCTCTCCTTCTATTTTGCATGATAGCCTTGCTGGATAAAGAATTCTTGGCTGCATATTTTTCTGATTCAGCACGTTGGATATATCCTGCCACTCCCTTCTGGCCTGCCAAGTTTCTGTGGATAGGTCTGCTTCAAACTTGATCTGTCTTCCCTTGTAGGTTAAGGACTTTATTTTTCCCTTGCTGCTTTCATGATTCTTTCCTTGCTTGAGTATTTTGTGAATTTGACTATGATATGCCTTTTTGATGGTTGGTTTTTGTTGAATCTAATGGGAGTTCTTTGTGCTTCCTGGATTTTGATGTTCATGTCTTTCCCCAGGTTAGGAAAGTTTTCCACTATGATTTGTTCACATAAACCTTCTACTCCTTTTTCTCTCTTCCTCTTCTGGGACCCCGATGATTAGGATGTTATTCCTTTTTAATGAGTCACTGAGTTCTCTAATTCTTATATCATGCTTTTTTGCCTTACTTTCCCTCTTTTTTTCTGCTTCATTATTCTCCATAAGTTTGTTTTCTCTATCACGGATTCGCTGCTCTCCTTCATCCATCCTTGCCACCATGGCATCCATTCAAGATTGCATCTCAGTGATAGCATTTTTAATTTCATCCTGACTAGATTTTATTTCTTTTATCTCCACAGAAAGGGATTCTATGCTTTTTTTTTCAACACCAGCTATTATTATTTTTTAAAAAAATTTTAATGTTTATTTATTTATTTATTTTTGAAAGAGAGAGAGAGAGAGAGAGAGAGAGAGAGTGTGTGTGTGTGTGTGTGTGTGGTGTGTGTGTGTGTGTGTGTGTGTGAGCGGGGGAGGGGCAGAGAGAGAGGGAGATACAGAATCTGAAACAGACTCCAGGCTCTGAGCTGTCAGCATAGAGCCCAATGTGGGGCTCAAACTCAAAAACCGTGAGATCATGACCTGAGCCAAAGTCAGATGCTTAACCGACTGAGCCACCCAGACGCCCCCCCCTCTGCCCCCCAGCTATTATTCTTATTACCGTGATTCTAAATTCTGGTTCAGACATTTTACTTGTATCTGTGTTGATTAAGTCCCTGGCTGTCACTTCTTCCTGTTCTTTCTTTTGGGTGAATGCCTTTGTTTCTTCATTTTGAAGGAAGAGAAAGAATTAATAAAAGAAAAAAAAAATAAAAAATTAAAAAACTAAAAACAGCACACAAAAAAAATCAAATAATGGATGCTAGATTTTAGGTGTGTTTTGGTCTGGTTGTTGAAAGAAGCTTCATAGGAAAAAAATGGGAAAGAAAAGAAAAGGAAAAAAAAGGAAAACATTTGAAAATAAAAGAAATGAATACAACAATATAGAATAAAATGAAGTGATGAAAGTAAAATAGAATTTAAAAAATTTACAAAGAAGTAAAAAATATAGTAGAAAAAATTAAAAATCTTTTTTATAAAAACAAAATAAAAATAAAATTTTTCTCTTTATTCAAGAATAAGAAAAGAAAAAAACTGAATAGATGAACCAGCAAACAGAATGAAATATGATTGAAATTATACCCAGTTTCCCCTAGAAGTCAAGCTATGAAGCCCTTTATAGTCTGTAAACTAAGCAGGTGGAGAGACTTGTGGTGTTCCTCTAGAGTGCAGTTGGCCCAGTTATATGGGGCTTGGTATAATGGCTCCATTCCCCACTAGATGGCACTGCTTAGTTTACTGGGGTGGATCATTGTGGCCCATGTAGGCATGCATATGCATGCACAGGAGGGGTGAAAATGGTGTCACCCAGCTACTCAGTCTGTAGTATCGGAACTCTATGCTCTCAGGGGCTGGCAATCAAGCACCCTTCCTTTGTCTCCAGCTTCTGTCCATTCCCTGCTTCTACATTGTCCTTTACCAAGCCATCAGCCTGCTAGGTGGTACCTCCCTCCAAAGTTTTACCTCAGATGGGGCTGTGTTTCCCAACTCCTCACTTATGAGGGCACTGCACCTTTGACCTTCTCAGACCCCCTGGGGAAGGGTCTTGCTGAGCAATGGCTGTGTCCCAGCCTGCCCTCTGGTACATTTGTGAGACCATGCTGCTGTAGATGCTCAGAGACTGAAGCTGGGTGCCAGTGTGCCCCAGAAAAAGTTCACATGATCGTGCAGCAGCAGCATTTTCAGGGATTATGGTAAATCACAACACACATCTGGCGCCAGGCTTCACCCTTAATGTCCTTGTTCCACCACCAGTGAACATGGCTGTTCTCCAGGGTCCACTGGGAACTTTGCCTGTGGGGAGGCCCCACAGCCTCTACCAAATGTCCTCCCAGTGGGGGAACCGCCTCTCCCCTTGTGCCCTGAGGACTCTGAGGACCTCACTGTCTGCTCCTGGGGATTCGCCCTTCCCACCGGAGCTCCACCAGGTAGTGAGCTGCAGAGTTTCAGACTCTGTGATCCCCTGTTTATAGAGTCTTAAAGGCATTTAAACCCTCTTTTTCCTTTCTCCCTTTCTTGTTCAGTCTCTTGCTGTTGTTTCCACTCTTTCTCTTTCTCTCCAGCTGCTTTGAGAGGGAATACTTTTCCTGTACTCTCCCACTGTCTCTGTCCTCTTTCTGCAAGCAAAAACAGCTCCCTACCCTCTGTGGCTTCTCTCTCCCCCAGTTCACCTCTTCACACCACATATCTGCCAAGTTCTGTGGTTCCAGTTGTACAGATTGTTGTGTGAATCCTCAAATCAGTTTTCTAGGTGTGAAAGATGGTTTAGTTTTTATCTACCTGCATTTCAGGGACAAGAGAGGCCAAAAAAAAGCTTCCATGCTGCTCTGCCATCTTGGCCCCTCAAATGTTTGTTTGTTTGTTTATTTACTTATTTATTTATTTATTTTTAATTTTTTTAAACGTTTATTTATTTTTGAGACAGAGAGAGACAGAGCATGAACGGGGGAGGGTCAGAGAGAGAGGAAGACACAGAATCCGAAGCAGGCTCCAGGCTCTGAGCTGTCAGCACAGAGACTGACGTGGGGCCTGAGCCCACAGACCACGAGATCATTACCTGAGCTGAAGTCGGACGCCCAACCGCCTGAGCCACCCAGGTGCCCCTGTTTATTTATTTTTGAGAGAGAGAGAGAGAGAGAGAGAGAGAGAGAGAGACTGCACAAGGAAGGGTAGAGAGAGGGAGACAGAGGATCCAAAGCAGGCTTGATGCTGACAGCAGTGAGCATGATGTGGCCTCAAACTCACGAATTGTGAAATCATGTCCTGAGCCAAAGTTGGGCACTTAACCAACTGAGTCACCTAGGTGCTCCTCAGTTTCTTTAATTAACATCTTATATTAGTATGGTACATTTGTCACAACTGGTGAACCAATATTGGTACATCACTATTAACTAAAGCCTATATTTTCTTCAGATTTTTAAAGTTTTTACCTAACGTCTTCTTTCTGTTCCAGGATTCATCCAGGATATCATTTTACATTTAGTTATCTTGTCTCCATAGATTTCTTTAAGCTTTGACAGTTTCATAGACTTGCCTTGTTTTCAGTGATTTTGTCAGTCTTGAGGTGTACTTTGGGGTTAGGTACTTTGTAGGGAGCTCCCCAGTACAATGTGTCTGGTATTTTTCTCATAATAAGACTGGGGTTATGGATGAGTGGAAGACCAGAGGTCAAGTGCAATTCTCATCACACCATATCAAGGGTGCCTACTATTTATGTATGTATCTCAGCCTCCATCACCTGGCTGAGATAAGTGTTTGTCAGGTTTCTCCACTGTTAAGCTACTTTTCCCTGCTCCCTTCCCATCCTCTACTTTTTAATCTCCATGTTCTCAAGAAGCTCTTTTTTTTTTTTTTTTTTGCCACCAATTTCTGTTGCAGTGGGGTCTATGGAAGCAGGGATAGGGGAGCAGGGGACTAACCTGTGTTTTTAGAGCATTTGTAACTATGGCATGGTTTAAAATGTTGCTATTAATCTTTAATTACAGTTATATCTGAAACTGTAACATAATCTGAAAACTTGGGAGGGAAATTGATTAAGCTGTGTATAGAGGCTTTACCAGCTCTTTGGTGAACACTAATGACAGTCGTAGAAATGGATTGTGGCAATCTGTTGGTTTACCTGTGCTTTAGAAGTTCAACAGTTTATTTTTGACAATATTAACTCAGATTTAGAATAGGAGTAGCTTATATAACTACAGAAATACGTGATTTTCTTTAAGATTGCTTAACATAAAAATTGGAATGAGTTATTACATAGTTTTGCCAGACACCACATGATTTGGATGTACACATTTTTCCTTAGGTAGACAGGAAGAAGTTGTGTCCTAGAGGTTGAAAATTTGAGTCCCTAAAGCCACGAAACATAAATATGGTTAAGTCTAATTCCCTTGCTCATCTTTCTTCCTATAGCATTTCATTTATAGTCCCGTTCTACTTCTTGTTTTTACTTCTCTTTAATCCATTCTGCTTCCAACTACACTTATTTGTGTACACATATCTGTGCCTCTCACTAATCAAAAAGGATAGTATTTTCAAGGTCAAGCTGGTGGCTTGTTTTTATAGCCCCTATGGCTGTGCTTATAGCCAGGACTTCAAAAGTGTCTTCAATTAAATTGAAGTGCTTGGGGATAGTTGGCCTGGAGAAGAAACAGTAGTGTGACAGCTATTTCAACAATGCGAAAGATGCCATGGTGTGTGGCTCCAGGGGGCAAACCCTGGATGGAAGGTGAAAGGTTAAAGGAAGGTCTTTCTGAAAAATAAAGATGTTTAATATCAGTAAGGGCTGCTTTGTAAGGTAGTGACTGGATGACTTCCTGCATTTAAAATTGACACATGCAGTCAGATCCCAGGATGAAGGGGTACGTTACAATATGAAAATTTGATTTTACATGAAAGGATGCTGATGCTTAAAATTCATCATGGTTTCTTTAAATAGCAGTGTGTCTTTGTGAATTTAAAGTAAGATTCACTTTGCAAATGTTCACCTCAGAGTTTCTCACTGACACATCTTTCCACCGTCATCACAGCCAATCGAGCCTCGACTCAGCAGCATATTGTGTTTGGAGTCTTTCATAACCGAAGGGGCTGATGTCTGTCCCAGTTTCCAGAGCAGTGTGTCTGTAACAAAACAAAACAAAGCAAAACAAAACAAAACAAAACAAAACAACAACAAAAAATGCTGCATGTGTCATATCAGCTTCCCTTCTCTTTAACAAGTGAGGTGGAAGGGGTGCAGAGAGGCCATGGGAGCCCATAGAAGCATCTCTTCCAACACAGGCCCTGTCCCAAGAGTGCTGTGTTCCAGCTAGTGCTGTAAAACTGCAGAAAATCTATCTCCACATTGGCTTTTTCTTTCTTTATGGACCTCCCTCTGTTGCACAGCATGCTTCAAACCAGGGATCAAGACTCAGAAAGATTCTGAGGAAATTCAAAGTGTATTATGGAGGTTTGAATGGTTAATTCTCACATGGTTCACTGCTTCACAAAGTTAATGGGTTGGATGTCCTGCCACCTCTTGATGCACATTCCTTGTAAGCCTTTAAAAGGAGGGTTATGGTTAAGGGGCCCATTGGATAACACCTCTCTTCATTATGTGAGTTGTTGACAAATAAGAGAGTAAAGCAGAAATCTTCAGGTAAGTGGACTTTGTAATAATCTCTCCTGCAGAATTAAACACACTCACCCAGGCATAGGCAGGGCTCCCCTGACAAGCAAAGCAGAAGTGATGATCCCCAAGCGTAATGTACTCCCCAGAGAAGGAAGAAGAGAAAGCACCTGGGCAATGCTTGTTTCTTCTTCCAAACGTAACACTTAGATAAGTCTGTGTGTGAGGAGTAGGGACAGGGTAGAATGGTCAGGAGTGTCACACTAATAGATATTCCTTCTCAAAGAAGGAGCTATTACAGGGGTGAAGAAGCTTTCTCCTCTAGACATAGGTCATCAAATCTAGAGAGAGCTCAACCAGAGTTCTGGCTGCAGTATGTCAAGATGATCTGTTCGCCAGAGCGTTTTGTTGTGGAGTGATAGGAAGAGTCAGGAATGTTGTATGGTGACCAGAGTTGGAGAATGACTGCCCTTGTTCTACGGATAGAGACAGATTGAGATATAATTCACGTAATATTAAATTCACCCTTTTAAAGTGTTCATAGCATACTAAATATACAGTGATTTTTCCAATAGTCTGAATATTTTTGTACCCATCACCACTATCTAGTTCCAGAACATTTCTGCCACCCCAAAAAAGGGTCCCTCTCTCACAATTCCCTTTATCAGTAGTTCCCCATTCCTCACCTGTCCCTTCCCTCAGGGGCCGGGTCAGGGTCAAGGCCACTATAATGTCCTTGTCCTTTCCCTCATGGTTTCAAGAAGGCTGCTATAGCTCCATCATGATATTCATTCTACAGTCAGGAAGAGAGAGGAAAGGCTATACGGGCAAAACCCCTGGCTGAGTCAGTCCTGTCAATGAGCTTTCCTGAAATCCTCAAGCAGCAATCTGTCTCACATCTCAGGGCCACTCCTCTTTCAAGAAAGATGGGAAATACAGAAAGGCATGTTGCTGCCCCAAGTAAAATCAGAGTCTGTTAGAAAGGTAGAAGAGAAAGATGGATTTTGTGTAGGCAGCTGGCAGTGTCTGCCACAGATGTTCATATATTAAATAAATTTAACCGAATAATTATTACATTCTGTATTCTTTCCCAAGTAGGGACACAGAAGGACATATTACAGAGTCTTTGATCTCCATGGTTTCAACCTCAAAACATTAGATCAGAAACCAAGACAAGCTAAATTTCTGTTAAGTACACATTAAATCTTTCACACATGAAAGATTTATTTCAGTCTTATGATTTTTTTTTTGTCCATCTGTCACTGCCTAAAGTAATGGGCAACACTTCCATTTTTGACCCAGTTTGTGAAGCAATATGAACTTAGCCTAAAGTTACGTCTCTTACACTTAAATGGCAGTTCTTTAGTTCTAGCATTTTAGGATTTGTTCAATAAATATGTGTGTGCCCTTATCACTCACAGTTAAAAATACTACCAGCAGTGCACCTAGATGGCTCAGTTGGCTAAGGGTTTGACTTCGGCTCAGGTCATGATCTCACAGCTCTTGGGTTTGAGCCCCCATCGGGCTCTGTGCTGACAGCTCAGAGCCCGGAGCCTGCTTCAGATTCTGTGTCTCCCTCTTTCTCTGCCCCTCCCCACCTCCCGCACGCGCGGTGCGCGCTCGCTCTCTCTCAAAAATAAATAAACATTAAGGAAATTTTTAAAAAATAGAAATATAAAAAAAAAATCACCACCAGATCTTGCTCCTCTAAGTTCTGTAAGATGACTGATTTTCTTTTTTTTCCATTCTTGCGGTTGTACTCGTTTTTTTTTGTTTTTTTTTTGGTCAACCTAGGCATTATCTAGTGGCTTCTCACTATCCTTTGTATCATATATACTATGTATGTATACAGGTAATGTTAACTTTAAAACTGCCAGTTATTTTGCCAGCAAAAATGGATTTATTTGGGAATAAAAGAGAATTATAAGTCAGGACAAACAAGCTGGGTCACAACCTTAGATGAGCCTGGGCAACAAAGGAACACATGATTTTTTTAAGGAGAAAACGAGTACGTTGGGAAAGCTGTTAAACAGAAAGTCCACTAGCGTAAACTGGGAGCTACAAATATGGTGCTTCTCATTGGCTGAGCTGTTGCCCTGGATGGGACAGGGGTGGTGCTGAGGAAATGTTTCTTTCTTGGGCTGGAGTAGTTAAGTAGTATCCACGTGCATGGTCCAGTACGTGTAAGGTCAAGTCTCTCCTTTCCTGTTGGGTCTGCAAATGACTACCAGTGGTAGGGCATGAGAGCTCCCTCTGCTGAAACCTCCTGAATCCATTTTAGTGAAATTTCCCATTACTAATTTTCACAGCGCTATGTATTATCATTTAGGTAATGTTCTGCTAGAATCAACACAGAATTCTTGAAATTCTTTTCAACTCTGGAATGCAGTAAATTTATCATCACCTTGAAATAAAGTCTAATCAATATGCTGATATGTGTATTTGCAATATTAATAGCAAATTATTACAGGAGAGTTAAATATTTCACTTAAGTATGTATCAGCTGGTTTGTCTTTCATTCATTTATTCAACAACTATGTGCCAAGTCCTGGTCTAGGTTCTGGGAACACAGTGGTGAACAAGACAGAATAGAACTTACAGTGAAGACAGGAAATTTTTAAAAAAGCAAATAAATGCATTGTAATGTCATATGTAATCAGTACTATGCCTATACAGGAAACATGGGGTGCGTTGCTGTTTTAGGTGACTTGGTCAGGGGACATATTTCTAAGGAGATGATATCTGTGCAGAGACTTGAATAATGAGAAGATCAGAGGAAAGAGCATTTTAGGCAGAGGGAATGATACATGCAAAGACTGTGAGGCAGGAATATGTTTGGCATGTTGAGGAGCACAAAGGAGGCAAATTCGGCTGAAATGGAGTGTGCCACGAGAGGAGTCCTAAAATAAGAGGTAGACAGACTCATCAGAGGGAGTCTGCAGGCTGTGGCAACCAGGATACCTTTTATGTTGAGTGTAATGGGGAGTCAGTACAGGGTTTTTTTTTTTTTGTTTTTTTTTTTCAACGTTTATTTTTGGGACAGAGAGAGACAGAGCATGAACGGGCGAGGGGCAGAGAGAGAGGGAGACACAGAATCGGAAGCAGGCTCCAGGCTCTGAGCCATCAGCCCAGAGTCTGACGCGGGGCTCGAACTCACGGACCGCGAGATCGTGACCTGGCTGAGGTCGGACGCTTAACCGACTGCGCCACCCAGGCGCCCCAGTACAGGGTTTTAAGCTGGGGATGAAAGTGATTTGACTTTACTTAAGACAATCACCGTAGGTGTTTTATAGAGACTAGACTGTAGGACAGCAGAACTAGAAGCACAGAGGCTAGTTAAGGGGGCTGTTGAGAGATTATGATAATTTGGACTAGGGCATGAAAACACCATTACCCATTTTTCTAGAAACAGTTGAATCAGAACTATTATTATTATTATTGTTGTTGTTGTTATTTTAGTGAGTCTTAAGTGAAGTTTGGGGCTAGAAATAATTTGTAAAGGGAGTGCAATGACATGTTTTTGGATATTTAGCTAAGTGACAGTCTAAGGAGACCTGGGCCGCTCTGACACCAGGGGAGGTGTTTTTGCCTTTTCATTGTCTGTAGCTTCTTTCATGTAGTGCTGCTGACTTGTAAGATAGGTGAAGCAACATTGCTATGCAAGATCATGATTTATTACCAACATGAACTTGAACAGCGTCACTGGGAAATGCATCTGATCTGCAGGACCCTATGAGACTTTCCCCCTTTATGATGCAATTCTTGATCGGAAATAAAAATCCTTTTCAAACCTTTCCCAGGCCTTTCTTTGAGGTAGTGCCAACCATCGGTTCTAAACTTTAGTGGGCATGAGAATCACCTGGAGAGCATGTTAAAACCAGATTCTTGGATTCCACCTGCAGAGCTTCTGTTTCTGTAGGTCTGGGGAGGGGCCTGAGATTTGATTGTCTAAAAAACTCAGGTTCTGCTGGCGCTGCAGGGCATTGGAATACTCTTTGAATAGCAAAGAGCTGGGCCAGATGTTTTCCATTTCTGGTTACTTCAGTTGCCTGGCTTTCTTTTCATAATGCTGACATTGGGGGGGGGGGGTGCTCACTGAGAAGGACCTCAGGGGAATATCCTCAATACAGTCTGGACCAAAACCTTCAAGTCTTCTTGGTCAGCGTCTTTTGGGATCTGCTCATGCTTAGGATAAAACAACTGCACACTTTTCACCAGTGCTGCCTGTTTTCTCTCCTGTTTTGTCCCTCTCTTCTACATGGCCTGGTTTAGCTCAAGTTTCTCTTTGAAAGTTCTGCCAGTTCCTTTTATGTCTGCAAGCTACTCTCTTTCCCTCCCTGTATCTAACAAATTGCCTTTCTGATTCCCCTTCAGATCAATACTTGCCACTCATCATTTCTCCTCACTTTGTATGTATCTTTTAAACTATGTTTTATAGCCCTATAAAAATTCCATTTGTGATGTATCCTGTCTTTATTGCTTTACTATGCTTTTCCTTCATTTTCATTTGATACCACAATATGCTATTGTCAGGAAACAAGTGATGCCCCCTGTTATTATAAATCTGCTTACAAAATACATAAGATTATCTAAGCCATTGATCCCTTCTATCTCTTTTAAAGCAGGCTCAGTTGCTGTAGGTGGAAGCACTATCTTGTGGCCTCTTTGAATATTGGTTTGATCTATCGCTTATGACTTCCCAATGTATTAAAAAATATTTTTTTCAGTTGAGGTATAATTTAAATTCAGTAGCATTCACCCTTTTTAGCGTACAGTTGAATGAGTTTTGAAAAATGCATACAGATCTGTAACCCTCACCACAGATGAGATGCAAAGCAGTGCCTTCACCCCAGAAAGTTCCTTCTTGCCCCTTCACAGCACCCCTTCTTCCTTCAGCCCTCGGCAACAGCTCGTCAGTTTCCCATCCCCGTAGTTTTGCCTTTCCAGAATGTGGAATTAAAATGGAAACAGAAATGTTTTTATTACATTCTAACTTGAATTTAGTCCTTGCACTTAAAGAAGAAATTCTAAAAGCTGAGGATGTATAAATTTTATGCCAAATATACTCAACTGTCCTTGTGATCAGTAGTTTGTTTTGTTTACTTTTTTGAAATGGAATGAGTATGCAGTGTGGCATTTCATGATTCTTTGGTTTCAGAATATTACTATCTTTCTCCAAAAATAGTCTTCCTTTTTCATTTTTATTTTAAAAGAAAACGATTTTTAAAAATACTTTCTGAATATGTTCAGACGTAAAAGGTTTTGTTCATTTCATTTACTTACTATTTAATGGACTAGATAAAAATTAAGTCAGGAAATATATACCTTTTTTTAAAGGTAGACAAACTGACATTTCTTTTCATCTTTTTTTAATACAGGTGTTTGCTTCAGAATGGTAAGTCAGTAAGTCTGTTCACTATTTTTTTTTTTTTTGCCATTTTCTCCCTACTGTTATTTCTATTCACAGACATAGAGCAGTTTTCTACTTAGTGCTAGCCTACTGCTTATTTTCCATCCTTGACAGCAAATGAAGTATTTGTATTTCTTCCAAATTACTGCTTGAAGTTTTTGATTAAAGCTGTGTTTTAAAAGTAGTGTATTAAAAACATTTCAGCCTGCCTCATTTTTAGTTAATGTTTTGTATGAATTTCAAAAGTACTTCTACTGGGATAATCAAATTAAATGTTTTGGTTAGGTATATAGAATATAAAGTATGGGATCTTCCCCTTGTTCTGGATCAAAGAACCCCCTCCAGGCAAATGTCTGTATCTTGAATTGCAAAATGAAAAATGCTCATGTTGCATAAGGAAGTGGTTCTCGGTTTTTAGAAGTTAAGACTCCTTATTGCTTTACATTTTTTAATTTTGTTAATATACTCTTTTCCTAAAAGTTAAATGTGCATGTGTTTTTACCTACTATTTCAGCTGGCAGTCACTAGCTTATTACCTGTCTGTTCTTAACCTCTGAGGGTTCTAACATGTTCCCAACCAGTAAAGTCTCCTTGTTTTGAGATAGCCCCTCCCCCCACAGTTCAGATTCTCTCTCTTTTCATTATTATTTTCAGAACTGGCTCCAACATAAATTCTGGCTATAACCATCTTGGGTTGTATTGCTTCATTTAATTGGGGATGTAGAGTGTATAGATTCTTGGTCACTCTGACCTCCAAACAGAAGACCATGTTTTTAAAAATTTCCAGTAGATGAGATCTACAAGAATTTAGTATGATATAGTTAAAATAGTTCAAAATCAAAATGTTGCTAGGTTTTCATTTGCCAGTAGCATAACTGAATTTGGAACTGAGAAAAGGAATTTTTAAAAACTGTTAAGAATAATAGGAGAAATAAACTTATCTATAGACAATTAACAACGTGTGTGTGGCAAGTCCACAGCCAATGGAAGACATCAGAATCTTTTAATTGAATTCTTTATATTGATCATAACTCCGTATTTTTCCTCAGTGATTGAAAATCTCAGAGTGATCATCTTTTGGAACCAGACAATGTAATTCACTGTTAGCAGGCATGGGGGCAATGCAACTGAATTTTATGGATCCCAAAACACATCACGGAAACTGTTTTCTGAAGTAATTCCCACTATCAGTTTATTGTTTTATAATGTGTTTGTCTTTACTGAAAGTGGAATTTACTAAAAAATACCACTTAAATGAGGATTCTTGTGAACAGAGGTATGATTGTAGGTCAGCTACACAATTTTTGGCATAGACTATATTTTAGGAAAGAAAATTGTCAGTCAGTTTTTGATGTTGGATTTTGTTTCTCATATTTTCTCCTGAAACCAGTACACAGAAGATGAGGCTAGGAAAATAGGAGTGGTTGGCTGGGTGAAGAATACCAGCAAAGGGACTGTGACAGGCCAAGTGCAAGGCCCCGAAGAGAAAGTCAACTCCATGTAAGTAGCAAGACTAATAATGCACTTATGCAATTTATGAACTTTTTTTAATGCTTCATTGGACAGTAAGAACAATATTGATGGACCAAATTCAGTTTGTGGATATAACTCAACTCACATGTTTTTAGGCATACTAGCAAGGATGTCCTCAGATCTGGGAATGGAATTTGTACATGTAGGAATGGATTTCCCACTTGGGCAGGCCCTCAAAAAGAACAATAGTGTCACTCTCTAGTCTATTTGAATTGAGTTCTGTCTCTTCTAACCTGGGAGAAGCATCCTGGGCCCACATGTCTCTTATCCAAAGTAGTTGTGAAGAAGCATAGTGCCTTTGGATGGTTCTTAAAATTCTTAAAGTAGACTTCAAGGCAAAAAGGCTGCCCTCTCCTTTTTATTAAGTATATTATTTATGTAATTGTAATTTTATTTTTGCTGTCGATGAAAGTGTATTCTGTGAGCTATATGGTTATGATAATGAATCCTTGTATTCCAAAAGAGATCAGATTCAGTAACATAGAAAAAAGTGCCCTGTCACATTCAAAAGCCTTCTTTTTTTGTAAGTTCCACTACTCTTTGTAGTCTTTTTTTTCCTCATAAAAAAGAGCTAACATTTATTGAGTATTTGCAATGTTAGACAATATGCTAAACACTTCACATAGGTTTTCTCGTTTAATCTACACAATGGATCTTATCATACCCAATTTAATTCATTTTATTGTTTGCAATTTATTTTTGTTCTCATTAATGTTTTTAGATTTCAAGGGTAATACTTTTTTGATTATTGTAATAAGTGAAGTAGTAAGATGCTGAGAGATAAAAAAAAAAATTAAGCTAGTAATCTGCCCCATTCCCCTCTGCTTCCCTCCCCTTGATGGCACCTGTGCCTGTGGCTTTGTGAATACTTTCTGAAGCTTTCTCTTTCACTTAAAACTATTTAAGCATTTATTTAGGGTTTGGTTGTTTTTACTGAAATAGAATACTTGATGCATATTCTTCTGTAACTAGTTTTTTCATTTTATAGACATTCATCAATCAGTAAATATATAACCACTGACTCCTTATTTTTCCTAATTTCTTTATGCATAAGTACATACTTTGTGTAAAACTGTACCCCAACTTGGAAAGTGGGGTCTACAATTTTAGTTTCATAAAATTCTTTTAACAGTTAATGAAAAACAATAATTATCAGTAGGATTGCCACACAAGCATACAAGAAAAAATTCTGAGACTTCTATTGTAAACAGTTCAATGGATGAGAAAGTGCCAAATGACTATGAGGTATTGAGAATGCAGGCTGCATGGAAGATTGACTCTCATGCCTATCATGTTATATCCTAATCCACGTTGTAGCCATTTTTGATTAATATCCTTAACATAAATATAATCATATCATACATGCTACCCAATTTTTCTTTTCAACCCCTGCACACCCACTTTTCCTTCTCAGTTCTACAAGTAATCTATATTGGCAACTGGGTGGGTTTCCTCCCATGTTTGTCTCCATATTCACCTTCTCATATACATCTGATCCACTACTGGCTATTTACCCAAAGAAAATGAAAACACTAATTCAAAAAGATATATATATACCCTTGTGTTTATTGCAGCATTATTTACAATAACCAAATTATGGAAATAGCCCCAGTGTCCATTGACAGATGAATGGATAAAGAGGGTGTGGTGTATATATAATGGAATATCACTCAGCCATAAAAAAGAATGAAATCTTGCCATTTGCAACAACATGGATGGATCTAGAAAGTATAATGCTAGGCCAAATAAGTCAGAGAAAGACAAATACCATATGATTTCACTCATGTGTGGAATTTAAGAAACAAAACAAATGAACAAAGAAAAAAGAGACAAACCAAAAACCAGACTCTTAACTATAAAGAACAAACAGATAGTTACCAGAGGGGAGGTGGGTAAGGGGATGGGTGGAATAGGTGAAGGGGATTAAGATTACACTCATGATGAGCACTGAGTAATGTACAGAATTGATGAATCACTCTATTGTACACCAAAGACTAATATAACACCGTATGTCAATTATACTGAAATTAAAAAACAAAACAAAACAGAGACACCTGGGTGGCTCGGTCCGTTAAGTGTAGGACTTCAGCTCAGGTCATGATCTCACAGTTTGTGAGTTTGAGCCCCATGTCAGGCTCTGTGCTGACAGCTTGGAGCCTGGAGCCTGTTTCAGATTTTGTGACTCCCTTTCTCTCTGCCCCTCGCCCACTTGTGCTCTTTCTCTCAAAAATAAATAAACATTACAAAAAAATTAAAAAAAAAAACCAAAGCAAAACAAAAATACATCCCAGAAAATCTGTCCAAGTCAGATGGTAGAGCTTCAATTCATTCTTTTCAATGGCCGCTTAATAATTGACAGTGTTATTGCACCATTTTTTATTACCTTATTTCTGAAAATTCATTTTGTTTCTCTCTCTTTTTTTTTTTCCAATAAGAGCAATGCTATAATAAACATTTTATTGGTGATTTTATTTTTGGGAGATAGATTCCCAGAAGTGCAGTTTGTTGGTTGACGTATCTGTGTACTATTAATTTTAAAAATATTTGTCAGACTGCTTTTCAAAACAGCTGTAAACAATTTACATTTTTTTCTCTTCATCCTGTGGGCAATTGGTATTATTGCTGTCTAATTTTTCTTTGATCTGATTGGGTGTAGAGTGATATGGTATTTTTTCACTGTAATTTGCATTTCTCTAATTACTGGTTATTTTGAGCATCTTCATGCTTGTGGCTATGTGGGTTTGTTCTCATGAACTAACTCCCTTTCACATCCTTTACCCATTTGTCTGTGGGGCTGCTTGTCTCTTGCCAATGTTTAAGAGCTCTTTGTATATTGGTAATGATTACTAACTCATTATCTGTAATCTCTTTTGCAAGTATTTTCCCAATTCTATCCTTTGCCTATTCATTAGTTTTGTTTATTTATGATAGGTTTTTTTTTTTTTTTTTTGTGACGCGAATTGTTTTTAATTTTTATAAAATTACATATAGTTATCTTTTCTTTCTGGTTAAGAAACAGATCATAAATGTTGTTCCCTAGGTTTCCTTCTACCTTTTTGATGCTTTATTTATTATGTTAAGCATTTATTCCATCTGGAATTTGTTTTTTATTTAGAATATGAGACTGGGGACTATTTTCTACCATGATGTAACAGCCAGTTGTGCCAGCACTATTTTTAAATAATCGCTCTTTCCCCATCAAATTGAAATACATTTTTATCATGTATTAAAATCACATGTAAACTGGATTCTGTTTCTGGATTCTGGGTTCTGTTCTCTTTCCTTAATAGATCTGTTTACCTATTCCTAGACTAATACTCCATATTGATTTAATTATACTGGCTTTATAGGTTATTTCCCTTCACTATTTTTTTTTTATTCATTTATTTGCTTTCTTGGGCATTTATTTTCTCTCTAAACTTTAAGATACTTTTATCCATTTAATTGAAACTATAGTTTTTTTTTTTTTTTAAACTTCCCTGCTTGTCTTACAAATATGCTTTTTAAAATAAACTTTAGGGGTGCCTGGCTGACTCAGTCAGTAGAGCATGCAACTCTTGATCTCAGGGATGTGAGAACCCCACGTTGGGTGTAGAGATTACTTAAAAATAAAATCTTAAAAACGCCCCAACTTTATCTTTTAGAAGTTTTAGATTTACAGAAAAATTGTGAAGATACTACCAAGAGTTTCCATGTACTTCTCACCCACTTTCCCCCATTAAAATTTTATATTAGTACGATACTTAAGTTACAATTAATGAACCAGTAGTGATGTATTAGTATTAACTGAAGTTCATAGTTTATTCAGATTTTTTTAGCTTTTACCTAATGTTCCTTTTCTCTAGGAGTCCATATTTTACTTGCTTTTTAATTCCACACTTTTATGACATTAAGAGAATTATTCTTAAATTTTCCCATCTAAGAATATGGATGTCTTTTCATTTTCTCAGATTTTTAAATTTATCCTTCGGTATGGTTTTATGGCTATCATCATTAAGATTTTGTGCTTTCCTTGCTGACTTTATTCCTAAATCTTTGTGTTAGTTTGGGCTACTGTAGCAAAGTCCTGTAGACTGGGTGGTTTATAAGCAAGAGAACTTTATTTCTCACAGTTCTGAAGGCTGGAAGTCTGGAAGTCTGAGATTAGAGTGCCAGCATTGTCAAATTCTGGTGAGAGCCCCGGCTGGGTTGTAGATTACCAACTTCTCATTCCGTCCTCATACGGCAGAAAGAGAGCCAGTCAGCTTTGTGGTCTCTTGTTATAAGGGCACCAATCCCATTCATGAGGTGTCTGCCCTCATCCTCATGATCTAACTATCTCCCCAAAGCCCCACCTCCAAATACCATCACATTGGGGATTAGGCATCAACATGTGATTTTGGGTGGGTGAGGGGGACACATTCATTCCATAACAATATTTTATTGCCTTTTTCATGACTGTGTATGGAATATTTTTCCTATTTCTGTTTCCCATGCTATAATAGGGAAAGCCTAAGGACTTTTTGTATATTTATCTTACATCAGAATTACCTTATCAAATATTCTCATTAATTCTACTAAGTTTTTTGGGGGGGATGGTTAAACTATAGTTATTGGGTTTTTTAAGTACACAAGTGTGTAATTAGCAAAAAATAATGTGTTTTTTTTTTTTTTCATTTCATTTGCCAGACCCATCAAGACAATGTTGAATAATAGCAATAGTGGGCATCCCTGTCTGATTGTATTTGAAATGGTTTTGTTTCACCAAGTAGAATAGTTTGCTGTTGATTTTCATTAAATGTACTTTATCACATTGAATTTCAGTTTGCATTCCTTGAATTAAGCTCTGATTGGTCACAGAGTGTTATTCTTTTGAATCATAGCTGAATATTACTTGTTAATATTTTATTTAGAATTTTTGCATCTATATTTATAAGAGGGATTATGGTTTCTTTTAAAAATTTTTCTTTACTATATTATGTTTTAGTGTTAAAATTTTGTTGGCTTCATAAAATGTGTTAGGAAATTTTCCATTTTTTCCTTCATTCTGGAATAACTTGAATAATATTGGAATTTCTGTTATTAAGTTAGCTGAAACAAGTTATGAAATCACTTGGTCCTTGTACCTTCTCAATGGTGGGCTACCAATTGTTTTTATTTTTGGTTGTTTTTCTTTCTGTTATTGTTATTATTATTTTTTTAATTTTAGAGATAGCATGAACCATTAGGGTAGAGGGGTAGAGGGAGAGAGAGAGAGAGAGAGAGAGAGAGATAATCCCAAGCAAACTCCACACTCATTGTGGAGCCTGACTTTGGGCTCTATACCATGATCCCAGGATGGTGACCTGAGCCGAAATCGAGTCAGTTGCTCAAGAGACTGAGCCACCCAGGCGTCCCCCAGTCTAGGGTATTGTAATTGGTTGTTTGAATTTTCCACTTTTCCCAGATTCATTTATGTTTTCCTAAGAAATTATCCAGGTTTTCTAGGTTTTCAAATTGCTTGTCATGGATTTTATACTTTAAAAAATCTCTTTTGTATTTGCGGTTATATGTTCTTTGAAATTTTCCTAATCTTATATAATTTGATTCTCTTCTTTTTCCTTAATTGGGTTTAGAAAGGATTTATGTGTTGATATATTAAAAAAAAAAACATTTTGCGGGCGTCTGGGTGGCTCAGCCGGCTAAGAGTCGGACTCCGGCTCAGATAATGATCTCGCAGTTTGTGGGTTAGAGCCCCGCATAGGGCTCTGTGCTGCTTCGGATAATGTGTCTCCCTCTCCCCCTCCCCTGCTCGTGCTCTGTCTGTCTCTCTCTCAAAAATAAATAAACATTAAAAAAAATTAAAACAACATTTTGGATTTATTAATCATTTCTCCTTTTTTTTTTTTTTTGGTTTTCCAGTCATTAATTTCAACTTTCATCTTTACTAATTCCCTCTTTATTTCTTTGTTGATCTTTCTTTAAGTCTTCATCATGAATTGTAGTTCCCTTTAGGTTTAGTTTTTTTTTTCTTTTTTAATAAGATATTTTTTGAAGAGTTTATTTATTTTAAGAGAGAGAGAGTGTGAGTGGGGAAGGGGCAGAGAGAATGAGAGAGAGAATCCCAAGCAGGTTTCATGCTGTCAGGCTGGAGCCTGAAGTGGGGTTTAAACTCACAAAACTGGGAGATCATGACCTGAGCCGAAATCAAGAGTTAGACGCTTAACCAAATGAGCCACCCAGGTGCCCCTAATTTTAGTCTTTTTAAGTCAGTAATGAAGATGGTTAAGCATTTGCCCTTAAATACAGCTTTTGTTTGTTACATAGTTTGGGTAAAAAGTGTTCTTTTCATTGTTTTCTGGATAGTCTATAAGTTCATTTTTGGTTCCTCTTCAAATAATAACAAATGACATTCTGGGTATGTGTTTTTTAAAAATATCCAGTGTCCTTCTCTATCTTTAATAATGTTTTTTGCCTTAAAGTTACTTTATCTGGTATTAACAGAGATATGTACACTTTATTTATATATATGTTTGCATAGAGTTTTCATTATTTTAATTTCAATGTTTCTTTCTCATTGTGTGCTTTTGTTTGTTTTTATTGAAGTAGTTGATGGACAATGTTATATTAGTTTCAAGTGTATTTCAATATATTTTATATGTGTATCTCATGTTTTTAAATTAGTGTATTTATCCATTTAAGTTTAATGGAATCATTCATGTTTAGAATTAAATGTGTATCTTACTGTATTTTCCCCTTGTCTTATTAGTTCTGTTTTCCTTTTCTTCTTTCTAGCCTTTATTTAAATTGATTATTTTTTATTATTCCACTTTTTTTGTCTGTTAGAAGTTGTATATTCTTTTGTTTCTTTTATTAGTTCCTAGAGATACAACATACAACCATAACTGCTCAAAATTCAATATTAATTTATCTCTTTACTCTTTTCCTAATAATGCAACATCTCTAACATTTAACTTGCTATTTATTTAAGTTCATTTAACTCACTATTTATTTAGATGCTAATTTTTTTAATGTTTATTTATTTTTGAGAGAGATAGAGAGGGAGAGACACAGTGCAAGCAGGGGAGGGCAGAGAGAGGAGGGAGTCACAGAATCCGGAGGCTCCACACTTTCAGCTGTCAGCACAGAGCCCCATGTGGGGCTCCAACCCACCAGCCGTGAGATTATGACCTGAGCTGAAGTCAGACCATCAACCGACTGAGCCACCCAGGCGCCCCTAGATGCTAATTTTAATGACCTATTTTAAAACTCATAAGAAATTATTTTTTAAAAGTCAGTATTTTGGGGGGTATTCTATATATTTGCCATTTGTTTTGTTATTTTTTTCCTTTCTAATTCTCTGAGCTTCTGTGGAGGAATATTTCCATTCTGTCAAAAAATGTTCTTTAGTATTTTCCTTCATTTGGGCAGCTGGTGATGTGTTACTTCAGTTTTGGTTTGTCTCTACGTGTTTTTATTTTACCTTCATTTTTGAAAAATATCTTTGTTTCATGTAGAACTCTGACATAGCAGTTATTTCTTCCAGTACCCTGTGGATAACATTACAGTGTCTAACATGCATTGTTTTGTTGTGAAATTGGCTGTCAGTTTTACACCTTGCTTCTTGAAAATAATTTTGCTGCTTTTAAAATGGCAATGATAGTAAAATTGCCAGTTTACAGTTTGTGATAATAAATATAACATTAAGCCTGTCAGTTGGTTTAGGTGATTTTCTCCCGTAATACTTAGTTCTCTGGATATGTATGCAGTAAAGGCATGAAGTGGGGTTCATCCAGGGCTTGGTTGTTGCCAGCTATAAGGAGCAGAAGTGAGAGAGCAGGGTTTGAGGGCATTTACAAGAGTGTGAATAGAAGGATGAATCCCGAACCTAAGTTCAGACAAAATGAGAAATGAGCTGGGAGGAAATTGATGGGCAGTGAGAAACGGTTGTCTTATTTAATTGTGGGTGTAAGGAATTGGAACAGCTTGCAGGAGCCGTGTTTTGTTGCACAATTCAGTCCTGGAATCAGCAGAGTCAGTGCAGAAAGGAAGGGATGGAAGGGGGATGTGAGACATCTGTGATGTTTCCTGCCCCACTGTGAGTGAAGTTCTAGTGTAGATAGGCTCTTGCACTGACTTTTTTTTCTGTGTCCAGTGGTTCTTTAAACAGATTTCATCTGACTGTTGCTCAGTGGAATTTCCTTCAGCTGTCTGAGAAATTATTGAAATTCGGCACGTTTTGGTATTGTCCTTTTTAAATTGCTTTTTATTACGGGATTTTCAAGCAGATCCATGGATAGAGAGAATGGGACAATGAGCATCATGTGTTACCTGGTTTCAATAACAATTTATGGCATTCTTATTTCACATATTCCTCCAACTTTTCTTTTACTTTTCTCATTGTTAGAGTATTAAAGCGAATTTCCTACATCATATTATGCACCTGTAAGTTAGGTTGAGCAATATGAAACTACCAATGTTTGACAAAATTTTGAGCCACAAAATAGCAGTTTCACATTGTTGAAAGAGTTTTCTCTAAGTCTTTCTCTAAGTCTCTAAGACTTTTACTATTTTTCTCTAACAGAAACTCTATATACCCATCAATATATTTTTCTAAACTCTACAGCAGATCTATCTCCAAATGTCAGAGTGAAAAGTCTGTTACACTTTCCCTGAGGCTTGTCTTCTCCCCAGTCTGGGTCTGTGCCTGCTGGACAGCTGTCATTCTCATGCTTCCCTTTGTCCCTTTCCTGTGGAGTGGGTTCCTGTTTTCTCAATCATATTTTTATCTTCCTGGACTTATTCCTTTGTTTGTTGAAGCCTACTTCTCCACTAGCTTCACAAGGAAAGATACGAGAGACACAAAAAGTTTGAACCCTTAACCGCCTTCATTTACACTCATACTTGATGGATTGTTCGAGTTTTAAAATCCCAAGCCCCCAAATCATCACCCACCCAGAATTTTGAAGGCATAGCTCCATGACTTCTTGTGAGACTGCCCAGAGATTTGATGTCTTTCTCATACCAGGGATTGGAAAATATATCTGTTTATTTTCCTCAGAAAATGTTTTAGATATTCAGTGTATCCTTCTTTTTCTGTGTTTCAGTCCTCTGCCAGAGCGTATGTTTTAATTTCATTTGAAATGCTGGGCTCTGGGAGGAGGAGAATTTCTGTGTCTTTGAAGATTTCTTTCCCACTCTCTTTTTGGTTGTCCTCTTCTGAAACTTGCTTATGGACATGATTCTTTGATTTTTCTTTTTTCTTTTCTTTTTTTTCTTTTCTTTTCTTTTCTTCTCTTCTCTTTTCTTTTCTTTTCTTTTCTTTCTTTTTCTGTGCTAGCTTTCAAACTTTACTATCTGGAAACTGTCTCAATTTTGTCTTCCAACTTTCCGATTAATTTTGTTGTGTCTGCTTCATAGAGTCTTGTCCTTGTTTTCTTCAGATTTCCCTGATGGTATTGTGTGTGCGTTTTTTCATTTTGTTTCCTTCTGCTTTTTGCACTGTTTCTCTTTCCTCTTCTTTTATTCATAAATATGAACAGACAGCCAAGAATAAACAGACTTAAAAATTTTTTTTAATGTTTATTTATTTTTGAGAGGGAGAGAGAATGCGAGCAGAGGAGGGGCAGAGGAGGGGCAGAATCTGAAGCAGGCTCCAGGCTCTGTCAGCACAGAGCCCAGTGCAGGGTTCGAACCCATGAACTGCGAGGTCATGACCTGAGCCGAAGTTGGACACTTAACCAACTGAGCCACCAAGCACCCCAAGAATAAACAGACTTTTAAGGAAATTTTCCATAAATTCTGAGGGAGAGATGATGTTTTTGTTGGGAAACCTCCCAGATGTTAAATCTGTAGGTCCTGTCTTTCCTTCCTGGTGCCTCCAGATCCCAAGTCTTCTGTGTAGTCATGAGGTAAGCTGACTAGCTTCTCCTTGTTTTTGGTTCTGCAGGCACTTAGGCTGAAGCATCTTTAGTTTTTCTGTGTAGTTACTTATCCTCCGTCCACTTTCCTTCTAATTTGTTGAAACCTCTTGCTCAGGTTATAGTTCTGTATCAGCTGGAACTATTTTTAGCTGCAAGTTAATAGAAAAACAGAACTTAGAAAGGATAAAACAAATGGGTTCATTTTTCTTGGTAACAAGAAGTCTGGAGGTAGATGGTTACTGGCCTTGGTTCAGTAGCTTGGTAGCATCAGGGTCAATGTTTCTGAGATTTGCTCAGCCTTTCCTTTGTGGTCAGAAAAAGGGAAAGTGCAGCTGTACAGAATATCCATAATTAAGACATGAAGAAGGCAAGAAGGGATAATGGTTGTGTTGCTTTCCCCAAACTTGCCCAAGCTTACATCTGTGGGTATTTCACTGGCTTGTATAGGGTCATATAAATATTCCTTGCTACAAAGAAGACTGGGAAATTGGTTTGGCATATTGATTCCCTGAACAAAATTGGTGTTCTCTTGGCCAGAAAGAAGGGGAGGATAATGGGTAGTGGGTAGGCAATGAATGATGTCTGCTACATTTTTTGTATTTTGATTCTATTATTTTATTTTATTTTTAAAATGTTTTATTTATTTTTGAGAGAGAGAGAGAAACAGAACATCTGAAGCAGGCTCTGCACTGACAGCACAGAGCCTGATGCGGGGCTTGAACTCACGAACCGCGAGATCATGACCCAAGCCGAAGTCAGATGCTTAACTGACTAAGCCACCAAGGTGACCCGATGCTATCATTTTAATGGGGTTTCATGTAAAAGGACAGGAGCGTGCCATGTTTAATTGTACCGTGAAGCTTACGTGAGAAAATCCACAGAAAGCACTTAGCATAGAGCCTGGCCCAGAATAAAGAACAAATAAACGTTTGCTCTCATTAGGTGACCCATAGGACTCCATCTCTGCATGTGGGGTTCTAGTGGCAGTTGGACTGGCCAGGTGGAAATGCCACTAGGCTCTTGGATATATGGGTCATCCCTGCAGAGAAACTGGGCTAAAGAAATAAATTTGGTGGTTGTCCCTCTGTGGATAGTGTTTGAAGTTACATACATGGATGGGATTACCAGGGAGAGCTTTCTTGATGATAGGTAAACAGGAAGCAAGCAGCAGAGAATGTAAATCAAGCTTCACCAATATTATAAATTGGAATGCCATTACAAATAAAAATAGATGGTAGAGAGTGAATTCATTCCTCTAGCATGTACTGTGTGCAGTATTGGTTAAAGTACTGAATTATCAAAAAGTTAAACCACGGTAAAGAGAAGTTACAGAAATAGGTGGCAAGGTCAGACTACATGTGGTATATTTATGGTTAAATAAATATTGCCTTATTTTCTTCTGGTTGTTAAAAAACTTTATTTATTTAAGAGTGCTATGACATAAGAAAATCGGAATTAAATTGTCTTTTAAAAACATGAGTGTGCTTTCATCTGAAGTTATTGAAATGTGGAATTCAACAGGCAACATCATTTAGAGGTGGCTTGGCTACGATTGTAGCAGCTCTTTGGAAAGGTGCCAGGAGATCCCAGGACATGCTGCAGATGTGTGTATTTTCTTCCCCTTCTGTGTTTCATTTGGTCAGAAAGAATGACTGATGGCTTTCTTTTGCAAATTGCACTATGTGATTCCAATTGTGGTGGTAAGATTCGCCAACATTTTTTGTTACATAGAAACCATTTGAGTCTATTGTTTTATTTTTATTTTAAAGTTTATTTATTTATTTTGAGAAAGAGCAATGAAAAGTCAGAGAGGGAGAGAGAGAATCCCAAGCAGGCTCTACACACTGTCAGCATAGAGCCCAACTCGGGGCTCCATCTCATAAACTGTGAGATCATGACCTGAGCTGAAATCAAGGCTCAGACGCTTAATGAACTGAGCTACCCAGTTGTCCCTAAGTCTATTGTTTCATTAAAGCTACTTTTCCCATTGGTAACCATTTAAAATTAATGTATAGAGTTATAATTCTGAGCACAAACTTTTTTTTTCCTAAGTTTACTTATTTATTTTGAGAGAGAACGCATGAGTGGGAAAGGGACAGAGAGAGAATCCCAAGCAGGCTTCGTGCTGTCAGTGCACAGCTGGGCATAAACTTTTGACTAAATCTGTACAAAATATATTTTTCTTAAAAACTAAATGGAAATTCTGGGGGAAAAAAGCCCTCAAAACACAAAAAACTAAAAACATTTGCATGTGGACACAGCCAAATTCTAAAATTAAAATTACATCTTGATTGCTATATATTTTTAAAACCATATGTCATGTATGTGTAGTTTGCACTTGAAAGCATCATTGATGGGCTGGAGAATGTACTCAAGAGAGTGATCAAATGGTTACGTGGTCTGGAAAACTATATCACAATATAGGTAATGCTTGAAGGCATTGGAGGTATTTAGACTTGAGAAAAGAATACTTGAGGGAATTGTTATGCCCAGAATTCGTGATCCCCAAAGACCACTAGGGAGCCGAGTCCGATGCAAAAGCAAAAGAGCCTTTATTCGAGCTAGCTCGAGCTCAATCCCCTACCTGCACCGATGCAGCGGTGAGATACCAGGGAGAGAGAGCGAGTTTCAAAAGCACAAAGGTTTTATAGGGGTCTAGGGGCAGTTGGTGAGGTAATGGCTGTGGCCTCAGCCGATTGGCTGGGGAAGGGTCGGAGTCCTGTTACGCAGGTCGCTGGGCGTGTTTTGATCAGGAAGTTTGAACGGGTGAGCGGGAGGTTACTCAAAGGGAGGAGGCGCGGTCTGAGGTTTCTGCGATTTTCCGGGAAAGGGGTCATGTCGGGGACATAGTCACTCAAGGTGGAGGACACAGAACAAGGTGGAGTTGGCCGGCATAGGCTCGCCCTTTCAGGAATCATGATAGTTTACTTCAAGTATTTGAAGGGCTGATACATGGGAAAAGATAAGTCTTTTATGTTGTTCTAGACAGTGATAATTTTGGTTATAGTAATGGGTGAATTTGTTTATTTCAATTCACTTTGACAAAGAATTTTCCTGTAAAGGTATCTAACGTATCTAATGGAATTTTATCAATAACTAGGAGTGGTCTACATCAGGGATTGGCATACCATGGCTTTCAGGCCAGATCTGGCCTATTGCCTGTTTTGTAAATAAAGATTTATTGGATCACAGCCCATTCATTCATGTTTTGTCTTCTGTTGCTTCTGTGTTACATTGGCAGAGTTAGCAACTGTAACAGAGACTGGATGACCACAAAGCCTCAAATATTTACTCTCTGTCCCTTTATAGAAAGAGTACCAACTGATGGTGTAGATATCAGACAAGTCAAGGGTGTGGTAGAAGATCTAACTCATTGGATGGTAAGTCAGTGTAGGTGACCTCATAGGTCCTGTCCAACTGAGATTCTATGGTTCTATGCAGAGTTGACAATATACATGTATTTAAAATGTGTCCATATATTAAGAGTTAGAAGTAGAATAGAGGCATGTTCATCAATATAGTCATGTTTGTCTCTTCCACAGATATTTAGCATTTGTGTGAAATAGGAATTTTAACAACGTTCTGCTTTAACTATGAAATGCCATTGTTTTGAATTTCTAGTTGTTACAGCAGTGGATTGGAATGAAGCAATGGTTTTGTAAACAGGTAGTGTCAGATTAAAAGTTATTTAAAATTAAAAATTTTTTTCACCTGTTTATTTTTGCGAGACAGAGAGAGAGAGAGACAGAGCGTGAGCAGAGGAGGGGCAGAGAGGGAGGGAGACACAGAAACCGAAGCAGGCTCCAGGCTCTGAGTGTCAGCGCAGAGCCTGACCTGGGGCTCGAACCCACAAACTGTGAGATCATGACCTGAGCCGAAGTCGGACACTTAACGGACTGAGCCACCCAGGCGCCCCAAAGTTATTTAAAATAAAAAAAAAATAACTGTTCTCAGGCAGACCATTAGTGGTATGAATTTCTATGCAACCAGAATTACCAGTTTTTCCTTTTTCATCTGAGAATCTCAAGGCACTTAACTAATATTTTTTATGCCTTATCATCAGAGTTTTTTCTACAAATACATGGGATTATTAAGAAAGTTTCTTTGGTTCTGTGTGAGTATAGGTGTGGGTGTGTTTTCCATTGCATGTTCTATTGCAATACAGAAGACTTGGACATTTTCTAAGAGACAGAAATTCATTGAGGAGCTGTAATTTTGGGAAAAAAATTTTAGTGTGACCTGACTGATATAAATCATTCCAGTGGAAAATTAAAAACATAACAAAATATCTACAGGGGAGCTGGAGTTCTCACATCAGGTTTTAGACCCCAAATACTAAGTCATTTATTTTCCTTTGGAATATAGCATCTGTATGAAAACTACTTAAATCCCTGGTTTTTGCTTTAAAGTTTACATTTTAGATATGTGAATTTAGTAAGATAATAATATTTAAGAAACGTATAATGCAGCAGTAATGAACTTTTAAAAAATTAATAGATTTTATTTTATTTTTTTAACTTTTTTTTAACGTTTTATTTATTTTTGAGGCAGGGAGAGACAGAGCATGAACGGGGGAGGGTCAGAGAGAGAGGGAGACACAGAATCGGAAACAGGCTCCAGGTTCTGAGCAATAAGCACAGAGCCTGATGCGGGGCTCCAACTCACGGACAGTGAGATCGTGACCTGAGCCAAAGTCGGAGGCTTAACTGACTGAGCCACCCAGGCGCCCCAATAGATTTTATTTTTAAGAGAAGTTTTAGGTTTACAGAAAAATTGTGTCAGAAAGTAGAGTTCCCATATATCCCCTCACCTCTGCCCCCATCCCACCCCCATTTGCCTCTATATTATGAACATCTTACATTAGTGTAGCACATTTGTTACAATTGATGAGCCAATATTGATACACTATTATGAACTAAAGCCTATAGTTTACACTGGAGTTCATTCTTTGTGTTGTAGGTTTTGTGGGATTTGACAAATGTAGAATGACACATGTCCACCATTATAGTATCATACACAATACGTCTACTGCCCTAAAAATCCTGTGTTCCAACCTGTTTATTCCTCCCTCCCACTCTCCTAACCCCTGCCAATCAGTCACGTTTTCACTGCGTCCATAGTTTTTCCACAATGAAATATAGCTGGAATTACATAGTATTCAGCCTTTTCAGATGGGCTTCTTTCATTTGGAAATATGCTTTCAAGATTCCTCCGTGTCTTTTCATGGCTTGAGAGTTCCTCCCTTTCTCCCTCCTTTTGGTGTGTGTGTGTGGGTGGGGGCGGGTGGGGGTGTGTGTGGTGGGTTGGAATTTATTTCAAAAAACAGATTTTAGGTGATAATTGTATATTTTAAATTTTAAAGTACAGAAATGTTGAGTTTTTAAAGCTTTTTTTTTAAGACTTTGTTTTTTTAGAGCAGTTTTAGGTTTACGATAAAATTGAGAGGAAGGCATAAGAATTTCCTGTGTATGCCCTCCCCGACACATGCATAACTTCCCCCGTTATCAGTATCACTCACCAGAATGTTTGTTGTTTTTTTTTTAAATCAAGGATGGACCTGCGTTGACACATTGTAATCACACAACGTCCACCATTGACCTTAGGGTTCACTCTTGGTGTTATACATTTTATGGGTTTGGCTCATTTCTTTTTACTGATGAATTATATTCCACTGTATGGATGTACCACAGTAAGTTTATCCATTCAGTTATTGAAAGATATCTTGGTTGCTTCCAAGTTTTGGCAGTCATGAGATTACTTTTTAAAATATAAATAAAATAAAATAAATAAAATATACTTTTAAAGTGTTTATTTTTACATATTTTAAAGTTAACTTAGATAAGAAAATGTGAGCATAAAATATTTTTTAAAAAGATATCTCAATTTTTCAACAGCTTGAAACCTATTTCAGTCTACCCACTACAAAATAAAAGTGTTATTTTTTTTAATTTGCAGAAGGTTTACAAGTGTTCCAAAAATTCAAATGATATGGAATTATATGGGCTAAAAGATGTAGGCCTTGCCTGTCTTTCTAATATCATAGTCTTACACATTTTTTCTTATGTGTGTAAAAACATGTGTATATGTTAAAAATACATACGGTATAATCCTGTTATTGTAAAACCCACAACTATATATGCCCATATGGTTACATTTATCTCTTTATCATTAGCAAAGATGGGATCATGATCATGGTATACGTATTGTTCTGCAACTTTTAAACATTTCACAGTATTGTGTATTGTGGATATCTTTTTTTTTTTTAACTGAAGTGTAGTTGACATACAATGTTACATTGGTTTCAGGTGTACATCATAGTGATTTGACAAGTCTATACTTATGCTGTGCTCACCACAAGTGTAGCTACCATCTGTCATCATACAACACTGTTACAATACCATGAATATCTTTTCATGGCAGCAAATGTTCTTTTTAAATCACTGCAGAGTATTCTACTGTATGGATCTATCCTAATTTAATCATTCATCTATTGCTGGGCATTCATATTGTTGCATTTTTTTGCTTTTTTAAAAATGTTTATTTATTTTTGAGAGACATACAGAGAGTGAGTGGGGGAGGGGCAGAGAGAAAGGGGGAGACACAGAATCTGAAGCAGGCTCCAGGTTCTGAGCTGTCAGCACACAGCCCGACATGGGGCTCGAACTCACGAACCACAAGATCATGACCTGATGCTGAAGTCGGATGCTTAACTGACTGAGCCACCCAGGTGTCCCTGCAGTTTTTTGCTTTTATGAATCTTGTTTGCAGTGAGCATCCATATTTATGTGTGTATATCTTTTTCATTTATTCTACAATTATTTGTTTGGTACCTACTATATAGGTATACCAGGCAGTTCCAGGTGCTGGGATTCAGCCATGAGCCAGAGATGATGCTCAATTTCTTTTGCGGGGAGACCCATGATAAAGAAACAATAGGTAAACTAGATGTTTTCAGATAGTAGTAAATGCTGTGAAAGGAGTAGTGGTGGTTTCCCTGCCTCAGATGGGATGGCCAGGGAAGAGGTTTTCATGGAGGTGACATCTGAACTGAGAACTGCATGGTGAAAAGAAGGCTGCCTGTGGATGGAGTCTGGGGGTGTGGTGGGGACAGGGACAAGCAGCTTGGCACCAGGCAGGGCAGTGGGAGCATCTGCCTGGTACAGGCAATAAGGGTACATATGTGTAGGGAACCTGAAAACGAGAAAACCAACTAAAATTGGTTTACTTTTTATTACTGCCCTATGCCAACAATTCTAACCAATAATATACTGCTCTCCGCTGCCCTCCCCACCACAACACTGACATCGTGTGCTTATCCCTATGTTGTATTTAAAAAAATTCTCTTAATATTTATTTTTGAGAGAGAGGAGAGAGACAAAGACAGCTCGAGCAGGGGAGAGGCAGAGAAAGAGAGGAAGACACAGAATCTGAAGCAGGCTCCAGGCTCTGAGCTGTCCGCACAGAGCCTAATGTGGGGCTCGAACCCTTGAACCGTGAGATCATGACTTGAGCCAAAGTTGGATGCTCAACTGAGCCACCCAGGCGCTCCCCTATACTGTATTTTCTTAAGTGTTAACTCCTAGACATGAGTCAAACAAAGACTATGTACTTTTTATTTATTTTTATTTTTTTAACGTTTATTCTTGGGGGTGGGGGAGGGAAGAGAAAGAGAGGGAGACACAGAATCTGAAGCAGGCTCCAGGCTCTGAGCTGTCAGCACAGAGCCTGAAGTGGGGCTCAAACTCACTAACCTTGAGATCAGGACCTGAGCCCAAGTCGGATCCTTAACCAACTAAGCCCCAAGCTACATGCCTTTTAAAATGTAAACTGGTGGTTCAGTTTTAATGATGAAAACCATGAAGTATTTTTCAGATAAATACTGAATAAACTAAGGACTCATGGATGAGGAAGTTTTCTTCTATGTACTTTTCTAAGTACATAGTTGTATAGATTTAGGTAATTTAAGTGAATCAAGACAATTATAAAAATTAAGAAATAAATGGAAATGAAATAAAGTCATCTATAAACCCACTCTAAAAAATACAGATATGGTTTTGATTCATAATGGAACTATTTCTCTCTGCTTCTGTTTCTCTTTTGCTGGGGTATTAAAGCCAAGATCCTAGTGATTTTAGAAAATCCTCAAAATCAGGAAATTATAGAGCTGTGAGACTTATTGAAGTTCACCTAATATTTTAACCCTATTAAGGTTCTATTGGAGCAAGCATCTCAGTCAATCATGTGAAGAAGGAGTACCTGCATGGGTGGTGGGACTTAATTGCAGAAAGGGGCCTCAAAAAATAGTTATGAATCAGGCCCCTTATTGGATCAATGCTTTGGGGATAATTTTTAATAAAAGTATTGTCATGATGATTTTTATTCAGCAGATATTACGTGTCTTCCCATGTCTCTCTGCTAGGTGCTGGGGGTACAAAGATGGTTAAAGGTTTTGTGACAAGTCCAGTTTAACTGGGGAAGAAGATGGGTGGGCCCTAGGAATGGAGCGCTGGGGTGGGGGAGTGGAGGTGGGGAAGCAAGGGGAGGGTGGGGTGGCGCCAGGCGCAAGTGCGCCCCCTCCTGCCTTGTCTGTCTTCCGGCATCTTCTGCCGCTCACTGTCCTCTGGCTGGCTTTAGTCCCTCCACCACACCATACTCTTCCTCTGTTAGGACTTGTACAGAAGCCGCTCCCTCTGCCTGGCACGGATGCGTATTTTTATCTCCAAGTCTTTCTGATTATTCTCCCACTCACTCTGTGAAACCCTCTCACTACACGCTCTGTTTCTTCATGGCACTTATTAGAGCTGTTAGGAACAATTACTTGCTTAGTATCCCCCACCTCCACCTGGAGAGAATGCTTTCAGTTGTAAGTGATTGGTAACCTGATCAACAGGTGGTTCAGAGGAGCAGGGGTTCTTCGCAGATATAAAGGAGGCTGGAAGTCGGGGCGGGGGATATCGTAGTCAGGTGCCTCTTTCGTTATCGCTGTCAGGGCTCTGGTCTGAAGGCTTCTCTTGTTCTTTCCCTCACGGGTGTAAAGTGACTGCCCCAGCTTCCATCGTCACCCACGTTGAAGGCTGAAGGAAGGGATGGCTCTGGGTCTATTCTTTTTTGTCTTGGAAGCAAACTTTCCCAGAAGCCTGTGGTACACTTGCGTGTTTGTGCCATTGGCCATCTCTAGCTGTATCAACTTTTTCAGCAACTGGTACAGAAGGTAAATGTTTTGTGTTCTTTTATGAGAAGCTTAGTCAGGTGCAGCCACAAGAGAAGACAGAGGAGCTTAGGGAAAACACAAGTTTACTGTATTTACAGATCCTAGAGACTGAAGGTATGGCCTGCTACCCGGGGTCACAGGGAAAACACCAGCAGGAGGGAGTAAGGGGAAGGTTAAGCCAGAGCCTGCTATTAGGGTTTCAGAGGGAAAGGCAAGACAGGGCATGGTGAACAGTTTAGGATTGGCTAGTTTGAATAATTCCAGAAGGCTTTGAGTTTTAGCTGCCCTGGGGTGTTTAGGGAAACCAATATTGCCTCCTGGGATGCCTGGGTAGGATAGAGGACGTGTAGGGGTCTGGATTGGTAAATTTGCATATTAAAGGTGTACTCAAGGCTGACGGCACCTATCTCTTGAGAATTGGCTAATCCCCAGGAGCAGCAGTCTCCCCCAACCCCCAGCTAGAAGGTGTTTTAAGATGACAAAACGTGATATATAGAAAGTAAAAAATACGATATAGTGAGGGAGAAGGGATAATTGGGACGTGTTGTCCTAATTAAACTCAAGACTCCTTATGGGAAGCCATTGTCCTATTCTCCCTTTAACTCTCAAGGCCTAGCACAGTACCTGGCACACAGAATGAAGGTTGGGTGACACCTATGTCAGGAAAAGAAGGTTGAATAAGGACATTGCAAGAGAAAGGAGTGTTTGGTACAAAGGCACCGAGCTGAAATAGCCTCCTTTGTGCGTTTGGGGACAAGTGATTGGAGCATAGGCAGATGACAGGGACTATTAGAAATTGAGGCTAGAAAGGTAGTTTGGAAGGTGCCTGCATGGCTCAGTTAGGCGTTCGACTCTTGGTTTCGGCTCAGGTCATGATTTCGCGGTTCATGAGTTCGAGCCCTGCATCAGGCTCTGTACTGATGGACCTGCGTGGGATTCACACCCTCCACCCCACTCAAGAGTGCTCTCTCCCTCTCTCCATAAATAAAGGAAGAAAAAAGAAAGGAAGGTAGTTCCGGGTCAAACTACGAAAAGCCTTTAGTGTCAGGTTAATTTGTCTGGTCTATATTAGCGCTGGGGAGCCACTGAAGAGTCTCAGGTGAGGGACTGGCAGGATTTGTAGATTAGGATATTAAGGTAGTTTGGTAGCCTGGTGTAGGAACTGGTGGAAGAGTGACTAGAGTCAGGGAGGCTAATTAACAATATACTGTGGTTCGTTAGGGTAGAGTAAAAATAACTCAGAATTTGGAGAATGTCATTTTGAAGTCATCTTCTAGAACATGACCCTGGACCTGTAGCATGATGTGGCAGCTTGTTAGAAATGGAAATTCTTGGGCCCCTACTGAATCAGAATCCCTGGGGTGGGTTCAGCAGTCTGTGTTTTAACAAGCTCTTCAGGTGACTCAAAGCACCTGAAACTTGAGAACCACTACCTAGTGAGGTAGATACTTGAGGTGAAGAGCTTGACCATCTGGTCTGATGCAGCCACAGCTGCATGTTAGAATCACCTGGGCAGCTTTTTGTTTTGTTTTGTTTTTAAGTCAACGAGGTTGGGCCCCACGTCAGAGCAACTCACTAAATCAAAATCTCTGGGGCTGGGAACCAGGGATCAATTTATCTCTGTTGGTCCCAAAGGGTTCCCATGTGCAGCCAGGGCTGAGAACCACCGATTTTGCATAACCCCTATTGATGAGAAAACTTAGGGCTGGAAGTCATCTTGCTCAAGGTCATATAGCAAGTTCAGGTAAGAGACATTTTTTATTTTTAATTTTTTAACATTTACTTATTTTTGAGAGAGAACAGGAGCAGGGGAGGGTCAGAGAAAGAAGCAGACACAGAATCTGAAACAGGCTCCAGGCTCTGAGCTGTCAGCACAGAGCCCAATGTGAGGCTTGAACTCAGGAACCATGAAATCATGACCCGAGCCGAAGTCGGACACTTAACCGACTGAGCCACCCAGGTGTCCCAAGAGGCATTTTTTAAAGCTGTCTTCTCTGTGCTGTGATGAACACTATTCCCACTTTTTAATAACTTGCTTTAAGAGAATGGTTTTTAAATTATAAAATAGTAGAGGGGAAAAATAGGTTACAGACAGGATTAGAAAAATTTATTTTCTTTCAATTAACATTATTTCATACTTGAGAAAGTTACCCTTTTTATAAAGATTTTGTGAAAATATTTTTTCAACAAAATATACCCATATATACCCATATATATATATATATATGATATGGGTAAGTAGTGCTTCATCATTTGAAGATCTAAGTAATGAGAACCTGTCTTCAGACTCTAGGTGGAGCTCTTTGGTTTATATGAATCTTGTTCTATTTACAATTTTGACAGTCTTTTTAAAAAAAATTATTTGGATTTTTTTAAAAGACATTTAAAAATATGTACATATTCTCAACACTTCTCAATTTTCTTTTTCTACTTGTTTTAGAGCCATGTTGATAAAAACTCATAAGTCCTTTTACTTCCTTGCTTGACCTAAAAATGCAAATCTAGGCCTCAAAGAGTCATTTTCAAATTTATGTTAAATCTGTATTGTCACTTAATGTTTAATGAAGGGGATGTTTCCCATGGTTTTTGTTTCTTATAAGTCTCAATGTTGAAATAGAATTTATATAAGATGGGATTCCTTTCGCTGCTAGACTTTGTGGAGAGCACAGGTGTTGCTATAGTAATTTCTTCAGCCTATTTTTACCTGATTGTGTACAAAGGAGTGTTAACTACCTTTCTGTAACAAAAATGAAATATTTTGCTGTCCCTTCTCTTTCTCTTCCCTGTCTACTCGCTCACTATTCTCCCTTCTACTGGGAGTACACTCGAAGCAAAATTCCCAGAATAGGTGGCCTGTCATATTTGGACAGTGTAACCCTGTGGCTGTGGTTCCTGGACTGGCAGCATCACTAATGGCATAATCTGGAAGTTTGTTAGAAATGCTTATTCGTGGATCCCACCCCAGACCTACTGAACCAGAAACCCTGGGGGTAGAGTGTCCAGGAATCTGTGTTGAGCCACTGGTACAGACTATTTTGAAAGGATGAAAATCCCATACTAATTGACGTCTGCGTCCAAAAAGTCCTGTGCAATCAGCTATGCTCATTTAGAGGTTCTCCACTGCTTTTTATTTTTTTTTTAATTTTTTTTAACGTTTATTTATTTTTGAGACAGAGCATGAACGGGGGAGGGTCAGAGAGAGGGAAACACAGAATCTGAAACAGGCTCCAGGCTCTGAGCTGTCAGCACAGAGCCCGACGCGGGGCTCGAACTCACGGACCGCGAGATCATGACCTGAGCCGAAGTCGGACGCTTAACTAACCGAGCCACCCAGGCACCCCACTCCACTGCTTTTTAAATCACCTAGGGATTTTGTTAAAAGATAGAATTCTCATTGAGTAAGTTTGAGGTGGAGCCTATTACTCTGCATATCTAACAAGCTCTCAGCTGATGTGCATTTTTCTTGTCTGTGGACTACATTTTGAGTAGGGAAGATAATGACTAGGGTATTGACTAAAGCCCACAGAGTCATCTATGATTGATCAGGATATACTTCTGATTGAGTACACCTAAAGTCTATGGTTTTCCCTTATCAATCACAGTGTGAAGAGGTAATTTCTAGAATATAATCTCTGGTCTAGTTTAAAGTGACTCATCCTTGTTACATGTTACAAGAGGATATTGTTACCCAGAATCCATCTCTGAGACCCTCTTTTCTAAACAATAGGCACACTTGAAGATTGCATTTTTTTTTAGTTGAGGAAACTAGTTCGTTCATGGCATGATGAGGCTAGAGAGAAATTTCTGAAGTTGAGTGTTTTCAGACAAAATAAATTCAGCCTAAGAGAAGTGGTTCACACATAATTGGAATCAGTCATTGAGTGCTCTTATATATTGAGCACCTGCCATGTGAAGCTTTGCACTTGGCACTTTAGGAAATTAGGAAAAAAGATAAACTCCTTGATCTTGAGCAGATTACTGTCTACCTGAGGAAATAAAACCTATGCCTGTGAAAGTTAATTACCAATATAGAGAATATTCTGTCAAATGGCAAAGAAGTGTGGTAGCCACTCAGGAGACCAAAGGATAGCTATTGGCAGAGGAGGTGGAAACTATGGAGTCTGGGCTCTGGGGGCGGGTAGAATTCGGATATTGAGAGGAGAATGCAAGGAGGGGGCTCCACAAAAGACAAGGTGGCATGGGCCAAACTACAGTGTTCAGGAATGAACCTTAGGTACACGTGACAACAGGGGATTAGTTCAGACCACACAGTGCCCCTAATGCGTTGTTTTGAGTATGGAATACTTGGGTAAGTTCTAAATAACAAGCCAATTTGGGGGCACCTCGGTGGCGTCGGGTAAGTGTCTGACTTTGGAAGTCATGATCTTGTGGTTTGTGGGTTAGAGCCCTACATGAGGCTCTATGCTGACAGCTCGGAACCTGCAGCCTGCTTCGGATTCTATGTCTCCCTCTCTCTCTGCGCCTTCTCTGCTTGTTCTCTCTCTCTCTCTCTCTCTCTCTCTCTCTCTCTCTCTCTCAAAAATAAACATTAAAAAAAATAAGCCATCTGTAAAAATTACCATATTCTATATGAAACAAACTGTCCTTTTCCTGGTTTCTGTGCCATTCCAGAGCCACAAGCCATCCTATTTCTGCACCCCTACTATTACTATAATTTATAACAAAGTGTTTTTATATTTTTGTGTACACCTCTCATAACTGTCCACTTTGCTCTTGGCTCCATCCAAACATGCCCCAGACAAAACCGCTGTCAAATCTGCTACATCAGAATGTCCACTAAAGGAAAAAAGCAACATGAATGGTGAATTAGGGACTGTAAAAAATAATGGGATATTACCAAGGGAAGTGTTATTAATAAAACTTGACACATATTACTAGGATAATATTTAGACAGATGTAGAATCGATGATCTATCTGCAGTTATTTAAAAATATATGATAATCATTGAATTAAAGTAAGAAACTCCATTTAATAAAGAACCGTGAAAATGAACATAAAACCTGTCAGAAAAATATAACGTGGATGATAAGACACTAGTACCAGGGAGGATGATTATTACAGATAATACATTAGTTGTAGTCTGACTGTATCTGTAACTATTAGAAATAAAATCTTAAGTGTTGGAATTTTCTGGATAGGTAAGGATGTTAAAGGCAAAATTTGTATTGTACACATTCAATTAAATGACATATAAAATGGGCAACCAAGGTGTAACATGGGTAAGATGAGCCAAAGCCTTTTTGTTTTTTTTTTTTTTTTGGCACTAGTTTCCATCCCTTTAAACCTGTTTGGATTTGTAAAGCCTGACTTTGCTGCCTCAAGAGGCAATTAGGAAATGTTGCAGAATTTTATTTACTTTAAACCATTTTAGACGCTCTTCTTTCTAAAGTGCTAAAGTGCGTTAATTTATCCCTTATCACCATCCTCCCACCCCCACTTGGGAGTTATTTTGCAGATGTTAGCCTTGCCTGAACGGCTCTAGTCTATCATTTCAGCAATGAGTCTTCCAGGGCCAGTGAATGTGTGTACTGTCATTTGTGCCAATGCCAAATGGCCACTGTGTTCTTGAGTTGTTTAGTTCTTCTATGATTTTCTTCTTGACTTTGGGTCTTCCTGGCTTATTTTGTTTTTGTTTTAGTATGTATTTATTTTTGAAAGAGAGCAAGAGTGGGGAGGGGCAGGGAATGGAGAAGGAGAATTAGAAGCAGGTTCCACGCTGTCAGCCCAGAGCCCCATACAGGGCTCGAACTCAAAACCACGAGATCATGACCTGAGCCAAGGTCAAGAGTCGGACCCTTAACCTACTGAGCCACCCAGGCATCCCAGGTCTGCCTGGCTTTGATCACTTTCTGTAAATTTGGGGGCATGGCCATGAGAGCCTTTCCCTTCTCCCCCAGTCTGCCACTTCCATTTCTAATCTATGGGCATCGCTGACCTAAATACACATAAATATACTTTTATGTGACTCTTACATCAGAAAAATTAATAGTCTTCAACCTCTAGGAAGTTGACTTCAGACTAGCTATGATCTACCAGCTATATCCATGCTACTCTAGACATTTTTGACAAATAGCTCACAGGAAAGGGCTCCAAAAATTAATAGTTTTTTTCCCCTAAAAAAACTACTGCCTTGTGTTTTTATACGTTAATTTTGTTTTTTAATAAAATAATAGCTGCCCTTGTTTTGAAAGTCGAAAAGTGCTAAAAATAGCAAATAGCAGCTTCCTGTCTTCAAATCATCCCATCTTCTCAGCAACTGTTTTTATTGATTTTGGGCATTCCTTTGAATTTCTAAATAATAAAAACGGTTTGTCTTAAATCATTTTAGGCACTCTGTTGACTTTCTATGATGACAGATGAAATCTGTTGACTTTCTCTAATGATACATGAAGAGGTAACTCTCCTACTCCTTCCGCTCCCCCTTCCCTTCCCTCATGCCCTCAGTGTGGCTGCATCTGACTTCAGGTTAAGCGAATCAGCAGTCGGTTTCTATACTCCGAGCTCTCTATGTTCACTCCTAGGTGAGTGTTACATTCTCCAAGAGTATGCTTAGGAGCACTTGGCGTTCGGTGGGGTGGGTGCCCTTGCAGATGCCTGTGATTTGCCTCACTTCTCCTTTTCTTTTCAAGCCTGGGAAGGGCTTCACCTGCTCTTCATCCTTCCATGAATCAGCCTCCAGTGAGGAGTCCAGCCACCCAGGTGCCCCAAAGCACTTTTCATCACAGAACAGACCTAATCTCTGTGATCGGTGGAAGCATGTTCACATGTCTAGCTAAATTTTGAAAAGTCTTCAGGGCAGGGCTTGTGAGTAGGGATTTGAGAGAGAAAGGTTAGGATTTGGATAAGCTCAAGGACGAGAGGATGTCTATTTTCTTTGTTTTTGGGAAAAGGACAAGAGGATGTCTTTGTCTCTTGACTCTATCTGAAGCCTCTGAACTCATGGAATGGAACATAGTTATGCAGTCAAGGGTGAGAGGAGGGTTCTTGCTCATGGTTAACCTTTTACTGCTCATCTTCCTACAGCTTGTTAAGGGAGTAGAGCTGGGTACATGAGGCTGAGCTTACTGACTTCAGAGGCTTATGGGCTGATCTCATATTCCCAAGGTTTCCTGCTGGCCTCCATTCATGTCTGCTCTGTCCAGCCTCCAATATGGACCCTTTCAGTGTCACGAAACTACTTAAAAGAACTATAAAAATAAATATAGGAGTCGAGTTTCCAGTCACCAATTTCCTCCCCACACTGAAGATAGCAAGTGGAATAGGAAATACTGTACAAGGATGAGTTAATTGTTACCTATTTTCTGAGAGTTTTCATTTCTGATGACTGAATTTACAAAAAATAAGTAACTTTGCTGCCAGGAATTTTTTTTTTTTGCATAAATTTAGCAGACTGTAGTGGTGTCACTTGTGGTTATGTAAGAATTGCAATGTGTTATTGGTTGCTAAATACATTATTACCCTGTTGGAGAGCAATGGTAGTAGTTTCTTTGTTCATGAAGGTCAGTTTTCATGAGTAGAGGGATTACAAACAAAATTAACTGGGGGGCTTAATTTTATTTCATGTAAGAGATTTCTTCATCCCTTAAGTTAATGATTCTAAAAATCTGAACTGGAAAATTTAATAATAGAGTAAGTAGGGCTAAGCTTCTTTGGAAGTTATACTTGTCAATTCTATTTTTGGTTTCTTAGGAAACAAGTTAAAAACAGCTTTTTAAGCTTTAATACATTTCTAATTACATTTCTTCTTTTGAGAAGCTTGTTTTTCTTAAAGGTGCTGAGTTCTTTGTACTAATAGGAATATTGGTTTGAAAAATTCATATTCCCTCCAACCATACTCAATATATGTATGTTTGCAAAGGGATAACACAAAAATCTTCATGTTTTAAGTAAAGCTTTTCACACCGAAGTTGTGTGGTCATGTGCTTTTACTTGTGAATACATTTGTAGCAACTGAAGTGATAGCCTGGGTTAAATTTCTTCTCAAATCCTCAACACACAACAGTGTGTATAACCCATTGTCCGTGAATGGGTGTGGACACAAAGTTCACTTCCACATACGCATTAGGAACAGTGAGGGTGAGGGAGTGAGGAACTGGGCTGCCATCACCCCTCAGCTCTCTGTCTGTGGTTGCTAGCTCATGGACCTCACACTTGGCAAGGTTGACGTGTTACCTTGACTGATTTCCACTGAGTTGCTCACGTCTTCTCCAGATGCTTTAGAGATGAAAAGTAGAAGGGGTAATTGTGCAGATGAGTTCCTGCCTCTTTTGGGAGTGTGAATGGAGGGAAAGGGTGCAAATTCTTAGCCTGTCTGCCCTTTTGATGGGAAGGTGGTGGTTGGTTGCTAAAGACTCTTCAGAGGCTCTCACCAGTTGTTACTCTCCTGACCATCTGTAGAGGCATGAGCAGTACATACACTCTTCTATCACCTTCTCCCCATTGGTCATGCACCTGCTCCGTTGGCCATTTTCTTGGTCCCCTAATACTGCAAGCTTGGAGGGTCCCATCTCCACACAGCTACCTCCTTGTCAATTAGTTCTTCATTCAGTGTCCCTTTCTCAGTGAGGTTTGTGGGACACCCCATCTAAGTAGGCCTCGTGTCACTCTATGTCACACAGCCTTATTTTCACCTCTTTATCTAAGTGCATTGGATGTTTTTGTGTGTTTTTTTTTTTTTCTCTACCTCCTTCCAGAATCTAAGCTCCATGAGAATTTAGCCTGTGTTCTGATTGGTTCAATGGTGTATCCCCATCATCAAGGGAAAGGGTTTAGCAATTTTTTTTTTTCTGTAAAGGACTAGATAACATGTATCTTAGTCCTCATGAGCTAAATAGTCTCTGTCAAAACTACTCAATTCTGTGCTCATAGTTCAAGAGTAGCCATAGAGTGATATGTAAACAAATGAATGAAGCTGTGTCCCAATAAAACTTTATGGACACTGAAATATGAACTTCACATAATTTTTATATGTCATGATTATTAGTCTTTTTTCTTAACCTTTATTTTTGGATAGCTTTATGAACTTATTTTTTAACATATGCTCTAATAAAATAGTCCAAATAAGCACTTGGCTTCCCAATATATACATATATGTTTAATTCCAGTATAGTTAACTTATGGTGTTATATTAGTTTCTGGTATACAGTATAGTGATTCAACAATTCTATACATTCCTCAGTGCTCCTCATGTTAAATGTACCCTTAATCCCCTTCACCTATTTCACCCACCTCCCCACCTACTTCCCCTCTGGTAACCATTAGTTTGTTCTCTGTAGTTAAGAGTCTATTTTTTGGTTTGTCTTTTATTCTTCATTGATTTGTTTGGCTTTTTTAAAAAAATTAAAAAGTTTTTTTAAGTTGTTTTTAATGTTTTTATTTATTTTTGAGACAGAGACAGAGCATGAGCAGGGGAGGGGCAGAGAGAGAGGGAGAGACAGAATCTGAAAGCAGGCTCCAGGCTCTGAGCTGTCAGCACAGAGCCCGACGTGGGGCTTGAACTCACAGACTGTGAGATCATGACCTGAGCTGAAGTTGGATGCTAACCGACTGAGCCACCTAGGCGCCCCTAAAAAATTTTTTTAACATTTATTTTTGAGAGACAGAGCATGAGTAGGGGAGGGGCAGAGAGAGAGAAGTAGACACAGAATCTGAAGCAGGCTGCAGGCTCTGAGCAAGCTGTCAGCATAGAGCCTGATGTGGGGCTCGAACCCACAAACCGTGAGATCATGACCTGAGCGGAAGTTGGATGCTCAACCGACTGAGCCACCCAGGTGCTCCGGCTTTTTTAAAATTAAAAAAAAAAAATGTTTATTTATTTATTTTGAGAAGAGAACGAGCAGGGGAGGAGCAGAGAGAGAAGGAGAAGGAGCAAGAGAGAGAGAGAGAGAGAGAGAGAGAGAGAGAGAGAGAGAGAGAGAGAGAGTGTTCCAAGTAGGCTCTGCACTGTCAGCACAGTGTGATGTGGGGCAAAAACCTACCAACTGTGAGACCATGACCTTAGCCAAAATTGAGTCAGACTTTTAACCACTGAGCCCCCCAGGTGCCCCCATTTGTTTATGGTTTCTTAAATTTCACATATGTGTGAAATCACATGGTACGTGTCTTTTTCTGACTTATTTCACTTAGCATTAGATCCATCCATATTGTTGCAAATGGCAAGATTTCCTTCTCTTTTTTTATGTCTGAGTAATAGTCCATTATATATTTCACATCTTTATCATTCATCTATCGGTGGGCACTTGGGCTGCTTCTATAATTTGGCTGTTACACATCATGCTGCAGTCCTAATCTTGTTAATTCATAAAAACCATTCTTGATTGTGAGTTATATACACAAGGATGGCAGGTCAGGTTTTGCCCTCAGGCTAGTTTCCTGACCCCTGATGAAGAACATTGATGAGCCAACACTTACTACAAGTTTGTTATAATAAGTGAATTAATAAAGTAAAATGAAAGGGAGGAAGTTTTGAATGAAGAAATCAATGTATTTACTCTAAACAATAGAATGAAGTATTCTTGTAAATCAATTCTGAATAAACTGATTGTTCTGGAAGGATAAGAATACTATCTGCTCTTTCAATGTCCTCTGGATTTGGCCTGCCTAGCAATAATACTTGTTGCACATTGAGTCTATCAATTTAGACATACCTGACTCTTACTTTCTTTTTGGTGAATAATGATAGTTATCGAAGGAGTGGTATGGTTAGCTACTCTAACAAACTTGCTACCAGTAATAGTAACAGCAGTTTTCAGGCAAAATTGAAGCACATATACAGGTTTTTATTAGGCATTCATTAGCAAGTAGTCCAAAGGAGTTCATTCCAAGTGTCTATAAATCCAGTGCTCTGTTTTTGTTAAGTGCTTTGACTTTACTGTATACACAAAATTTATTAAAGACAGATACTACGTTCTCGGGGCAAAAAAGACGGTGTAGTCACACTCCTCTGAAACCAGTAGTTCATATGGGACCAGTTACAGAATCAAACCCCTCATGTCATCCCTAGTAGTACAAGTGAAAAGTCCCTGTGTTTTTATACTATATTTGGACAAAGATTGGGGAGTGTTTCTAAGGCATTTGAGCTAATCCACGTGTTTTGAATGCCTTTAATTCCACCAGTGGTAATTCATTTTGAACATTTGTCATGCCAATTAACAAGTCACTAATTGACTAATAAAAACGTGTTCTTGATAAAATAGTAGTTAGTTAGCAAAGTGTCATATAGTGATCTGAATGGCAGAGGGATTTGTAGAAGCTGCTTGGGGAATGTTGTCTTTTTTATAACATTTATGTCTTGCTAATGCATGCTTAATAAAAACCTGTATGTGTGCCTGAATTTTGCCTGAAAACTGCTGTTTCTATTACTGGTAGCAAGTTTGTGAGAGTAGCTAACTATACCACCCCTCCAATAGCTGTCATTATTCACCAAAAAGAATAAATTGACTGGTCTGGACTGTGATGCTTGATAGCAAGTTACCTGACCATCCTCAGCATTTAAAGTTGAACTGGCATCTACTTACTATCACATGGATTATATGAGGTGATAATAGACTTTGTAACAATGGCCTATGACCTCAGTCCTTACACCATTCAATGGAATGTGTAGCCAAGGGCACCAACCTTCTTTCACATACATCTGCATCCCAGTAAGAATTACAAGGGAAGAGAAATACCTGTTCTAAGCTTTGTAGGCATATGCAGATGACCAAACAACACCAGCAGGTCTCCATTGTTGCCAGCCCTGGGAGCTTCACCTTTTCTATTGGTTTCTTTCATCCTTGCCCAGTCCTTTGGCTTGGTCACCCCATTTGAGGGTGCCTTCTCTTCCCTGGAAGGACCATGACTGATGAGTGGAAAGCATTTCCCACTTCTTAAATATTTTTCTACAACATGATTTTCATTGGCTATGAAAATTCTGTCATGTAGACTTAGCAGTGTTTCTTTAACTAGTTCCCTATTGTTGGAGTGTATATACAGTTTTATAGTGATTTTTATCATGATACATCAAAGCATTTATGGTGTCATGAAAAACTCCCAATAAACATCTTTTCAAATGTTTGCTATATTATGGTTAGAGCTTATAGCTTGAGTTGTTTATCACATAGTGACAAGAGATTTACTCTAATTCATCTCATTTATTTTATGTAGTGTTTACAATGACAAATACTAGTGACAAAAGAAGTGTATTTTCAAGATGTTTGGCTGACTGTACTCTGTAGCTCCCACAGAATAAAGCAAGGCTGTGGCCCAAACCTACAACTTCAAGGTCCTTAGCTATGGGCTCTTAAAACAGTTGAACTGATGGATGGAATCGACACTTGTTCTTGACTGTGATGTTCTTTTCTGTTTTCTTGGCCAGGCTTTGTTTGGATACTAGATAATGGAGCAAGTGATCTTTTTATATTCCTTGTGTTGATAATTCTAGAAAAAATACAAAGCATTTAGTGGAAAGGATTTGAAAGAATAGACTTTGATCATGTAGCTTGTGTATGAGTAACACCATATTTGAAAACAGTGAGAGAGGGTTTTAATCATGGAATATGGGACAAAGTAACCATGTGCTCTTAAATTCTAGCTCTCTACCTCACTAGGTGGCTTTCTGTAAGTTCTCTCTACTTAGGTTAACCTTTCTCTAGTTTCACAAAAATCACTTGAGTGCATTCATTCATTGACTCATTTATTCATTGCATTCAGTAAATACTGAGCACCTACTATGTTGTAGGCACCATGATTTAGTTGTGAACAAGCTGGGTAAATTATCTGCTCACATACTCTGACATCAAGGGAGTTGGGCAATTAGGATGTAAGCAAGTAAGATAATCATAAATAGTGACAAGAAGGAGATACATAGGATGATGGAGGGTAAATGAGGCAGAGCACTTTAGATTGGATGGTCAAGGACCAATCCAAACTCATTTTTCATAGAAGCTAGCACCCAAGAGTGGAATGAGGGAATCAAATGAAGACCTGGCTTCAGGACCTTCTGCAAATCCCTTAATTCCTCAGAACACCTGGACAGCCTGAGGATAATGATGCATACTGCTTAAAGTAGTTGAAGAGTTAGAGTAATTTCCTCACATGGTGAGCACCATTTTCTGTCAGGCAACAAATATTCCTTGTTAAACTCTTTAAGTTATATGTAATTTGAATTTTATAACACCCATTTTCCAATGGTCTAACTTTAGAAAACTGTTCTATACATCTTTGAATCACTTAAATTCATCACAAATTTGCTGAGCACTTCTGTGCACCACTCCATGGTGATATATAATGGCAAATGAAATAGACACCATCCCTGTCTTGTCCAAGATCACTTGATGACCTCATTTGTCTGTGACTGACAAAGCAGTTTCTTACCACTGATTGTCCCGACTACTAGTGACAGCGTTTCACCCATTGGTAGGCACATTTTACATTAGAATTTGTTGTGGTTGTGAAATCAAATAAACATGTACACAAACTGCATAAAACATAGGCCATAAATCTTAAAATCTGGTGAGTCTTCTCACCAAATGCTTATTTATGTGCCAATCATAAACTTCTGTTCCTCCACTAAAAATAACAAAGGAGGGGCGCCTGGGTGGCGCAGTCGGTTAAGCGTCCGACTTCAGCCAGGTCACGATCTCGCGGTCCGTGAGTTCGAGCCCCGCGTCAGGCTCTGGGCTGATGGCTCAGAGCCTGGAGCCTGTTTCCGATTCTGTGTCTCCCTCTCTCTCTGCCCCTCCCCTGTTCATGCTCTGTCTCTCTCTGTCCCAAAAATAAATAAAAAACGTTAAAAAAAAATTAAAAAAAAAAAATAACAAAGGAAATAGAAAAATAGAAGTTAACACTTGTGCCCACCATTTGGTGCCTGGACAGCCTTGCTTCTGGATGTTCTCAAGCTTGGAGGAGTGGAACAGGTTCAGTCATGCAAAGTCCTACAACTGGCAGGGACTCTTAATTTTGAGCAGTTTATTTATTCAGTTCGGAATTGTGGTTTTTTTGTTTTGGCTTGTTTGTATAGAGTGGTGATGTCCACATTGGTGCAGACCCAGATTCCCAGAACTTGCCAGGCAGAACTGGCCATATAGCTCTGGAAGGACATCATATGAAAAGGACAAAGAATATTTTAAGCTAACGTCAGAATGATATTTAATGATGAAATACTAAAGGCAAATCCAAATCATGGTATGAATAAGATAGGGATATCTGCTATCCACCACCATTGAATCCTGATTTGAGAGTTTAAGGTAAAACAATAGAAGGAAAAGAAGTAACAAATTTGTGAAGCAGGAGACAGGATTATCACTATTTTATATCCTTGTTTGCCTAGAAAATCCACAAAAACCAATAGAAAAACAATTGGAATTAATATGAGTTCATTAAGAAGGAAATGTAAAATGTATTTGTAAAATTATCTACCTTAGGTTCTAATGTGGGGGACTTAATTTTGTTTACTGCCAGCATTTTTTCTTGAGAGGATCACTTTTATCCACTCCATGTAATCCTTCCAACTCCCAGATACAGGGGAGGGTATGAGATGTTGCTGGTCTTGTCATGGCACCACATTCTTTGGGTTCCATGATAGATCTGGTGGAGGAGCATATGATCCCAGCAGGATTAATAAGAAATGCTGAAAGAGCCCACCTTCTTCTAGGACTACAGAGTCAGGAGGTGACAGGATTGTCAATGCCATCCTACCCTGATATCATTTGATCCCTGACCCAGCCATGAATAGGCCACATAAAACTTCAGACCATGCCCTCCCCTAATTGTTGCTAGACTGTGGGTGAGAGGAAAAATGGAGGCTCATAAACCAAAGGTTTATATGTTGAATTTTAAATTAAGCTGTTAAATAAAATGTTTTACCTCCCTACCTTGATAAACCTTCCAGTAGAACAGAATTAAAAACATGATCAAAATTGTAAATTATGCTGTCTACATGACTATAAGTTAGCAAAATATAAAAATGATGGGGTGCCTGAGTGGCACAGTCCATTAATCCTCTGACTCTTGATCTCGGCTCGTGATCTCATGGTGTGGGAGTTCAAGCCCTGCATCAGGCTCTGTGTTGATGGTGCAGAACCTACTTGGAATTCTGTCTCTCCTTCTCTCTGCCCTTCCCCTGCTTGTGCACACCCGCATGCTCTCTCTCTCTCTCTCTCTCTCAAAATAAGTAAACATAAAATGTGTATATATATAAATGATTATGTTAAATTATCATGCAAACCTGGGTGTTGTGATCATGGGTCAGAATTTTAGGATGAGTACTAATGTAAAATAATATATAACTCATAATTTATTCTACAAAGTAGATTTCCCTTGTTTATGTTTCATAATGTTATGATCAAGAATTTCACTTAATTTTTGTTTGAGTCACAGTACTGATGTAAAATATTTAAAAATGTAGGGCTACCTGGGTGGCTTAGTTGGTTAAGCATCTGACTTCAGGTCAGGATTTCCAGGTTCATAGGTCCAAGCCCTGCTTTGGGCTCTGTGCTGATGGCTCAGAGCCTGGAGCCTGCTTCGGATTCTTGGTCTGTCTCTCTCTGCCCCTCCCCTGCTTGTGCTCTGTCTCTCTCTCAAAAGTAAATAAACATTAAAAAGAATGTTTTTTAATATTTAAAAATGTAATTATATTTCAGATGTATCCAATTTGAATATTTCATCAAATATGTAAATTAAATCAATTGCAAACATTTGAAAGATTACATGTTCAAATATATTTTCTAAAAATGTTATTTATGCTTTAAAATATTTAGAATTATGTTAATATTCAAAGATGCACTACAAATTACAATTAACAAATATCTAAAAATTAAGTCATTTAAATGAAGATTTAACATTTAATCATGTGAAAATTTAACCTTATTATAATTTAATCTTAGGTTTTCATGAAAATAAAACTATTCTTAATTAGGAGCAGGGTCTGTCTCAAAAGTCACAGTTGAGGAATATTTAGTAAAAGTTGATTTTTTTTTTTTAATTTTGAGGACATAGGGCAAGAACTGTGGAGAAATCTTTTACAGGGACCTGAATAGTGTTAGTCATAAGAGTGGATTTTCAGCATTGTGGGTTACATTTGTCACCTCTAAGTGTCACTTCCTGAGTAACACAGGCACTCATGCATTGTTTAATAAGTGTATTTGTGTCTTTTGGTGGGGGGCAGGGGGGCTGTTGAGTGTGAGGCCAGGGCAGGCACTCTTTTGCTTGGGTCTGAGGGCAGTAATCCCCGGATTTGGCAAGTATGTAAACCAGTGAACTTTGATACAGCTCGGCAGAAAATATAATGTAAGATCCCATTCATGATAGAACCCTAAATAAAAATTTAGGTAGACTCAGGAAGTCATATATATACATATACATGTATAGTATGTATATGAAGAAAACTACAAGTCCTCACTAAAATACATGTTACAAAAGCAAAATACTTGAATAAATGGGGTGCTGTTTGGATAGCAAATGTCTTTGGATAAAAGTCTCAGAATTATAAATTATCAGTTCGTTTAAAATTAATGCAGTTAGGGGTGCCTGGGTGGCTCAGTCAGTTAAGCATCCAACTTCAGCTTGGATCATGATCTTACAGTCCGTGAGTTCGAGCCCCACAACAGGGTCTGTGCTGACAGCTCAGAGCCTGAAGCCTGCTTCACATTCTCTGTCTCCTTCTCTCTCTGCCCCTCCTCTGTGCATGCTCTCTCTCTCTCTCCCAAAAATAGAGTAAAAACAAAGTTTTTAAATTAACTCATTTAAAGCAATTTATTATTTATTTTTTTATTTTAGAGAGAGCATCAGTGGGAGAGGGGGGCTGAGGGAGAGAGAGAATCTTAAGCAGGCTCCACATTGCCTGACATGGGGCTCAAACCCATGACCCTGGGATCATGACCTGAGCTGAAATTAAGAGTTGGTTGCTTAACCGACTGAGCCACCCAGATGCCCTACCCCTAAGGCAATTCTAATTGTAGTGTGGGTGCCCCTTATTAATCTAAGGAAATAATTTTAATCCTGTTTTTCTTAGTTGTGATTGATTAAAAAAACAGAAACAAACAAAAACAACCCAAGAAACAATGGGTTGATGACAGGATTCAGGTGATGGCGCACCAAAAACTGTTTCCTGGTGGCTCCTGGTCTTCAGCTAGCTGTGACTGAGGGATGCAGTGGTCCGGGTTGCTTTTGGCAGCCATCCTACATCCACAAGGAAACAGAGCTGAAGATGAACGTGACATCATGGGGAGATAGCTGGAGACTGAGAGACGGAGACACTGGGTTATTAATGACATTAATGGGCCATTGTTTCAAGCACCACCGGAATTTGATATGCTTTTTGATTCAGTTATGAAAGCCAATCAATTCCTTGTTTTAACCTCTTTGAATTGGGCTTTCAGTGTTTTCATTACCAGAGCATCTTAACCAATACAGTAATCATCATCTCCCATGGATGCTTTTTAAATGAAATGACAAAATGGCTTTAAAACTCATCTGGAGGAATGAAAAATTTTAAATCCTGTAGCAGTCTTAGCAGTGTAATACTAATCCAAATATATTAGGTCAGTGAAGTAGAAGTACACTTACTAATATGTGCACTTCCTATATATGATGAAGATTGATTATTTAATAAACAATGCTGAGGCCATTGATAACTATTTAGAAAAACATTAACTTCCTTCTTTCTAACAGGTAAATCCTATCTAGATTGAGTTGAATGTAAAAGATGAAAACATTAAAGAACTACCAAATGTCTACATTGGAGTTAGTGAGGGCCTTATAAACTGAAAGGCAAATAAAATATAAAGGATATGCAGGGTAGACTTCAAATATTTAGAACTTTGTATGCCAAGGGACACCATAAACAAAATTTATGGTCAAAAAGTAAATTGTTAAAATAGAATTGAATATATATGAATATATGTTGTAAGTAAAAGATAATACTAAATATTTGAATAAAACACCTGAAAAAATCAAAATAGAAAAAAAATGGCCAGGTAGTTCACAAAAATTATTGATCAGCAAATATGTGCAAAAGGTGAAATGTCCCTAGTAGTTACAGAAATTCAATTTTAGAGAACTTCTTCCAACCATCAGATTGGTAAAGATCAAAAAGAATACTAGCACAATATCTGAATGAGTGTGTGTACATCTATACATCAATAGAGAGTGGCCAGCTTATTGGGAAAGAACTTTTTGACAGTATAAAGAGGAAGGACATACTTCCATAAGGTTTTTCCTTATTCTGAAAGTATGTCCTTCCTCGTATGGTGTCAAAATATACTTTCTTTAATTAAATGCTTTAGATAGTAGGTGATAATTTAAATATTTTCCCAGTATCCTTATTTTTATTCTATTTAATAAAATATTCCTATTATCCCTATTTTTAATTTTTTAAACATTTGAAAGGTGAAAACTAGTCAACAGAATGGTGCTTTTCAAAATTAAAACAAAAAACAAAACTGGTCTGTAAAATCCAGAGTTCTGAGCACTGCTCAAAATACAAATGTAGATAACATTTAAGGTTATAGATGTAAGGTTCTGACTCCAACAAAAACCTGGGAAGTTGCGTTAGGAGTAAAGAGATGTTGGTGCCACTTATTTGTGTTTTGCCTCTTAAAAAAAATGGAAGATTAGAGTATTTTTAAAATAGAAGAAGAAAGCTGGGTTTCAATTAGTACCTACTTTGAAGAATGTTTGAAAAATAAAACAGTTGTAACTTAATTTTTTTAATGTTTATTTTTGAGAGAAAGAGACAGAATGTGAGTGGGGAAGGGTCAGAAAGAGAGGACACACAGAATCTGAAGCAGGCTCCATCCAGGCTCTGACCTGTCAGCACAGATCCTGATGCGAGGCTCAAACTCAGGACCTGTGACATCATGACCTGAGTCAAAGTCAGACATTTAACCCACCAAGCCACCCAGATGTAACTTAAACATCACAACAGAACAGATCAAAGCCTTTCCCATAATCAACATTTGGTTGCCAGAGAAGGATTTGGTTTAAATTGTTTTAAGACTTAATGAGGTCCTTGCTGTCCTTTAAAAAGGAGGAGGAGCGGTCTATATTCCTTGTTTATGAAGGTGCATTTTTAAGCTTTATTATAGCAACATAGAAGGTAATAGCAATATAGAAATAAAAGGTACCATTTGCTGAATGCTTACGTATCTGTTAAATGAATATACTTATTTAATTTTTACATTAGCTCTTTAAATGGTAATTATCAAACTTTAACTGTTAAGGAAAGGGCAATTTAGGGAAGGTGAAGGAACTTGTTCAACTTGATGCCATTTATAGATGGTAGGACTGAGAAGGGTCTCCAGGGGGCCTCCACTCTGAGTTTGCTGTGCACTTAGTTCCTGAAACCTGCACACTCACAATGAGCGCTCAAAGAGAAAATGTATGCAATAAATCAAAATCTGTTTTCTGTTTGTTTCCTGGAAGGTGTGTTCTTGTATTACTCAAAAGGCCAATTTTTCACTTAATGATAATTATGTGAACTTCTACCAGTAAAAATTAACCTCATATATTTTAGCCTATAATATAGGCTGGAATGTAGCCTGGAATGATCAACAACTATTATTACACAAACAGCACATCCTGGTGGAACAATGGCAGCAATTTGTGTGTTTTGTAATTGCGTTGTTGTCTTTCTATCTGCAAGTGATAAATAGTAATGGATTAGAAAATAGCTGACCTTATGGATTTGGAGAAAATAGAAATATTTCCATTTAACACTTGCTTAAAAATTAGAGTAAAACATTCCTTTCTTTTGCTGTTATTTGTACTGTGTCCAAAAAGATTAAAAACCAGAGTTTTAAATATACATGATATATGAAACCACAAGACTGATCACCTTTCACCCCATAGGCATTTTCTTTTGGGCATGGTGTATAATGGGTTTTGGTCAATTCTATAGGAAGTAAGACATCAATAATTAGAGATGAAAAAAATTAACTGTACATTTTTATTGAGTTAAATCTTTTGTTCAACCCAGACTCTTCATCCATGAGGCATTCGATTCAAATCTTAAATGCACTGATTTCTTTCTCTTATCAGGAAGTCCATATTACTATAATAATATATAAAGATAGAGTTCATATCCTATGTATAGAGTAGTACTATCAATGCCAATGCCTCTAATTTTCCATAGCGTTTAATTTCGTTGTTTTCTTTCCTATAGTCTATTTATAACATTTTTTCTTTTCCTGTTGCTCTGTAATTTACAATCGATTTTGTTGTGTGATGTTTGTTTGATATTTCTAACTAGATATGAAAATATTTAGGTTAGAAATGATTTATCTTTTGTAAGTCTTTATATCGTATTAAAATGCCATCCACATAGTGGGTGCTCACTCAACTGTGGTATTACTTAAACTGTAAATATTCTGAGTTAGTAACACTAATGAAAACTCTAGGAGCTATTTTAGGAAGTTGTACTTTTTTTTGGGGGGGGGGTTATTTATTTGGAGAGCGAGAGAGTGTGCAAGATCATGCATGCATGGGAGGAGGGGCAGAGAAAGAGAGGGAAAGAGAGAGGGAACATGAGTCAGGGAGGGGCAGAGAGAGGGAGAGAGACAATCCCAAGCAGGCTGCATGCTACCAGGATGCCAGATGCAGGGCTCGATCCCATGAATTGCGAGATCATGACCTGAGTAGAAATCAAGAGTCAGATTCTTAACCAGCTGAGCCACCCAGGTATCCCAGGAAGTTGTGTTTTCTGATAATTAATATGCAAGTAGAAGCAGAAAAAGAATCATATGCATTTTGCTTGTTTGGGGGACCCCCCCAAACTAGGTCTGAATAGAGACCTTAAAATTCTGGCTAAATTGTATCACTGTTTTCTTCTTAGTTAAATTTTCAGTAGCAGATTTTGGTCTTCACTGAACATTGTATGCAGCCGTCTACAGGTTGATGATTCTCTTCTGGTAGCCTTATTAGCTTCTTTGAGAATATTGTTGTTGATTCCTGAAGTGCTTCCAACATGGATGGCTATGCACACCACAGATTCAGTCACCCTCTTGTACCACAGCAGACCTTCTCAGGTGCTTAGACTTCTTTGTTTGGAATGATAATTAACTGAGAGATGATATTTCAAATATAGCTTCTTTGACATTCAGTCATCTTTCGTGACTATGGTTTGTAGGTTTAATCTCTTGAGTAAGTGTTAGGAATAGGCTTAGCTACATGTCACAGAAAACCCATGTAAAATAGAGGTTTTTGGTTTTTTTGTTTGTTTGTTTGTTTTGTTTTTTGTTTTTTTTTCTCCTTGGGTAAGAGAAGTCCAGAGACAAGCAATTCAAGACTGACTTGGCAGTTCCTTAATCATAAGGATCATAGACTCCATCCTCCAGGGTTCCTCACATTTGCAGGATGGCCCCCACAGCTCAGCTCTAACATCCACAGCCCAGGCAGCAAGAAGGAAGAAGGGGCAAAGGCAAAAAGGCATGCTTCCTGGCTTAAAAGCATTTTGGGGGGAGCCTCTTTCAGTGACATAGTCACAAAAAAGGATGGTGAATAAATTCTTTGAGCTGGGCATATTGGCATGTCAATTAAAATTTGGGTTCTCTTACTAAGGAAGAAAGGCTAAATGTGTATTATATGGGTATCTAGAAATTTCTGCCACTCCTTGATATTTAACCCACTTTATTGTTAAGATGTGTCCTTTCTTCCCAAGTGAGCCATGGAGGTATGTTTCATTAGGTTTTCTTTATGTGGTCAACACAGACATTATGTTAACACTTAATTTTATTCTTGTGATAGGATTATTTAAAAAAATTTTTTTAGAGGTTTGATGAATTACATTAAATATTTAAGAGGTTCCTATTGTAATCAGGATATTGTGCTAGACAGTGTTTCTCAACCTTGGCACTGTTGACATTTTGACCAGATAATTCTTTATTGTGAGGGGCTGTCATGTGCTATAAGATGTTAAGCAGCATCCCTGGCCTCTATCCACTAGATGCCAGTAACAGCTCCCATTTGTGACAATCACAACTGTCGCCACACATTGCCACATGTCCCCTGGAGGGCAAAATTGCCCCCGTCAAGAAACACTGTGCTGTAAGATAGCCTCACATTTATTTAAAATTACCTGTTTGGTTTCCTGTAAAAACATGCCATTGTACATTTTACTTTGTCACTAGCTGTTTTGCTATGAACAAAGTAGAATTGGTTGAATTTTTACTGTGTGCCAGGCACTGTGATGAGAGTACTACATTTATCACTGGATGTAAAGTCTTCTTAACAGCACTGCATTAAAGTATTAATGATGTTAGGTAGTATTACCCCCACATTGCAGATGAGGATAATGAGGCTTGGAGGTTATTTTAGCTTTGCTTGCCCTGCAGAGCCTAAGACCTGGCTTGGGTGTGACTGATTTATTTGGGAGGCAATCCCAGGAAGCAGTGACAGAAAAGGGAGAGTGAAACAGAAGAAAAAAAACAGCTGATAAGCAATTGATGTTGAGCTGTGATCCGGTTACCCCTGGGCCACCAGGGGCACTTTACCTTTCAGGACCCTGGGGGAGCTAGGAAGAATGCATCTCAGAATTATTTTCTTATCCTGTTCACTAGGTTGGGAAGAGACTGAGAGACTTCTCTACTGACTCTCCCATTGGTTACCCCCAGGGGCATTAACCTGCCTTCCTTTCACTGATAAAAGTGGTGACTGATATTTACCAAGACCCAGCCACTGTTGGAGGAGGAGTCTGTTAGTTTTCTATCAATATGTAACAGCTTTCTACAAATTTAGTGGTTTAAAACAACACCCAACTCACAGTCGTGGAGGTCACATGTCTGACATGGCATTGCTGGGTTCTCTGGTCAAGGTATCACCAAGCTGGAAACCAGGTTCCTGTCACTCTTCACGCGCTGTGGAAAAATCTACCTCCAAGTGCTTTCAGGTTTTCGGCAGAATCTAGTTTCTTGTGGTTGTAGGACTGAGATCCTCACTTTTTTGCTGACATTTTTCTGGGGGTCGCTTTCAGCTCTTAGGAGTGATATGATCCACTCCACCTTTTAAAAAAAATTTTAATTCCAATGTAGTTAGCATACAATGTTATATTAGTTTCAGGTGTACAATACAGTGATCGAACAGTTCCACACATCACCCAGTACTCCTCATAAGTACACTCCTTAATCCCCATCACCTATTTCACCCATCCCCCCATTCCTCTCCTCTGGTAGCCCTCAGTTTGTTGTCTGTAGTTAAGAGGTTGTTTTTCGGTTTGTGTGTGTGTCTCTTTTTTTCTTTGCTTATTTTTGTTTTTTAAATTTCACATGTGAGTGGAATCATATGATCCACTCCATCTTTAAGCCAGCAACCATGCATTAAATCTTTTTCATGCTTCAAATCTTTGATTTCCTCTTCTGTTGCTTAGAGAAAACAACTTGTTGGTTACTTGTATATTCACAAAATTGTGCAAGCATCATGACTATCTAATTCCAGAATATTTTCATCAGCCGCAAAAGAAACCTATTAGTGGTCACTCTGCCTTCCCCTGTACACTCAAATGCTGGCAACCACTAACCTATGCTCTGTCCCTATGATTTGCCTATTCTGAACATTTACTGCAAATAGTATCCTACAATATGAGCCAATATGGTGTCTGACTTCTTTCTGGATTCATCCATGTTGCAGCATGAATCAATACTTCATTCCTTTTTATGGCTGAGTAATATTCATTGTGTGGGTTTACCATTTTTTATTCATTCACATTTGGGTTGTTTCTACTTTAGGCTGTTATGAATAATGGTGCAATAAACATTCGTGTGCATGGTTTTGTGTGGACTTAAGTTTTTAGTTTTCTTGAGTGTATTCCTAGTATTGGAATTGCTAACTTGGTAACCCTGTTTAACATTTTGAGGAGCTGCTGAACTGTTTCCCAAAGTGGCTGCACCATTTAACAAAGCAATGTATGAGAGTCCTGATTTCTTCACATCTTCAAAAAACACTTGTTCTTGTTTTTTTTTTTTTTTTTTTTTTTTATAGGTGTCCTAGTGGGTATGAAGTGGTATGTCATTGTGGTTTTGATTTTCATTTCCCTGCTGGCTAATTATGTTAACATTTTTCATGTGTTTATTAGCCACTTGTACATAGACTTTGAGGAAATGCCTAGTCACATTTTTTGCCCATTTAAAAAAATGAGGTTATTTGTCTTTTGTTAAGTTGTAAGAATTTTTATATATGGTATTCTAGATATTAGACCCCTATCAGATACAGAGTTTGCAAAAATATTTTCCCTTTCCATGGGCTCCTTTGATTTTCTTGATAGTGTGCTCTGAAACAGTAATTTTTAATTTGATAATGTCTTTCTTTCTTTGCTTGTGCTTCTGGTGTTACATATGTGAAACCTTGGTTATTCCAAAATCGGGAAGCTTTACACCAAGTTTTTTCTTCTAAGAGTTTTGAATATATATTTTAAATATTTTATTTTTTATTTTTTAAGTAAACTCTGCCCTCAATATGGGGCAACCATGAGATCAAGTGTCACGTTCTTCTACCGACTGAGACAACCAAGAGCTTCCAGTTTTATATTTTAATCTCTTATATTTAAGTCTTTTATTCATTTTGAGTTAATTTTTACATAGGGTATAAAGTTAGGGATTCAGCTTAATTCTTTGAGTATTCTAGGTATTCAGTTTAATTCAGCTTAATTCTTTGAGTATTCTAGGTATTCTAGGTATTCAGTTTTCTCAGCATCATTTGTTAGACTATTGAAGTTGGAAAGTGTGAGTCATCCAACTTAAGTCTTTTCAAGGTTTTTATTTTTATTTTTATTATTATTATTGTTATTCTTATTATTCTTCTTATTATTTTGGCTCTTTATAGTCGCTGGAAATTCATTGTGAGTTTTAGGATCAGTTTGTCCATTTATGCAAAAAGAAGCTGGAATTTTAATAGGGATTTTATTGAAACTACAGATTCAATTTTGGGAGTATTGACATCTTAATATTAAGTCTTTTTTAATCCATGAACATGGGATGTCTTTCCATTTATTTAGGTCTTCCTTAATTTCTTTCAACAACACTTTGTAGTTTCTAGTGCATAGTCTTGCATTTCATTTATTACATTTATTCCTAAGTATTTCATTCCTTTTGATTCTGTTGTGATTATAACTATTTTAATTTTATTATCACATTTTTCACTGCTAGTATATAGAAAAACAATTGATTTTTTGTTTGATCTTTCATCCTCTGACCTTACTGGGTCCGTTTACTAGTTATAATAGTTTTTTACTGGATGTGATATGATTTTCACTTTTTTAAAGTTTGTTTATTTATTTTGAGAGTGAGGAAGAGAGCATGAGTGATGGAGGGGCAGAGAGAGGGAGAGAATCCCAAGCAGGCTCTGCACTGTCAGTGTATTGGGATTCCATTAACCATGAGGTCATGACCTGAGCTGCAATCAAGAGTCAGACATGTAACTGACTGAGCCACCCAGGTGCCCCAGTTCTTTATGATTTTCTATATATAAGATCATGTCATCTGCAAATAGAGATAGTTTCACTTCTTGCTGTTCAGTCTAGATGCATTTTATTTTTGTTTCTTGCCTAATTAACCTTGCCAGAACCTCTAGTACAGTGTTGAACACAAGTGTTGGGATGGGACATCCTTGTCTTCTTAAAGGGACAAGTTTCAAGCTTTCACCATTAAGTACGATGTTAGCTGTGGGTGTCTCATGGATGTCCTTTGTTAGGTTGAAGAAGCTGCCTTCTCTTCCTAGTTTGTTGAGTGGTATTTAATCATGAAAGAGTGCTAGAATTTGTCACAATATTTTTTTTCCCTGCATCTGTTTAATTGGCCACATGGTTTGTTTTTTCTTTCTAATATGGGATATTATGCTGACTAATTTTTTTATATGTTAAACCTGGAGTACTCTTTTAGTACCCTGTTTCCTTCAAAAAAGGGCAAATGAGTGATCTATTTCCTGAATCATTGTAAATCTGAAATTTCTCTCATTAATGTTATATACTGTCTACTGTCTGGAGACAGTATTCTTGTAATGCAGTCCTTCTTTAAAGTCTATATACGTCTTTAGGGTCCAGTATGGTGTATGAGAGATCCATTGGCAGTCTGATTATTTGATCTTTGTAAGTATTCTTTCTCGAAGTCTGTAAAACTTAATTTATTCTTAGAGTTCAAAAACTTCACCATAATATGTCATTTGTGTGACTCCCCACCTCCCTGCCTCCCTTATAACTGCTTGGCATTTGGTGAACTTCTTTGATCTGAAAACTTAATTCTTCCTTCAGCTGAAAAAAGTTTTCTTATTTGCTCATTGCTTCTGTTCTTTTTTCTCTTCTGGAAATTCTGGATTGGTCCCCCATGGCTCTTATATTTTCAATAATTTACATTTCTTTGTAATTTTTGCTTCATCATGTGATAGTTCCTTTATGTCATCTTCCCATTGACTAGTTTGGTTTTCAGTACTAGGCATTTTACTTCCTCCATTGGAATTTTGACCTCAGAATTCATGTTTCCTTTAGCCCGTCCCCCTGAAATTTTTATAATTTTTCTGTGTGTATCCCTTTAAACATTCTTAACACATCTGTATTGTTTCTTCCATTAACGAGGAATTGGTTGAAGATGCCTATTCTGTCCATTCTGATTTTTCTAGCTCAAACTTCTAAGTCCCTGAGACGTCTATGAAGTTTTTTTGCCTTTTTATTGCCAGGGGAGTGTTCTCTCCCAATCATGTTTAGGTGTGGTGAGTGAAGTCTCTTGGCCATGGTGGATATTGCCAATAACCTGTGGGAGCTAAACTCAAAAATTGTAAGACTGCACCTGGGCCTGGAGAGGACATTTTGGTCAAAGGCAAGATATAGAAGCAAAGGAAACCAGTTTGCATTGAAAAGATAATGCCCAGAGAGAAGCAGATTTTTGAGAAAGTGAAGACTCAGCTCTTGACAGGCCTGCTTTTTTTTTTTTTTTATCCTTGGTTTCTTACAAAACCTTTGCCTATCTTCTTAGGATACTTGTTGCATATCTCCTCTTTGCACCCACTCCTACCACCCACCCACCTTCCTCCCCTTTCTTGAGATGCCTCTAGTTGATCTCTCTTCCCAGATGAGGCAGCAGTCCTACCACTATTGCCTGGGATGCTTTCATCTCCTCACAAGGGCTCAGGAGATAGTGGGGACCCATCTCCTCAACATTCTTTCTATAGAGACTTAGATTTACTTCACCAGGTATCTCCTTTCTAGTAATCTCTTTCGATAACTTCATTCCTTGCCTAAATCCCTTCTCCTGAAATTCTCTTCTATTCCCCAAAGTTTAACTCTCTTCCTAGTGCCTGTAATCTGTACAGATTTATCTTCCTAGTGTTTTTAACCTATACTGATTTACCAAAGTGACTCACATAATTGGGTCAGGGATACTCATCTGCAGCTCATTTGTACTTTTCAAATGATGCAGGCTTTGCTTTAGGGTTAAATAGATACCAATAATCCTGAGTCATGTACTTAGCAAACAGGCACCCCTTTTTAGAGTATATTTTCTAGATATTTATGGCTCTATTCTTTCACTAACTCATGTATATACTGTTCTAATTTACTGTGTTGACTTCAAAGATCACAAACTGGCAGCTATTTGTTGAATTCCACCCGGGGCTGAGGCATTCTGTTGGGAAGGAATAAAGTTGTTACTGTGTCATTTTAATATAAACTTATCTTTTTGATGGGGCATGCACTCCCTGCCTCCTCACCCCTTTCTTACACCTCACACTTCGCACATTTCTGTTCACCCCCCTAATCTTGAAGGCATTTGGGTTTAAAGTTTGGGAACTTGGGCCCAAGATGTCATTGTAATTTACTTGTTTGCAAATAGTTTGCTTAAATATTTGTAATGGATGACATTATGAATTAGAGGCACATGTCATGAATTGCAGATCTGTTGTTTACTGTCATTGCTGGATGCACCCAGAGAATGACCTGGGATTGTTTTCCTACTCAGTTAAAATGTTTTTTTCTTCCCCAAGTCTATGATGTTTCTAAAATGTTTCTACCCAAAACATGTTATGTGTTTTCATTTAATTAGATTGCTGTCACTTTGCTGAAGGTATAATTAGTGATATCTCTATTGTGTTTGATACAAAACTAATACACTAAAAGGTACTTTGAAAACAAGATAATTTATCCTTTATGCTTTGACAGACCTAAGACTCATAGTTTTCAGAGATGTCATCTTTTATTTATACCAGGTGCCTATTAGCATTATATAAATTCTTCATGGTTATCGATGTCTCTTTTTTGTTTCCCTGAAACAGGTGTACCAACCCACTTCACTTTAGTTTAATCAAATCTGTGTAATTTTTTCCATAATTGTAGAAATGAAATTGACTTAATTGTTCCAAAATATAATTTAGAAATGCAAACTAAATGTTCCCCTCTAGGGGGTGCAATCTGTTTTATTTTTTATTTTTATTTTATTTTAGAATGAATTTATTTTTTTTATGACCAGCTTTGCAAGACAGTTTTATTTTTTATTTTTTTTAAATACGAAATTTGTTGTCAAATTGATTTCCATACAACACCAAGTACTCATCCCAAAAGGTACCCTCCTCAATACCCATCACCCACCCTCCCCTCCCTCCCACCGCCCCATCAACCCTCAGTTTGTTCTCAGTTTTTAAGAGTCTCTTATGGTTTGGCTCCTTCCCACTCTAACCTCTTTTTTTTTTTTCTTCCTCTCCCCCCATGGGTTTCTGTTAAGTTTCTCAGGATCCACATAAGAGTGAAAACATGTGGTATCTGTCTTTCTCTGTATGACTTATTTCACTTAGCATAACACTCTCCAGTTCCATCCACGTTGTTACAAAAGGCCATATTTCATTCTTTCTCGTTGCCACGTAGTATTCCATAAGTGTAATAAAAGCTAGAAGCCATAGAGGGAACATTTGTAGGTTCTCTCTTTATTAATGCAGGTTCTTTCAGTGATTTGAAAACCCTGAAAATTTGATGATAACCAATCTTGGCTGCTAGTTAGAAAATTTGAATAATGTTGGGAAAAATGAAATAGATTCATATTTTGTTAGAGTTTTGGGCATTGTATTAATCAGTTCTCCAGGGAAGCAGAACCAATAGTGTGTGTGTGTGTGTGTGTGTGTTTACATACACATACATACATACATATAATATACTAGTATACTATTATACACACACATGTACTACATATGTATACAAATATAGAAATTGATTTACTATTATGGGAGCTGGCAAGTCTGAAATCTGTCAAATATGCTTCCAGGCTGGAAATTCAGGTATTATACACACATGTGTATATATTTCTATATATATATATATAGAATATATATATATATATTTCTATACAAATAAATTGATTTACTATTTTGGGAGCTGGCAAATCTGAAATCTGTAAAATATGCTTCCAGGCTGGAAATTCAGGTATTATACACACATGTGTATATATTTCTATACAAATATATATATATATATATATATATATATTTCTATACAAATAAAGAAATTGATTTACTATTTTGGGAGCTGGCAAATCTGAAATCTGTAAAATATGCTTCTAGGCTGGAAATTCAGGTAAGAGTTGATATTGGTGCTCTTAGAAGGCTGGAAACTCAGGCAGAATTTCTAAGTTGCAGTCTGGAGACAGGATTTCTTTTTCTCTTGGAAACCTCAGTTTTTGCTGTAAAGGTCTTATAATTGATGGGATGATGCTCACCCACATAATGGAGAATAATCTGCTTTACTTAAAGTCTTCTGATTATAAATGTTAATAAGATCTTTAAAATACCTTCACAGCAACATCTAGACTAGTATTTGACCAAACAACCAAGCACTGTGGAGTCTAACCAAGTTGACACATAAAATTAATGATCACTGGGCATCTTACATATGTTTTTATTGATGTAGAGATGAACCTAAATTAAAGATAATGGTAACTAGGTCTTTAGGTAGCTTGGATTCAATATTTGATACAACTTTGCAGTAATAAAGATAGCAGTTTGTACCTTAGTACTCAAGTTGAGTGGGGGACATGAAACATATAAATCACAAACCATACTTCTTATCAATTTGGATTTTTTCCCTTTTTGGGGGAGGGGTCAGTCTTCTATAATCGTATTGTTTCAGTCTGTTTTTTGAAACTTAGCTTTCAAGTTCTTTGTGTGAATTCAATATTGGGCAATGTTGAGCACACAGTTAGAGTACTGGCCAAAAGATAGATTAAAGAGAGAAGTCTAATCAATTGGCAATCCTGTGGAATTTCTGAAATCCTAAAATTGTTACAACACAGAATGTTCCAGGACCTCACACAGATCCATAAAATGTATCTTCTTGGTTCTATTCCTTCTGTGGTTTGTGTACGCTTCTAGCTCTTCCAGCTCAAGGAGATGCTGAGCTTGCTTTTCCTTTGACCTCATGTGATCTGGTTGGAGGTGGCACTCCACCCTCTAATTTTTTTTTTTTGTCTCTAAAGTTAAAAAAAAAAAAATGTATTGATACTTTTCCGTACAGTTCTAAAGTGGTTCTGCCTCTCTCCTGTCTTCCCTCTCTCTCCCTCCCTCCTTTTGCCCCCTCGGTCCTGATGCTGATTTATATGTTTCATGTTCCCCACTCATCTTTGGAGTACTAAGGTATAAATTGCAATCTACTATACTGTCCTTAATCTTGGGTTTCTTATTTTCAGTTTATGTAACAGTCTTCAACTATGTTTTTTCCCTAAGATGATTATAGTTTTTTGTTTAAATCTTAGAATGGTGAATGGGAAGTGTGTGTGTGTGTGTGTGTGTGTGTGTGTGTGTGTGTTTAATTGTTGGAGCTTGATCTGTACGTGACTTTTCATTAACTTAGTGTCATGTGACCCCTAGGGTTGGACAGGAAATTAATTTTTGTCCAGAATAGCGGGATACAACAGAAATGACTTTCTTAGCTCCAAAGCCTCTTTGCTACAGAAGCACAAACTGAAATAGGGGTTTAGTGATTGACTTAACTCATGAGACCACCTGCTGATAAGAATTTAGGTTTAAACTTTGGAAGGAAAGGGATATTTTTTTTCCAGGGCTTGTATAGATTCTGGTTATAGAAAAATATTAAGGAGAAAATTGTTACTTGCATATAGTACTGAGTGATATTCTGTGTCATAAATAAAATTTTATAGGATTAGCCGTTTATCAGACTGTGTTGTCACACTTTATTCTGTGACTGTGTGTGTATGTGGAGGGCATGTATGTTCACTGAGGCAATCCCTAATATAAAGTTTATTAGCTTTTACTTGGATTTCTCCTTTATTAAAGAAAACTATTGAGGAAATGACAAAAACACTTTTTTTTTTTTTTGGCAAGCTCAGCTTTTTCAAGCTGTTTATTTTTGCAGATGTATTTCATCAGTTCTTAAGAATGAAGCTAGGAATGTTTGCTGGCTTCTAGGTTAGTACCACCCAGAAAGTTTTTTCTTAAAAAATCTGTTTTCTTAAAATATATCTGGGAGGAGGTAGGGAGTCTTTTCACTTTTGTGAACCAGTAAATTAAAAATATATTTTACAACATTTTTAATCCTGCCTTTTACTATATAGCTTATTTTAATTCCCTCTTGGCTTTTGGACTCTTGTTCTGGGTTGATATGTTCATTACCTCATAGTTAATGATTATTGTGGAAGGGAGATAATGTTGTTCATGCTTATTTTCTTTGGAAAATTTGAATATAACTGTTAGTGTCATCTTAGGATTGTCAATGATCATTTGGAGAGCCTCCTACAGAGGTTACGTGACTGATCAGTCAACATCAAGTACATTTCTTTTAGAGTGTTTCTTATATAGTTAAAATAACTATATTAAGACTTTGTTCTGACGCATTTTCTTGGAGCCAGACTGGAGTAAGAAGAATTGAGAAGATAACCTGGAATGGCTTATTCCATCATTTGGCAAACATTTTTTAAGCCTGCCAGTTGTGATAGGCTTCCACACTGTCCTGTCTCTGCAGAAACTAACAGCTGAGATAAAAATGAAAGCAATTACATTTTAGTATAGTGACTGTTACAAAAGGACTCCTTTTCCTGATTGTGTCCTACCATTTCTGGCCATCTCTAGATGGCCTGAAAAGTTACTTTGAGCTTTGAAGTTGGGTAATAAAGCGGAAGCAAGGACACAGAGAAACTGACTTTGAAATAAAGAAATAAAATTTAAGCTGCCAACAGAGAACCATGGTAATGTGCTTCCTTTTCTCTTAAATCCTGGAGAAGACTAGTGTGCCATAAAGCAGAGTTCCTCAAGCAGAAGGATTTGTCCTACTTGTTGAAGAAAAAAATAAAATCCCTGTGAAATTCCAGTGCTGACTGAAATTATTACATTAAATTGCTTATTTTACTTATATTGTTCATGACGCTATTTAATATGCACAAATTTAAAACTACAATATATTTTATGCTTGTAACCCTTTTTTAAGTTTATTTTTGTGAGAGAGCACAAGCGGGGAAGGGGGAGAGAGAGAGAGAGACAGATAGACACAGAATCTGAAGCAGGCTCCAGGCTCTGAGCTGTCAGTGCAGAGCCCAAGGTGGGGCTCAAACCCATGGACTGCCAAGATCATGACCTGAACTGAAGTCGAGTGCTTAACCGACTAAGCCAACCAGGTGCCCCTATGCTTACAACTCTTAATGTAAATTTGTTTTAGTTTCATATAGTATATTAAATATAGATCAGACTATGATGCCATTAGAGGTCAAATGAGCATTGCAGTTAAATGCAAATCCCCATGGATTTAATGGGATGGGTGATGCTGCTTTGCTGAAATAGCTGTTGATTTGGGGAGTTATAGCAGAAAGATATCACCACAGGCCTAGTTGTGTGGTTCATCTGTTTCTGTATTTGGATTCTGTTAATACTCAACAAATGCCTGTTTATGTAAGTATGTTGTTCAAAGAATGTTAATACCTGTAAGTCTGTAATTGGAAGTTAAGCTAATCAAGCTTCATCTTGAGTAAAACTCTGCCAGTGAGTAGTCTTGGAACAGCACATTAAAGACACAGCACTTGGCAACTCTGTAAAGCCTCATCACTTGAAGATAAAGTTAGCCTAATTGACATCTTCATTAAATAGATATGTGATGTAATTGTTGCAAGAATTAGCAATGGAAAAATTTTTACATACTTAGGACCATACTTCCAATAAATGGACACAGGTTGGCACAAAGATGATACTGGGCTCTCTTACTACTCTGCTTATTTGGACCCTGAGACCTTTCAGGCATACAGCTTTCCCTGATGTCATTGACATAAACCCCCTTGTACATACAAACTACTGCATAAAGATCTGATGGCAGTATGCAGTTGCATGGGGATCATCCAAAAGATGCAGACTATCTTTATATTCCTTTTTAAAAAATTATAAAATTAAAGACAAGTATTTTTTAAAACATCATCAAGAATTTGAAGACCTTTAATACTATAGCCATAGATCTTAGTTTGAGAGATGCTGCCAGGGGGTACACAGCAGTTCAGTGTTACTAAAAAAAGACTTGGGGCTCCAAATACAAATTTCTGTTTAAATAGATTTGTGAATAGGTTCTCAGTTTTAGATCCACTGTTAAAGCATAGCACTACCGGGGCGCCTGGGTGGTGCAGTCGGTTAAGCGTCCGACTTCAGCCAGGTCACGATCTCGCGGTCCGTGAGTTCGAGCCCCGCGTCGGGCTCTGGGCTGATGGCTCGGAGCCTGGAGCCTGTTTCCGATTCTGTGTCTCCCTCTCTCTCTGCCCCTCCCCCGTTCATGCTCTGTCTCTCTCTGTCCCAAAAATAAATAAACGTTGGAAAAAAAAAAAAAAACAACATAGCACTACCATATTTAAATCTCATGTCTAAGACCTGACAATGGGATATCTATATCTATATCTATATATCTATATCTATATCTATCTATCTATCTATCTATCTATCTATAGTAAACAATTTGGATATGTCCTAGGTTTTAAGAGATAACTCTAACTGCTTGTAGCCTTTGCTCTGCTGAGGCTGTGAACATCCAGATCTGCTTAGCTGGGCTGAAACACTGACCATGAAGCTCGGCTTTGGTGTCTTCTATGTCCAGTGCTGGCTCTGGGAAGTGTTGTTAGTTTTATGTTTCAGTATATAACTTTATTTTACTTTGAGAACTATAATGTTCACATTTTCATGTGTTACTGGTTGCTTTTAATTTCTAAATAATAGAAGTGATTCAGGGCACCTGGGTGGCTCAGTTGGTTCAGCATCTGACTTTGACTCAGGTCATGATCTCGTGGTTTGTAGTTCAAGCCCACCGTCGGGCTCTGTGCTGACAGCTTGGAGCCTGAAGCCTGCTTTGGATTCTGTGTCTCCCTCTCTCTGTCCCTCCCATGCTCATGTTCTATCTCTGAATAATAAATAAACGTTAAGTATTTTTTTAAATAAAAAAAAATAGAAGCGATTCATTTACCAAAGAATAAATTTAACCCTAGTCTCATCAGTGGTTTTCTCCTACTTTTTCCATGTTTCAGATATCTGACACCTGCCATTTCTCTATGGATTGCATTACAGGGCCTTCTCTCTTGTACGACTCATTATTTCCATCTCTAATGGACCAAAAAGGTAGAGCATGATCCGTACTTGAAAATTCAGAGCAAACCTGTATTCTTTATGATGCCAGTATCTCTGCATTTTTTCTTCTTTTTTGATTTTACTTTTAGCTAATTTAGATCTGGCAGGATTTCAATCAGGAGCATAATATGTTTACATTTGATAAGAGGCTGATTGTAAGCTGCACCCACTGCCTGCCATGGTGTTTGGCAGGCACATAGGTATTCATTGTAGGTGAATGAATGAACAAACTAATGAAGAATGAATGGATGGATGGATGAATTTGGTATAGTAGTAGTGGTGATGGTGTGGCCATGTAGTTTTTCAGGAGAGGCACCTATTAGATGGTTTATCATTTAAAAAAATTAAAGAAATTTTTTTTTAATGTTTAATTTTTGAGAGAGAGAAAAACACAGAGTGTGAACATGGGAGAGGCAGAGAGAGAGGGAGACACAGAATCTGAAGCAGGCTCCCAGCCCCGAGCTGTCAGCACAGGGCCCAACGCTGGGCTCAAACCCACAAACTGCAAGATCATGACCTGAGCTGAAGTTGGACACTTAACTGACTGAGCCACCCAGGCGCTCCTAGATGGTTTATCATTTGAAGCTGGAGAGTTTGTCTTACTGATCTCTGTATTGTTGGAACCTTTATGTTTGGACATGCAGGAATCTTGTGGAAAATTAGCTAGGTCCTCCGGCTAATATACTTAGGGGGAGCATGATCTTTGGATAACCAGGTGGATAGATTGCCTTTAACATTACAGGAAGCAGTTGTCCTAGAACATACATAAAATCGTACATAGAATTTCTACTTTGTTTTGCTTTTTTTTTTTTTAATTTTTTTTTTCAACATTTTTATTTATTTTTGGGACAGAGAGAGACAGAGCATGAACGGGGGAGGGGCAGAGAGAGAGGGAGACACAGAATCGGAAACAGGCTCCAGGCTCTGAGCCATCAGCTCAGAGCCCAACGCGGGGCTCGAACTCCCAGACCGCGAGATGGTGACCTGGCTGAAGTCGGACGCTTAACCGACTGCGCCACCCAGGCGCCCCTTTTGTTTTGCTTTTTAATTTTAGTTTGAATTCACCTGTCACCCTGGCTCTTCAGATGTAATCTCCCTTTGCCTGCACTGTTGAATAAGAATGCATTTTTTATGCCTTACTGGGGCTAGAATAACCCAGTTATGATCATATTAGTAGTAGTCTGTCTTTCAGGCCTTTGCCGCCAGCTTTCCTGCTGCCAGCATCAAAAGAGGAGTGAGAACACTAAAAGAATACAAAGAAAATGGCTTAATTTCTGACCTTGTACACACAGCTTATTATATGTGACCTGGACACAAAATGTGAAACAGGGGATGTCACGTCTATTCGTTATTGGGCACTTCACCTATTGACTGAGGAAGTTTCCTTTTATAAAGTAGCGTGTAATCAGTAGCTGCACAGTAGCCAGATATATTTGATAAATCAAATTTACTTAATTTTTATTGAAAGAGTAAATATATCCTTGTACAAAAACATTCAAAAAGTCTGAGAAGAAGAAAATATTAATCAAGTGTAATCCTGCTTCCTAGAAATAACCACAGTTTAATAGAAGTTATTTTTCTTTCTTTTTTTAATGTCTTGGCTATTTTCACCACAAGAATTTAAAAATACTTCTTAAATTTTTTTTTTTAATGTTTATTTTTGAGAGTGAGAGTGAGCATGTGGGAGCGGGTGAGGGGTGGAGAGAAAGGGAGACAAAGAATCAAAGCAAACTGTACTCTGTCAGTGCAGAGCCTGATGTGGGCCTTAAACTCACCAACTGTGAGATCATAATCTGAGCCGAAATCAAGAGTTGGACACTTAACCCACTGAGCCACCCAGGTGCCCCCCAAAAACACTTCTTATTACCAAGGTAACATGTATTTACTTCTAGAAAAAATAGAAGATAGTATTGAAACGGGTACCTTTAAATTTTAATCTCTATCTAGAGATAGTGAATATTATGATTTTGGTGTCTCTTCTTCCAGATGTTTAATTGTACAATTATATAAACTTATGACTATCTGGAAGCACACCACACATACTTAGGTATAATCTTTTTTGTTAATATCTTTCCATGTCAATAAATACATCTCCCAATTATTAATAAAGGCTGTGTGACATTCCACTGTACTGATGTAGAAAATAAATACATATATACATACATTATTTAACAAAACTCATCAAGAAAATTATAATTGTTTAGGTGGGGGGTTGGTTGTACCATACAGAAGACTGACATTTTTGAGTCCAATCTCTCAGTCTTGTTATGGTTTCTGCTTTTGCGATCATGCTCAGGAATTCCTTCTAAATACAAGTTAAAATTACTAAGACATGTGTTTTTTTTCTTGTACTTCATTGGTTTCTGTTTTAACACTAAAAACTTTAACCAATATAGAATTTGTCTCCCATGTTATGAGACAGAAAGCTGATTTTTTCCTAAAATCCTTTGTTAAATAATTCATCTCTCCACTAATTTGAGCTGCCAGTTTGTTCATAAAGAATGATCCATATGAATAATCAGTACTGTTCTGAGGCATTTACATTTAATTTTCTTGATGTATTTTCTTCCTGTGTAAGATCCGGGTGTGTTTTAATTTTTGTTTATTATTAATTTTTGTTTTATTATTTTCTTCGATTGATGTCCGTTTGAGCAAAACCTCTTAGTTTCTTGGTTAGACTAACAGTGGGTTATTTTCCAGATACATTTGAGAATAATTTGTCAAGATACAAAAATGTTTGCAACTTGAGTTTTTAATTGGAATTATGCTAAATGTAAAGCTTAATTTGGAGAGATTAACATATTTATAATATCCCATGCTATGTAAAATGTGGTGACTGTAGTTAAAGGTATTATAGTTTATAATTGAAAGTTGCTAAGAGTAGATCTTAAATGTTTTCATCACATACAAAAAACAACTATGTGAGGTAATGGATGTATTAATTAACCTTATTGTGGTGATCATATCACTATATATATATATAATATATATATGTCAAATCATCACATCATGAGCCTTTAAACATATACAATATTATATGTTAATTATTTCTCAGTAAATCTAGAATAACATAAATATCCATATTTACTCATCTTTTTTTTTTTTTACTTCCTAATGACCTTTTTAAGTTTTACTCATATAGTTATTCCACATTCTTGTTAAGTTTATTGCAAAATACTTTATTCTTTGTTGGTGTTGTAAATAGGACCTTTTGCTCTTTGTGAGAAAAAATATTTGTTAGCACAAATACATATAAATTTGAACATACTTGTTTTATATTCCATTTTGAAAATAGTTATTTCTAATAGATTTTTATTTTATTTTTCTAGGTTTTTCATAGAGACAGTCATTTCTTACCATTTAGATCTCATTTCTCTTTCTTGACCCATGGTGTAGGTTCAAACCTAGTCTAGGAAAGTGTTGAAAATTGTAATAAGTGGGCTTCCTTGCTTAATTACTGACTTCGAAAAGAAAGACTCTAGGTTGTCACTGTCCAGTAGAACTTTCTGTAACTATGGGATTATTCTCCTAATGTCCCATACAGGTGGCCATTTGAGAACTCAACTTGTGGCTAACAAGAAAACTGAAATTTAAAAACTGAATTTTACTTTATTTGATTTAAAAATAATTGAAATTTCAACCACATTCAACACATCTCTAGACTTTCACTGTTAATTTTGTTAAGTATTTATTTCAGATGCATATTTTAAGATATTAAAGCCAGCTTAGAGTAAAGGTGATGGGGTAAAAGTGAGATGCTTTTAGCAGGATGTGGAAGGGAATAGAGAATAGAATATAGCTGGATGAGGGTTAAAGAAAAGCTTGTTTTCCGTCTATTTATTTTGTTACCAAGACTGGGTATTGTCCTAAACTCAACATGTTACTTATCCTCCCAAACATGTACCTTCTTCTTTGTTCTTTATTTCTGTTAGTATTTCCATCATTATCCTACCCCAAAACCTTATATTTTTTTTAGTTTTCTCTATTTCTTGTCCCCTAATACCCAGACACTCCTTCACCCCACCCTCATTTTCACAGACCTCTATGTCCTCCATTCTTCAGAGTACTTCACAAATGGACCTTCTGTACGAAAGAACCCTGTTTTGATGCCATTGATTAAAAGTTTCGTCTTCCTTGAAACTAGGATGTGTCATTTATTTTTATGGTGTTTAGTCCTGCACATTTTCTTATAGCTATTTATGAAGACACATCAAATACATATCTATATCTATTGGTAGGTTTTACAAATGATATTATAAATACTAAAATGGATTTACATATCTCTTATAATCTCTTGGAAATAGTCCTTGACTGATATACTTTTCATCTGCTGGTATGCTAAATATATATACATACGCACAGTAAGTATTTATTAAATGACTGATACACAAGTTGTATTAATCATTTATGTTGTGTATGTCTTTTCTTCAATTGATAACCTTTGCAGACTACAGATCATATGTGTTTTTGCATTTTTTGTGTACTAGCACAGTGCTAAGCATTGAGCAATTTGGGGGTAATTATTTAAAATATTCATAAAAAGTGTTCTGACTAATTACTTTGGATTGACATTTTGCTCTGTGTAATGGAAATCCAACTAGACTAGCTTAATGGAATAGCAGTTATTCTCAGTAAGTCTGGAGGTATACAGTCTAGGGCTGATACAGTTGATACAGTGGTGTCATGATGTCATGAATGCCCCAGACTTATTCTGCTCTTAACGTTATGGACATATAAAACATGTCACATTTTGTCCTTATGATCATATGAGGGTCTTCCACCTCCAAGCATCATTTATGTTGTCATTCCTTTCTATCAGAACAGTAGCTTTTTTAGATGTCTCTAAAAATAGACATCTCTTATTTCTTTGGTCAGGAATTTGGTCACAGGGGCATTTCCATCTACCAGGAATTGGGGAAGGTGAGTGTTTTTAACTAGGAATGTTGTTACCTCCAAAATTTGAATTCTGTTCATAAGGAAGAAAAGGAGAATGAATCTTGGATGGGCAGCCTGGAGTATTTATCTTGGACATGGAATGTACACTTAGAGCCATTAGAATCTACAAAGGGATAAGATAATGTGAGAAGTTCAACAAGTCAAGACAATTACATGATAAACTTCATATACACAATCAGATAGTAAGTGCTAACAAAGATTAGAGGTGCAAGAGCTCTCTGAAAGATGGAGTTGATAAGAAATCTTGTGTGTAAGAGGTAGAACTTGAGCAGAGTCTTAAAAGATGGGTTAAAAAAAAAGATGAGTCAAATATTACACAGAGGCACTGGGTATCTCTTTTGCAAGTGAGGAATAATAGACCTTAACTATGTTTTTGAATCACTGGACCAGCTTAGCAAGAGTTATGAACTCATGTTATGGGGCAGTAGATAATAGGTTTGGATAACACAATAGAGGATTTGGGGTGCCACTGGGAGGAGTTTGGATTTGAGACTTGTTCACATCAGATGTATTGGAGGTATCTGAAAAGAGGAATAATAGGGGAAAGTAGAAAATAAATGACAATAGAATAGGTATGATAATAGAAATGTTAATGTTGGAGAACGCTTGAAGGAATAATTTACAGATTTATTCACTGGAATTAATATATGAGATCTCTCCTTTCCAGTAGTTAAGATAGTTTATAATACTTTTGACCAAAGCAGTTGGTCCTAAGGTGTCTTCAATACCTAACATAGATAACTAATATTGTTACATTTGAAGTCTCCAGGTACAGACCAGTGGAACTCTAGAAATCAGATTTTCTGTTAAACTTGTTTTTTTTTTAATTGCTAAGGAATTCTTTGTTTCTGTTATCACCACATAGATTTTAAATATTATGTCAGCATATTTTATCATATTAATACCCAAGTGTAATCTTCCTTAATTAAAATCATTTCTCTAAGCTTGCACTGAATAATTTGTAAAATGATGATTGAAAACAGATTGGTTCTCTTTGACTAAATGTAATTTTGATGTCTATTTTCTCAATCTAGAATTTTAAGATTGTTGAAAATGTGTAAACTTCAAAGCACTTATGTTGACCTAATGTTTCCTTTTTATTAAAAAAAATTTTTTTAATGTTTATTTTTGAGAGAGGGAGACAGAGTGTGAGTGGGGAAAGGGCAGAGAGAGAGAGAGAGAGAGGGAGACACAGAATCTGAAGCAGGCTACAGGCTCTGAGCTGTCAGCGCTGAGCCTGATGTGGGGCTTGAACTCACAGACTGTGATGTCCTGACTTGAGCCAAAGTCAGACACTCAGCCAACTGAGCCACCCAGGCGCCCCTAATGTTTCCTTTTTAAATCAATAAATACATTTTGCAAAGTGTCTTTAGAAAATATTTTTTTAATGTTTGTTTATTTTTGAGAGAGAGAGGAGAGAGCACAGAGAGGGAGACACAGAATCCAAAGCAGGCTCTGGGCTCTGAACTGTCTGCACAGGGCCTTACCAGGGGCTCAAACTCACATGAGATCGTGACCTGAGCTGAAGTCGGATGCTCAACCAACTGAGCCATCCAGGAGCCCTGGAAAACGTCTTTTAAATAAGCAAGATATATTAGAACTTTCCGCAGACGCACTTGAAAATTTTACGAAGTAACAAATATTTATTCAACTGTAAATCTCACAAAATACTAAAGATTTATCTTCTCTTTTAATAGTGTAATCAATTACTTTTGATGGTTTGACATAGCATTTTGAATAAGATAGTCTGATTCAATTGAAACACGTAAAACATATGCTCAAGTTATTTCCTACATCATTATAAATGAGCATCTCAAGCTTGTGTTACATCATTTTTTTTTTTTTAGTAATTGGAGTATCAGAAATTATCTTCATTAATGCCTCATCTCTCTAGAATTTCCTCTTAATTACCATAAGTTCTTTTAGAGATTCATTAGTATAAATTTAACTCCATGTATACATAGACATATAATGCAATTATACCCAACTACTTAAGATTTTAGTGTTCACTATTGGGTACTTTCTGATTGTTCAGTCCCATTCCACTGATAAAAGGTTTGGCCATGAGACTTACTTTGGTCAATGGAATATTGATGGATGTGACATAAAGCCTTAAGTATGTTTGCATGGTTTGGCTTTGGTTTTGCACACTGGTAGTATCCCTTGAGAAGAGCTTTTCCTGGGCAGTTGTTGCCCCTTCTTCAGCTTGATTCCAGAATGAACACAGGTAGAATGAACCTGAGCCCAACCCACAATCTGAGGCAGAGCCACCCAACCAAGCCCTGCCTAGACCAGCCAAACTTCAGTTCACATACGGACATGAACACGAGAATAAATGCTTATTGTAAGCCAATGAATTTGGGATGTTTTATTCTGTAGGATCATTGTGGTAATATCTGACTAGTACAGTTCATAAAAAAAAATAGGTCTTCATATTTTCATTAAGAAAAAGCATAATTATACATGGATAAACTATCAGTTCCCTGCTTTTTTGTTGGAAAGTAATAACACATAACAGTAATTGAGAGTATTTCTTGGCTACTGGCCATTGCAAATTTTGAGTAAAATGCCTGAAATGGAACTTGATGAATTAGTTGTCAAAGAACTTCCTTTCTCCCTCCCTGCCTACCACCCTCCCCCTTTCTCCTTTTCTCTCTCTCTTTCTTTTATAAATGTGGCTGGCACTTTCAAGTAATCACAAAATGGAATGACATAGGAGGCATGGCTAACATTTGTTCAGGGCCTGGCCACACATGTGCTTGGTGTTAACATCACATCTTTTTCTCCTGGCAAACTTGTCATTCAGTAAACACATATTTATTGAGCACTTATTATATGCCATATTGCAAGATGTGTCCTGCATTCATTTTTATTCAACGAAGGAACTGAGACTCAGAAAGTTAAGTGATTAGCTCAAGTCTAACAGCTAGGAAATGGCAGAGCTAGGATTTAACTTGAGGTCGAACTTCAAAGATCAAACTATTGGGGTGCCTGGGTGTCTGAGTAGTTTAAGTGGCTGACTTTGGCTCAGGTCATGATTTCATGGTTTGTGGGTCCAAACCCTGTGTTGGGATCTGTGCTGACAGCTCAGAGCCTGGAGCCTGCTTCAGATTGTGTCTCCCTCTCTCTCTGCCCCTCCCCCACTGGTACTATATCACTCTCTGAAAAATCAATAAACATTAAAAAGAAAAACAAAGATCAAACTACTGTTGTCATTGTATTGTTCATGTTTGGAAGAGTGGAAGTAGGAGAAAAGATAGAATTTACAAATGGGTTTACCTAATATTTGTTGGTGTGCTGCCCCTAACCATTATTTGCTATGTAAACCAGGTATTACCTGGAATTGCCTTAGTGTTGAGAAATCAGAAATTAGCTTAGACCCCACTTGTGTTACTTCCATTGCCAGTCTGAAGTTTTCCCCACAATTTGTAATTCCCAGGTCTTATACTCTTATGGTCCCCCTCCTGTGTCTCTGGAGGCCACCTTGATCTGCCATCTCATTCTGGGTGTCGAGCTTTGTCGTTTCCAGTTCCTGCAGCACATGCCTTCACCAAGCATTTTATGGACATTAATAAGGATCCCCATACAAAACCCAAGGTCTTACACCATTCTTCCCCTCTCAGCCTTGCCCCTAATTACAATGCCCTGTTCTTCTCTAAATTCTTTTCTCTCATGCATAGTATCTTTACCTTCCTTTAAAGCCTTGATGTTCTAGGCACCTGACATCTCTGGGAATCCTCTCTATCCCCAAACTGGAGTATCAGTGCATGCTTTCCCTGTCTCTATCTCCTTAAAAGCAAAAATATATTTTCTTGGGAAAAACGCAAAAGTTGGAATTAGTCTCATCAGTCTGACAGCCCCCATTTAGCTCAATTTTGATTTGAATTTCACTGAATTTTCAACATCAACAATTTCGTTCAACTAACCTTAAATGGTGAGAACTGAAAACATCTAATATAAGAGCTACTCTTTTTAGGTTAGAAATAAAATACTTTACATAACTAAGAAAAAGCCTATATTTAGAATTTTACTTACTTCCTACCTCTTTCCAAAAATGTGATTTACAAAAATTACAGAATAAATCTGAAAAAAGCTTTTTCTGTCCTTTTTTCAGACCACTTTTCCTATTAGCTATTCAGAGTGAATTTTAGGAGTTTGAGAGCTTAGTTTGTTTAGGCCTAGAATTTGGCTGTTGGTATACATTTAAAGAGTCTGAAGTGCTTCTACAATACTGTCTTAGATATGGTTGGAGAACTGCTTTCTGCTTCTGGATAAGCCCAGATTACTGTCCTGTCTTGTATGATTGGCCACTAAAAATTTAATTCCTGTCAGAATTATTTTTAATGGGAGAAATCTAGAAACCAGTTGACCAAAAACACTTTAATTCTCATTCATCTCAAATATAATATTAATTGGTTCATTTTTAATTTAGGAAACAATTTTCCTAGTAATTTGGCAGACATTAATTCCTTTAAATAAAACCTTACCAAAGATACTGGCCTTAAGGATTTTTTGAGAAACTCATGTTTTTGTTTTTTTTTTTCTAATTTCATGATTATAGTGGTACTGTTTTTTACTTAACATCATTTTCTGTATTAAAGCGTTGCATTGGGCATGTTTCAAACACATGCATAGTAATAAAAGAGGGTGAGTAAAAGATGGGGCAGATCCAAGAAGTGAGATGCGTTTGAAGCGGAATGTCTTAAGATTCCCCATTGGAACATTGGTGTTAACATGCTTTTATTATTAGTGTGGTCTTAATAGTAAGATTGCAAAATAACATTTGACCTTTGTGTGACCATGATTAAATTCTTTAACCTTCCTAAACCTCTTATTCCTTATGTGTTTTAAATAGTGTTTAAACACTAAATGTGTTTTAAAATTCCTTATGTGTTGCCTACCTTGAAAGGTTCTAAGGGTCAGATAAAAACAATAAATGTGAAAGTGCTTTTTATTGCACAGTACCTATAGACATTGGTGATTACGTTGGTGGAGCACAGATACAGGCAAGATGGAGTAGAAGAAGCAAGGTTGCTTTTAAATGCATTCCCTCAGTGTGGTTGAAAATGGATACAAATTCTACATGCTTTAATGATGGCAGGAAGGAAACCCCCAACCTGGGGCACAGCAGTGGCAGGGCTCTTTAACTGGCCCTAGTGAATGCCAATTCCAATCATTTCAGTAATACTTCAGTGTTTTACAATGGGCTGGGCACTATGGTAGTTGCTAAGGATACCCACAATGACAAAATATATATCTTGCTCTCCAGCAGTTTCCAACCCACTAGCAGGAGTGAGCTGGGAGAAGGCTAGACAGAGCGATTGGAGCAGAAAAGAACTGGTTATTGTGACTGGGTCTTGTATGTTTTTCCCCCCATCATTAAACAGGGTAATTTAAGCTATACTTATGGCAAAGCATAGCATAAGGTATAAACTTGTGGAATCATTGCATTGTATACCTGAAACTAATGTAACATTGTGTGTAAACTGTGCTTAAATAAAGAAAAATAAATAATACACCATATTTTTACCTGTTTAAATAATACAGAAAAGACAAAAATTAAGGGTGTTTAAAAAGGTTGGTTACAAACAGAATTCTATAATCATAATTTTTCTTTAAAAATATTTTAGGGGCGCCTGGGTGGCGTAGTCGGTTAAGCGTCCGACTTCAGCCAGGTCACGATCTCGCGGTCCGTGAGTTCGAGCCCCGCGTCAGGCTCTGGGCTGATGGCTCAGAGACTGGAGCCTGTTTCCGATTCTGTGTCTCCCTCTCTCTCTGCCCCTCCCCTGCTCATGCTCTGTCTCTCTCTGTCCCAAAAATAAATAAACGTTGAAAAAAAAATTAAAAAAAATATTTTAAAAATTTGAGTATCCATTATATCAAATATTTTCTTTATCTAGTATGTCAGTATCTTCCTTATTCCTTATTCCTTATTCATCTGATGATGGACCCTTATCTTGGCTATTGTAAATAATACTGCAGCGAACATAAAGGTGCATATATCTTTTCAAAAAAATTTTAATATTTATTTTTGAGAGAGAGAGAGAGAGAGAGAGTGCAAACAGGGAAGGGGCAGAAAGAGAGAGAGAGATAGAGATACAGAATCCCCCATGGCTCCAGGCTCCCAGCTGACAGCATGGAGCCTGATGCAGGGCTCGAACTCAGGAACTGGAGATCATGAGCTGAAGTCAAACGCTTAACAGATTGAGACATCCAGGCAATCTGAACGTGTATCTTTTCAAATTAGGGTTTTCATTTCCTTTGGGTAGACAGATACCCAGTAGTAGGATTAGTGGACCATATGGTAATTCTTTTTTTAAGTTTTTACTGTTTTCTACAGTGGCTGCACCAATTTATGTTCCCACCAATAGTGCATGAGGGTTCCCTTTTCTCCACATCCTGACCAACATTTATTTCTTGTCTTTTTGAGTTTAGCCATTTTGACAGGTGTCAGGTGGTATCTCATTGTGGTTTTGATTTGTGTTTGCCTCGGCAGCACGTATGTTAAAATAGGAATGATACAGAGATTAGCATCGTTCCTGAGTATGCTTTTTTTTTCATTTAATAGACAAGAAATGATAGGACTAGTGTCTTTACAGTTTTGTCATGTTTCATGTTGCCTATATGCTCTTGTCAGGTTTCAAGGACACTGTCACAATGAGGTTTTACTCTGTTGCTTGTGTTCTTATGGGACACTAAATCTTTGGGTATCATTTTACCTTAATCTTTTGTATTCAAAGGTCAAATTGCTAGTGATCTTTACCTTTGACAGTTTTTAAAGGAAAAAAGTGGATAACCTGTTATTCATGCTAATGAAAAACCAATGACAAAGATTCCCAGTTAGTTGTAATTGTTTTTGGCTCTGGAATGCCTTAAGGATTTCTTTCCAATTTATTTCTTTCTTAGACAAAAATAAGCATTCACTTTCAGAGTATACAACAACAGGAAGGGGTGACATTCCAGAAGATGCCAAGCAGTGTAAGGTAGCAAACCTAGGATTAAAAACTACAGAAGATCTCAGGGAGTAATCTGGTGTTAAATTCTCATACTATATTTAACTGCTCTTTTACTCCAGTAGAATTGCTACTTTGATGCCTACTTTAACTTAAATATTTAGAGAAAATATGGGAAAGTTTGTGAGAAAATTAAGTCTGGTATAAACATGCTGTTCTTTTTTTTTTTTTTAATATTTGTTTATTTTTGAGAGAGACAGACAGAATGTGAGTGGGTTAGGGGGAGAGAGGGAGGGAGACACAGGATCTGAAGCAGGCTCCAGGCTCTGAGCTGTCAGCACAGAGACCGATGCGGGGCTGGAATTCACGAGCTATGAGATCATGACCTGAGCTGAAGTCCGACACTCAACCAACTAAGCCACCCAGGCGCCCCATAAACATGCTGTTCTTAATTGTTTGTATTTACGTTACAAATCCCACAGTGGCACCAGTGTGGCCCACATATTCACAGTTACCATAAATTCACATGATGTGTTGAATGGTTTGGGAGATGGTAGCCAACCCCACATTCAAAATTCAAAAGAAAAATATTTAAATACCTAAGTGAGTAAAAATGGATTCTTTTGGATAAGTCTGGACCCATCTTATAAAGATGTTGAGCACCTGGAAATTTTATGTGCATTTGTGAAACCCCAGTTTGCTCCGATAGTCTGTTATCACTGGCTGTAGGCAATAAGAAAGGGCAGGATTAAGAAGGACAAAGAATTTATAGTATAGAACCTCCAATAATGTGTTGATGTCCAGAAGAGTTGAGCCATTTGTGGTAAGAAAGAAGTGTTCATTTTAGACCCTGGTGAAATGTACTTCTCTGATCTACTCCTGAAAAGTGACAGGGGAATTCATAGGCCGTGGCTCACGGGATGCATTGGAGCAATAAACCCCTAAGTGAAACAACAGAGAGGAGAAGTAAATGCTGGAAGAGATGACAGAGCTCAGCCCTAAGAGTGGAACACAGAGTCTTCTATGATTGATGTTCGTGCCCCAGCTTTAGATTTGGCAGTGGCTAGTCCCCTCCTTTTATCCCTTACTGCTCCCTTACCGTGAATCTACACTTAACAGTAACTACACAAGCACAGTGTAAAATGTGATTCTACTTTAGAGGTTCAGAACAGGCTGACCCTTAGAAGCACAGTCATTCTGATGCTTAAAGAAATAGGATAACATTTTTCTAAACTGATTTAGGATTTTTATCAATACATTTGGCTGGAATAATGTAAAGCTGCCCAAATCTATGAAATTGGGTAAGAGTTTGTTATTGTGATGAAGGTACAGAGAATTTGAAGATCTGTCTGTAAGCCATTATATGTAAATATTGAAAATGAGCTGAATTTGGTAGACTGCTTCAGGGTTCCAAACCGGACAGTTAGTATTAGGATGTATTCAATTTTATTTTATTTTATTAATTTTTTAATGCTTTATTTTTGAGAGACAGAGCATGAGCGGGGGAGGGGCAGAGAGACAGGGAGACACAGAACCTGAAGCAGGCTCCAGGCTCTGAGACGTCAGCACAGAGCCTGACACAGGGCTCGAACTCACAAACTGTGAGATCATGACCTGAGCCGAAGTCGGACGCTTAACTAACTGAGCCATCCAGGCACCCCAGATGTATTTGATTTTACATCCAGCCTTAATACCTCTATATGTTTAGAGTATCTTTTTTCAAAGAATGAGTAATATATTTTGCTTTTTTCCAAAAACAGTTTAGTGAAGTATTAGATGTTGAAGGACTGGGTTTCTTATTTAACTCTTTCTTAAAAGAGTTTGGAGTAAATCACTTTCTTTTATTCAGTTTATGAAATATGCACACTAATTCTGGCTTCCCTGTATCTGAAGGTGTCATACATGTACCACTCCTTGTGGTAAAGCCTTAAAATATCAGCAGTAGTGATATTTTAAGACTTCATCAACCCAAAGTATTGTTACGTGTATGAATAGTGGTACCAACATTGCATAGAATAAGAGCAGAATCATGTAAGTGAATGCTATATTATTTAATCTTTATTATTCATAATTAATAAATACTTACATTTTATAAAAATTATACAAGTATTTGGAACAATGAAATCAGATGCAAAGGTTCATACATGTGTATTTTCAGATTCCATTCTCAGATCACAGCTTAAAAATTCTAGGGTTAAGTGGCACCTGGGTGGCTCAGTTGGTTGGGCGACTGACTTTGGCTCAGGTCATGATCTCCCGGTTCGTGCGTTTGAGCCCCGCGTTGGGCTCTGTGCTGACAGCTCGGAGCCTGGAGCCTACTTAGATTCTGTGTCTCACCCTCTCTCTACCCCTCCCTTGTTCACGCTCTGTGTCTTTCAATAATGGATAAACATTAAAAAAAATAAAAAAAAATTGTAGGGTTAAGACCTTGTAGGAATGGAACAGGTCACTACTCAAAGCTACCACCATTTTGACTTGATTTTTACAAAATTTGAACATGATCTGCTCAGAAAGCTAAACTCCAGTGGCTCTTCAAGATAAGCCATGATGACAGAATGGCTATAGAGGTAAGCATCTCATAGATAAAGAGAAGTATGAACAAGTTCAGGCTGGGTAAACAATAGCTCCTTTTCCTTTGACAGGAAAGGAATATAGAGGGATTATAAAGGAACATAAGGGATTTCAATCCCTTACTACTTTCTTTTGGGAAAATGATCACATTTACTATAAATTAAGAAGAAGGAATTTACATGCAAGTATGGAAGCAGATCACAAATAGACCTAGGGTATCAGGCAGGTCTTGATTAAGCAAGACCTAAAGATAGGCTGAATTACTATCATTTCATAGATGGGTAGATAGGTACCATAATAATAACAGCTAATATTTATGGAGTGTTCATTATTAGCTACATCTACAGATAATTTGTGTGTGAGGTAGGTGCTGTCTTTATCTCCATTTAGGAAATGAAGAAATCAAGATATACAGAGATTAAGAATCTTACTTAAGGTCATACATAGCTGTGCTAGCTTTCACACCCAGGGAATCTGATTGCCAAAACCACTGCCTTAACTAGTATGCTATATTGCCTCACATCAATGTGAAAAGTAGATAATCCACCACATTTGTTGCTAGGGAAGGGGGTGGTGTAGATGTGGTAGAATATGGCCCTAACAGAGGCCAAGTTCTAAATTACTTAGCAAGTGGCACAAATATCAAGGTAATTCTTTTTTTTTTTTTTTAAGGCCAGTCCAACAGGCACTGAGTATTGTGGGAATCTCCCACGAAGTATTAGGGACCCCTTATAAAGAGATTGAGACTTCACAGTAAGAAACCCAACCATGGGAATCTGGAATACATGGGGAAGAACCCAGTCACAAGGGAACTAGAATAAAATCGGAGCAAAATCAGAGGAACAAGAATTCAGGGCAGGGGCAGGAGGATTTCTCACCCTATCTCACCTGCTGAGAGCTGGTGTTGGCCCCAGAGTCAGATGCATAGCTGTAGGTCAGGTCAATTTAATAGATTGAGCTCAGAGGGAAAGAGAAGCAAGGACAGGAGCCCGGTCAGCCATGACAAACTAACCTGAGTGGGTGAGAGTTCCAGGGAAGAGGCTAGTTCTCATTTCCCTCTCTGATTTCTTCCTCTTGGCAGCCCCTGCTTCTGTGGGAGATCATGTGGCAGTGACAGGAGATACGCAAAGACTGTGGAATACGGCGATGCACGTTCATACTATAATTACAAACTTAAGTAGCATCCTTTCACACATGATCTCCCACCATATAAGTTGTTATTCTCCTATTACAAAAAAAACCATAGTATGTTATGTGATGCATAGGTGGTGGAGTATGCTAAGACATTTGGGAGGTTACTAGAATAATTAGATATGAAATTAGTTAATAATTCATGTCATTTTTTTTTTTATTTTTAAAAAATTTTTTTTTTCAACATTTATTTATTTTTGGGACAGAGAGAGACAGAGCATGAACGGGGGAGGGGCAGAGAGAGAGGGAGACACAGAATCGGAAACAGGCTCCAGGCTCTGAGCCATCAGCCCAGAGCCCGACGCGGGGCTCGAACTCACGGACCGCGAGATCGTGACCTGGCTGAAGTCGGACGCTTAACCGACTGCGCCACCCAGGCGCCCCTCATGTCATTTTTTTATACTGACTTAAAATAACTTTTGGAGGATAGATATGGTTTGTCTCCTTAAAAGGTCAAGTAAACATTCAAGATAGCAATACTTATGAGAATTGTTTAAGTAGTTTTCATTTGCTACTCCCATCCTCTATTCTATGGAAAAAAAGCAATTTTATTTTTTCTTTCGTTTGGTGTTTATCCAACTGTGTCCATATTTTATCTTATAATAGCTCTAAAGACTGTACAATTATCTATTCTTTATAAAGCTCATGATTTCCTAGATCTAGTTATAAGGGCTGTTAAAAACCTCCCCAAAATGTTTTTAAGAACCCAGTTTAATTTAATATTTACTAGGAAACCATTTTCTAGATGACTGCCATAATATGGGGTGGTTTCTACTTGAAAATCGTGCTCTTTTTTTTTGAGTTTTTTAAATGTATGTTCATTTTTGAGAGAGGGACAGAGACAGCATGAGTAGGGTAGGGGCAGAGAGAGAGGGAGACACAGAATCTGAAGCAGACTCCAGGCTCTGAGCTGTCAGCACACAGCCCCACGTGGGGCTTGAACTCTGAACCATGATTGTTACCTGAGCCGAAGTCAGACGCTTAACCGACTGAGCTACCCAGACGCCCCTTGAAAATCTTGCTCTTGATCTGTGTATTTGTTGTGATCTGTTCAGTAAATACCTTTGTCACTATGAACCAGGTCTGAGAAGTACAAAAGAAATGTTAAAATATAGGATGCATCCAGGAATTGCAGTGACTTTCTGTGATGTACATTCCCTAAGTTGATAGAATTAATGTGCATCTTAGAGTCTCATCCCCCATTAGAGCCAGCCTGAAATGGAGCATGAGTATGGGCTTCAGTTGGGACTATGGTGAAAGCAGGTATCACCATTTAATGAGCTGCTAAATTGGTTCATGTCTCTGACTTTGTTTCTTGATATGTCCGCTAGAAATAATACCTATCTTGCGAGGGGGAGGGGCCAGGGGGGAGGAAGAATTCCTTATGAAAAAACTAATGTATATAAAGTTGCCAATGTAGGTTTCCAGTAAAAGTGGTTATCCCTCATTGGCACCTGAACTTTAAGACTATCCAGTCAAATTATTTCAAATTTTAAGTAAAATTCTTTTAATGTTTATTCATTTTTGACAGAGAGGGAGAGGGATGGAGAGAGAGAGAGAAAGAGAGAGGGAAAACAGGGGAGGATCAGAGAGAGATGGGGACAGAGGATCTGAAGTGGGCTCTGTGCTGACAGCAGTGAACCCAGTGAGGGGGTTGAACTCACAAACCATAAGATCAGGACCTGAGCCAAAGTTGGACACTCAAACAATTGAGCCACCCAAGTGCCCCAAGAAAATATTTTTTATATAAAAGACTATTTCCTGCCTCCCTGGGCACTCCCCATTAGCTCTCTGAAGTTAGTCGTGATAGCTTGGTGTATGTCTAGCACTATGCTAAATGATTTCCATATATTATGCCATTTAATCAGAACAGCCATTCTTTAAAGAAATTTTTCATTTCTGACTTTGTACCAAGACTTTAAACTGTGTGTATTTTCTCTGAGACCATATATTCTTTTGACTTTTGTCTGCCTTATTCTCTCTATTGATTTGAACTAATTATGGTACATTACGTAACCAAACTGTATCAGGAGGCTTTGGGATGCAAATAATAGAAAAGCAGAACCAATCTGACTCAAAAAAAAAAAAAAAAAAAAAAGAAGAATTTTTCGCACACACACACAACTGAATAATTCTTTACTGTGTTTTGTTTCTTTGTGATTCTTTTTACTCTGTCTTCCCACATGGCTCCCCTTATTGTGTTAGAAATGGCTGCAGCAGCCCCTGACAGGACATCTTTATACCATGCTCTCCACTGGAATGAGAGGTTCTTTTCTCCCAGACAAAAACTCTTGTCTTCCTTTGAGTGGACCAATTTAGATCTTGTGTTGCCTTTCACACAGTGATTCGGAGTAGGGGATTGGAGTGCATTGAGTGGCTTCTCCCTTCTCTTCTCTGGATTCATCACTGGACGAGAGGAATCTGTTCAGCTGCTTAGCTCAGACCTATACCTGAGGCTGTGGTCAGTGTCATCCAAATCAAGGAGGGGCATAATGGAGCAAGAGGTGAAGTGGTACTGGGAAGACATCTTTGTCTTGTTCCCAGAATCACATGGAAAGCTTTCAACACTTTAGCTTGAACTATGATGTGTTGCTATAGGATTTTCTTTAAAAGATATCCTTTATCAGTTTAAGGAAATAACTTTGTTAACTAAGAGTTTTAAAAAATCATGAATGGAGGTTGATTTTTATCAAGTGCTTTTCATTCCTGCTGAGATGATCGTGTGTATTTTCTTTATTCTCTTAATGTGATACATTACTGATTGATTTTTTAAAAGGGTCAACTCATTTTATTAATTTTGATTTTTTAACAGTACTCATCACAAGTGCCCACCTTAATACCCATCACCCATTTAACCCATCCTCCCACCCACCTCCCCTCGAGCTCAGTTTATCCTCTACAATTAGGAGTCTGTTTTATGGTTTGCCTCTCTTTTTTTCCCCTATGTTCATCTGTTTCATTTCTTAAATTCCACATATAAATGAAATCATATGGTATTTGTCTTCCTCTGACTGACTTCACTTAGCATAATACCCTCTAGTTCCATCCATGGCATTGCAGGTGGCAAGATTTCATTCTTTTTTATGGCTGAGTAATATTCCAGTGGTGTGTGTGTGTGTGTGTGTGTGTGTGTGTGTGTGTTATATAAATATATATAGTTACATAGTTGGATCATTTTTTTACATTTGTATATACTCCTGAGAGCATCACTGAAATCAAAATAATGAACATATTTATCCCTCTCCAAAAATTTCCTTATGCCCTTCCTAATGCGTTGCTTCAGTCCCTTCCCTCACATCTGCCCCTTCTCAAAGACTCCCAGGCAAACACGGGTCTGTTGCTCTCACTATAGGTGACCATCTGCTGTCACTATAGATGAGCTGCGCTATTGACTCAAGTTTTGAATGTTAAGCTAAACTTGCTTTTCTGAAATAAACCCGACTGGATCATTATGTATTAGCTCTCTCTCTTAAATATTTCTGTATTCATTTAATCTAATGCTGTGCTTAGATGCAAAAATCCTGTTTATAATTGCAATTGGACCATAACTTTTCTAACAATACCCTTGTCATACTTTGGCATTAAGGTTTTGCTGGCCTCATAAAATGAACTAGAGAGTGTTTTCTATTCTATTCACTGGAAAAACTTATATAAAAGAGATGTTATTTTTTTTTTCTTAAATATTTGGTTTGAACCAACGAGAGAAACCAACTGGACCTACGGTTTTCTTTGTGGAAAAGTTTTTAATTATTCAGTTTTAAAATAGATCCCATTCATAATGATATGGGCAGAGCTAGAGAGTATAATGCTAAATGAAATAAGTCAGTCACAGAAAGACAAATACTATGATTTCACTCGTGTGGAATTTAAGAAACAAAACAAAGGAGCAAAGGGAGGAAAAAGACAAATCAAGAAACAAACTCTTAGTTACAGAAAGCAAACTGACGGTTATCAGAGAGGAGGGGGGCAGAGGAAAGGGTGGAATAGGTGATGAGAATTAAGAAGTGCACTTGTTGGGGCGCCTGGGTGGAGCAGTCGATTAAGCGTCCGACTTCAGCCAGGTCACGATCGCGGTCCGTGAGTTCGAGCCCCGCGTCAGGCTCTGGGCTGATGGCTCGGAGCCTGGAGCCTGTTTCCGATTCTGTGTCTCCCTCTCTCTCTGCCCCTCCCCCGTTCATGCTCTGTCTCTCTCTGTCCCAAAAATAAATAAACGTTGAAAAAAAAAAATTTAAAAAAAAAAAAAAAAAAAGAAGTGCACTTGTTGTGATGAGCAGAGGGTGATACACGGAAGTGTTGAGTCACTATATTGAGCACCTGTAACAGAACACTGCGTGTTAAGTAACTTGAATTAAAATAAAAGCTTAAAAAATACATGAAAAAAAATTAAAATAGACCTAGAGCTATTGACATTTTGTTTCTTCTCTTGCTGTCAGTTTTTATAAGATGCGTGTTTTCTTGACTCTTATGAAATAGATACATTGTAGTGTGTACAATAAAGGTTGACTTTTTTTTACAAATGCACAATTTGTTGATGTAAAGTTGTTCAAATATTTTATCTTTTAATATCTGTAAGTTCTATACTGATTCCCCTTTTTTATTTCTGATTAGTTATTTAAGCACACTTTGCATTTATTCATTATTCTCCATGATGGTGGTAGAGGGGGTTGGTTTATAAGCTTATTTGTCATTTCAAAAAAGTTTTTTTAAAGCTTATTTATTTATTTTGATAGTGCACACACTCACTAGCAGAGGAGGGGCAGTGAGAGAGGGAGAGGGAGAGAATGAGAGAGAGAGAGAGAGAGAGAGAGAGAGAGAGAATGCCAAACAGGTCCTTCGCTATCAGGGTGGAGCCTGACACAGGGCTCAAACCCATGAACCTGTGAGATCATGACCTGAACAGAGATCAAGAGTCAGATACTTAACCGACTGAGCCACCCAGGCACCCCATCAAAAAAACAGTTTTTATTTTTGCAGATATTCTCTCTTGTGTTTTTTATTTTACTTATTACTCTTTTTATCTTTTATTTGTATCCTTTTATTTTCTTTCTTTTATAACTTTTTAAGTTTATTTTTGAGGGAAAGACAGAGTGAGTGGGGCAGGGGCAGAGAGAGAAAGAGGGAGACAGAGAATGTCAAGCAGGCTCCACACTGTCAGCACAGAGCCTTATGTGGGGCTCGAACTCACAAACCATGAGATCATGACCTGAGCAGAAAACGAAACAGTCAGATGTTTAACCGACTGAGCCACCTAGGCATCCCATATAACTTTTTATTATGGATGTTTAGCTCAATGCCTTTCCGCTTTTCTTTTTCTCTAATATATGTATTTGGGACCACACATTTTCCTCTTAAAATACTTGTAATGCATCTCATAAATTTTCATGAACATTGACTTGAAAGTAGGTTCTGATTTCCATGGTGATTTCTTCTTTGACCCATGGGTTATTAGGAAGTATATTTAATTTGCAAGCATTATAGATTTTCTAAGAATATTTTTATTAGAAATTTCTAGTCTAATTTCTTAGTGCTCAAAAAATGTGCCTTGTATGAATTGAATTTGTTAGAATTTGTAGCAATTTGCTTTCACACATGGTTGATTTTTATAATAGTCTATGTATATTTGAAAGCAACGTGTTTTCTGTGGTTTTGGGGGACAGTGTTGTAGGTGTGACTATTAGGTCAAATACGTAAATTTTGTTGTTCAGATCTTATATATTTGTAGATATTATTTTGTCTGAGGTACCTGAAGGAGGTATCTTAAAATTGGTCTGTGATTTTTTTTTTTGTTGTTGCTCTATTTTGTTTTGTCAGTGTTTATTTAAAAGTTTTGGGCAGTGTTACATGCATAAAAATGTAGAATTATTATCTTTTATTGAAAAGCTTAAACCTTTATAAACCTTTCTAATAATGGTTTTTGCCTTAAAGTCTTCTTTGGTACAAATATGGTTTATAAGCTATTCTGTATTTTCATTTTATATGTACTTAAAATCCCTAATATATTATTATAATTACTACTATATTCAGTTAAAATTCATTTAGATTAATTCACATGTTTTTTCCTTTCCATTGTTTTTGGATTCCTTCCAGCACCTTTGAGCTCCCATGTGGGAGCTCAATATACCCTTTACTGTTGTCTTTAAAGTAGCCTGCTGGGGGGCACCTGACTGGCTCAGGTGGTAGAGCATGTGACTCTTGATGTTGGGGTGGTGAGTTTGAGCCCCACACTGGGTGTAGAACTTACTTTGAAAAAAAAAAAGTCTGTTGGTGGAAAATTCTCTACATTTCTTCCCTGAAAAATGTCTGGCTTTTACTGCATTATTGAGGGTTAACTTCACTGTTGTAGCATTTTGAAGATCACATTTTCTTCTGCATTTTCTAGATTCTTTTGAGAAATCAGCTGTCAGTCTAATATTTGCTCCTTTGAAGTTCTTTTTTCTTTCAGTTTTAATATTCTCTCTTTAACTTTGATTTTCAACAGCTTTAATGTGTCATGCGTGCTTTTCTTTTTATTTATCTTGCTTTATGTTTAGAGAGCTACCTGTGTCTATGACTTTTTGCCAACTTTGAGGAAATCTTAACCATTATCTTCTCAAATATTCCTTCATCCTCATTCTTTCTTCACTCTCCTCTGGGGACTTTCTCATTATCTAACTTTCTGGACATGTATGAATGGATCCCTTGGCAACCTATTTAACTCTGTCCCCAGCCAAGCTCTGTCTTAGTCACTTGTCTCTAAACACCTTGCTGTTTCTCTCACAAGCCAAGCATGCTCCTGCCTCAGGGCTTTTGAAAATATTCTTTTCTTAGCATGAAACACTGTTTTCCAGATATTTCCAAGACTCATTCCCATACATGATTCAGGTGTCTGCTCAAATGTGGTCTTATCAGAGGCTTACCCTGATCACTTTTTTGAAATGATTACTCAGATTCCTCCTTTCCCACATTGTACTCTTACACTGTACCTGGTTTTGTTTCTTCATTGCACTTAGTATAATAGGACACATTATGTATTTAACATTTGTTTGCTTATTCTCTGCCTCCCTCCATTAGAACATAAAATGTAACGAGAAAGAGACTTATTTACTTACAACTATATCCCAGTCACTAGAACTCTGCCTGAAGGAGAGCTAGGTACTCAATAAATACTTGTGGATGGATGAATGGGTGGATGAATGATTAATAGATAATGCATATAGGAAGATAGAGTTCTGTATAGAAAGTGAAGAAAACAAAGAGAAATAAACTAAGCAAGGCATTTACATTTTATTATCTATGCTTTATTCTTTTATACATATAGTATCATTGATTATATTTCTATCCATCATTGTTACCTAAAATATCAAAATTAAACTTCACTATGTTTGAAATATTGCTTTCACTAATTTAAATTAACTGGTATCTCATAATTGAGTTTAGACATGTGTCCCATGTGCTTTAAATTTTTAACATTTTATTTTAATTAAAACAATAAAACCTGTATTAGTTTGGACTGCCATAACAAATACCATAGACTAGGTGGCATAAACAAGAGAGATTTATTTTGTCATAGTTGTGGACGCTAGAAACATGGTCAGCTTTGGTGAGGATCATTTTCCTGGTCTGCTGATGGCTGTGTTCTTGCTGTGTCCTCACAAAGCAGAGAATATGTGTGCTGGTGTCACTTTCTCTTCTTATAAGGGCACTAATCCCATCAATTGAATCCCATGCTCATGACCTCATCTAAACCCAATTATCTCCTGAGGCCCCCATCTCCAAATATATCACATTGGAGTTAGGGCTTCAACATACAAATTTTGGGAGTATACAGTTCATTTTACAGCACCTACCAAATAAGATGCATTATTTTCCAGTGAAATAATGAATATGTACATTCAAGACTACTTGAGTATTTTTCAAGTATGAAATTATTGTGATTGCATAGAAAAATTTATCATTTTTGTGAAATACTATGAATGCTTTTAAGTGTAAAGGCTTAATTGGCCAGGACCTGGTTATTGCTTTGTCTAGTTCATTTGTAGTCTATAGAGATACCTATTTATTGTGAAGCTATTTAGGGACTCACACGAATAGAACATTTCTTATGGGCAAAAAAACATAACTCTGATTTCTGAATGTCTTTGTAAATTTCTTCCCCTAAATAAACCTTAAATCTTCCTATAACGCCTAGACTTAGACATGATGTGCTGTTGTTATAGGTACTCAGAAAGAATCTATATTGTAGATCAAAGCTAGTTGTCGAGAGAGACTAGACTCCCCTAACAGTAAGGCTTTTCTGTCTCGCTGCTGCCCACAGTATTTTGCCAGGTTGCCTGAGGTCAGCATGCCTTCCTAATGTTCAGGGACTATGCTGCTTTTCCAGGAATGTCTCGAAGGGATCCTGCCTGAAAGAAAAGATGCCATAATGTAACATTTCGCCGCCTATAAAGACAGCAAGAATGGTCTCTGTCTTGTTCTTTTAGGCATCTTAAAACAAACTTAGCCAGCCTAGAAACAGAAATGGAACTAATAAAGTCATCAATTCAGAGCCTCCTTGCACCGCCCATGTATTTTCCTATTCCTAATGATGTAAATAAATGCTTTCTAGAAAGGTTAAGGAAAACATCCACCACCCCACAGCTCCTCATATTCCTCATCCTTGAAATAGGATTGTTAGTATCTGATATGAACAAGAGGAGAAAGGGGGCCATGCCATACGTCCCTATGAGAAATACTGAACTTAAAATGACTAAGAAACACCAGGGGGTTGTCTAAGCCACCAAGGTTATAAGGGACATGGCCTTACTGCAGCTGAACTAAAATTTAATGGTGACCTAAGACAGTGGTATGGTGGAGGAACTCTAAATAGATAGGCTTAGTCACAGCTCACTGAAAGGCCAACTATGCTGTTTTCATGGTGGGATAGGGAAGAAGAAACTGGTAAACATTTCTAAATGTCATATGTTTACATATGAATTTATTCATTTCTTTATTTTTAGGATTCTTCTTTGTGAAAAGTACTCTAAAAACAATCCCTTAGTATAAAGGGTATATAACAAAAATTACACATATATTCAGCAATGAAGAGAGTTTCCTAGAAGGAAGTGTGACTCCAGTGGGCCAAGAGTTCTGTCATTAGAGGTGGGGATTTCTTCTCAGAATGAAGTTAAATGTGTGCTCTTGCACAAGAGCACCAAGTGGATGCTTGAGAGGGCTCTGGGGTTACTTTAATGCAGGTGGGTTGGACTGAGACTGCCCACAGACGTGGCTGGAGTGGGGGGAGGGAGTGTCACTGTGACCTCAGTGCTGAATTTCTAGAAACCAAATTTTAGGTGAAAAATGAAGCCACAATCTTGTAACTAAGAAGAGAATGATCAATAAGGTAAACAGCAGTGTATTGGGAGTAGACAACATACCTCATTCAGGCATCAGTCTGCATGTGTACAGAAACATTCTTGGAGGCAAAGAATCAAAAAAGAAAAAGGCCTTTTCTAGAAAGTAATACATCAAACTGTTGTGGCCTGGAGAACTCACTCTACTCTGGAGATGTTTCTTTCTCTGACTAATAACTTGGAAATGTCTGTAGTCGGAGCTCTGGTACCCCACCCAAAGACATTTAGAACTTTCTCCAATTTCTAGTTTTCCTGTTGTTATAGGTCATTAGAACTTTGACATTGCAGCACCTCCTGCCTCATCATACCCATGGCAAGTGAAAATTCCCTGGCCTTAGGTTTGTATTACAAAGGGTGTAGTTGAGATGAACAGCTCTCCAGCAGATGGAGTGAGGAGGGCCATGATGTGATGTTGGGGACAGACAACCTGGGGGCGGCACCTTGGGCTCCTTGTTGCCTCACAGCTTGACCTTGAATATCTATTTCTGGCTTCAGTGGCTCAGGCTGCAAAATAAGGTCCCTTTCACCTTCGACATGTAACTTAGGTCTAGTGCTTGATTTAATTTTAGTAATTCTAGAACGAAAATGTTTAGGCTGAGGGAATGAACTTTTATGCTCCTTGAAGTTAAGAGGTTTTCTATCATTCCACCTTTCTTGGTAAAGCCTTTATTTTTATTTTTATTATTTAAAAAAATTTTTAGTTTATTTATCTTGAGAGAGGGTGGGTAGGTGCAGAGAGGGAGGAAGACAGAGAATTGGAAGCATGCTTCACACTGTCAGTGCAGAGCCTGACGTGGGGCTCAAAGCCACGAACTGTGAGATAATGACCTGAGCCAAAATCAAGAGTCGGATGCTTAAACAACTGAGCCACCCAGGCACCCCAAAGTTTTGATTTTTAATCTATCAGTCTTTTTTTGGTCCCCCTCCCTCTTTTTATATTATTTTTGTTTCCCTTCCCTTATATTCATCTGTTTTGTCTCTTAAAGTCCTCATATCAGTGAAGTCACATGATTTTTGTCTTTCTCTGACTAATTTCACTTAGCATAATACCCTCCAGTTCCATCCACGTAGTTGCAAATGGCAAGATTTCATTCTTTTTGATTGCCGAGTAATACTCCATTGTAAATATATACCACATCTTCTTTATCCATTCATCCATCGATGGACATTTAGGCTCTTTCCATACTTTGGCTATTGTTGATAGTGCTGCTATAAACATGGAGGGTGCATGTGTCCCTTGGAAACAGCACACCTGTATCCCTTGGATAAATACCTAGTAGTGCAATTGCTGGGTTGTAGGGTAGTTCTATGTTTAGTTTTTTGAGGAACCTTCATACTGGTTTCCAGAGTGGCTGCACCAGCTTGCATTCCCACCAACAATGCAAAAGAGATCCTCTTTCTCCGCATCCTCTCCAACATCTGTTGGTGCCTGAGTTGTGAATATTAGCCATTCTGACAAGTATAAGGTGGTATCTCAGGGTGGTTTTGATTTGTATTTCCCTGATGATGAGTGAAGTTGAGCATTTTTTCAGGTGTGAGTTGGCCATCTGGATATCTTCTTTGGAGAAGTGTCTATTCATGTCTTTTGCCCATTTCTTCACTGGATTATTTGTTTTCTGGGTGTTGAGTTTGGGAAGTTCTTTATAGATTTTGGATACTAGCCCTTTATCTGATATGTCATTTGCAAATATCTTCTCCCATTGCATTGGTTGCCTTTTAGTTTTGCTGATTGTTTCCTTCACTGTGCAGAGGCTTTTTATTTTGATGAGGTCCCAGTAGTTCATTTTTGCTTTTGTTTCCCTTGCCTCCGGAGACGTGTTGAGTAAGAAGTTATTGAGGCCGAGGTCAAAGAGGTTTTTGCCTGCTTTCTCCTTGAGGATTTTGATGGCTTCCTGTCTTACATTGAGGTCTTTCATCCATTTTGAGTTTATTTTTGTGTATGGTGTAAGAAAGTGGTCCAGGTTCATTCTTGTGCATGTTGCTGTCCAGTTTTCCCAGCACCACTTGCTGAAGAGACTGTCTTTATTCCATTGGATATTCTTTCCTGCTTTGTCAAAGATTAGTTGGCCATATATTTGTGGGTCCATTTCTGGGTTCTCTGTTCTGTTCCCTTGATCTGAGTGTCTGTTCTTGTGCCAGTGCTGTACCATCTTGATCATTACAGCTTTGTAGTATAGCTTGAAGTCCAGGATTGTGATGCCTCCTGCTTTGGTTTTCTTCTTCAAAACTGTTTTGGCTATTGGGGGTCTTTTCTGGTTCCATACAAATTTAGGGTTATTTGTTCTAGTTCTGTGAAGAATGCTGGTGTTATTTTGATAGGGATTGCATTGAATATGTAGATTGCTTTGGGTAGTATCAACATTTTAACAATATTTGTTCTTCCTATCCAGGAGCATGGAATCTTTTTCCATTTGTTTGTGTCTTCTTCAATTTCTTTCATAAACTGTCTATAGTTTTCAGTGTATAGATTTTTCACCTCTTTGGTTAGATTTATTCCTAGGTATTTTATGGGTTTTGGTGCAACTGTAAATGGGATCAATTCGTTGATTTCTCTTTCTGTTGCTTTATTGGCGTATAGGAATGCAACTGATTTCTGTGCATTGATTTTATATCCTGCAACTTTGCTGAATTCATGAATAAGTTCTAGCAGTTTTTTGGTGGAATCTTTTGGGTTTTCCATATAGAGTATCCTGTCACCTGGGAAGAGTGAAAGTTTGACCTCCTCCTGGCCAGTTCGGATGCCTTTTATTTCTTTGTGTTGTCTGATTGCAGAAGCTGACTTCCAATACTATGTTGAATAACAGTGGGGAGAGTGGTCTTGTTCCTGACCTTAGGGGGAAAGATCTTAATTTTTCCCCATTGAGGATGATATTAGTGTTGGGTTGTTCATATATGGCTTTTATGATCTTGAGGTATGCTCCTTCTATCCGTACTTTCTTGAGGGTTTTATCAAGAAAGGATGCTGTATTTTGTCAAATGCTTTCTCTGCATCTATTGAGAGGATCATCCTTTATTTTATTGATGTGATAAATCATGTAAATTGTTTTGTGGATATTGAACCAGCCCTGCATCCCAGGTATAAATCCCACTTGGTTGTGGTGAATAATTTTTTTAATGTATTGCTGGAGCCGATTGGCTAATGTCTTGTTGAGGATTTTTGCATCCATGTTCATCAGGGAGATTGGTCTATAGTTCTCCTTTTTAGTGGGGTCTCTGTCTGGTTTTGGGATCAAGGTAATGCTGGCTTCATGGAATGAGTTTGGAAGTTTTCCTTCCATTTCTATATTTTCGAAGAGCTTCAAGAGAATAGGTATTAACTCTTCCTTAAATGTTTGGTAGAATTCCCCTGGAAAGCCATTGGGCCATGGACTCTCTTTTATTGGGAGATTTTTGATTAGTAATTTGATTTACTGGTTATGGGTCTGTTCAAATTTTCTATTTCTTCCTGTTTCAGTTTTGGTAGGGTAAATGTTTCAAGGAATTTGTCCATTTCTTCCAGATTGCCCATTTCATTGGCATATAATTGCTCATAATATTCTCTTACTGTTTTTATTTCTGCTGTGTTCGTTGTGATCTCTCCTCTTTCATTCTTGATTTTATTTATTTGGGTCCTTTCCTTTTTCTTTTTGATCAAACTGGCTAGTGGTTTATCAATTTTGTTAATTCTTTCAAAGAACCAGCTTCTGGTTTCATTGATCTGTTCTACTGGTTTTTTGGTTTTGATAGCATTAATTTCTGCTCTAATCTTTATTTCCTGTCTTCTGCTGGTTTTGGGTTTCATTTGCTGTTCTTTTTCCAGCTCCTTAAGGCGTAAGATTAGGTTGTGTATCTGAGATCTTTCTTCCTTCTTTAGGAAGGCTTGGATTGCTATATACTTTCCTCTTATGACCACTTTTGCTGCATCCCAGAGGTTTTGGGTTGTGGTGTTATCATTTTCATTGGCTTCCGTATACTTTTTAATTTCCACTTTAACTTCTTGGTTAGCCCACTTGTTCTTTGTAGGATGTTCTTCAGTCCCAAGTATTGGTTACCTTTCCAAATTTTTTCTTGTGGTTGATTTCAACTTTCATAGTGTTGTGGTCTAAAAATATGCATGGTATGATCTCTATCTTTTTGTACTTGCTGAGGGCTGATTTGTGTTCCAGTATGGGGTCTATTCTGGAAAACGTTCCATATGCACTGGAGAAGAATGTATATTCTGCTGCTTTAGGATGAAATGTTCTGAATATATCTGTTAAGTCCATCTGGTCCAGTGTGTCATTCAAACCCATTGTTTCCTTGTTGATTTTTTGACTAGATCATCTGTCCATTGCTGTGAGTGGGGTGTTGAAGTCTCCTATTATGGTATTAGTATCAATGAGTTTCTTTATTTTTGTGATTAATTGATGTATATATTTGGGTGCTATCACATTTGGTGCATAAATGTTTACAATTGTTAGGTCTTCTTGGTGGATAGACCCCTTAATTATTGATATAATGCCATTCTTCATCTCTTGATATAGTTTTTATTTTAAGGTCCAGATTGTCTGATATAAGTATGGCTATTCTGGCTTTCTTTTGTTGACCTTTAGCATGATAGATGGTTCTCCATTCCCTTACTTTCAATCTGAAGGTGTCAAGCTGTCTTTAGGCCTAAAGTGGGTCTCTTGTAAATAGCATATAGATGGATCTTGTTTTCTTATCCATTCTGTTACCCTATGTCTTTTGATTGGAGCATTGAGTCCATTGATGTTTAGAGTGAATACTGAAAGATAAGAATTTATTGCCATTATGTTGCTTGTAGAGTTGGAGTTTCTGGTGGTGGTCTCTGGTCCTTTCTAATATTTGTTACTTTTGGTATGTATGTATGTATTTATATATACATACATACATACATACATATATACATGTATGTATATATGTATGTGTATGTGTGTGTGTGTGTGTATTCATCTTTCCCCCCTCAGAGAGTCCCCCTTAAAATTTCTTGCAGGGCTGATTTAGTGGTCACAAATTCCTTTAATTTTTGTTTGTCTGGGAAACTTTTTATCTTTCCTTCTATTTTGAATGACAGCCTTGCTGGATAAAAATTCTTGGCTGCATATTTTTCTGATTCAACACGTTGAATATATCCTGCCTCTCCTTTCTGGCCTGCCAAGTTTATGTGGATAGGTCTGCTGCAAACCTGATCTTTCTTCCCTTGTAGGTTAAGGACTTTTTTTCCCTTGCTATCTTCATGATTCTCTCCTTGCCTGAGTATTTTGTGAATTTGACTATGATATGCCTTGTTGATTGGTCAGTTTTTGTTGACTCTAATGGGAGTCCTCTGTGCTTCCTGGATTGTGATGTCTGTGTCTTTCCCCAGGTTAGGAAAGTTTTCTGCTATGATTTGCTCACTTAACCCTTCCACCCCTATTTCTCTCTACTTCTGGGACCCCTATGATTCTGATGTTGTTCGTTTTTAATGAGTCACTGATTTCTCTAATTCTGAAATCATGCTCTTTTGCCTTAATCTCCCTCTTTTTTTCTGCTTCATTATTCTCCATAAGTTTGTCCTCTATATCACTGATTTTCTGTTCTGCCCCATCCATCCTTGCTGCTGCAGCATCCATTTGTGATTGCAGCTCAGTTAATAGCATTTTTTGTTTCATTCTGATTAGTTTTTACTTCTTTGATCTCCGCAGAAAGGGATTCTAATCTATTTTCAACTCCAGCTAGTATTCTTATTATCATGATTCTAAATTCTGGTTCAGACATCTTGCTTGTATCTGTGTTGGTTAAGTCCCTGGCTGTCATTTCTTCCTGCCCTTTCTTGTGGGGTAAATTCTTTCGTTTCATCATTTTGAAGGGAGAAAAGGAATTAATGAGGTAGAAAAAATTAAAAAAATTAAAATAAACATTAAAATTAAGAAATTAAACATGCACACACACAAATCGAATAAATGATGCCAGATCCTAGGTGTGTTTTGGTCTGGGTATTGAAAGTGGCTTGATATATTAGGGAAAAAAGGAGAAAGAAGAAAAAAAAAGGAAGTAGCTTGAAAATTTGAAAAAATGAATATACTGAAGTAGACTAAAATGAAATGATGGAAGTAAACTAGAATTTGAAAAAATTTACACAAACGTAAAAAATACAGTAGAAAAAGAATGAAAGAAAAATATTTTTAATAAAAATTAAAAATAAAAATGAATTTTTTCTCTTTCTGTATTCAAGAAAAAGAAAAAAAAGAAAATTGTTTGAAAACTTGAAAAAATGAATACGCTGAAGTAGACTAAAATAAAATGATGGAAGTAAAATAGAAATTGAAAAAATTTACACAAAAGTAAAAAATATAGTAGAGAAAAAATTAAAAGTATTTTTAATAAAAATTGAAAATAAGGATGAATTTTTTCTTTCTGTATTCAAGAACAAGAAAAGTGAAAAAGAAAAAAAAAATTGAATAGATGGACCTGTTAACAGACTGTATTATGACTGAAATTACTTCGTTTTCTCCTAGAAGTCAGACTATGAAGCACTTTATAGTCCATAAAATAAGCAGGTGGTGAGACTTCTGTTCTTGAGGAGGGAAGTTGTCCCAGTTGGGCGGGGCTTAGTGTAACGGCTCCATTCTCCACTAGATGGCACTGCTAGCCTACTGGGGTGGATTGTTGTGGCGCTTGTAGGTGCATGTGCGCATGCGCGGGAGTGGTGAAAATGGGATCACCCAGCTACCTAGTCTCTAGTATTGGGACTCTGTTCTCCCCAATTAGCAATTGTGCACCTGTCCTTTGTCTTCAGCTTTCATCCACTGGCTGCTTTTACACTGTCTGTGACTGAGCCTCAGGCAGTACCTCTCTCCTGAGTTTTGTCTCAGATGCAGCTGTTTTCCCCAGCCCCTTACTTCTGGGGGACTGCAGCTTTGACCTGTTCCACCCCTCTGTGGAGGGTCTCACTGAGCAATGGGCAAATGCCAGCCACACCCAGGAAAGTTCGTGTTACTGTGCTGCTGCCAATGCCCAGAGACAGTGGCCAGGTGCCAGCCTGCCCCAGAAAAAGTTCACAAGATAGTGTAGAAGCAGCATTTCAGGGATTATGGAAAATCACAACACACATCTGGCACCAGGCTTCACCCCCAACGACCTTGGTCCAGCACCAGGGAATGTGGCTGTTCTCTGGGGTCTGCTGGGCCCAGGTGGCCTCATAGCCTCTACCAAATGTCCTTCCAGCAGTGGAACCGCTTCTCCCCATGTGGCCCAAGCACCTCCTGGATCCCACTCTCTTCCTGGGGATTCGCCCTTCCCACCAGAGGACTGCCAGGTATCAAGCTGCAGATTTTCAGACTTTGTGCTCCCCCTGTTTACAGTCTTAATGGAATTTATACCCTCTCCTGTCTCCCTTCTCCCTTTTTTAGTTCAGTCCCTGTGGCTGTTTCCAATTTTCCACTTTCTCCCTAGCTACTTTTGGGGAGGGGTGTTTTTCCTGTATTCTCCCCACTATCTCCATCCTCTCTTCACAAGCATAAGCACCTCCCTGCCCTCCGTGGCTTCTCTCTCCTCAAGTTCACCTCTCTGTGCCATGTACCTGCTGAATGCTGTGGTTCAGGATGTGCAGATTGTTGTGTTAATCCTCAGACCAGTTTTCTAGGTGTGCAGGATGGTTAGTATTGGTCTGGCTGTATTTCATGGACACGAGACACACAAAATACTTCCATGCTGCTCCACCATCTTGGTTCCCTCCTTTCACTTGTGATTTTCATATTATATCTAAGAAACTACTGCCTAACCCAAAGTCATGACAATTTACTATTATTTTTCTTCTAAGAGTTTTATCATTTTACCTCTTACGTGTGACTCTGTGATCCACTTTCTCTATCAGTCTTGATTTGCATTCTTTTCCTTTGGTTAGCTGGAGAGCAAGTGCCATTGACATGGTCCAAAGAATGTATTCTTTTCACCCTTTGAGCAAGGCATACCCAAGTGGAGCACCCTATCCCCTCCCCACATGCCTGTGAATGGCAAGTCATGAAAAATATCTGTTAATTAAGTCAATTCAATAATTACAAGTTGATTTGATCTCTAATTTAGGCATCACATGGGAAGATACTATTTATAATATATTCTGGTTGACCCTTATCCCAATTTCCATGGAAATAGCCTTCTTATGACACAAGTATGTTCATGGACTGTTTTTAAATTTCCAGCTGCTTTGTGTGAAACTGAACCTAAAAAAGAAACCTTCCGCTAACAGACCATTTTTCAAGTATGCACTCAGGTGCTCAAGAGGTAGGCTTGATTTGAAAAAAACTCACTGAAAGGATTATAGGTATAATAATCCTGGGATTTCCCTCAAACCTCTTCAGTTGAAATCTGTGATGTTTTTGGGTTGCTTCTATCTGAAGTCAAACACTGAAAGAGACTGCAAAAGCTTTTCCCCACCCCCTCTATGAAGACAAAGATTTATGTATATCAAGAGACTCAGAGATAATCATATTCTTCTCTTGAATGATCAGTTAAAGTTCTTGTTTGAGAGAGAAACCATATTTCAATAGTACCAGATTTACTCATCAAATGCATTGCTATTAAGAATATAAAAACATTTCAGATGAAGTAGTAGTAGTATATGGGAAAAACTGGCTGTGTATTTGTAATAGGCCCAATAAAGGTGCAGAGGCCATGACTACATGGCCTACCTGGTGAAGGTAACATCAGCTGTGACGCTTCCATAAATTCAAGTTAATCTGTGCAAACTCATGCACACCACTACAGAAGTGACTTGCATGGTGCAGTCACTGCTGTCTGCAGCTGTTAAAACACAGCATCAAACAAGATGGAAATGACCAGGCTTGTTCTTAGAAAATCCTTCCAGAATGTAGTAATTGCAAGGTGACCTTCCCCATCACTGATGTCCTGTGAGACAGGTGTAGTAGGCTCGTCTTACTAATCTTGCCCTGGTGGCATTGTGGTTATTGGCTTCCTCCATTAAAATGGAAAATAGAATTATATGTGACAGAATGAACATTTATTTGGCACCTTGGGTGAAATAAATACATAAACTGAAGTTAGCATCCTTCTTTGGCAAATCCCTGGATTAGTGATTTGCTGCTCTAGGGTGTACATCCTTTCTCACTCTTCTAGGAATTTGCTTGATATGAAATTATGCATTCCCAGTTGGTTATTTTTCTTGTGACTTGCTTATGGATTTTTTTTATCATGTAGGTTTTTAAAGTCTTTATTCCAGCTTCACTGAGAAATAACGGACATACATCACTGTAAGTTTAAGGCACACAGCATGATGGTTCACATACACACACTTTGGAATGACTGCAACAGCAGGTTCTGCCAAGCTCCATCCTCTCATATAGAGATGATAAAGAGAAAATAATGAGGAAAAGAATAGAGGGGGAAAAAAACCTCCTTGTGATGAGAACTTTAAGGATTTACTCTTGTAACTTTCTTACATATCACACAGTGGTGTTAGCTGTAGTCGTCATGATGTATATTACATCCCTGGTACTTATTTATCTTAAAACTGAAATTTTGTGCCTTCTGACTACTTTGCTCTAATCAAGCCCCCTTTTCTGCCTGTTCTTCTCATAACCATAAGTCTTGTCTCTTTTTATATGGGTTTGTTTTTTATTTTTAGATTTCACATTAAAGTGGGATCATATAGGTTTTGGCCTTCTCTGATTTATTTCACTTAGCAAACAGACCTTCAAGATCCGTCTATATTGTCACAAATGGTGGGATGTCCTAATGTTTTTAATTTATTTTAAATGTTTATTTTGAAAGAGAGAGGTGTGTGTGTGTGTGTGTGCGTGCGCACGTGCGTGTGCGTGCGTGCAAACGGGAGGAACAGAGAGGGGGGAAGAAAAACAGACTCCCAAGTAGGCTCCACGTTCAGTGCTGAGCCTGATACAAGGCTCGATCCCATGAACCTGGGATCATGCCTGAGCTGAAACCAATAGTCTGACGCTTAACTGAAAGAGCACCCATGTGCCCCAGAAGTTCTCATGGATTTTTTTTTTAATGTCTGAGTAATCTTCCATGGCATGTATATAGCACATACATTTATTCATTTATCCATCAGTGGTTGCTTGGATTGTTTCCATGTCTTGGCTATTGTAAGTAATACTGCTAGAAAGATGGTGCAGGTATGTTTTCAAGTTAGTATTTTCATTACCTTTGAATATATTCATCAGTGTGGAATTGCTGGATCATATGGTACTTGTATTTTTAACTTTTTGAGCATCCTCCATATGCTTTTCCATGGTGGCTATACCAATCTACAATCGCACCAACAGTGCACAAGGATTGCCTTTTTTCCATGTCCACACCAGCATTTGTTATCTCTTGTCACTTTCATGATAGCCGTTCTAACAGGCATGAGGTGAGATACCTTATCATGGTTTTAATTTGCACTTCCCTAATGACTAGTGATGTTGAGTATCATTTCATATACATGTTTATCTTCTTTGGATTTGGAGAAATGTCTGCTTAGGTCCTTTACCCATTTTTTATTATTTTTTATTTTTTTATTTTTTATTTTTTTATTTTTTATTTTTTTCAATATATGACATTTATTGTCAAATTGGTTTCCATACAACACCCAGTGCTCATCCCAAAGGTGTCCTCCTCAATACCCATCACCCACCCTCCCCTCCCTCCCACCCCCCATCAACCCTCAGTTTGTTCTCAGTTTTTAAGAGTCTCTTATGCTTTGGCTCTCTCCCACTCTAACCTCCTTTTTTTTTCCTTCCCCTCCCCCATGGGTTTCTGTTAAGTTTCTCAGGATCCACTTAAGAGTGAAACCATATGGTATCTGTCTTTCTCTGTATGGCTTATTTCACTTAGCATAACACTCTCCAGTTCCATCCATGTTGCTACAAAGGGCCATATTTCATTCTTTCTCATTGCCACGTAGTACTCCATTGTGGATATAAACCACAATTTCTTTATCCATTCATCAGTTGATGGACATTTAGGCTCTTTCCATAATTTGGCTATTGTTGAGAGTGCTGCTATAAACATTGGGGTACAAGTGCCCCTATGCATCAGTACTCCTGTATCCCTTGAGTAAATCCCTAGCAGTGTTACTGCTGGCTCATAGGGTAGGTCTATTTTTAATTTTTTCAGGAACCTCCACACTGTTTTCCAGAGTGGCTGTACCAATTTGCATTCCCACCAACAGTGTAAGAGGGTTCCCATTTCTCCACATCCTCTCCAGCATCTATAGTCTCCTGATATGTTCATTTTGGCCACTCTGACTGGCGTGAGGTGATATCTGAGTGTGGTTTTGATTTGTATTTCCCTGATGAGGAGCGACGTTGAGCATCTTTTCATGTGCCTGTTGGCCATCTGGATGTCTTCTTTAGAGAAGTGTCTATTCATGTTTTCTGCCCATTTCTTGACTGGGTTATTTGTTTTTTGCCTTTACCCATTTTTTAATTGGGTCATTTGTTTTTTGCTATTGAGTTGTATGACTTTTGTATATGTTTTGGATATTAACCCCTTATCACATATATGGCTTGCAAATATTTTTTCTCATTCTGTAGGTTGCCTTTTCACTTTGTTGATGGTTTCTTTTGCTGTGCAGAAGCTTTTTAATTTGATGTAGTCCCACTTCTATTTTTTATTTTGTTGCTTGTGCTTTAGGTGTCATATCCAAAAAGTCATCACCAAGAGTTTTGTCTGTATATTTTCTTCTAGGAGTTTTATGGCTTCAGGTCTTAAACCTAAGTCTTTTTAATCCATTAAAAAAATTTTTTTTGTTGTTGTTGCTTATTTTTGAGAGAGAGTGTGAGAAAGGGAGGGGCAGAGAGAGAGGGGACAGAGGATCTAAAGTGGGTTCTGTGCTGACAGCTGCAAGCCTGATATGGGGCTTGAACTCACAAACTGCGAGATCATGACCTGAGCTGAAATCAGATGCTTAACCTACTGAGCCACCCAGGTGCCCCCGGTCTTTAATCCATTTTGAATTAATTTTTGTGAGTCGTGTAAGATATGGGTCCAGTTTCATTCAAGATGTATTACAAAACTGTAATCATCAAGACACTATGGTACTGGCACAAGAACAGACACTCAGATCAATGGAACAAAATACAGAACCCTGAAATGGACCCACAAACATATGGCCATCTAATCTTTGACAAAGCAGCAAAGAATATCCAATGGAATAAAGACAGTCTCTTCAGCAAATGATGTTGACAAAACTGGACAGCAACTTGCAGAAAAAGGAATCTGGACCACTTTCTTAGACCATACACAAAAATAAACTCAAAATGGATGAAAGACCTAAACATAAGATGGGAAGCCATCAAAATCCTGGAAGAGAAAGCAGGCAAAAACCTCTTTGACCTCGGCTGCAGTAACTTATTACTCAACATGTCTCTGGAGGCAAGGGAAACAAAAGCAAAAATGAACTATTGGGACCTCATCAAGATAAAAAGCTTCTGCACAGTGAAGGAAACAATCAGCAAAACTAAAAGGCAACCAACGGAATAGAAGTGCAAATGACATAGGGTTAGTATCCAAAATCTATAAAGAACTTCTCAAACTCAACACCCAAAAAACAAATAATCCATTGAAGAAATGGGCAAAAGACGTAAATGGACATATTTCTGAAGAAGACATCCAGATGGCTAATGGACACATGAAAAAATGCTCAACATCACTCGTCATTAGGGGCATACAAATCAAAAGCACAATGAGATACCACCTCACACCAGTCAGAATGGGTAACATTAACAACTCAGGCAACAACAGATATTGGCGAGGATGCAGAGAAACAGGATCTCTTTTGCACTGCTGGTGGGAATGCAAACTGGTGCAGCCACTCTAGAAAACAGTATGGAGGTTCCTCAAAAAACTAAGAATAGAACTACCCTATGACCCAGCAATTGCACTACTAGGTATATATCCAAGGGATACATATGCACCCCAATGTTTATAGCAGCACTGTTGGCAATAACCAAATTATGGAAAGAGCCCAAATGTCCATTGACAGATGAATGGATGAAGAAGATGTGGTGTGTGTGTGTGTGTGTGTGTGTGTGTGTGTGTGTGTATGTGTACACACACACACACAATGGAGTATTACTCGGCAATCAAAAAGAATGAAATCTTGCCATTTGCAACTGCATGGATGGACCTAGAGGTTATTATGGTAAGCGAAATAAATCAGAGAAAGACAAATATCATATGACCTCACTCTTGTGGAATTTAAGATACAAAAGAGATGAACATAAGGGAAGGTAAGCAAAAAGAATATAAAAACAGGGAGGGAGACAAAACATAAGAGACAAATACAGAGAACAAACTGAGGATTTCTGGAGAGGCTTTGGGTGGAGGTATGGGCTAAATGGGTCAGGGGCATTAAGGAATTCCCTTGTTGGGATGAGCACTGGGTGTTACACATAGGGGATGAATTGCTGGAATCTACTCCTGAAATCATTATTGCACTATATGCTGACTAACTTGGATGTAAGTTAAAAATAAACAAAAATTGGGAAAAAAAGATATGTGTCCAGTTTCATTCTTTTACGTGTGAATATCCAGTGATCCTAGCACCATTTATTGAAGACACTGTCTTTTCTCCACTGAGTATTTTTGGCTTGCCTGTCAAATATTAGTTGACTATGTTTGCTTGGGGTTACTTCTGGGCTCTTGATTCTGTTTCATTGGTGTATTTCTTTTTATGCCAGTAGCATACTGTTTTGATTACTATAGCTTTATAGTACAGCTTGAAATCGGGAGTCTAATGCCTCCTGCTTTGTTCTTCTTTCTCAGGACTTCTTTGGCTATCAGGGGTCTTTTTTCCTTCCATAAAAATTTTAGGAGTAATTTTTTTTTTTACTTCTGAAAAACTGCCATTGGACTCATGATGGAGATTGCATTGAATCTATAGATTGCTTTTGATAGCATTGATATTTTAAAAATATTCTTCCAATCCGTGGATACAGGATACCTTTCCATTTATTTATGTCTTCTTCAATTTCTTTCATCATTATCTTACAGTTTTTAGCATTCATTGACATCTTTCACCTCCTTAAATTTGTTCCTAAGTATTTTGTTTTTGATGCTATTGTAAATGGATTGATTTCTTTATTTCTTCTTCAGAAATTTTGTTGTTAGTGTGTAGAAATGCTAGTGATTTTTGTATGTTAATTTTGTATCCTGAAACATGACTGAATTCATTGATTAGATCTAACAATTTTGGGGTTGAGTCTTTAGGATTTTCTTTTTCTTTTTTTTTAGTGTTTATTTACTTTTGAAAGCATGGGCATGAGTGGGGGGAAGGGCAACGAGAGAGGGAAAGAGAGAATCCCAAGCAGGCTCCTTGCTGTCAGTATAGATCCCAACACAGGACTCGGTTGCATGAACTCTGAGATCATGACCTGAGGGTCATGAAATCAAATGTTGGATGCTTAACCAACTGAGCCACCCAGAAAACCCTAGGAATTTCCTATATATAAAATCATGTCATCTGCAGATAGAGACATTTTTACTTATTTTCCAATTCTCATACTTTTTATTTCTTTTTCATCTCTTCTTCCCCCCACCCCCAATGCCCTAGCTAGTACTTGTAGCACTGTGTTGAATAGGAGAGGTGAGAGTCTATGCCTTTGTTTTTTTCCTGATATTACAGCAAAAACTTTCATCCTTTTCAACATTGAGTATGATGTTAGCTGTGGGCTTGTCATATATGACCTTTATTATGTTGAAATATATTCCTTCTGTGCCTCATTAGATAAGAGTTTTATCATGAATGGATGTTGACCATGTAGATTTTTTTTTCATGAACTACATTTATTTATCACTGTTACACTTTATGTATGTATCAATCTTTTCCTTAATGTCTCCAGATTTTAATTAATAGAAAGGCCTCCCCACACTAAGTTAATAAGGAATTTCTCTTATGTTCTTCTAGTTTTTTATGATTTCATTATCTAAGATTTAAATCTTCTTTGGAATTTACATGGTGTACATTGTGAAGCATTAATCCAACTTCATTTTATTAAAAATATCTCTCCAGTTTTTAGAGACAGTGTTTGAGTTGTTGGTCTTTTCCTCAGTGATTTCAGGTACCATGTTTATCCTACACCAAATTCTGTATGTAGTGGGGTCTATTTCTATATTTCCTGTTGCAATCTATTGATCTGTTTATTACTGTGTCAAGACCACACTTTTAATTATTGCAGCTTTATGTTAATTTATAATGAGTATTAGGAATACATCCCCTCATTTTGCCTCTTTTTGGAGTTTGCTTCAAATTGTTGCTTTTTAAAAAAATTTTTTTTTAATGTTTATTTATTTTTGACAGAGAGACAGAGCATGAGCAGGGGAGGGGCAGAGAGAGAGAGGGAGACATAGAATCTGAAGCAGGCTCCAGGCTCTGAGCTGTCAGCTCAGAGCCTGACACGGGGCTCGAACTCACACTCACAAACTGCGAGATCGTGACCTGAGCCGATGTCGGACGCGCAACCGACTGAGCCACCCAGGCGCCCCCAAATTGTTGTTTTTTAATGGACTTTAGAATTTGTGTCTCTCCCACCCTTCCTCAATTTTTGGCCTTGTTTATTGTAATTAGAGTAACTTTTAAAATTTGGGTAAGAGGAATTGATCACTTTGAGTTTGAGACTTCCTATCTAAGAACTGGTCATGCCATTCTTTTTCTACACGTCTTTGTGGCCTTCAGGAGTGCTTTAAAATTGTATTTATAAATCTTACATATTTCTAAAGTTATTTTTCTTAGGTATTTCATCCTTAACCATTGCTATTGTCAATGGAGACTTCCTCCATTCCTTCTTTATTTTTTCCCCTCCATTTCCGCTTCTAATTTGTTACAATTGTTCATCTGAAATCTACTGATATCTCTGTAGTAATTTTATATAATGCTACCTTATTAATTATTCTGGTTGATAGTACTTTATCAGTTGAATATCTCTGGTTTCCCACAATAGTAACAAATGGTGATACTTTTATTTCCTCCTCTAAATTGCAGTACCTCTACTTACTTTCTCTTATTGTGTTGTCTAACATCCAGTACTGTTAAGCAATCATGGTGACATGTGAATGTCCTTTATTCCTAACTCAGGTGGGAATACCTTTACTGTTTGCCCCAGTAAGCATGGTGGTCACTTTGGGGCCATGGTATATTTGATCAAGTTAAGATACCCATTTATTTCTACTTAAGTTCAACCATATTTCTAAGTAGTAGTAAAGCCACAGGAATGTATATCTGCACCCTCTCTAGCATGATAGGATCAAAGCTTTAAAAGCTTTAAAGACTTTCTAGTACACCTCCCTCCCATAATGAGTAATAAATTCCAACCACAGGGAGATTATACTTCCTCCCAGAAGTCCCAAAATTAGATTGGAAAATAAGCTGGAACTAAAAATCACTGTCTCTTAGGTCTCACACCAGTGTTTTTTTGGGGATACACAACTTACATTGAAAATTTCTCATATGACTATTTTTTTCTTCCATTGTGCTTTCTCCTTTAAGATTTTTCCATTTTATCCTTCTCTTTCCATCACATTTCTGAGACTTCACATGTGTTGCTTGGCTGTGCCTGCTTTCCCCAGCCTGCCATTGCTGAGGAGCCAAGTTTATCAAAGATTTCTAGACAGTGACATAATCCCTTCCCCACCCAAAAAGACCTCTGTTATTTGGTCTTCCTGGACAAAGTGCATTGTCTTCCAAATGCTGCTGGTTACTTTGGGACAGAAAGATGATTGGAGCCACCTGAACACCTAAAAATAGGCTTTAGCTGTGATGGTGCCTTAACAAAGTGATTTGAACCAACAGTAGATATGTCACAAATGCCATTGTATCTTAAAGACATTTGGTGATGATATTCAGATCTCAAAAGAAATTAGGTCATAATATGTTGGTAATCATTAAAGGAAAAATAATTGTGTATTAGTACTGTATTTCTGATTTTGCACTTATCCTTTGTTGTAACTTTCATTAATTTTTAAAAATCAGTAAAGTGTTTTATATACTAAAAAGTTTTGTATACAAATGAGAAAAATCTAAGCCATTGGCAAATTGTTTTGAATAATAATTTTCTACTGTAAAACAAAACATAATATTTCTACCCATATACAGTTATGAAACTGTGAAGTCAGATTGGGTTTGAATCCTGGCTTTACAACTGCCTGGCTGAGTGACTAGACCCAAGTATCTCAACTAAGTCTCATTTTCCTCATTTGCAAAAGGGGGCAGGAATACCTTCGAGACTTGTATGGGAATTAAGAGAATAATGCACCTAAAGTGCTTAGCACAGTGGTACCATGATGTAGGGACTTAATAGATGAAAGCTACTATTAGTGCAATCTTTTGTTAAGGGCTGTAACAAAACCTGTTGTTGTTGTTTGTGTGTGTTGTTGTTCTTTTAACTCAGATGAATTTAGAGATTAAGGAGCAAATATCACAGTTTGGACACAACTTGGATCTATGATTTCAAAACAGCTCATTCATCCACATGTACTCCTTTCTGAGATTTAGAATTAAGGTATTTGCAAGGGTTTGACTGAAATCTCTGCCTGGGCTCTTTTTTCTTAGGAATTATTTGGGTAGCTGTGCCAATTAACAGTTACCTAAAACCTCAAGTCTAAAAATAGGTTATTAACTTTTAATGAGGTTTTCATTAGCCAATTACTATTTGTTGGCCATCTGATAAATAGAATAAAAAAAGCACAAAAGACTAATATGATTCACTCTACACACTTCGAACTGTAAATGACTTGGACATCTTTTATTTATACGTTCATTACATAATTTTGGAGTGTCTATTTTGTGTTAGACATAAAATATGTATCCCTAGGGATACAAAGTTGAAAAGACAAATCCTTACTCTGAAGAAGCTTACAGTCTAGTATGGTGCTTACAAAGGAATTTAAAAGCCACTTCTTATAATAATGTAAGCCTTCCCTGATAGCCCTTAGCCTCAGCTGGGGGAATTACTCCTCTTACGTGGTCCCATAGCATTCTATGCTTGTATGTATTTTAGCATTTCTCACACTGTAAATTGTCTCCTGTGCTGGACTCTAGGCTACTTGAGGACAGGACTGTGTCTTATTCATCACACAAGAAAGAGATAACTAAAACATGATCTTGGTCCTTAAATAACTCAAAATTGAGTAACAGACGGATAAAACCAGCTAACATATATAAAGATAAAACCAACTTACAGTATAAGCTTGAATGAATTCAATACTACAGACTGTATGCTGCAGGAGGTGGGGGGGTTGTGATATTATTTGGAAGAGATGGCATTTGAATTGAATCAGAAAGAAGGGTAGGATTTCCATAGGTAAGGAGATGGGGAAGAAAATCCGAGATGAGGGAAAGGCATAGAAGCAGGATAGTACATGGGCTGTTTGAGGTATAGCAGAGTCCCATGTGAGTGGGCTCCAGCAAGGTTATTGGATGGGGGCTTCATGGTAACTGACCTTGAATGCACTAATGGGGTGTTGAGACTCTGTTCTGCAGGTATTGGTGTGCTGACAATGATAAACGGGCAAAAAGGATTTGGTCACTTTGTCAACAGTGTGAATGTTGGAAAAAGAAAAATCAGATTTAGGAGGGGCAGTCTGGAGATTTCCAGTAATGTAGATAAGAGATGTTGCAGTGAAACAGGGAAAGAAGAGAGCAGTTCTGAAAACATTGTGCAAATGGACATGTCAGACCCTGATCTGGCATAAGGGCTAGAGATTCCGGTTTCAGAGTCCTTTTCTCAAAGGTGATGGCAGAAGCTATGACAGTGGCTAGGGTCAGTTAGGAAAAGTACAGAGAAAGCAAGCCAGGCACTGAACTTTGTGGAAAACTTGTTTTTAAGGAGTAGGTAAAGCTTCAGATTTAGATGAAATTGTTTCAAATTTGTTATTAAAAAGCTGAGGAAGGGGCATCTGGCTGGCTCATTGGGTCGAGCGTCCAGCTTTTGGTTTCAGCTCAGGTCATGATCTTACAGTTTGTGGGACTGAGTCCCACATTGGCTCTGTTCTGCCAGTGCAGAGCCTGCTTGGGATTCTCTCTCTCTGTCTCTGCCCCTCCCCTGTTTGTGCGCTCTCTCTCTCTGTCTGTCTGTCTGTCTAAATAAATAAACTGAAAAAAAAAAAAAAAAAAGGGAAAACTGTATGTTTGGAATCAAATGGTTTGCCTACAATTTAGAGCAAGGCCCCCTGGAATCCAGGTGCCCCAACCTGTAATTCAGTGCAGTATTAGTTTGATGCTCTGGATTCCGGTTGAATACTAAATTCAAAAATCCCACCACACACCTTTCCCATCCCTACCGATCTTGGTAAGACAGACTAAAGTTGAATTTTGGACTCCTTTATGTGAATCAAAGTTTCCTATATGTCTTATACTTCTGGCTAATAACAGCAAAGAGAAAATTTTGCCATTGGAAAACATAGGGCAAGCTGTCCATATGGGTGCCATTTAAAACTATAATGTGTGCTATGAATTTGATAGTAAGAACTGTAAAAAGCCTAATTAAATCTACTTTATGCTTCAAAAGCACTGAGTTAATTTTGTGCATTATTAAATGTTTTCATACCTTTATGTAAAAAACAAACCGGCTACATCTTCAACACTGAATTTTCATTATCCCCAAATATCCTTGCTATATACAGAAATGGAAAGATTTTGCTCAAAAACCAAACCAAATTTTTCCTTATATTTTTAACAGAAGATTTTGTTGTTATTAATGGCAGTCTTCTATGGTATGTGCCAAAGGTGTGGCTTTGAAATTGTTTTTAACCCTTAATTATCAAATGAAATATTTATACCTCAATTAGGGAAGCCTGGAAAGAAAGGATATGAAACTTTGATAAAAACCATCTTAACAAGCAAGTATATAATAGGGCCCATCTTCAGAATAGCATCATCCTTGCTGAACAATAGAACTAAATTATACATGGATTTTATTTATTTGGCTGGAAGAGCTTAGCTTTGAAAATGAAAGCTTGACTTCATCTTTACCAATTTTGATGCCTTTGATTTCCTTTTGTTGTCTTATTGCTAATGCTAGCACTTACAACACTATGTTAAACAACAGCAGTGAGAGTGGACACCCCTGTCGTGTTCCTGATCTCAGGGAGAAAGCTCTCAGTTTTTCCCCCTTGAGGATGATATTAGCTGTGGGATTTTCATAAATGGCTTTTATGATGTTTAGTATGTTCCTTCTATCCTGACTTTCTGGAAGGTTTTTATTAAGAAAGTTGCTGAATTTTGTCAAAGGCCTTTTCTTCATCGATTGACAGGATCATGTGGTTCTTATCTTTTCTTTTATTAATGTGGTGTATCACGTTGATTGATTTGCGAATGTTGAACCAGCCCTGCATCCCAGGAATGAATCCCACTTGATCATGGTGAATAATTCTTTTTATAAGCTGTTGAATTCGATTTGCTAGTATCTTATTGAGAATTTTTGCACCCATATTCATCAGGGATATTGGCCTGTAGTTCTCTTTTTTTACTGGGTCTCTGGTTTAGGAATCCAAGTAATACTGGCTTCATAGAATGAGTCTGGAAGTTTTCCTTCCTGTTCTATTTTTTGGAATAGGTTGAGAAGGATAGGTATTATCTCTGCTTTAAATGTCTGGTAGAATTCCCCAGGGAAGCCATCTGGTCCTGGGCTCTTATTTGTTGGGAGATTTTAGATAACTGATTCAGGGGAAGGAAAAAGAAAAAGAGGTTAGAGTGGGAGAGAACCAAAGCATAAGAGACTCTTAAAAGCTGAGAACAAACTGAGGGTTGATGGGGGGTGGGAGGGAGGGGAGGGTAGGTGATGGGCATTGAAGAGGGCATCTTTTGGGATGAGCACTGTGTGTTGTATGGAAACCAATTTGACAATAAATTTCATATATTAAAAAAAAAAAGAAAATGAACTATCACCTCATAAGAAAAAACAAAGGACCCAAGTAAACAAAATCACAAATGAAAGAGGAGAAATAACCAACAGCAGAAATATTAACAATTTTAAGAGAGTATTATTAAAAAATTATATGCCAACAAATTGGACAACCTAGAAGAAATGGATAAATTTGTAGAAACATATAACCGACCAAAACTGAATCAGGAAGAAATAGAAAATTTGAAGAGACTGATTACCAGCTATGAAATTGAATCACTAATCAAAAACTCCCCAAAAACAGAAGTCCAGGATAAGATGGATTCACAGGCAAATTCTACCAAACATTTAAAGAAAAGTTAATACATATCCTTCCCAAACTATTACAAAAAGTGCCAGAGGAAGGAAAATTTCCAAATTCATTCTTTGAGATCAGTATCATCCTGATATAAAAACCAGATAAAGACACCACAAAAAAAAGAGAACTATAGGCCACTATCTCTGATGAACATAGATGAAGAAATTCTCAACAAAGTACTAGTAAACACAAGCTAACAAATTTAAAAAATCATTCACCATGATCAAGTGGGATTTATTCCCAGGATACAAGAGTGGTTCAACATTCTCAAATAAGTGTGATACATCTCATCAATAAGAGAAAGGATAAAAAAACATATGATCATTTCACTAGATGGAGGAAAATCATTTGACAACAAAATACAACATCCACTTATGATAAAAACCCTCAACAAAGTAGGTCTAGAGGAAACATACCTCAACATAATAAAGGCCTTATATGAAAAACCCACAGTGAACATCATACTCAATGGGGGAAAGTTGAGAACTTTTCCCCTAAGCTCAGTAACAAGACAAGGATGTCTACTTTCACCACTTTTATTCAACATAGTGCTGGAAGTCCTAGCCACAGCAATCAAGCAACAAAAAGAAAAGGCATCCAAACTGGTATGAAAGAAGTAAAACTTTTACTCTTTGCAGATGACATGATACTATAAATAGAAAATCATGAAGACCTCACCAAGAAACTACTAGAACTGACAAAAGAATTCAGTAAAATCACAGGATACAAAAATCAATGTACAGAAATCTGCATTCCTATACACTAATAATGAAGCAGCAGAATGTGGAATTAAGAAAACAATCCCATTTAAAATTCCACCAAAACCAATAAAATATCTAAGAAGAAACTTAACCAAAGAGATGAAAGACCTGTACTCTGAAAACTATAAAACACTGATGAAAGAAATTGAAGATGACACAAAGAAATGACACATGCTCATGGATTGGAAGAATGGTGTTAAAATGTCTATACTACCCAAAGCATTACACAGATTTAATGCAATCTCTACCAAAATAACATTTTTCACAGAACTGGAACAAATAATCCTAAAATTTGTATGGAACCACAAAAGACTCTGAATAGCCAAAGCAATCTTAAAAAAGAAAAAAACTGGAGGTAACACAATTCCATAGTTAAAGTTATATTACAAAGCAGTAATATTTTAAAAAGTATGGTACTGGCATAAAAATAGACATATATATCAATGGAACAGAATAGAAAACTCAAAAATAAACCCATAATTATGTGGTCAATTAATCCTTGATAAAGGAAGAAAGAGTAAACAATGGGAAAAAGACACTCTTCAACAAATGGTATTGGGAAAACTGGACAGCTATGTTCAGAGAATGAAACTGGACCACTTTCTTATACCATACACAAAAATAAACTCAAAATGGATGAAAGACTTAAATGTAAGACAAGAAGCCATCAAACTCCTTGAAGAGAGAGCACAGGCAGTAATTAATGTCTCCGACACTGGCTGTAGCAACATCTTTCTAGATATGTCTCCTGAGGCAAGGGAAATAAAAGCAAAAGCAAAAACAAAACAAAACAAAACAAAACTATTGGGATACTATCGAAGTAGAAAGCTTCTTCTGCACAGTGAAAGAAACAATAAAACTAGAAGGCAGCCTATTGAATGGGAGAAGATATTTGCAAATGACAAATCTGATAAAGGGTTAGTATCTAAATACAGAAAAAAATTATATAACTCCGTATCCAAACAATAATCCAATTTAAAATGGGCAGAAGACATGAACAGACATTTCTCCAAAGAAGACATACAGATGGTCAACAGACATGTGAAAAGATGTGCAACATCACTCATCATCAGGAAAATGCAAATGAAACTACGAGATACCACCTCACACCTGTCAGAATGGCTAAAATCAAAAACACAAGAAACAACAGGATGTGTTGAGAAGGATGTGGAGAAAAAGGAACCTTCTTGCACTGTTGGTGAGAATGCAAACTAGCACAGCCACTGGGGAAAATAGTATGGAAGTTCCTCAAAAAGTTAAAACAGAACTAGGGCAGCTGGGTGGCTCAGTTGGGTAAGCATCTGCCTTTGGCTCAGGTCATGATCCCATTGTTTGTGAATTCAAGCCCCACATCCGCCTCTCTCCTGTTAGCACGGAGCCTGCTTCAGATCCTCTGTCCACCTCCCCATCTCTCTGCCCCTCCTATGCATGCTTTCTCTCTCTCTCTCTTTCTCAAAAATAAACATAAAAAAATGTTAAAACACAACTATCCTATGATCCAGTAATTAGACTGCTGGGTATTTACCTCAAAAATATAACATATATACAATAGAATATTACAAAATATACAAAATATACAAATATATATACAAAATATACAAATATACAAAATATACAAAAATATAACCTATATACAATAGAATATTATTCAGCATAAAAAGAGTGAATCTTATCATTTGCAATGACATGGATGGAGCTGGAGAGTATTTATTAGCAAAATAAGTCAGAAAGACAAATACCGTATGATTTTATTCATATGTGGAATTTAAAACACAAAATAAACACGTAAAGGAAAAAAAAAAGAAAGACAAACCAAGAAACAGACTCTTAACTCTAGAGAACCAGAGGGGTTATATGATTACCAGTGGGGAGGTAGGTTGGAGGGGGGTAAAATAGGTGATGGGGATTAAAGAGTACACTTATGATGGAGAAAAGAAAATTGTCACAATCCATGATAAATGAACTATTTACAACTGAAAAAGTCTGATAAAGGTCAGTTGACAAAATGAGCAGGAACAATAAAAATACTAAAAGTTGATGGCCCATACCCAGATAATTGAACATTTTTTTTCTTAGAAAATGGGATTTAGCCATTTGAATATAACACAGTAAATGATCCTATTAGAATTCTCACATATGGACTCATGACCCACCCAGAAGGATCTGAAATATTCTTTTGAATTGGCTAATCATTTTCTAGCAGAGTTTCCAGAAAATGATGAAGTTTTTTTTTGTTGGTGGTGGTTTTGTTGTTTTATTTTCCTTTGTTTATTTTTTATTTCTTTTTTTTGTTTTTCTCAAGTATATTTTATTAAAATAATATACACATACAAAAGTGTGTTTCATAGGTATACAACTCAATGATGTTTCAAAAATTGAATACACTCAGATCAAGACACAGAACATGACCAGTCCTTTAGAATCCACCATCATAGTCCCTTCCAGTCAGTAGGTACTCACACCCCCGCCCCCTACTCCCAAACTGTTGGGAGATAATTATCATGGGTTCTGATGTTTCTGCACTCTTGGAAGCAGAAACACTGCCTTTGTTCAGAGTATCTTTTTTTTTTTCCAATATTGAAGTTTATTGTCAAATTGGTTTCCATACAACACCCAGTGCTCATCCCAAAGGTGCCCTCCTCAATACCCATCACCCACCCTCCCCTCCCTCCCACCCCCCATCAACCCTCAGTTCTCAGTTTTTAAGAGTCTCTTATGCTTTGGCTCTCTTCCACTCTAACCTCTTTTTTTTTCCTTCCCCTCCCCCATGGGTCTCTGTTAAGTTTCTCAGGATCCACATAAGAGTGAAACCATATGGTATCTGTCTTTCTCTGTATGGCTTATTTCACTTAGCATCACACTCTCCAGTTCCATCCATGTTGCTACAAAGGGCCATATTTCATTCTTTCTCATTGCCATGTAGTACTCCATTGTGTATATAAACCACAATTTCTTTTTTTTTTTTTATGAAATTTATTGACAAATTGGTTTCCATACAACACCCAGTGCTCATCCCAAAAGGTGCCCTCCTCAATACCCATCACCCACCCTCCCCTCCCTCCCACCCCCCATCAACCCTCAGTTTGTTTTCAGTTTTTAACAGTCTCTTATGCTTTGGCTCTCTCCCACTCTAACCTCTTTTTTTTTTTTTTTCCTTCCCCTCCCCCATGGGTTCCTGTTAAGTTTCTCAGGATCCACATAAGAGTGAAACCATATGGTATCTGTCTTTCTCTGTATGGCTTATTTCACTTAGCATTACACTCTCCAGTTCCATCCACGTTGCTACAAAGGGCCATATTTCATTTTTTCTCATTGCCACATAGTACTCCATTGTGTATATATACCACAATTTCTTTATCCATTCATCAGTTGATGGACATTTAGGCTCTTTCCATAATTTGGCTATTGTTGAGAGTGCTGCTATAAACATTGGGGTACAAGTGCCCCTATGCATCAGTACTCCTGTATCCCTTGGGTAAATTCCTAGCAGTGCTACTGCTGGGTCATAGGGTAGGTCTATTTTTAATTTTTTGAGGAACCTCCACACTGTTTTCCAGAGTGGCTGCACCAGTTTGCATTCCCACCAACAGTGCAAGAGTGTTCTTGTTTTTCCACATCCTCTCCAGCATCTATAGTCTCCTGATTTGTTCATTTTGGCCACTCTGTTCAGAGTATCTTTTTAAGGATATCTGAGAACAGCCTTGGAAGACAGAAATAGTGTTTCCCTCCAGAGCAAAGGGCAGGTTTGCTTACAGCCTTGAAAAAATAGAGATTGTCTCCTATGGAACAAAGTACAGGTTTACTTGCTATTCTATGTAGTAAAGATAATGTTGGCATTCAAAGCAAAGGGCATACATGCTTAATTCCCATTATAAAGGATTCACTTTCCCTAAGCCCAGAGTTCCTCTCCTCTGCAGCCCACTGTGTGGGCAGGGGTCACTTGGCTTTTTCTTCATGCTGCAGAATAAGAATTAGGGCTCAAGCAACTGGTGCAAGCACTGAAGCTGGCTATTGAATTGTAACATCCTTTGTCTCTGACTCAGCATCCATTAACTAAGCAGGCTAACATGCTAAGTTTGTAAGTAGGGTAAAATACCAGAATCTTCACTGTTCTTCATAGTGATTACTATGCTGACTTCTATCACCATAGATTAGGTTTACTTGTTGTTAAACTTCAACTATAAATGGAATTATATAGCACATACTCTTGAGTCTGGCTTCTTTTATCCAACATCATGTTTGTGAGATCCATTCATGTTATTACATGTAGGCACAGTTCTTTATTTCTCACAGTATTCCATGGTGTGAATATTTAAACTGTGTTTATTTTTTCTGCCAGTGATGAACATTGGGGCAGTTCCCAGTGTTAGCTATTAGGATTGTGCTGTTATAAACACTTCTTTGCACGTCTTTGTGAATACATGTATGCATTTCTATTGGGTATATTCCCAGAACTGGATCAGAGGGTGTGCATAGATACTGCCAAACAATTGTCTAAAATTTTTGTATCAGGCTACTCTTCCACCATTGTGGTTTCTCTGTGTACTTTTCCACACTTGTTATTTTCCATCTTTTTAGTTTATCTGTTTTTTTTTCAGACTGACATGCTTTCATTTTGCCATAACATGTACAAATAAATAGGCCAATGGTACCCTTCCAGTTTTACAGAGCAATCTCACAAGTATTTTTGCTGTTTAGGAAAAGCGATCTATCATTTGCTAGGTTGTTACCAGGGTAAATTGTCAAGATAATCAGGGCCACAAATTTTTTGTAGGTAATTTTCCCATGAAGACGACAATCTCTGAAGTCTTCAGCCTCTGACGAGACCAAGTTATTCAAATTGTATTTCTAAAGATACAGTTTTAACAGAAACAAGGTGAAAACTGTTGTGGATATTCACAGAATTCTCCATATTATACAGGAAATAGATATATATTCTTCCAAGTGTTCCCTCAATTGAAAGCAAAACAAATCTATATGACTGAATCTTCCCAGTAAGCAGAAGCAGAGAAAGTAACAGGATTTTACTAAATATGAGTGAAATTAAGGCCACAGTAGTTAATCTTTCACATAAATAAGGCCACATGAAAACAAGAGAGAAAACACCCAATATGGCATTGTTTTTCTTTAAAAAGCCCTTAGGTAGGTAACAGAGCTAACACTTCAGCCACCTGCAATTCTCCCATCCCAGTCCTGAGAAAAGTAGCCCTTCTGTCACCACTCACAGAGCAAGCATCCCTTCCTTGCAGGTTCTTAGTCAACGCAGTCTTAATTCTAGGCCCTGCATTTCACTGGCAGTTTCTGCTGCTGGCCTTTAGTTCAGTTTTCCCTGCATGGGGCACCCATCACAACCTCTTTGGTTCTTTCATCCACTTTGAACAGGAAACACCTTTCTTTCCATCTAGACTGGTCTTCCCTTAAACCCTATAGGCATTGCTAAGGGAAGGAGGGGCTGGAAGCGTGCAGAGGGGCAGTAAGAGCTGTGGTAGTCTTCTTGACAGGACTCCCGTTCTGTCTCTGGAGAAGAAAAGAGAGCTAGATTAAACTAAAGAGCCTGCTTTTGCAGATGTGTCTGGGCTGACACTTTTTTTTTTTTTTAATGTTTTTGTTGAGGGTGAGGCTACCACTTTTAAAAAGAGGTAGGAGAGATATGAGAGAAAGAGACAAAGAGAAGGAAATGAGAAAGAGAAGACAAAGCATACACTCACCGTGGCACCTGTGACACTTAATCATGTTGAAGGTGAAGAACGGAGGCAACTTACAGTCCCTAGATTTTATATGAATTCCCTGGGTGAGGCTGAGAAAGCCTGGTACTTTATCACCAAGGACATTATCATTATCCCGTTATGTGAATAGGGTCTAACTCATCACCTCAACCACTTGCCTGACAGCCTGTAGGTTTCCTGAGTGGTCGTTGTGGTGGTAAGGAATTGGGGTCTTGTAGGGGAGGAATAGAAAGGTCTTTCATGGGCTGGCAGGAAACGTGGACCCACCACCAATTCTGGAGATCAGTGTTTATCTAAAATCAGAGAGTGGAGCTGACAATGGTCTGGAAAATGTCCATCCAGCAGGCAGCAGCCTGAGGGGGTGGGTATAGGCAGCAGTCGGTGACCAGAAGGGCAAGAAGAGCAATGGAGTTGCATAAATCACATAGACCAAGTGGCACACTGCTGTTTTCCCTGGGTTTTATTAATGCCCAGCAATTGTCCACAGGTGATGAGCAAAGTGAGCAAAACAGGCTCCTGAACATAGCTAGAAATCCAGGTGGTAGTGACCAGGCTAGAGGCCCTGGGAAAAAAGAAGCAGTGTAGATAAAAGCAGTGCAATTTATAATATCATTTGTTTGGCTTAGAAGAGTGTGAACCATGCCACATAGCCTGTGATGTTAATATGGAACTGCCATGAAGGTCTAATGTTAAAGTTGAGAGAACCAATGTTCAAAGGAAGGAAGATGCTGAAAGGTCAGCACATAAAGAGTAATGGGCATACCCAGTGCTGTTGACAAAGCACAGGTCCAGCAGGAAATGGTAGGGGATCTTGTATGGGAGTATTTTCAAGGGTGAGGTTAACCACTTTGGAACTCAAGGAGATCTCTACTGGCTTCCTTATCTGGCCAAGTCTAGCTTTACGGGCTCTTTCATGCAATAGGTAGTATTCAAGTGGATTTGGCCAGAGGTCCTCTTTGATAATCTCAGCAATTCTGTCAGACTCTGGGAGGTTGTGGTCTGAAAACCAGGCAATGAAGCTGCAGATGACGTCTTGATTCTTATGACGTCTTGATTGGAGTGGCAAGACACATCACTTGGCTGGGAGTTCTAACCTCATATTCCTCGACAGTGAGCTTGTTTCTGCACTATGGGTTTCTTAGAAAGAAAAACTTGAACTTGCAGCCCATCCTAGGGTATCTGAAGCCCTTCACCTCCATATTGGTTATGTACTTAAACATTTATGCTTCTTGGCCTCTAATCAGGGTGGACAGCTGTGGGTGGTTCCAAAAGGCCCTGACCCAGAAGCTGGGGATATTCTGAATGATGTAGTTCCTCTGCTCTAGGTAGTGTTGCCATACCTTCCCCAATTTGTGCTCCACCTGCAGTATGGCTCTGTCAGCCTGAGCATTCCGTGTCCGTTTCTGGCTGGCTGGCCTCCACGGAGCTCATGTGGAGAGCCACATTCAGGGACCAGGGACCTCCCTTGACTTTGACCTAATTTACCACTTTGTTTTCCTCCACTGCTTCCATTTCTTCACCTCCTGGCTTCTCCTCCACCACTCCAGCCCTCTCTTCCTCACCCACTGCTCCTCAGAAGATGGCACACCTTTCAGTCTGTTTTCTTGGCCTTTGCCCGAGCCATCACTTCAGACCCCAGCCTCCATGTGCCATAGATTTCTAGGCCCTTGTCCCCACTAGGACCATGTGGCTCTTTACACTAAAAGCCATTTTTCATGTTGCTTTCATTTACTCAGAGGCTGCTTCTAGGCCCTTCATGGGTCAGTCTCGTGATAGTCCATTTCCATAACCTGTGCCATCCTTTCTATTTCTGCCTCGCTAGTGTGTGTGTGATGTTATCACATGCTGGTTTTAAGTTGCATTTACCTCCTGTGTAACAAAGAAACTTTTCATGTGTTTTGATATCCTCTCCTTACGAGGTGTCCGAGTCTTCTCCCCATTTTTCTGTTGCGTATTCTGTATTTTTCATATAGATTTGTAGGAATCCTTTATGCATTCTAGATACAAGTCTGTTTAGAAACAGGTGTATTGCGAATGTCTCCTCCCTTTCTTAGTTGCTCTCCTCTATTTTAACTATGTCTTTGGATGAATGGAAATTTTAAATTGTAACATATTCCAATTTATCACTTTCCCCTTTTAGATTAGTGATTTTTATTTTCTGTTTAAGAAATCTTCCCTGTCCAGGATCTTTCACTTTTATACCTACAGTTGATCTGAAATTGGTTATTGTGAATGATGTGATAAGAATCAAGATTCATTTTTCCATATAAATATTGAATTGACCAGACCCTGTTTATTGAGAAGACCATCACCTCCCCATGCATGGGTTTTTAAATGTCTCCATCAAAAATGGCATATGTCATTAGCCAGAGCTAGTCAGATGGCCTTGCCTAGCTTCACAAGGTCAGGTAAGTGCTATCGTCTAGGAAAAAGGAAACTAGAAGTACTGGTGAACATTATATCACTCATCAAAGAGTATAACCTGAGTAATGTGTAAAATTAGCAGAGTTAGGCCAAAGAAAGAGAAAAAGTAAATGAGGAACATTAGAGGAGAAAAATGAAAAACAATAGAATATCAACCAAAGATTAACAATAAAAGGAGGAAGAGACTAAGTAAACAGTATTTGGAATGAAAAATAGTCACAGTAGTGATTTAAAGAACTATCAGAGGGCATGTTGGAAAACATTATGCCAATGCATTTTCAAACCTGGATGAAATATATTATTTCACAGAATGTATTTCATTGACACTGACTGAAAGGCAGTAGAAAACCTAAACAGATGTAGAAACAATAAATAAGTTGAATCAAGAGTTTCACAGTAATCTTTACACAAAATAGCATGAGGCTGAAATGATGTTGAGACAAATACTACTATACCTACATAGTCTATTAAATACATAGTCTATTAAACATTAAATATTTATTGTGTGCCTGTGCTATGCCTGGCATACTTCTAGGCCCTTGGGGTATATTGGTAAACAGAACAAAGATTTCTTTCCTTTTGGAGTTTCTAACAGAGGAGAAAGACAATAAATAACACTTAAACAGTAAAACATAATAGGAAGTGATGAGTACTATGGAAAAGAAACAAGAATTGAATAAGGGGAATGAGGGTTCTAGGAGTAGGGAGTGGGGAACAATAATTTTAAAAGGGGTGGTCAGAGGAAGCCTCATTGAAATGGTAAGATTTTGGCAAAGATTCAAAGACGAGAGAGTTAGCTAGAGGATATTATAGAGAAGAGCATTCTAAGAAGAGAGAAGAGCTAAGCAGAGGCCGTAAGACAGGAGCATGCCTAGGGCATTCAAAGAATAACAAGGAGATCACTGTGACTGGAGCAGAGTGAATGAGAGAGGCCAAATCAAGTAGGTTCTCATAGGATATTGTAAGACTTGTGGCTTCTGCTCTTAGTGAGATGGAAAGCCACTTCAGAAATTTGAACAGAGGACTCAAAATCTGGCTTAGGTTTTGCATGGATTGTTTTAGGTCCTGGGTGAAGAATAGACTGGATGGGGGCAGTGGCAGATGCAGGGAGATCTTTTAGAAGGCATCCAAAGTAGTCCAGGTGAAAGAAATTTCTCAGACCAAGTGGTAGCAATGGAGGTGGATGGTGGATGTAGTATGATGGTAATGCCAGCATGGTTTCATGATAAATTGGGTAGGGGAAATGAGACAAAGAAGTAAAAAATGACTCCATGGATTTTGACCTGAGTAGCTGGTAAGATAGAGTTGCCAGAAGCAGAGGAGGGGAAGATCATGATGGAGCAGATCTCTACAGAAGAATCAGAAGTTTACTTTTGGATGAGTGGAGTTTAAAATGACTGTTAGACAACAGTTCAGATAGTAAGCATTAGAAATCTGAAACTCAGGTCTGTGACTGGGATACAGATTTGGGAATAAACAGCATACATGATATTTAAAGCCAGAGAGCTATATTAAATCACCAAGGGTGTGAGTATTGATATACTAAGCCCTGGGGCCTCCAAAATTATAAGGTCAAGGAGAAAAAGACTAAGGAGAGACCACTGAGGTAGGAGGGAATGAGAGTGTGCAGTGTGCTGGCAGCCTGATGCATAAAGGGAAGTGTTCAACTGTGTTCACATGTGTGACATGGTGATGACAGGTCAAGTAAAATGGAGTCTGAGAATTGACCATTGGATTTTACAGCAAAAAGAATCACTGGTGACTCAGGAAGAGCACTTTCAGTGGAGTGAGGGGGCTGGAGTGGGTTTTAAGGGGAATGAGAGAAAAGAAATTTGAGACAGTGAACATTGACAATTCTTTTGAAGAATTTGCTCCAAAAGGAAATAAAGAAATGGGGTCATCACTTGACAAGAACAGTTTTGGAAGCGTGGGAGGGTGACAGCTTAGCTATAATGGGTTTAAGAGGAAATGTGAAGGGAGAAAGTGAAGGTAGCAAGTATACACGACTCTTGAGGAGTTGTGGTCTACAGAAGGGGGGCGAGAGCTGGTGGAGAAAGTAGGTCAATGAAAGTGTTTTTAAAATGGGGGAAAAGGAAGTATGTGTACCTGCTGATGTCAATGATTTGGTAGGGAGCAAAAAATGATGTAGGAGAGAGGAAGGAGAATCATTCGATGGATGCCCTTGAATAGATGAGATCACATGGAATCTGGAGCCTCAGTGGAGAAGGAGGAGGACTTGGCTGTCGATGCGAGCATGGTAAGTTCACCTGTGGGAACTGCAGGAAGGCAAAGGATAAGGGTATGTATGCTGGTCAGTGGGTAGAAGTGGTGGAATCTATGAAGTTCTCTTCTGATTTCTTCAGTGTTATAAGTAAGGCAGAAAGCAAGATTATTAAAAGGATGAGGCAAGAGGCAGTGGGATTCTGAGAAGAGAGCTCTCAAGGTCATGGATTTGAAGTGAGTTACGTCAGCATGGTTGGGAATTTTTCTTCAGCCACATTCAGTGTACAGGCGCAGCATGAGTAAGCAGAGTTAGATTTAGAGCTGAAGCAAGAAGAGCAAGAAAATGATGACAATAATCGATCTTAGAATTGAAGCTGCAGGAATAGAGGACATACAGGGATGAGGGGCAGTGAACAGGTGGCCTGATCAATGCACTGGAAGACCCAGGGAATTGAGGTGTTGTTGGGCCAAGTACCAGAGTGCGCTGGAGGGATGCCACAGAGGTTGGGGAGTGGAACACAGAGGATTGTTCAGAATCTTACTCATCCTTCCAAATGGGGCTCAGATGAGGCAGATTGAGGATGAGGTCATTCCAGGTGGGGAGGTCAGTGAACCACGAGGCCAGGGTGTGAAGGATCACTGATGTGTATATTGAAATGATGGAAAGAGAGCAGTGAGAAAGAGCCAGGAGCTAAAATCATTGAGAAATGAGGGGGGTATGACCTGGGGATCATGACCTGGTCATGAACGCAGGGCATTAGGCGATCTAAAGTGATGACAGGCGATTTAAAGCTGGGCCTGTATTCTAGGGCCAAGGTTAATTACATAGCAATGCCACCTTTGCTGAAAGCAGTTAGTGGGAAAGCAGATACTTTTAGAATTTCATATTAATGTCACAGACCCTGTATTTCACTATTTTTCTCAGAGTGCCTAGAAGAAGGTTACACATATAGGATCTGATAAAAAATAAGCAATGTGTATGTTTTTTTGTTTTTTTTTAATTAGAAAGTGAATGGTGACTATACTGGGTTTAGGGTGAATGGTAATTTCTCTTGGGGTCTTTCATTCTGTTTGAGTCCTAGAGGATGGACTAGAAACTACTGAAGAGAACAAAATAGGATTTTAAGTTGGGGCTTGAAACATTCTGGCTATATGTATGTGTATATATATTTATATATATGTAATATAATATATATAATATATACATAACAAATATATATTTACATATTTTTTAGATTTATATATGTGTATATATATATTTTAGAAAGGGATATATATATATTACATATTTTAGAAAGGGGGAACATTTATATACACATATATTTTAGAAAGGGGGAAAATATATATATATATATATATATATATATATATATATATATATATTAGAAAGGGGGAATAAAGAAAGATAATACAAAATATATGAACTGTCTAGTCAACCAGAAGCAGAAATAGAAATGTGAAAAGAGAGGAAGAGGGAAGGGGGGAGAGATAGAGAAAGAAAAAGGGAAGAAAGAAAAGAAAACTGAGGAAAGAAAGAAGGATGGCTTCTTGGGAGAAGTCCATAGTAGCCACAATTCTGCACAGCATAGAATTGTGAAGTGTTTAAATTCTCTGGGAAACAGAAAAAAAAAAAAACAACGTGATCTTTTAATGGATAAACTTAATATAAGATGAATGAAGAGAGCTTGTGAATTGTGTAGTCTTAATTCCCTTTGACTCTTCAAATCCTGTTGAGCAGTTCTTCCTTGCTTTGAAAGGGATCTCTCTTGACTTAAATTCTTTAAGCAAGTATGTTTGTATAATTTGGCACGCAGAGCCATGGTTCCTTGGGCTGGGCCACCCAGGGTAGAACGTTGAGGACCTCAATCTGGTGTTACTTACTTAAGACCAGAAAGAATGCTGGTAGACAAGTGAAGGAGATACACACTTTGTTACTTTCCTCAGTTTCCCATAGAAAGCCCATGAAACTGTGTTTGCAGAAGGAATTGGTGAAAAAGAGGCTTTGAGTGATTAACCAAGTAGCTTTACAGCTGCAGTCATCTCTCTACAGCCTCTTGGAAAAAGTATATAAATAGAAGTGGAATGAAAATATTTTAGTTACCAGAGAGTGGGTAATGATTTACCCTGGGAAAGTCAATAATTGTGATTTAATCATGTGCTAGGAATACAGCACTCAGAAAGAGCAAATATGCATGATGGTGCCTGATAAAACCATAAGGGGCTGAAAGTCTCTGTAGGGTGCTGGTCTGGCGTGGTGGAGCCAGATAGCAGGGGTGACTGTGATCAGCCTACAGATGTAAAGAGCCACTTAAAAAATTGAAAAAAGTGGTATAAAACATTACATAAAATATGTTTGTAATATCTAAATGCTAAACATAATCATTTTAACTTAATTGGGATGAAACTAATGATTAAAAATAAGCTGATACTATAGCAAAAGAATAAAATTCATTTATGAAAATTTGAAATATGGGATCTTTTTTTAAAAAAAATAGCATGACCTTGAAAAACAAAGTGCATCACGGTGTCATCATTACAGGAGCATATTTTTTGAGCCAACTTTTCCAGCTGCTTGAAAAGACTCTTTTAGACTCTGTACTAGTTACAGAATGGTGAACAGAATTTTGTTCTAATGCCTGTTTTCTTCTCAGCTGTCATTTTGAAACAATCTCTTTTTTTAATCAGTTTTTTTCTTTAGAAATAACAATGTTTTTGTGTTTTGGTGCATTACATTTTCACTGAACCCTCTGCACTAGGCACTGTCATTAGCCCCATTTTACAGATATGATGACTGAGGTGCAGAAATAAGAAGTAATTTGCTCGTGGACACTTAGTAAATGGCAAAGTCAGGAATCAGGCAGTCAGATCCCTAAGTTCTTCCTCTTAAACACTGCAGGGTACATCCTGAGACTTTCTAGGCCTCAATTTTCTCGTGGTGGTTGTGTCAAATAAGATAAGGAGCTCAGGTGGTGGAGGATTGGGGATGGGGATGAGGTTGATTTGGTCTTTATCTGTTTCTGTATTGTTTCACTTGTTACAATGAACATGAATTAGTCCTGCATTTTTGTAATCAAGTAAAACAATTTTAATGCCTATAAGAGTGCCTGGGATAGACAGGCACCCAATAAAGTTGTTGCTATTATGTCTGAAAGCAAAGTCCTAGAGTTTCCACTTGACTTAATAGGGATTTGTTAGCTCGGGAAGCTTGGTTGTGAAGGAAAGAAATAAGATAGGGCAATAGGTAGAGAAGAATTCAGGTTAGAAGTTTTTATTTTCCAATGAGAAGGGCTTGTACATCCTGAAGTGAGGGGTGGGGAGAGCAAATTGGTGTGAGTGCGCTGATAGAGTGAAGTCCCAAGGAACAGGGGAGGGGGATAGTTCTGGAACCCTTTACCTTGAAAAACGTTAATATGACTTCACTGTTGGTAGATAAGCCCCATTTTATAAGCTTGCTGAGGTTATAAAAATAACAAGATCATTTTGGAAAATGAGAAAGGAATGAAAAGAACGCTATGGTTTTATTTATCTACCTGGTTCTGGGCAATGTGAGAATAGGTTTTCTGAAGAGGAGCCAACAGTTTATTTTTCCATTTGTGGGTTACAATGGTAACATGATTGTTGGCAAAAGAACATCTTTTCAAGTGGCTTCCCTTGGTGTAGGTCAGCAGGGTAACAAGAGGAGGTATTTCTGCAGCTGGGAGAAAGGTTCAGAACCATCTTCCTGGAATCTCATTTTAGAGTCTAAAATAGATGTGAAATACTGTGCTATTTGGGAATTGGGGGCCTATTCCTTCTAAGCACATCTGCTGGTAGCTGTTGAAATTCAAATAAATTCAAATAAAGTCCAAGTAATGCTCATATTATACTTATGAATTTCAAGGAGTGTTTAAAAAACACACCTCCAGAAAACCTACACTGCAGTCACTGATGTTGATGAAGACACAATACGAAAGCCTTGCTTTTTGGCCAACCATGGTTTTTCTGAGTCTGAACCACAACATTTAATCTCTTTAAAATACCCCTTTCTCCCTATCTGAGTCACTTTTCAACAGAGATTCGTTTTCATTTGCAAAATTTTAAATATGAACTCTATCCAACAGTTGTGGGTTTTGATTTTGATCATTCTGCAGCCTTCAGTAGTTGAAATGAGGTTGCTAGACTATTGAAGTCAGAAAGCCAGGACTGAATAGATGCATTTTTCCTCTTTGCCTTTTCTCCAGTAAATGACAGTTTTCATTTGGGTGCTGTGACTAAGGGAACTTGGTATATCTATTTATTTACACACAATTCCATTTTATAAAGAAATCAGGGCCTCTTTAAAAAGGCAAACACAGGGGGCACCTGGGTAGCTTATTCGGTTGAGCATTTGACTCTTGATTTCAGCTCAGGTCATGATCCCAGAGTCTTGGGATCAAGCCCTGTGTTGGGTTCCATGCTGAGCATGGAGCTTGCTTAAGATACTCTTTCCCTCTTGCCCTCTCCCCCATTCTCTCCCCCTCTCTCTCTCCAATAAAAAATTAAACAAACAAAAAAAGCAAGTATAGGACAGAAAAAGATGCGAATTTCTCTTTCATTGAACTGTGACTCTCTGTAAGGAAATGTGATCTACGAAATGTATTGAAGGAAGTAGAAGAACCATTTTAAGGTTGTTTTTCTATCTTTTTCTAAGTAGTTGAAATTTTGAATACAATTTCAAGTGGAATATTCATATATCATTACCTGAGAGTTTAATGTTAGAAGTAGATACCATACCCAGTATATTACATGAATTCACTCCTTTAGTTTAAACCTCATAATTACCCAATGGAGTATTATTATTTCCATCTTATAGATGAAGGTATCCAAGGATTAAAAATGAGTAATTTGCCCAAAGTCATACAGTTGAGTCAGGATTGAAACCCATGTCTGTTATTCCTAGTTATTAACTCATAATCCAAATTATGTCTGTTATATGGAATCCAGTAAAGGAGAAGATAAAGGACAATAAAAAGAAATCAAAATGTATTAGGAGTTAGAAGAAATGTCTTAAATTTTTACATGTGAATTTATTTGTCTAAATCCAGGCAAACTTTTGAAAAAAGTATTACGGTAAAAATAAAGTATCTGGAAGGAAGAAGACAAACAGGATACCAAGAGCCCAGAACAAGGTTCCATAGACAAAGGTGTGGCAAAAATCGCATACACTTGATTTTCAAGATGTGATGCTTGCATTCTCCAGCACCTTTTGGAAACATGGTTTCTGTAAGGTTCTGGTACAGTGAAAGATCCTTCCTCTCGGAAACCTAATAACTTGCCATTTGACACTGATATTCCTGTTCTCTTCTACTCTGTTCTTTCATCTATATGGAGAAAAATATAGTAGGTGTTAGAATCCATAATGTTCAACAACTACTATTGTTCAACTACTAGTATAGTTGCTTCCTGCTTCCTCCCCCATTTTATTTACAGAAAAATATTATCCACGATTCCACTATTCCACGTCAATAGTGACTTTGAGTTTTGTCTTCTTCAGTATGCACAGTAAGTGGAATTATTACTGGGCTCCCCTCCATCATTAAATAGGAACAATTTTTTCCAGTTTTTATAATTATACCTCTAATGCCTATATAGTACTCTGTTGAGTTTATAAAGTATAATTTATATCGGGTATTTGGCTTGTTTTCAGTTTTTGCTTTTATAAATATTCTTCTGAGAATATTAATTGTACATTATGTATTTTTAATATAATGCAAGTATATATTCGATCATATATTCATTATATACTTGTTAATATATATGATATACATACATTTCTTCATAAGTGAATTGTATGTTTATATACATTGACCATTTTTCTCCTGAGGTTTTAGTTTTTGAAGATTTGAATAAGTTCTTAATTATGTATGCCAACTTCTTTTTTATCATAATCAATACAAATGTTTCCCAATCGTGTTTCTCTTAATCGAGTTAGTTTTTTATTTTATATTTATTTTATATTATTTTCTTGCTTGATTTTTTGAGCCATTTATTTTTTCATTTACAATTCCATTATTGTAATAAACTCTTCAAAGATAATATCCCTCTAAAGATTTCATAAATATTTTATTCTTTGTTTACCTAGCTTTGCTAAGAGTTAAAGCAAATATTTGACTCTCTAATCCACTAGGGGCTTACTCTGGTGTGTAGTATAAGAGCTGATCCAAATCATGTTTTGCTTTGTGTTGGTTAACCAGTTATTCTGGGAGTTACTAAAGTATAATTAGGCAAACATTAAATAATTACTATTTTCCCCAATTTTATGATACTTGTAAACTAGATTCATTTCTGTATGGTCCACACTGCCTTGATTATTTAATAATTTAAGCAGTATGCTTTGTTTTAGATTTCCTAGGACCTAGATCAGCATTATATTCACGGTTTCTTTGTTAGTGTGGGATTTTAATATTTAACAAATAGTAAATAACTGTACTTGCTGAAATTGGTTTTCCTACATGATAATATGGTATATATCTCAATTTGTTCATCTTGTTTTATACATTCCAGAAGAGCTTTGTAGTTTTCTTTGCATATGGCTCGTAAAATCCATTGTAATTTTTTTTTAAAAAGGTTTATTTTATTTTGAGAAAGAGAGAGGGAGCACAAATGGGGAAAGAGCTGAGAGAGAGAGGAGGAGAGAGAATCCCAAGCAGGCTCCACACTGTCCGCACAGAGCCTGATGTGGGACTCGAACTCATGAACCATGAGATCATGGCCTGAGCCGAAATCAAGAGTTAGATGCTTGGGGCGCCTGGGTGGCGCAGTCGGTTAAGCCTCCGACTTCAGCCAGGTCACGATCTCGCGGTCCGTGAGTTCGAGCCCCGCGTCAGGCTCTGGGCTGATGGCTCGGAGCCTGGAGCCTGTTTCCGATTCTGTGTCTCCCTCTCTCTCTGCCCCTCCCCTGTTCATGCTCTGTCTCTCTCTGTCCCAAAAATAAATAAACGTTGAAAAAAAAAATTAAAAAAAAAAAAAGTTAGATGCTTAACTGACTGAACCACTTCAGTGCCCCATGCAATTTTCTTTATAAGTGTTCTAGGCGATTCTACGTTTATCCTCCCTCCTGTTTGTTTTATTTTGCTATTTTTTAAAAAAGATTTTTTTATTGTTTATTTTTTGAGAAAGAGACAAAGAGAGCATGAGTGGGAGAGGGGTAGAGAAAGAAGGAGACACAGAATCTGAAGCAGGCTCCAGGCTCTGAGCTGTCAGCACAGAGCCCCACACAGGGCTGGAAACCATGAACTGTGAGATAATGACCTGAACCAAAGTCGGACCCTTAACCAACTGAGCCATCCAGGTGCCCCGACATTTTGCTATTTTTAATAGAATTTCTTCCCTTGTTATTATATTACTGAGCTGGCACTTAACATCATAAAGAAAGCTCCTAATTTTGGTAAATTCATTATAAACCTAGTCACTCTGATAAACTCATATAGGCCAATAAATTTAAACAGATTTCTTAGGATTTCTAGATATGTGATGCTTTCTGCAAATAACCATAGTTTTATCTCACCCTTTAATATATCATTCCATTGGCACAAAGTAAATACACACTAAATGGAGTTGTCATTCTTTGTGTATTGAAAGAGCATTAGGCTGGAGAGTCCAGAAATTCGAATTCTACTTTCATATCCTCAACTAAGAAAGCCATCTATGAAGCACCTTGTCTGGGTCAGGCACCCTGCTAGGCACTTTACATATGCCATCTTGCCTAAGTCTTAGAATAAGCCTACAGAGTATATATATAATTAAATATCAGAAATGAGGAAACTAAAGTTTTGCAAGTGTAGTAGGACAAAGCTGGCCTATGTTAGGCCCAAACAAGCAGTAAGAAATGGAACACCCAAGTACCCAACTGTAGAGGTCTGTGTATGAGTGGCCGTGGGCCTGTAACCTGGAGTTCTTGACCTGGCAGGTTTATCACTCCCTGAGGGCTGTATTGACCACTGACTTTTATTTAAGGGTCTGTGAGGAAGTAGGGAGGCATGGAGAAACTGCATCAGCTCACTTTCATCCTTATCTTGTAAATACACTTCACACTTCCTGCTTCTGGGTCACAGTAAACTTGTATGAAAACAGTCCTGAAGGAAGTCTGTGTTCCCCTGCTCACCAGTCTTGCACACCCTCCCCTCTTCCCCCATTAGCCCTTTGAGGTCTGGCTTAGCTCAGTGAGTTGAGTAATTTCTCCAAAGTCATATAAACAGTGAGTGATGGAGTCAGTGGCTTGCTCAATAGCCAGTGCTTTCTCCATTCTCCCAGTGATGTCTACATCCATGATGTAGTTCAGGAGGTTCATTTCACCTCTCAGTACTGTAATTTCCTCATCTGTACAATGAAAGAGTCAGACAAATGGTCCAGTTTTTACAGGCTGGACAACAACCCTGTTGATAAATGCATTTACTTCTCTTCAAGATGGCAAATTTCTCAAAGTCAGAGACTGTACTTTCCACAATCTTGAATCAGTGTTATTGCTTTGCATGTAACAAGTGTCTAGTGAATACTAGACAGGATGAATGAATGATCAGTTGATCAATCAGTCAAATGAAATAATCTTAGTGCTTTTCTCACAGGACATTTTCAATGCTGGGACATAAGGGGCAAAAAATATTTTACATTTCAACTGTGGAATCTTTTATAAAGACTGCGTTTGTCATTAGTCTCTTCACAAGAAGATGCTTAGCCAGGGTCATCTTGTTTTCATCTGAAAAGAACAAAGAATTGACGTTAGGAAGGCTGGAAGCCTAGGAAGGATCAAGGTGGGAGCTGTGGAAGGTAGACTTTTCTCTCATAAAGCTGTTTGGGTTTGCTCTTTGTGCTGCTCTTACAACAACAATATGAAAAAAAATTGTGACTATTCAAATTTAACCAAATTAGAGCCTATCCAAGGCCAGTTTTGGATAAATGTAATTGAATAAATGACAAACTGTGGGGAGTATGCCTTAACATGTCTGTTTGGGCATATGATAGAGAACTACTAAGTCTTAAGTTCCTGTCTTTTTAGTGCACCCTCAGAAGAAATAATCACTTCTGTGTTAATATTCTCTTTTTATGCCAAAAAAAAAAAAAATCCAAAGGAGGATACACAGCTCTTGGGAGGCATACAATCTGTGGATTTTGTAATTACTAGTTTTAAACTTAAAATTTCATTGAAGGGGTGCCTGGGAGGCTCAGTCAGTTGAGTGGCCGGCTCTTGATTTTAACTCAGGTCATGATCCCAGGGTTGTGGGATTGAGCCCCATGTCAGGCTCCATGCTGAATGTGAAGCCTACTTAAGATGCTCTCTCTCCTCCTCATTCTTGCTCACTGTCTCTAAAAAAATTATAATAACTATATAATTATAATTTAATATTATATAATTATATATATATATATATAATAAAATCTCATTGAAGACACTAGTTGACATTTCTAAATATTTACATCCAAAAACTTTTGAGCAGCTATCCCAATAGCCTTCCTGCTCTCTCTGCCATCCCCAGCCAAAAAGGGTAGGGAGGGAAGACTTGTACTGACACTAGTTAAAAAGGTTATTTTGGGGGCGCCAGAGTGGCTCAGTCGGTTAAGCATCCGACTTCGGCTCAGGTCATGATCTTGCGGTTTGTGAGTTCAAGCCCCGCGTCAGGCTCTGTGCTGACAGCTCAGAGCCTGGAGCCTGTTTCAGATTCTGTGTTTCCCTCTCTCTCTCTGACCCTCCCCCGTTCATGTTCTGTCTCTCTCTGTCTCAAAAATAAATAAACGTTAAAAAAAAATTAAAAAAAAAAAAGTTATTTTGGGGGGGCACCTGAATGGCTCATCTGGTTAAGCGTTGGACTCTTGGTTTCTGCTCAGGTCATGTTCTTGCAGTTTCATGAGTTCAAGCCCTGTGTTGGGCTCTGTGCTGACAGCATGGAGCCTGCTTGGGATTCTCTCTCTGTCTCTCTCAAAACAAATAAACAAACTTAAAAAAAAAGGTTATTTGGGGGATGAAAACAGGAATTTGCTGCATGCACAAGTATCTGGCTTTGTCTCCTGAGCTTCACAAAGACCAGCATCATATTGAGACTATAACATTATTGTTCTCCGAACCTAAAAGAAATATCTGGGAGAAATTAAACATTTTTTTGTTGAAAATTATTTAGAATGTCAAATAGGTTTTAACTAAGTTTTCATATAAAAGGAAGCATAGGGAGGAAAAGCTAATGAGTCAAACTTTTTTCTTGAGCCACAGTATTTGCAGGGAGAGAAAACCTGACATAAACCAAGAAGGGCTTTTGTAACATGGCTATAAAGGAGAATGACGCAGACCACAGCAGCAGGTCAGTGCTGCCCTGGTAAAGACCATCAGTGGTGCTTTCCTTATCCTTTATTTCCTTACCCTTTGTTAGCCAAAATATCTGTGTTCAAGTGCAACCTGAATAACAGGCAGTAAAGGCACAAATGTCTTTCCTTTCGGGTTTTTGTTGTTTTGTTTACCACTTTTTAATAGTTCTTAGCTTTATTGTCCCAGAATAGGAAAAGGTAAACACATTAATTAAATTTTGGTAATACCTTATTCAGTGTAGATATTTTTTACCTTCTCTGTGTTATTTCAGTTTGCAAGAGAAGGCACTAGGCTCAGTTGTAGAAAATGCCATGGCAACCGGAGCTGAGGTGGTCCTGAATTCTCTAGACTGTGTTTCAGGGTTCCTAGTGGTGTTTTACAGTTCTGTGCAAGGTGAGATATGAAAGAAGAATAAAGCCTTTCCACCTAAATAAACTTGGTCTTAATATTTTGCCTTTGACTTAAAATGATCAGGCTCCCCTGGCTGACTGTGATGGGACAGGTCCTCTGTATTTATTCAAGTTAAATTTCATACAAGCCCTTAAATTGTAGGAGTTTAACCATATTCTCTAAAAGAGGGCCTGAACAACGTGAACCTAACCCAGTACGCTTCTCCAGTAACATCTGACTCCTTAGCCCTCCTAATCTGTCATGTGCCTCACTGTGTCACTCCCACCCACAGGAGACTGAGCACTAGCTCTGGATGACTAATTGCTAGAGGTAAAACGCTCTTAAGTGTGGTTTCAACGGTTTTTAATTTTGAAAGGAAGCTAGTACCACTTGACTATTTCTAGCCTCTGGTAGTAGATCAGGAAAGAAAACCATTTTTTAACATTGTCCCTAAAGTCTTGGAGTAAGATGGAACTGGGAAATTTTCTAATGCTTTTTTTTGGCAACCACAGGGATGTGCTTCCAGGGGGTCTCACGGGAAGAAACTGATAGCTCTCAGAGTAGGGATTGCCTTTGTATTTAACGGATCTTTTTGTAAGGAATATTAATCTCTGAGAAATGATTAAACAGATTGATAGAATCTAACATACTAAGTGCATTCCATTTAGGTGAACTTGGAATGTCAGCACGTATTGATTTATAATAAACATCCAAGCTGTGCTTGATTTGCCTAGTGTAGAGTGTTAAGGACAAAATAAGTTCCAATTTAATATAATTTCTTATTTATATTTAGTCAAACAATAAAATGCAACATTAAACTTATCCCTAACTATGTATATTATAGTTGTTGACATAGCAATTGCTATGGGTTTTGTGTTTACATATCATATATTTTTTTTCTGAAACAAATAACTTGCAGTGTGTTCTTTCTATCCTTGTTAGGAGAAATTAAAGAAACTACAAATATAAACACTCCACTTGTACTCTGTTTTTAATTTTGACTCCGTCTATGGACGCTTTGAGTTTTCATTCTGAAACACAACTTGGTCCATGTCTTTATAGAAAAAGTCCAAATCCTTAGCATGCTGCACAAGACCCTTTACCAGCCAGCCATGGCCACAACAACCTATTGAATCCATATCAGTCTCCCACTCAAAATGTCTGGTGTCTCCATGTTCAGGTATTTCAGCCACCATTCCCCTTTGTTTATTACACAACCTATATGTATTAGTCTAACAGTTTTCAATACTATAAGATTTCTTTTTCATACAGGGGGAAAATCATTCCTTACATTACCATGTTGGAGTTACTAAATCCACTGAAAAGACTTGATATCTTTGGTGAAATACCAGGTAGTGTCTAACTCTGGATGTCACTACCCTCTACAAGAGACATTGTCAATAAAATTTCAGTATTTTTGTAATGACTTTGGCTTTGATTACAAAAGCCAAATTTTATATTTCTCTCTGTGTTAAGATTGCTCTTTATCAATAATCTTTTATTTAAAGTTGATATTTGTTGGAGAAATTTGAAAAAAAGGAAGAAAGAAAACTATCCATATTTCAGGAGATGGTTTATATTATCATTTTGATGTGCCTCCTTCAAATATTTTTCTGTCTGTATATATTTTCTTATAAAACTAAGGTCATAATACAAATCTTCTTGTGTAACTTGCTTTTAAAAAAAACTTAACACCATATTACAAACATCTTTATAAGTAAAAATTCATCTTCTGTATTTCTTTATATGAAAATACAGTAACTTACTTAACCAATTCCTAATTATTAGATATTTAGATTCCTTGAACTATTTTCTTGTTATATACAGTGAACATTCTTGAGGTAAAATCTTTACCCACTCCTCAGTTATTACCTCAGGATCCTTTTTTTTAGGAGTGGAATCAGTGAGTCACATTTTATTTATCTAATTAGGCAACACATGCAACACGTACAAAAACTCAAAAGGAACAATAGGATATTCAGTGAAAAGCAAGCCAGAAGCAGCTACTTAAGGTAGGTAGTTTCTATTTATTTTTCCAGAAATATTTCATGCATTTATAAACTTCTATAAATCCTTTAGTATGCATATTAAGAGACTAGTAAAATGGTTTCAGTAGTAAACTTTTGTAATTTAATATGCTAAATAAGCAAAGGCACAAAACTTTGTACAAGGCCGCATTGAATTATTTCAATTGTGTACTATTAGTTAACTTAGATTTTACTTTTATGTACTATATCACTACCATGATATTTTTATCTTCATTAGGCACTTAAAAATAAGTTAAAACACACTCAGGAGCAGAAAGAATAATATAACAAATCCCCAAGTACCCAACTAGTATGATTATAATAAACAATGTCCAGTTTTTCTCCATAAAAGGTTTTAACTGATTTATACTCTTAGCTGCTAAATGAAATTTATACTACCTTCAATTTTGTATTGTTGAATTTTATAGCTGCTATATTCAAGGTTGTACGTACATCTTTTTAACAAGAGTAATTTGGTGATAGGAATGGAAAATGATAGGAAACATAAGGCACAGTAACTTTTGTTGCAGTATGACAAGAAGCTTTATCTAGCACGGGGATGCCAAGCTACTCAGTGTAGCATCCTGGTTCAGTGTGTTTGGAAGAGTTATGAGAACACGTCTAGGCTCTGTGCGGGAAAGCACTAGAATTAATTAGTGATGTCTAGCAAAGGAAAGGAAGGAATTTGCTATGTAATTTGGTGCCATGTAATTTGGTGATTTCTGTGCCATGTAATTTGGTGATTCTGCTTTAGCTTATGTGCATAGCAGCATGTTTTTCTTTTGTTAGTAGCCATAAAAACCAATTTGGTTTAATTAAAAGGTGATGAGACATTTCTTTTGACCTATAGATTCCCAAAGCCTGCTTTTACGTTGACAACTTTCTTTGACAATAAGTTGCTCTTTAGGACGCCTGGGGGGCTCAGTCATTTGAGCATCCAACTCTTGATTTTGGCTCAGGTCATGGTCCCACAGTTGTGGGATCAAGCCCTGTGTTGGGCTCTGCACTGAGCATGAACCCTGCTGGAGATTCTCTCTCTGCCTTTCTTCCCCTCTCCCATGCTTGCACACACACTCTAAACTTTTTTAGAAAAAGAAAAGTAGTTGCTTTTTTGAAATGAACTCAGTGGTGCTGGTACATGTGTAAAAAGGATGCTGCCACACCATCATTGGGGCATTTGTTCTTAGAAGCAGGAAAGGATGGGGCACCTGGGTGGCTCAGTCAGTTAAGCATCTGACTTCGCGTAGGTCATGATCTCATGGTTTGTGGGTTGGAGCCCTGTGTTGGGCTCTGTGCTGATAGCTCAGAGCCTGGAGCCTGTTTCAGATTCTGTGTCTCCCTCTCTCTCTGCCCACCCCCCTGCCCACCCCTGCTCACACTCTTGTTTCTCTCTCTTAAAAATAAACATCAAAAAAATTTTTTTTTAAAAAGAAGCAGGAGAGGATGGCATTTGTCACATTGCTCTACCTGGCTCCAGGCAGGACCATGAATCTGTTGAAGTTCCCAGTGTGGTTTGTGGTCATGGAACAGCGAAGCTAATTGACCCACAATAAATCAGACTCCAAATCTTATTTTTAATGCCAATTTAAACTTACTGAGCTAACCAGCCACAACAAAGTACATTTAAAAACCATGAAGTATATCAAGTTTTTGAGAACTACTGTTTCAGGAACCAATAGAATGGTAAGTTTAGAAAGCATCTTAGAGGTAATGGAGACAAAGCGTAGGCAAACTACATCCCATAGGCCAAATCCAGCCCCCGGCCTGTTCTTGTAAATCAAGTTGTACTGGAATACAGCCAGGCCCATCTGTTTATGTATTGTCTATAGCTGCTTTTACATTACAAGAGCAGAGTTGAGTAGTTGTGACAGACTATATGGACCACAAAGCCTAAAACATTACTCTCTGGCTCTTTATAGAAAAGGTTTGCCAACCTCATTTATACCAGCCTTTTTGTTTTAGAGATGTAGAGAGTAGGAATCACATAGGTTGTGTAAGTTGAGAAAACAGCTGGCTGAATTCCCCAAATCCCCACTGTCAGGATCCAGGGTTACACTCCCTTAAGGTTTCTGTAAGAGCGAGAGCATTTTCATATCTTCTGGAAGCTCTACTCTTCCTCCTGAGGCAGGACATCACTCCCTCCTCCACCACCTAATGTGCTACTGCAGTGAGGGCAGAAAGAAAACTCTTCTGTACTCATATGATGCTTCATACATTCCTTGCTAAATTTGAATCATCTACTTTTCCACTAGAGTATGATTTTGTTGCACATAGAAACCATGCCATATTAGTCTTGGTAACCCAGATGCCTAACGTAGATGACAGAATAGATCTCTAACAACCATTTGTTCATCAATACCTCCAATTGTTCACTTATTCCTTTGGTACCTCATCTGCTTTTGTGGCTATTTTTAAATAAACTTCAACTACTGTGAAGATAAAATGCAAACGTTGTGATTTATAATTTTCTATCCCTGAGCAAGCACTTCCCCATCCCTAGTCTTCCAGCAATAGGAGATGTCCAAATCCAAACACTGTGATAGGCAGGTAACATACTGGGGCACCTGGGTGGCTCAGTCAGTTAAATATCTGACTCTCAGTTTCATCTCAGGTCATGATCTCATGGTTTCCTGAGTTCGAGCCCTGCATTGGGCTGATGTGCGGAGGCTGCTTGGGATTCTCTCTCTCTCTCTCTCTCTCCCCCCCTCCCCTCCCTGTCTCTACCTCTCCCCTGCTCATGCTGTCTCTCTCTCTCAAAATAAATAAACTTAAAAAAAATTTTTTTAAATGAAGGTGACAAATCTCAAATCTTTTCACTGCACCTGCTAAGTAATGGCCCAAGCCTCAGAGCCAATCTTGACCTGTATTCCTGGCAAATAGACAAGAACCTGATGTAAGTCAAGGGCAATAAAAATGACCAAGAGAGATGAAAGACCACTAGAATCAACTGGATGTGTTGATTGTGCAGGGATGTTGAGAGTCTATGACTCCCCCAGTTCTGTCAAGTTTCAGAATGTGGGAGGAAGAGCACATTGGGTGAGGGAGGTGTGTGTGGTCAGAGAGTAAAGGGAGTGGCTGGAGGTAGATATGGTACAGTCAAGTGGGGACACTCAGTAGGCAGAGGGGTATATGAATCTGGAGCTTTGGTGTTAAATCTGGGTTTAGATGAAGTCATTGAAAGAGTAGATAGAGATTAAGAGAGCAAGCAGAAGGATTAGGAGCAGAAGCTGAAATAAAGATCAGGAAAAGTAAAGATTGAACAAAGTAAGAGGAACTCTCCCTGAGAAGGATCACAGGGAGATGTGGGAGGAAGACAAAAGTGTGGTGTCCCAGAAGCCTAGGGCGGAGAGGAGAAGAAATGTCAAGTAAAAAAAAAAAAGAGCAAAAATGTATATAATGCTTTGGATTTAGTGATTTGGAGGTCTCTGATAACTTTGTTGAGAGCAATTTTAGTGGAGGAGTGGGCTTCAAAGCCAGATTCAGTGGGTTGAAAAGTTAATGAGGGGTGGAGAAGAGATGTTGCATAGATTTCACTCTTAAGATGCTAAAGAGAAATTTGAGAGAAAAAGGGGAGAAATTAGATGGTTATTGGAAAGTGAGTTTACATTCCATTACATGGTTGGCATTTTTGGCTAATTGTTTAAAGAGAATCTACCAGGCATCAGGATCATAGAGGGGAAAGTATATAAAAGGTGGAAAAGGAGACATCACCAAGAGGGAGAAGAATTTATCTGTATGAGCCTAGGTCTCTTCATACGTAAATGGAAATAATATTTTAGATGTTGAAGGTCTAAATTTAAATTTCTTCTTTAAGTTTTTATTTATTTTGACAGAGAGAGAGTAAGAGTGAGAGTGCCAGCAGGGTATGGGTGGAGGTAGACAGAGAAAGAGAATCCCAAGCAGACTCTGCACCGTTAGCACAGGGCCCAACGTGGGTCTTGAACCCATGAACCACGAGACCATGACCTGAACAACCAAAGTCAGATGCTTAACTAACTGAGTCACCCAGGCACCCCAAATGAAGTAACATGATTAAAAACATTTTGAAAGTAACAAAATCTAAAATAGATTACTCTTTGTATTATTAACTCCAGTTTATTACCTTAATTCAGTACCTAAGATTTGTCTTAGTGACTTAGAATCCAGTTATAATTAAGCTTGTCACTGCAGCTCAGAAAACAGGGCGCAAGTCCCTTCTGACAATTGGGTATATATATTCTGATGCTTTGAATGTCAGATCACGTGTGTATGTAAGAACACTTAACATGAGAGCTAACCTCTTAAGTGTATATGGTATAGTATTATTGACGATAGGTACAATGTTGTACAACATATCTCTAGAACATATTCATCTTGCTTCACTGAAACTTTATGGGAGTTGATTGGCAACTCCCCATTTCTTTCTCCCTCCAGATCCTGACCACCATCATTCCACTTTTTGACTGTATGGATTTAACTATATTTTAGATACCTCATATAAGTGGAATGGTGCAGTATTAGTCTTTCTGTGACTGACTTATTTCACTTAGTATAATGTATTCAGCGTTTACCCATGTTGTTATATATGGTAGAATTTCCTTCTTTTTAAGGCTAACTGATATTCCATTGTATGTATATACCACATTTTCTTTACCCATTCATCCCTCCATCTTTATCCATTCATGCATCAACAGACATCTGGGTTGTTTCCATATCCTGACTAGGGTGAATGATGCTGTAATGAAGGTGGGAGTGCTAATATCTTTGAGATCTCTATTTCAGGTCTTTAGTAAAAATACCCAGGAATATGATTGCTACATCATATCCAAGTAACTTTTTGAATTCATCTCATCAAATTAAGCCCCATATACAAAGTGAATCTGAGGTCCTACTATAGTGCACATGTACAGGGCACTGCCGATGGATGTTTTGTAGATACCAGTGTCTCGATCAGTAGGCTGAGAGGTAGGGGTTATTAGCCTAATAATGCCCAGGAAAAGTAAGTATGGGATGACTTTGGGGACCAGATCCAATTTCAGTTGGTTAAGATTCCTCATCTTCTGGGAACTAGATGGTGAAGACATTATATGCAGAAATGATCACAGCTAGAGTTGGGTGAAACTCTTGTGCTCAATTTTCTGTGATGTACAAGTTAGTTCTGGGCTGTGGTATCATGAAGTAAAATTAAAAAGACAAAATTGAAGTCATATTCTTTAAAAAATTTTTTTTAATTTTTATTTTTGAGAGAAACAGAGTGTGAGCAGGGGATGGGCAGAGAGAGAGGGAGACACAAATCTGAAGCAGGCTCCAGGCTCTGAGCTGTCAGCACAGGCTTGAACTTCCAAACCGTGAGATCAAGACCTGAGCTGAAGGCAGACACTTAACCAACAGAGTCACCCAGATGCTCCTCAAAGTCATAGTGGCATAACTCCTGGTGAGAGAACCAGGAAGGAGAGCTTGATTGTGGGAGCATTTCCTAAGGAGTTGAATACAGATTGAAGTGACATAGAAACTACATGATTATTGAAAATGTTTTACCAAGTTCCATTCTTCCTCATTACACAAATTCAATTGAATACATCTGAACAAGAGTTCTAAAAATACTAATGATATTCTACCCACTAATTATTTTCTTCCTTAGAATGAATGAGTTATAACAGAAGCAAGCAACATAATTAGTAAACTTCATTACTGTTTATTTTCATTTTTTCATTTATATGTTTACTTATTTATATCCTGTCTCCTTCACAAAGGAGCTGAACTGTTGCTACTCATTTTATGTGGTTTTATTCATAATTGATTACCCAGGAGATCCTACTTCTCTTGGAAATGAAATTTATGTTAATCTGAGTATTTTTGCCTTCCAAGTTTGACTTACATAGTAAATCACAATTTTTTGTGAAAGAACAACAGAAGAATATCCAAGTTCTCCAAATCCTTCACAAATTGCTTAGGGATACATCTATAAATCCCAAGGTAAGTTACACTCCCATGTCTGTTGGGGGTGGTGATTAGAAAACAAAACAACCCCAACAATAAATGACCAGCAAATCCTACCATCAGTGATGATGGGAAACTAAAGATCAGTGTTCGTGTTGGGGATTTTGGTGATGGGAATTGTGGCAATTGTCAACCGTCTCTCAATCCTCCCTTGTATCCTCTGTCTGCTCCAACCTTTACTTTGCTCCATGGTAGGCAGATCACCCTGTCTGTGGTTAGTTTTCAATATCCCGGAGGTTAATTCTGAACTGGAGCACAATTCTACCTGATTTGGTCTTCGTTCTGGTCTGGTGTCTCTACCCCCTGCCCCATATTCTCTTATGAATATTTAAGAAAGAGATGCACTCTTATGAATGTTTCTTGGGGCATCTGGGTGGCTCAGTCCATTAAGCATTTAACTGTTGATTTCAGCTCAGGTCATGATCTCACTGTGAGTTTAAGCCCTACATTGGACTGTGCACTAGCAATGTAGAGCCTGCTTAGGATTCTCTCTTTCCCTCTCTCTTTGCCACTCCTCTGCTTGCGTGCACTCTTGCTCTCTCTCTCTCTCAAAATAAACTTAAAAAAATCTTTTTTAAAAAAGAGAACAGTTTCTATTTAACAGAACCGAAACACTTGACTTGCTTGTTAGTGATTAACCAACAGCACTGAGTCAGTCACTCCCAGGCATACCACCAGAAACGAACGTTTAGCAGATCAGAACCCCAGAACGGTGACAATCTTTTCAGATAGAAATGGCTTCAAAGCTGCTATTGTTTTGCTTTGTTGGTTGGTTGGTTTTATTTTTAATATGAAAATAGAGCAGCAATCAGATGATGACGATTCCCTGCATTGGGTACATGCACATGGAGTTTTTTGTATGTTTGTATTTGTATATGCATAGGAAAGGGTCAAGGAATATACTTCAGAGGGTAGCGACATCTGAGTGGGGCTGGGAGGTGGTGAAGGGGAGCTTTCACTTCCTGCTTCCAGTTTACTTTGTATCCTGTCAGACTGAAATTTTTCTGATGAGCAGATATTACTGTTTTAATTAGCTGCTGAAGGAATACAAGTATGATGATTTCTAACAAACATATTTAAGACAACAACATTGTGAAACAGCACCACCAATGATCAGAAATCTTTTTGTATTTTTCACAGTGGCATTTTCAATCCAATGATAAATGGTGTATTTTAGGTTTTGTCCTACTGAGTGAATGAATGAATGAAAATAAAAAGAAAAAATTACCCAAATAATTCTTACATATAAACCCTCTGTTAACTTTGTATATCTTGGCTCAGGAGTCTACAATTTAGTCCTATCTTTGTGACTAGGATTATAACCTTTTAATACTGTTACTTCAGATCTTGTGTACAAGCCACTCATTCAGCAGGCTTATTGAACATCTTCTCCTTGCCAGCCTCTGGGTTGGGTGCTGAGGATAGGATAGAGGTGGACCGACATAAACCTGCTTCAGTATACTAACCTTTACTGCATGCTTTCCAGGCCCTAAGCACGATGTTTGTGCTTTATATGTATTATCTCCTTTCATCTTTGTATCACCTCTATCTAGTGGAAATACCATTAACCCGATTTTACAGATAAAGACACTGAGACACAGAGAGATAACACTGCTAGGAACTAAGGTAGCAGTCATTTGAATCCCAGAGGGCTTCCGCTCTGACTCAACAGCCCATGCTTTTTTTTTTTTTTTTTTTTTTTTTTTAATTTTTTTTTTCAACGTTTATTTATTTTTGGGACAGAGAGAGACAGAGCATGAACGGGGGAGGGGCAGAGAGAGAGGGAGACACAGAATCGGAAACAGGCTCCAGGCTCTGAGCCATCAGCCCAGAGCCTGATGCGGGGCTCGAACTCCCGGACCGCGAGATCGTGACCTGGTTGAAGTCGGACGCTTAACCGACTGCGCCACCCAGGTGCCCCCAGCCCATGCTTTTAAACCACTACTTCACAATGCCTTCCAGACCATAAGGTCAGTGTAATCTAGAAGAAGGAGTTGTACAAGTAAATATTTATTTTTGAACTTGGGACAACTTAAATTTCCAACCATAGGATGTGGGTCCACCCACATAGTGCCAGACTTGAGGAACATTTAAAAAGATGATGTAGATATTGATCCATTAACACAAAAGCAAATTCTGTTCATATTATTAAGTGGAAAAGATTGTAACAGTACTTGTAGAATGATTAAACTTTGTGAAAAACTACATAATTAAAAGTCAGAGTTGGACTCATTAAAGTCCAAGATGTCAAAAGTAAGCTACTAAGGGGGTCTGGCTGGCTTAGTTGGTGGAGCATGCAGCTAGCTCTTGATCTTGGGGTCCTTGAGCCCCATGTTGGGTGTAGAGATTATTTTGGAAAAAGAAACACTTTCAAAAGTAGGCTACTAAGTGTTTGAGGCCAGAACATTGGGGAACCTATCACCAGTCACTGCACTGTTCCCCAGTGAGCTGGATAAGGATTCTACCCATCTGCTCAACACAGAGCCCTGGGCAGCCACCACCAGTCAATCCCAGGTGGTGAATCTGGATTGAGATGAATCTTCTTTGTTGAGTATTTGCTCTTTGATTCCACTGCCAGACTCCCTTCACCACATTCTTTTCCTTGATTTCTCTCTCATTATATCTGATCTTACTCTCTTCTCTAGGCTCTATGTGTATCTTTTTTACACACTGTTTTGGCCTCTCCACTTGTATACTGGACCCTGGTTTTGTGCTGAAATTAACACTTTTCCCACATCATCACCTTCTGCTTTTCTTATAGTTCATTCCCATAAGCAGATATATATATATATATTCTAATACCCACCATCATTTTTTTAAGGGTTTCTCTGGATGCCATATTCCTCTCTAGCTACTGCCCTTTATATCTCCTGGAACTGTTGATTGTTTCTACTTCCTCCGTCTCCTGGTTCCCCTTCAGCCCCTCCCCACAGGCTCTGTTCTCCACCTCTGCACTGTAGCCTGGCACATCTCATCTCCATGATCTCCTTCTTGCCAAATTCAGTCATCAGTTCTCAGGCTTGGAGACTCAAACTCCCAGCAGCCTGTGAGACTGTGGAGACTCTGGTCTTGTTGAGCTTCTTTCTTCACTGGGTTTCTAGGATGCCAGAGTGTCCTGGCCCTTCACCTGTCTCTTTCATGATGTCCTCTCAGCCTATTCTGCTGGCGGCCTCTCTGGCTGGCCACTTCTTTTCTCTGTCTCCATTCATTCCCCACATGTTGCCGTCTAGCCCCAAGATATTTAACATCATCTGTAGGCCAACGAGTTCCCGATTTTTAACCCCAGGTTTTCAATATCTCCCCTACATTCCAGAGTTGTATGTATTGTTGTTTACTTGAGTGTTTAAGAGGCATCTCATGCTTAAAGTGCAAAATAGAACACATGATTTCCACCCTGTGGCTGGGACTGCTAGCTGCCCTCTAGGAACCACCCTCCCCTTCTTCCTCTGAAATGCTGGTGACTTTGGCTAGACCAGTGGCCACTCAGAATAACATTAACCTTGCCTACATTTCCAAAACTCTTTTGTAGGAGGGTTCTGGCCAATAAAATGTAATCAGAAGTATTGTGGCTGCTTCTGGACAACATTCACTTATTGTACCATATTTACAAACTACACCTTCAGGCACTTTACCTTAGGGACACCTTCTTTTTCCCTTTGTTTGCCCTTCTTCCATTCTACTGTCGAGAAAACAAAAGGTGATGGTTGGAGTTTTAGTGTCCATCTTGGGTGAGGAAAATGAGGACAACTTCCCAGAAGTAGCTGAGTGGTAAGCTGAAAGGGTCTCTGACATTCATGGAGCTGTCACACCAGTCCAGAGCTACCTGCCTCCAGGCTTCCTTCCATGATGGACAAGTGAAGACCTTCCTTGTTCAAGCCACTTCCACTGTGCCTCTCAGCTGAACCTATCGTATCCAATATATTCACCTATGTATTCTGTATTTTATCTCTTGTCTATCAGAGAGCAATTCTCCTTTCACATACTAGGCAATTTGGAATGTTTAGGAAGTCAAGGAAAACTTTTCTTACATATTAATCACTAAAAGTATAAAGTTATAAAAGATGATTTGCTTTTACACAAATTGATTCAACAAATATTTTCTCTGGTTTTATTTTTTAAAGTTTATTTTTGAGAGAGAGAGAACACATGAGCAGGGAAGGGGCAGAGAGAGGGAGAGAGAGAGAATCCTAAGCAGGCTCCATGCTAACAGTGTGGAGCTGAGGAGGGGCTCAATCCCACAAATGATGAGCTCATGATCAAGAGTTGGATGCTTAACCGACTCAGCCACCCAGGTGCCTCTGTTTCTTGGGTTTTTAATGAGCTCTAATAAAAGCCCATTTATGCTGCTAAGATTATACTCCTTTCCAAATGGATGAATTGTCATCATCTGACATTTTGTACTGGTTTGAGTACTTTCATATGACAGGCCTAAAATAAAATACATCCTTCTTGATGCATAAAATCATGTCCAAATTTGAGTTGTCTCAGGCTAGAATATCTAAAATCTTTTAAAAAGTCTATGTTAAGTTAGTTTACGGTACAAACGCAATATTTGCTGAATGAATGAGTAAATAAATTAATGGTGTATTCTCCTGTAATTCTTCAGCTATATAAAGTTATTGTGATACTTTAATTTTTTTAAACGTTTATTCATTTTTGAGAGACCAGAGTGTGAGCTGGGGAGGGGCAGAGAGAGAGGGAGACAGAATCCAAAGCAGGCTCCAGGCTCTGAGCTGTCAGCACAGAACCTAATGTGGGGCCGGAACTCCCTGCCCGTGAGATCATGACCTGAGCCGAAGTTGGACCAACTGAGCCACCCAGGAGCCCCTATTGTGATAATTTTAAAGCAAGCTCACAATTTCTTTGCCATTCCTCTCACTTAAGTTGGGTCCTAATTCCTCTCCCCCTAAATATGGGCTATCCTTGGGGACTGGGTTCTGTCAGATAGAATGCTGCTCAGGGGACACTTGAACCTATACCAAGACTAGGTTAGAATAGACAATGCAGCTTCCACACGCTGCTCTCTGACACATTGCTTTTGGATTCCTGAGCTGATACAAGTGTGAGAAGTCTGGCTACTTTGAAGCCACCGTGCTGGAGAGAGATGCCTAAGGAGCCCTGGCTGTTCTAGATGTTAGCTCATGGAGTTTTCCAAGGATAGCCTGCCATACGTGTGAGTGACTAAGCCTTCCCGTTATTTCAGTGTTCTTGATGGAGTGTGGCAGAGATGAGCTCTCTGTGCCCAAATTGTAGACTTATAGCAGGATAAATATTGCTTCAAGTCTCTAAGTTTGAGGGTAGTTTGAGTAGTACCCCTGGTCACAGAAACATTTTCTGACCCAGCACACCTATGCTATATGTTGCCATGAGAATATTATTGCTTGATTGCCATGGAGAACATTCTGACACTTCAGGGCATTCCCTTTTCTGAAGAATTCTCTCTGTGGTAAAGAGGCATTCTTGTAGTCACCTACCATGTCTGTGGCCACTGGTCAGAAAGGGTTTCACTCCTCCTACCTTTTCCGAATCTATGGAGAATAGCAGAGATGTTGCCTTCCAAAATTGAAACAAACAAAATTAGCTCTTTCAAAGAAAACTGCCTTAAGATGTAGTTTATAAATATGATACAATAAGTGATAAGTTAAAAAAAAAAGTGATAGGTTTTTCCTTCTCTTTGCCCTAGAAACAAGAACAGACTAGACTGTTTCAGCATAATCCAGGTGGCCAGAGAATATGCTCAGGACAGGAACAAAGTAACCGTAAAGAAATCCGCAGCCTTATTAACCTGTCTGCGGCAATGATGCGTTAAGTGAAAAGCAGGGGTGATGAAGAGTTCTTAAAAAGGCTATCCATTATCACCACTTCTTCAGTGTTAGCTAGGGAAGAAAGTACTCTCAGTGTAGATTCTGTAGGCCAAAATATGCCTAGACTGGAGAAAGCAATCTAATGTAATTCCATTTCAGCAAGCTCAAGTAGGAAAATTCTTGCACAAGTGGATGATACATTTGACAAATACAGTGCCCAATATAAATGACTATGCAGCATTCTGTTTTATAAATTGATCTATGAATTTGGCTAGCATTTATTTGTGCTCCTAAACTTGATCATTTCAGAGAAAGCTTTTAGGATCAATTTCCTAGACCACTGAAGACTGTTGGCATCTCCACCAAGGTGATGATGCCTCATCGGATTCTACAGGAAGCTGCTAGCTAATTTCTTTCTTTCTTTGATCCAAGTTTAGCCGTAGCAGGAAAGAGTGTCCAATTATAAGAGGCTCCCAAACATTAGTCCTCATCTGGATGATTGCCAGGCTCACAGAGCACTTTCTAGACCCAATGTCAGGGAGGCCACTTTCTTCCACGGTAGGACCTATCTTCTGACTTCAGCTTCATGATTTTAAGTCCTGAAACCTTAGGCTTTTAATTCTCTTTAAATGCAAGCACATCTCTCTGGTGAGTTGGGTTTATATGCCTAGTTTGAGCAGCTTCATATAAAAGTCATTTGGAAAACTAAATATGACAGCCATCTTCTTTCTAAGAAGCTATCAATTCAAAACAGAGAATATAATTAAATTGCATTTTGATTCTGGTGACTAGACAGTCTTTGATCATTTTATTAATGGTGTCAGAAACTGAACACATCTTAGAATGCAATATTAAAATTATGGAGAATTTTACTTTAGGGCAGGATCATTACCTGTCTTTCAGTCTCTTCCATTAAGTCTTTCTCCCTTCCTCCTCTCAGCCTGTAATCCCATTCTTATTTCACCTTGTCACTTCCCACTAGCTAGGCGACTTAAATAAATTGATGATATCCTTTCATTTTTATAAGATTCATAAAGCTATTTATGAAGTTTCTTTGTGAAAAATACAACAAGTTTAAAGTCAGTTAACAAGCACACACTATTTGAATTTTTTGTTTTGGGGGTGACAATAATACATGCAATTTTAGTTTTTAAAATTTAGGCTAAAGCATTCATTGGGATTTAGCAATGACTATTTTTTACTATCTGTAAAAAAACATTAATATTAGGATATGTATTTTTTTCTTCACCATCTATTTTGTTCTTTATTTTTGTAAAAGGAAATTGGCATCTATTTTTATGAATACAAAAAGGAAAACATTTTGAAAGGGAATGGCTTTTTTCTGAATCACTTAAAACAGACTAAAACTTATGTGCATTGAACACATTAGTGCTGAAAAAATATTCAGGGTATAATATCCAAGTCCCACTTGCAGGTGACCACTTATGAACTGACATTTCAATGGCATTTTTATCCTATCATGAGCCTCCCCCTATGAACTGAGTCACCTACTTGGATTTAAAGATAAAACACCTTCCTAAGGGGAAAATGAAAATCTTAAAAGAATTTTTTTAACCCTAAGAGGTTCGGACCATACACCATTTCCCTGATTATGAAACATCCCAATAAAGAAAAGTTTTAATATTTTGACTTCTGGGCACATCTTTAAAGGCATTCTGAAAGCCCACATCTCTAGGGCTAAGAACATGTAATGCAATATGGTGTCACAGGTGATACCCTTAAAAGACAGCCTAATGGTCTATCTATTTAGGTTCAAGTTAGTTAACATACAGTGTAGTATGTTAACTCCAGGAGAATAACCCAGTGATTCATACTTAGATGTAACACCCAGTGCTCATCCCAATAAGTGCCCTTCTTAAGGTCCATCACACATTTAGTCCATCGCCTCACTCACTCTTTATGACCTCAGAACATTGCATGCCTTGCTTTAATGAAAAAAGTATCTAGTAATCTCCTTTATAAAACCAAAGAAACAGTATCAGCAAGAAGAAAAAAGAAACCCTCAGTGTTATGTGTTGATACCTCACTTTGTTCCCAACGTAATTTAAAGTGACTTGTCAGAATAAGTAAAACTATAACAAAAGAGTGAAAAAGGGCAAAAAACAAGGGTGGGGACATAAAAGAGAGCCAGGAACAAGGCTTAAAAAAAGTATAAAATAACTACCTCTGCTCTGGGTGGATCACAGCTTGGTTCTATCTAGTAGCCCTGCATCAACTAATGACATCACCCCCCAAAATTCAATTTGCCTTGTGAGCATTTTGGGGGGAAGTAGAGAGGTCAGGGGGAGAGGTGAAAACACAGGGGAGTCTGGCCAACTCACTTTTCATTTGGCTTCATGTAGGAGTAGATTTTAACATATCTGGAACAGAAAACGCCCTAGACTGTGTGTTAGTAAAACAATCCTCCTCAAATATTGTTCTTCTGAGACAAAGCGCTCATAAATATTGGAAGGCATCGTATTCAGAATCGAGGCCTGCTTGCTTGCCAAAAACAGAGCCTTAAAGATGTATAAAGCTCCTCTGTGTCTCTCCTCTCTTGAGAGTCAGCTCAAAAGATTGATCTATTCTTGCTGTCGGCATTTCTTCACTTCCCCCTCACTCCTGAAACCACTTTAATGTGACTTCCACCCCCAGCACATCACCAAAGCTGATCTTGCTAAGGTCCCCAAAGTACATTTCAGCTCATGTTTTTCTTAGAGTCTTAGCAGCATTTGGAAGTTGACTTCTCCCTCCTTCTTAAAATACTCTGTGCCCTTTGTTTTCTGTAACACCATACTTTTTGGACACCTCCCTGTTCTTTGTTCATTCCTTCTACCTGTCCTCCAGCTGCTTCTCCTTTTTCACCTGACTCTTCAGTGTTAGTGTTCCTTAGTTCTGTTGTAGTGCTTAGAGGAACCCTAGATATGAGAGAGCCTACAAAAATGTTGCTGTCATGCAGACCAGAAAAAAAAAGTACTTATCCTCTGTATCCCATAATGGAGAAGTTCATCAAGTTCTTGTCAACTGAATGATAGCAGCGGTAAACACGGTATATTGCCTTGCTCACTCTTGGTTCCATAGTCCTTCTGGTGCTTTTCCTTTACTGCAGACCCTGGAGAGCCAGGAACCGTGTTTCCCTCACTCCTTTACAGCTAGAGACTCCAACATGATGTAGGTTTCATCCATCAGAAGTCCTCATGTGAAATCTGAATTTGAAATTGATATAGGTGGAAAGAGAAGCAGCAGAAATGCCTGAATCATCCACTTAGCTAGTGTGAGGATCTAACTGCTATTATGTGACTCTGGAGCCAGTAATCCTGGTGAGACTTCCTGATGCCTGGACTGTGGCTAGGGTAGCATGTCCATCAGTGCAATGATTTCAGTGACAGTCTCCTGATTCCCAGAAGTTCCCCTCATGGGCCTATCACACACAAAAAATTGTCCAAGGCTTAGCAATGGAGATTAGGGAACTTTCAGGAAAGTTCTGGGTATTGTTTTGGGAACTTTCAGCAATTTTCTGATGTTACAGATATGACCCTTTGATTTTCTACTAACTACACTATTTGACAACTCTAAGGTAGAAATTTACTTGTTGCAAACCAAAGAAATGCTAATACTCCTTGTTCATAGCAAAGCAAGTTACCTTTTTTTCTGGTAGATATATAATTGGCTTTTGCCCTAAAGAAAAGATAATCCCAAACATTCTTTTTATTGCCCTAAAACTCTAATAATATGGGAGTCACTAGCCATATGCAATTATTGAGCACTTGTAATGTAGCCAGTTTGAATTGAGATATGTTGTAAGTGTAAAATACCAGAATTCAAAGCCTCAATATAAAAGGTATGTAAACTCTATAATTTTGTTCATTAATTCTTTATATGGATTATACACTGAAATATTTTAGATATATTGGACTAAATGATAAATTAATTTCACCTATTTTTACTTTAATATGGTACAAGATTCAAGATTTTGAATTGTACACGATGCTCATAATACAGCAGTGTTGGACAGTCCTGCCCTGTAGCATTTAAACCAGTTTCATATCTATTAGCCAGTTGAGTTCAGCATCCCTGATTGCATGAATGTATATACACACATATGTCTACATTCTCCTTTGAACCAGGTTCTGTCATTACTTCGTGTGTCAAATAGAAATCTTTGACACTTACCGTTTATATTTGCAGGAGAATCACAGTTTTAACATTTCATATTTGAGCAGCCAGTTCTACAGAGTTGCTCCAACAGGCCCCATCTAAATATGTTCTTCCAGTCTATGACTCATAGTGATTTTGCAAGGACCCAATGCCCTATATTAAATGCATTCTAAAATAGCTAAGATGGTTTTCATTACCTACTATGGTACCCTAAGAAAACAGCTAAATTTTTAATGTTTACTACTTTCTACATACTGTCTGAAACAATTTACAGATTATCTCCTTTCATCTTCATAACACCTCTGGGTCAGGTGACATACTCTCCATTTTACAAATGAGACATTTAGAATTGAAGGTACTTGTCCACTGTGGCCAGCGGGGAAGTGGCAGCTAGATTTGCACTCAAGCAGAACTGATCCAAAGTCCACCTCCATTACCACTGTGCCACTCTGTCTTTTCTTTCCACTAAACAGGAGAGAGTATCTGTCACTTTGCTGACCCGAAACTGTGGTATGACAGAGAAGTGACTGCCTTTGCTTCTTCTGCCTCCTCTGCTCCCAGGCCCTTTGATCCAGTTGGCTGTTTTTCAGAATCCTGGGCATAGCCTGGGTAGCTCTCCCAGACTCTCCCAACTGAGGAGACTGAATGACATGCTGAGCAGTAACTCCAGGTTTTATGAGTGAATTGCACAGGAAGTGTGTGACTTTGCCAGTCACAGAGCTTGCTTAAGAGCCAGTCCACCGGGGCGCCTGGGTGGCGCAGTCGGTTAAGCGTCCGACTTCAGCCAGGTCACGATCTCGCGGTCCGTGAGTTCGAGCCCCGCATCGGGCTCTGGGCTGATGGCTCAGAGCCTGGAGCCTGTTTCTGATTCTGTGTCTCCCTCTCTCTCTGCCCCTCCCCCGTTCATACTCTGTCTCTCTCTGTCCCAAAAATAAATAAACGTTGAAAAAAAAAAAAAAAAAAAAAAAAAAAAAAAAAGAGCCAGTCCACCATCTTTGGCAAAGACAGAGAACAATTACACTGTAAGAGCTGCTATTAAGGGCTTACTGTGTGTCGGATGTTGTACTGGGCAATTTATATACATTCTTTTTAATCCATTCAGTGACTCAGTAAGGTGAGGGTTATCTCCATTTTAAAGAAGAGTAATTTGGCTTCAGGTTAATTATGAAAGTGCTAGGATTCCCTTGATAATCACTGAACTCTTCACTGATCATGAGCTACAATATGGCAGAAGTTTTAGACATTACAGTTGACACTTCAACAATGCAGCGGTAGGGGTACCAACCCTCTATGTGCTTGGAAATCCACATATAGCATTGGACTCCCCAAAAATGTAACCACTAATTCTTACTATTGACCAGAAGCTTTGCCAATAACATCAACAGTTGATGAACACATGTTTTATATGTTAGATGTATTATATACTATATTCTTAAAATAAGCTAGAAATGTTATTAAAATAAGAGAAAATACATTTATTGTACTGTGCTGTACAAAATCCACGTGTAAGTGGACCTATGCAGTTCAAATTCATATTGTTCGAGGGTCAACGGTCTATTAAAATACCATTAAAGGGGCGCCTGGGTAGCTCAGTTGGTTAAGCATCCGACTTTGGCTCTGGTCATGATCTCACCATCTGAGAGTTGGAGCCCCGTGTCAGACTCTGTGCTGACAGCTCAGAGCCTGGAGCCTGCTTCAAATTCTGTGTCGTCTTCTCTTTGTCTCTGCCCCTCCCCTGCTCGCACTCTGTCTGTCTCTCTCTCTCTCACAAAAATAATCAATAAACGTTAAAAAAAATTTTTTTTTAAATACCATTAAAAAGCTCCTATTGATGGGGCACCTGGCTGCCTTAGTCGGTTAATTCTCCGACTTTGGCTCATGTCATGATCTTATGGTTCATGGGTTCAAGCCCTGTGTCAGACTCTGTGCTGACAGCCCAGAGCTTGGAGCCTGCTTCAGATTCTGTACCTCCCTCTCTCCTTCTCTCTTCCCCTTCCCCACTTGTGCTCTGTCTCTGTCTCATAAATAAATGTTAAAAATTTTTTAAACTAATGGTCTATGGTAGCATTTGTCCACATGTAACTGAGTAAGAAACATGCTTAAGAAAGGAGAATAGCAAAAATATGTGCCATCCTTCCATTATTGATGATACTTTAAAAGCTTCAAATGGGCAGGCAACTGAATATTTTCCACTATGCATCATATTAGCTCTTAATTCATTAACTGTCTCTTCTTACTGTCTACTTTCTTGCTGTGGTCTATGTTTTACACTGGTGCTGCAGAGATGTCCGAAAGGATTATGCCGCCCCACTTCAGTCCCAGGAAATAGAACTGCTATGAATTATTAATAGTGTTGGCTTTCTAGTGCTTTAATTCTACCTCTTTGTTTCAAGAAGGATATTAAATGGAATTTTTCCTATCACTTCAGGAACTTAGTACATTTTGTAGGAAACACTCAATGACTTGAGTAATAGAAGAGACAGTCCTATGTTGGTTTCCACTTCTACTTATTATGGATTCTCCATACATTCCATCCCATATATCCTTGCTCAGTGATAGGTTAATAGGGCAATTTTTAAATTGAGCTCTTTGGAGCCCTTGGGATTCCCCAGAGGTACTCAAGGTATAGCCGGGAAACAGAGGCCTGAGGGGGAGGTTCTGAACCTCACCCCCAACCGTTCCCTTGCTTCAGAGAAGCACCTCGCTTCTATAAGCATTAAACTTTCATGCAAGATTATGTTGGAAGAAAGGACTCTTCTTTTTAAAAAGCTTTAAAACCCTGAATAAATACAACTACAATAGGTGTTTATACAGCTTTGAGATTCCAAGAACAATGTCTAAGGATTTTTGATAATTAAAACTCATCTGAGCATATACAACCAACTGTGCCCTGAACTTGACTGAAATGGTGGCATGTCATGTGACTTGGTTTGCAAGATGGACTTGGACCTCCAGGGGTGTTGTAATAATCACCCTAAATGCTGGGTGAAGTCAGTTACTATGCTAATGTATACAATGAATAGGCTTAAAATCACAAGAACTGCAGTAAAATTTGGGGGCTGGCAAAAATAAGTGAACTGATTCCACAAATAAACTTGGTTCACATGCTTGCATTCAGGTTATTAGGTCAGACCCATAGGCCTCCAGTTTCCTCTGTGAGGATGAACATAGTCCTTACTTGTTACTGACATGAATTTTATCACTTTTCTGTAATAAGAGCAACTATTTGTTTACCTTTCAAAGTGTGTAAAAAAGGGGGGAGGGTTATTTCATGGGAGATAAAATTAAAAAGTTAAAAGTTCATGCCCAGGGCTCCCTTCTGTGTGTGAACTGTGTAAAACCCTAGAAATGTGCCTCTTTTCTCATGCATGGAAGCTGTAGACCCAAAGAAGGCAGGCAAATGACAAAGATGGGTTCATTCAGGATGTGTTGTATTTACTGAGTGCCCCCTGTCATGAGGCATCATGCTAGATGTTTGGGATGCAATAGTCAGATTCCTCCTCTGCCTTCATAGAATTTGCATTCTAATATGGAGGAGGCATGTAATGAACACATCAAGAATTACATAAACATAGCAATTACAGAATGTGATACTTCCCATGATGCACACAATAGTTGGGCGGGTCCTTTTTAGATAGAGGCAGTCAGAGAAGGGTCTCTGGGAGGGGAAATACCTAAGTGTGTTTTAGAAAGTCACAGCTGGCCTCTTTGCTGGCTGCTGAGGCCATAAATGTGTGGCTTTTACTATACTGGATAGCCAAATGTGTGCCATCTGCACCAAAGAATCAGAATGCTGTGGAAGCCCTTGAGGGGACCAATAGTTGGTGACTGCCTGAGTAGGAACAGAAAAATACAACATAGTTAATTTAGTAAACGAATGGAATTTTCCCCTGGTCATCTAACATTTATCAGCACTGTTTTTTATTCTTTTTTTCCATGCAAAGATGACCTGAAGAATACTTAAAACACATGCAAGATCATTGTCTTTTGCCACTCCATAAAAATGATTTTTATAACCATGTATAATCCTCATGAAACATGTAAGAAATGCATATATAATGAAATGTCCTCATATTACTTTGTAATTGTTAAAGGCAACATGATTTTGGTAAAAGAATTGACTTCACAGAAATATTTTAATTTTCAAAATCTCTACACACAGCATTTAAAATATATTAGAGTGAAGGGAGGACATGTTTATCAAGTAACATGACTTCTGTTAACAGAATTTTCCACTTTCCATTCTTATTCTTCCATTTGTATTAGTTGAACCTTCTTATTTAAAAAAAAAAAAAAGCTTTAAAAGCCTATCAGTGTATCATGTTACTTAAATAAAAATACCTGAAAGATATACACACATAGAGCAGATTCAGATTTATAGCATAAATATTATACTTCAGTGTCTCTCAAGCAAATATAATTCACTCATCCATCCAACCATCCATCCATTCAGTATTTATGGAGTCTACTGACCTAATAGGTAAAATATGCTTTAGCCAGAGCAATGTACTCTGATCATACTGGCCCCTTGACTCAGTGAACACTGTTCATGATTCTTTCTTTATGTACTAAAGCAACTCTTTCAAAGGCTTAGTACCAACAAAAATGTGGCTAGATAACCTACAATAAGGAGCAATTTGAAATTATCCAATTAATGTGATAAAAACTGACAACGAATTCTGGAGAAGTACATAAGGTGGTTTATCTCGGAACCCCAAAGAAAACTATTCTAAGGAACTTCAGTAAGGCATCTGATTCCAATGAAGAGATCACTAGTTTCCCTATGTACCAATTTAAAAACATGATGATTAAAAAGCATCTTGTTCAAAATAGCAAGAAAAATATATCTAAGTATTACCTTATCGGTATTTAATTAAGAACCTGAATTAAGTAAACTACAAAATTTTGAGGAGGAATGTAAAGAATTGAACAGAAATAGGGAAAATCTGTTACTCTTGATAAGATTAAATGTTAGAATGTCCATTCTTTCCGAATTATTTTAAAATTTACAAAGGTATTTTAAGATTTTTAAGGGATTTGGACTGGACAAAATTATGCTAAAATCTAATAGACTCGTGATAAACAAGGACAATTGGAATAATGAGGTTGGGGGGTAACAGAGACTGCTGAGCATTAAAATATATTCTAAAGCTATAAGAATTAAAATAGTTTGGTATTCTAGGCCTATCTCAAGAAACAAGAAAAATCCCAAATACAAAATCTAACAGCACACCTAAAGGAACTAGAAGCAGAACAGCAAAGGAACCCCAAATCCAGCAGAAGAGAAATAATAAAGATCAGAGGAGAAATAAACAATAGAGAATCCAAAAAAAAAAAAAACCAAAACAGAACAAATCAATGAAACTAAGAGTTGGTTTTTCAAAAAAATAAACAAAATTGATAAACCTGTAGCCAGACTTCTCAAAAACAAAAGGGAGATGACCCAAATAAAATCATGAATGAAAATGGAATTATTACAACCAATACCTCAGAAATACAAGCAATTATCAGGGAATACTATGAAAAATTATATGCCAACAAACTGGACAACCTGGAAGAAATGGACATATTCCTAAACACCTATACACTACCAAAACTCAAACGGGAAGAAATAAATTTGAACAGACCCATAACTAGTGTAGAAATTGAATCAATTATCAAAAATCTCCCAACAAATAAGAGTCCAGGGCCAGATGGCTTCTCTGGGGAATTCTACCAGACATTTAAAGCAGCATTAATACCTATCCTTCTCAAGCTGTTCCAAAAAATAGAAAGGGAAAACTTCTGGACTCATCCTACAAAGCCAGCATTACTTTGATTCTCAAACCAGACAGAGACCCAACATAAAAGGAGAACCACAGGCCAATATCCCTGATGAACATGGATGCAAAAATTCTCAACAAGATACTGGCAAATCAAATTCAACAGCATATAAAAAGAATTATTCACCATGATCAAGTGGGATTCATTCCTGGGCTGCAGGAAATATTCGCAGATCAATTAATGTGATACATCACATCAATAAAAGAAAAGAACCATATGATCCTGTTAATATATGCAGAAAAAGCATTTGACAAAATCTAGCATCTTTTTTTAATAAAAACCCTAAAGAAAGGATAGAAGGAAATACTTAAACATCATGAAATCCATTTATGAAAAGCCCACAGCTAACATCATCCTCAATGGGGAAAAACTGAGAGCTTTCCCCCTGAGATCAGGAACACGACGGGGATGTCCACTCTCACCACTGTTGTTTAACATAATGTTGGAAGTGCTAGCATCAGCAATCAGACAACAAAAGGAAATAAAAGGCATCAAAACTGGCAAAGAAGTCAAACTTTCGCTTTTCACAGATGACATGATACTGTACACAGAAAACCCGACAGACTCCACCCAAAGTCTGCTAGAACTCATACATGAAGTCAGCAAAGTCACAGGGTACAAAAATCAATGTACAGAAGTCGGTTGCATTTTTATACACCAATAATGAAGCAACAGAGAAAGAAACTGATTCCATTTACAATTGCACCAAGAACCATAAAATATCTAGGAATAAACCTAACCAAAGATGTAAAAGATCTGTAAGCTGAAAACTATAGAAAGCTTATGAAGGAAACTGAAGAAGACACAAAGAAACAGAAAAACATTCCATGCTCATGGATTGGAAGAATAAATATTGTTAAGATGTCAATACTACCCAAAGCAATCTATGCATTCAATGCAATCCCAATCAAAATTGCACCGGCATTCTCAAAGCTAGAACAAACAATCCTAAAATTTGTGTGGAACCACACAAGATGCCAAGTAGTCAAAGTAATACTGAAGTAGAAAACCAAAGTGGGAAGCATCACAATCCCAGACTTTAGCTTCTACTACAAAGCTGTAATCATCAAGACAGTATGATATTAGCACAAAAACAGATACATAGACCAATGGTATAGAATGGAGACTCCAGAATTGGACCCATAAACGTATGGCCAGCTAATCTTTGACAAAACAGGAAAGAGTATCCAATGGAAAAAAGACAGTCTCTTTAACAAATGGTGCTGGGAGAACTGGACAGCAACATGCAGAAGAATGAAACTAGACCACTTCTTACACCATACACAAAAATAAACTCAAAATGGATGAAAGACCTGAATGTGAGACAGGAAACCATCAAAATCATAGAGCAGAAAGCAGGCAACAACCTTTTTGACCTCAGCTGCAGCAATTTCTTACTCGACACATCTCCAAAGACAAGAGAATGAAAAGCAAAAATAAACTATTGGGACCTCATCAATAGGTCTTGTTGATCAAGAAAACAATCAATAAAACTAAAAGGCAACTGATAGAATGGGAAAAGATATTTGCAAATCACATATTGGATAAATGGTTGGTATCCAAAATCTATAAAGAACTCACCAAACTCCACACCTGAAAAAAAAAATAATCCAGTAAAGAAATGGGCAGAAGACATGAATAGACAGTTTTCCAGAGAAGACATCCAGATGGCCAACAGACACAAAAACAATGCTCAATGTCACTCATCATCAGGCAAATACAAATCAAAGCCACACTGAAATACCACCTCACTCCAGTCAGAATGGCTAAAATGAACAAATCAGGAAACTAGATGCTGGTGAGGATGTGGAGAAATGGGAACCCTCTTGCACTGTTGGTGGGAATGCAAACTGGTGCAACCCCTCTGGAAAACAGTGTGGAGGTTCCGCAAAAAATTAAAAATAGAGGTACTCTGTGACCCAGCAATAGCACAACCAAGAATTTATCTAAAGGATACAGGAGTGTTGATGCATAGAGGTATATGTACCCCAATGTTTACAGCAGCGCTTTCAACAATAGCCAAATTATGGAAAGAGCCTAAATATCCATCAACTGATGAATGGATAAAGATGTGGTTTACATATACAATGGAATACTACTTGGCAATGAGAAAGAATAAAGTCATGCCATTTGCAGCAACATGGATGGAACTGGAGGGTATTATGCTCAGTGAAATAAGTCAGAGAAAGATATCATATGTTTTCATTCATATGTGGATCTTGACAAACTGAACAGAAGACCATGGGGGAAGGTAATGGGGAAAAATGTTACAGAGAGGGAGGGGGGCAGACCATAAGAGACTCTTAAACACAGAGAACAAACAGGGTTGATGGGGGGTGGGGGAAGAGAGGAAAGTAAGTGATGGGCACTGGGGAGGGCACTTGTTGGGATGAATACTGGGTTTGTATGGAAGCCAATTTAACAATAAATTTTATTAAAAATAAATAAAATAGTTTGGTAATGGTTTAGGGATTAACCAAAGCTATCAGTGAAGTCAAATAGAATGTCTAGAAAAAGATTCAGGCATATACGTAGATTCAGTCTCTAATAACAGTTGTGCTGGGGAAAATAACCATTCAAAATTAAGATCTCTTTTTCATATAATGCAATCATATAATTCCAGATGGATTGAAGATTTAAACATAAAGGAAAAAGCCATACTTCCAATTAAAGATGTTACATTTTGAACATATGCATTTACTTCTCCCATCTAAGCCCCACTTAAGTATGAGTAAAATTGATTTTTTAAAAAAGGTTTAAACACCCAGAAGAACAAAGAATGAGAGAGAAATCTTCAAAACTTTGGAAAACAAGGCAACAAAACTTGGGAAATTAGAAAGCAAATGAGCTAATGGTCACACTGATCTGAATGGTAAGTGTCCAGTGGGAGGAGCAGAGAAATGGCCCTTTTAACACAGTGGAAACTCCCCAAGGCAGTGGGCAGAAGTGGGCAGAAATGTGGGGTCAAAAATACAAGGATTTAAAATTTGTTTAATAAGCTATTATCTCCCATCCCTTACAGGGGAGTGGCTGCACCACCCACCCAGGTGGAAGCCAGAATTTCAAGCTCTGGAGAGGGTCTTAGAGACACAGCTGAAAAAAGATCAAGTGCTGATAACAGATATTCAGTGAAAATTACACACTAAATACTGAGGTCTTACCCTTCTTCCCAGAACACACATAGCCAAATTTATAGACTCTAGGCGGATATTGGACATACCTTCTGTGGAGGATCTGCCCAGTTTAAGAGAAGAGATACAAAGATACCAAAATCAGAAGCTCCCCCATGAAATGGCTCATTCACCGTACTCCAGTAAACCTAAGACCACAGCTCTGCAGCTGGCTAAGGAGAAGTCCACTCCAGGTTGGGGGACGTCCTACCTTCCATTGCTCACTCCAGGAAACATCGGATTGAATTGTTACTCTGCCCTTAAGATGGGATGTCCCTATGGAGAAGCCTTTGACCCAAGCACTGATCCCTGGCCCTATTGTTTCCACTGTGCTTAGAGGACAGATGTCTAAGGAAGTAGAGCTCAGCGCAGTGCAGACAGGCACATGTTCCATTCCTGGCCATCTATTCATCCTCAAGGGCTCCCCTTGCTCTTCAGCAATTAACTCTCATAACAATTATTTTTTTAAGTTTTTTTTTTGTTTTTTTTTTTTTAATTTTGAGAGAGCAAGCAGGGGACGGGTAGAGAGAGAAGGAGAGAAAGAGAATCCCAGTCTCCAGACTGTCAGCACAGAGCCTGATGTGGGACTCGAACTCACGAACTGTGAGATCATGACGTGAGCCAAAATTCAGAATCAGACCTTAACCCACTGAGCCATTCAGGTGCCCCTCCCATAGCAATTATTAACACCATTTTCACTTAAATTCCTCAACCCTACCTCACCTCCAGTAATTGTCAGTAAATTACCTTACCTCAGGCTATCTTATGTAAATGCCTCTTCATATCAAATTGTGTGTGTGTGTGTTTATCTGTCTTCTGTACAGATAAGATTTGTCCTGTCTTCTAAATGTAACGAGTCTGCTTACGAACCTGCCCTGAGCCCTTTTCCCTCTAATTACTACTTCTATCTTGCATCTTCTATTCATTCTGGCTGCCCACTTGTGAGAATATGTGGGCTTATTCTCCAGGTGCCAGGAGTGCTGGTGGAAGGTGGCCCTCAACCGTCAGCCATCTTCAGAAGTTTCCCCAGCAGAAGGAAGTCATAACACAAACAGTCACCCCTTCTCTGGGCAGCTCTTCTGTAATGACTGGCTAATGGGGGGAGGGGTGGGATATAAAGACCCAGCCCTCTCACTGTACCTTGGGACAGCCCTGAAGGGTCTTCCCTAATTCAGAGCTCCTGTGTGTTGGCCAAGGTCTTCAATGAGACTACATCTCACCCAACGTCCCCCTCAGGCCAATGCTGTCTACTTTCTTTGCCTCCCACAGTTTTTGAACCCAAGAGCAATCCCTACAAACTAATCTCCATCTCAGAGTCACATCCCAGGGCCCCCTCTGTATGACAGCACGTCTGTAAGTCATGGACATTTAAAATTTTGATAGGTAGTACCAGGTTGCCCTTTTAAAAAGCTGTACAGAGTTGCATTCCCACCAATCTAGAAAAGTGCCTCTAAACTATCACTACTAGATATAATCAATTTTTCAAATCTTTGCCATTTCATAAGTAACAGATGGTATCTTGTTCTTGTTTGATTTATAATTTTAAAATTATGAGTAAGAGAATATTTCACATATTTATTGGCCATTTATATTTCTTATGTTTATGTTCTTTGTCCATTTTTCCATGGAATGGCTATCTTTTATGTATTGGTTTTTAAGTGCTCTTTGTAGAGTAAGAAAATTGCAGGTAAGTTTTCCGGTTTGTTCTTTGTTATGGCTTTGCTTAAGACATTTTTTTTTTGACCATTCTCTAAAGTTTTACATTTTTAATTGGTTAACATTATCTATTTTTTTTCCCTATGCTTCTTAGTTTCCTGTCAAGCTTAAGCTGGCATTCCCTATCCTAAGATTTGAAATTTTCAATACTATTTTCTTTATAATTTAGCTCCAGTGCCATTGGCATCACAAGGATGTCCCTGAGTACCTTGACCAGAAATTAACCCCAACCATTTCCTCTGCCTTTACATTAAAATCACATTGCACATCACATTCTGAATTACTTTATAGTAATTTTTATTCTCCAAACTCTTCTGTTAGATTGTGAGTTACTGAGGGAAGAAATTTCATTTTATTCCTTTATTTTTAACCAAACTCCATACTTTATTTATCTTTCACTAGTTTTTCCACTAATGTCCTTTTCTTGGTCCAGAATCCCATCCAGGATACTGCATTAGTCATCATGTCTCCTTTGGCTTCTCTTGGCAGCCAGTTTCACAGATTTTGTGTTTTCCAAGTTTTTATTTAAATTCCATTGGTCAACATACAGTGTAATATTAGTTTCAGGTGTACAGTTTGGTGATTCAACACTTAAAACCAATACCTGGTACTCATCAAAACAAGTGCCCTTCTTAATCCCCATCCCCTATTTCAACCATCCCCCCACCTCCCATCTAGCAACCATCATTTTGTTCTCTATAGTTTCTTGGTTTGCCTCTTTTTTCCCCCTTTGCTTGTTTTGTTTCTTAAATTCTATATATGAGTGAAACCATATGGTATTTGTCTTTCTCTGACTTATTTTGAGCATAATACTCTCTAGCTCCACCCACATTGTTGCAAATGGCATGATGTTGTTCTTGTTTTGTGGCTAATATTCCATTGTACATATACCACATCCTCTTTATCCATTCATCAATCAATGGACACTTGGGCTGTTTCCATAATTTGGCCATTGTGGATAGTGCTGCTATGAGCATTGGGGAGCATTTATCCTGCAAATTAGTATTTTTGTATCCTTTGGATAAATACCTAGTAGTGCAACTGTTGGATCCTAGGGTAGTTCTATTTTTAACTTTTTGAGGAACCTCCATACTGTTTGCCAGAGTGGCTGCACTGGTTTGCATTCCTACCAACAGTCTAAGAGGGGTTCCCCTTTCTCCACATCTCACCAGCACCTGTTGTTTCTTGTGTTACTCATTTTGGCCATTCTGACAGGTGTGAGGTGGTATTGCATTGTAGTTTTGATTTGAATTTCCTGGATGATGAGTGACATTGAGCATCTTTTCAAGGGTCCATTGGCCATCTGTATATCTTCTTAGGAAAAATGTATACTCATTTTTTGGGTGTTGAGTTTTATAAGTTCTTTATATATTTTGGATAGTAAAGAAACTTCATTTTAGATATCTGTAATGCATTCCATTATCAATATCACCTTGCTTACAATGCTACTTAAATATTTACTGAAATGAATTAACTGATACTGTTTGACTATGTGGTTTTTAAACCTTCTTGATACAAAAAGGTGAAATTAAAACACTTGAGCTAGGAGACCTCGCAGTTCTGCCATCTCCCAGATCTGAGCCACACCTATAAAGGGCTGACTGCAGGAGCAGCACATGAGGGAAGTCTCAGGGCTTGCCAAGTGATAGGTGACCAGAACACTCTTCAGTAAGTAGGCAGGTCAGGCAAGATTGCTCCTAGCAGTAGGGGTGGCATGCTTGCAGCCATGACACAAAGTGGCCCTCCTGCATCTGATACAAAGCCATAGCTGAATCACCTAACAGCATGACCATTCTGCCCCTAGCAGTGGCATAGATTTATCCTTGGCCCTACTTGTGGCTGGTGAACTTCTTAATGGTGTTGAAGACCAGTTACAAGTAGGTGGTCAGGTTCTCAACTAGCTAAATACATTGAGTTTTCATCCTAGGTGGATTAGTCATTGCAACTCATAGGCCTACTAGTACTTGTCCTGGATTCACTGGTTCTAATTGTTCTCCACTCATTCTCTCTTGAGCCCATTGAAATACAGCTTTAACTCTACCAAAACTATACTTATCAAGGTCATCAGTGACCAGCATGTTGCCAAATGCAATGGTCAATTCTCAGTCCTCACCTTACTTGACCTGCCAGCAGCAGGGACCCAGTTGATCCATTCGTGGAGGGTTTCATTTGCCTCCTAGGACAGGATGCCCTTCCAGTTTTGCTCCTACCCCCTAGATGCTTTCTTCTCTTCTTTGCTGGTTTTTCCTCTGCTTCCTGAGCTCTTAACTTTGGGGTGTCCTAAGACACAGTCCCTGTACCTCTTTCCTTTTCTATATGCTTTTTCTCGGTGATGCCATCCAATCTTACGGCTTTCAGTACTGACTACCTGCAGACAAATTCCAACTTTATCTCCTCCAGCCAGACTCAAAGATCCAACTGCCTGCTCAACATCTCATGTAGATGTCTAATATCTCAAAGTCAACTTTCCAAAATTGAACTTTTTTTTTTTTTAGGAAATATGATTTTATTTTTCAAGTTTTTATTAAATCCTAGTTAGTTAACATACAGTGTAATATTGGTTTCAGAGGTATAATTTAGTGATTCATCACTTACATATAACACTCAGTGATCAACACAAGTACCCTCCTTAATACCCATCATCCATTTAGCCCATCCCCCACCCACCTCCCTCCATCAACCCTGTTTGTTCTCTATAGTTGAGTATTATGGTTTGCTTCCCTCTCTTCCTCCACCCTTCTCCTACATTCTGTTTTGTTTCTTAAATTCCACATGAATGAAATCATATGGTATCTGTTTTTCCCTGACTGACTTATTTCACTTAGCATTATACTCTCTAGCTCAATCCATGTCATTGCCAATGGCAAGATTTTGTTCTTTTTAATGGCTGAGTAATATTCTATTGTGCTTATATACCACATCTTTATCCATTCATCAGTCGATGGACATGTGGGCTCTTTCCATAATTTAGCTACTCAAAACTGAACTTCTAATCTTTCCCCAATCTGCTCTTCACACGGTCTCTCCATTTCAGTGAATCACAACCATTACCAAATAGTTTCTCACCAGTAACTCTGGGGTCATCCTTCAGTCCTCTCTCCCTTACATCATGTCCAATCTGTCAGCAAATCACAGCCAGAATCTGACCGTTTGTCATCACCACCACTGCTACTACCCTGGGCAAATTACTTAACTCTTCTCTCTTTCCTCATCCATACCTTGGGAGTAATGATGGACTATAACTTACAGGGTTAGAGTCTATATAAAGAACTTAGCACAATGCTGAGCAAATAGTGCTTGATATACTTTCGCTTTTATTATTTCTGGCCTTTGTTTTCTAAAAGATTTCAAGGAGATAGTAGTAAAATTGAAGCCATTGGCTCCTTTTCTAAATAACTGAATTTTCTTCAACATGTGCAATTTCAACTTTGAAGATTTTAACTAAATGAGTTGAAGAAAATAAGATGTGTTACTGGGCTTAGCTTCTGAGAAAGGAGAAACATGAAAATTCACCTTACCTAGTAAAACTGTCACAAGAATCAAAGAAAGGGTTAAATAATTCAATGGCAATTTGAATCATTGGCATTCTTCTCTAGACTGATTAAGAGTAATTTCCAGATTATCAGACCACTTTAGCATAGAAAATATTTTTTTAATTCAAGGTTACAGGAGAGTGTTACATATGATAGTACACAGCTGTATGTGGTACTAGCCTCACAACTTGAAAGAACTTTGGGGATATGGGCAAACTTGTGGACTGTTTCTACAGCAACAGCTGGGTAACAGCCAGTGCTTATATTAAACTGCTTCAGGTTGTTTACCTGTAGTCCTATGTAATCTGTCATCCCAACTAATTATTAATAGTTAGAAAGATTCTGGAAAATCTTTAACAGTAATATCTCGGGGGTCAACAATATTAAACTAAGCCTGAATTATATAAGGAAGCATCGCAGATAAGTACCCAAATGCATAAATTAAACACCTATATATTGCTAATAAATAAAAACCATTGCACTATAGAAGCCGAAAAATAGTTTCAGAGCATTTAACTTGTCTCTTTAACCTGGCCATTTTGATAATATATGTATTAAGAAATAGTTTTTGAATAGATCAGAAAATGTTCAGCTAATTTTATTTTAAGTTTTTAAGATTTTATTTTTTTAAGGGGTGCCTGGGTGGCTCAGTCAGTTTAAGCATCTGACTTTGGTTCAGATCATGATCTCACGGTTTTGGGTTAAAGCCCTGCATCCGTCTCTGTGCTTGACAGCTCAGAACCCGGAGCCTGCTTTCAGATTCTGTCTCCCTCTCTCTCTGTCCTTTCCTTGCTAATCCTCTCTCTCTCTTTCACAAATAATTAAAAGAAAATTTTTTTAAAAAATTTAAAAAGATCTTATTTTTTAATGTAATCTCTATACCCAAAGTAGGGTTTGCACTTACAACCCTGAGATCAAGAGTTGCATACTGTATTGACTGAGCCAACCAGGCACTCCTCATCTAAAATGTTTATGGGAAATCACATTCTTTACACTTTTTTCATTTTTTCTCTTTCAGCACATGGCAGATATGTACATATACATACGTACACACACCTACCATGTGCTGAGTAATGAGAAAAAACAATGGTGAATTGTTTTTATTATTTACTTCTTTGTAAAAATATTATCCTTTTACATATAAGAGCTAGATTTTAATGGCTTTGAATGCTTTAAAACAGGGAAAATATGAAATCATCAGGAGTTTACTGGGCTTAATTTGCTATAAGCTTTTCTTTGTTCCTATTTAATTATGTGTTAAACTTTCTGGTACTCTGATACATGATGTATACAATATAAAAAATTATATTTCACATTAGATGCAAAAGTTACTTAGTAAAAGTAAACTCCCATTGTAACCTGTGGTGGGATCATTTTGGCTAGTCCATAGATGCTTTGAGTGCTAATTTTTATTCATTTGTTTATTTTTTGTAGGATGTCCTGGCTGAGCAAGGTTGGAAGTCCTAGTTCTCGCATTGACCGCACAAACTTTTCTAATGAAAAAATCATCTCTCAACTTGACTACTCAAATTTTAGTATCCGATACTAACAGAAGAGAAATAAAAATTTTAATGCTTATATTACACAACAAACACCATATATTCTCAAGTCTATGTACTAGAATAATAGTAGCAGAGTAGGGTAAAAAAAAGAACTTTCTGTTCTGAAAGCTACAACAGAATATGTTACTAAAAAGGTCTGACACTAAAATAGTTTTACTCGACTATGTTTTTAAGACGCAAAAACATAGTATTGTAAAGGACATTACAAAATATTTAATATGAATATTTAAACTTGTCTTGTGGAATCTTTAATGAATATTATAGCAAGCGTTATTTGGCTAGGTATAAAATAAAGCTCAACCATTTAAAAATTAAGCATTGTTGTCTGAATTCTAAAAACCTCCTGAATAATAATTTATTAAATTTGAGTCATTTGTTTAACAAGAACCAGTAGTTAGATATAAATGTATATGATGATCAGTATAACCACAAAATAATATCAATAAAAAATTTTTAAAATTCTGGTTGAGACATTCAATATTTTGGTTGGAGTAACCTAATGCCATCTATGACCTTTATTGTTCTGTGTAGTGAGCAGGTGAGTGATGGTAACTGTTAAGAACCCACAATTTCACTACTACAAACAGCAAGATTTATGTCAACAACTATGTACAATGGTTTGTCCTATTAACCAGAAAAGGAACCGATAGTCCAATTAAATCATACTATCCCTTGAACTTGACTTATCATTTAGGGATTTTCACATGTAAATGGTAATTAAGCAACAGGATTTTTAAGGAGAAGGTTCATTTCTATGCCATAGAATTATTGAAAAAAGATCTTTAACTCAAAATACTAGGGGACTTCAAATGTTGTAGGCATATACATGTGTATGTCCTTCAGTGATCTCCTAATTTTTGTACCAATGGAATCCTTCATTAAAACAAAATTTTACATGGAATTTAATACCTAAAGTAAGTAAAAAAGCCCACTAGTATGACTCAAATGGGCATGGAGGTCCTTGGAGCCCTGCATGCTTGGTCTCACTTTGCCTCCTGCATCTTGTCTGCCTTGGACAATTTCACATCCCCTAGGAATCCACATTAGAAACTACCATTCTGTCTGTAGAACCAATCTCCACTGTTACTCTCGATGGCATGGACAAAGACTTCAGGCCTCTTTCTTTTACCTGCTCCAAGAGTAGAATTGAGAAAAGAAAATGAGGCGAGACTGACATCATTCCTTTGAAAGGTTAACTCTGTGCATAATAATAATATTGATATCTACCATACACAAGACAACACAAAATCAGGGAATGACCAAGATATTTTTTTAAAACTTTCCAAACACACTTAAAGGAATACAACAACTTTCCTATTATTCTAATGTCATCATCATGTTAAGCATTATACATGTCAAATATTATACAGGAGAATCTATTGTGATAGTCATTTGAATTTTTCTCTTATTTCCCTACTCCTGGTTGAAAGAAGGGAGAAAAGCCTTTGTATTCCCTAAGCTCAGGGAAGCTTTTGGTGCTAGTGTCCTGGAGACAACTTCTCTTCCAAGATTGAATTTTAAAGAGGGCATATGATGCTATGAGTGGAGGACAAAGATTAACACTAGGCTTTTAGCAGGTAAAAGAGAAGCAAAACTGGCAAGAGCCAAGAGGAAGAGATTATCCAAGACTTTGAGAAGGTACCAAAGGCCTTGGGTTTCCTAAGAGATGGAGACCTGTGCCTTTCTCCCCAGCAGCGCCTGTGCAGGATGGCTACACCTGAGAAGGGGGCAGCTTGAACACTCAGAGAAGAGGGGTCCCAGGCCCAGGGACTCCTGGTACCAGCAAGATTCCTGTCCCCAAAAATGCCACAAAGCATCCTGCTACAGGGGACCATGGTGGCTCAGACAATAGTCCTGGCAACTGGAATGGACTAGAAGCCAGAGAAATCTTTCCTGAATGTTCTCTGTGCATGAAATCCTTTCTGTGGTCCTTCTGGAAGAGAGCAGACAATCCCAGGGATGACTGAGAATTACCCTCCCACCGGTCAGACAGGATGGGGCTTGAAAGAGATTTGCTTTGATTTACAGAAAATAAAATAGACATTTCTTGCACACTCAAGTTTGAAACAAAATCGGTATCTCTTTACACATAGAAAGGCTAAGTGATTTTAGAAAAATACCATCTCAGAAGTGACACCAATATGTCACTTTTTATTACCTTGCTATACTCTGGTAGTTCCCTTCCCAACTGTCTTTATAAGAAAATCATACCTTACTGGCACAATCTTCTAACTGCACAAAGTGAATCACATTAGTCAAGGTTACTTAATGATTAACATATAATGAAATTCCATCACAGGATGAAAAATGTTGTAAATAATGATTAAAAGTAGTGTTTGTGAATGGGTAGAAAGCATGAGGGAAGTTGTAAAAATGTATTATGGATACCAGAGAACACATCTTACCAGTAAACTTGATTATGTCAAATTTCACAGTGAATGCACACAGGGAATTTTAAATTTATGTATTTTAGATAATAAACCTTGACAAGTTTAGTCAGAATTAGACATTTTAAAAATCAAGAAAAAAAAGCAGAAGATGGGTATCTACTTCAGTGACTATCAACCAGTAAGTGTTACAACACTTCACATGCCCACACCCTCTTCAGGAAACACGCATCAGAATCGGGGGTATGATCTGTAAAAACATATTAAATACTATTTTCTAAATTCATATAAAAATTCCTTTTATTTTTTTTTTAACTTTTTTTTCAACGTTTATTTATTTTTGGGACAGAGAGAGACAGAGCATGAACGGCGAGGCGCAGAGAGAGAGGGAGACACAGAATCGGAAACAGGCTCCAGGCTCTGAGCCATCAGCCCAGAGCCTGACACGGGGCTTGAACTCATGGACCGCAAGATCGTGACCTGGCTGAAGTCGGACGCTTAACCGACTGCGCCACCCAGGCGCCCCAACCTTTTATTTTTTTTAAGTTTATTTATTTTAAGACAGAGAGAGCACAAGTAGGGAAGGGGCAGAGAGGCAGAGAGGCAGAGAGAGAGAGAGAGAGAGAGAGAGAGAGAGAGAGAGAGAAAACCAAGCAGGCTCCATGCTGTCAGTGCAGAGCCCAATGCGGGCTCAAACTCATGAACCATGAGATCATGACCTGAGCCGAAATCAAGAGTTATGCTTAACTGACTGAGCCACCCCATGCCCCGAAAATGCCTATCTTTTAAAAAGCTAGCTCATGAAGTAAAGCTCAGGGAAGTCTTCTTGACTGGAGGGAATATGCAAAAGAAAGACCCTTCACCAGGTAGGGTGCATAGAAGCAACTACGCTGTGAGAGATATATGAGACTTTTCCTTAGGAAGAGTAAGTGCTTCTAAGCTTGAGAAGAAGCTATTGAAGTTTCATCTGACACAGGGAATCTCTAAGTTCAAGGGAATATCCTGCCTGAGGGATCCTTGTGCTTCAGAGGTAGCTACTTATGTTAACAAAGAACAGAGAAGCACTGAAGGAACAGAGCTAACAGGTGGCTGGTGTGTGTGTCTGGGGGGGGTGGTGGTGTCAGGAGATATAGCAACACCCACTAGTTTGTGCTGGAAACTGGTCACTATTTTTATGACTAGATATTTTTAACTTTGTCTATTGAAGGAATTTTTCAGAAGTACCTATCTCTAAGCTCATAATTACAACAGAAAAGACAATAGGAAACCAGAATCTACTTCCAAAAATTAGCCTGTATTTGGAAGGTATATCATGAATATATTTCACATGGTAGCTCTCTCTGGCCTCTGTTAATTTGGATATCAAAAAATTGTTCACTACATAGAGGGACAAGATTTTTATATCTGGAACAAATTGCAGGAACTGAAAATAGGCAACTCTGTGCAGCAGGAAATAGGAATCAAAAGACCTGCATTCTGGGTCCAATCCATCAATTGTATGCCTAGGTCATTTGCAAAGTCAAGAATTTGAACTAAATCAAGACTTTTTGCAGGATTCCTGTAAGCCAGAAGCCTCCCAGGAGGTGGTGCAGGGAGAGGTATAGAACGGCCATGTGAAAGATGGTTAGTTGAGGGTCCTCATATCGGCTCCAATCAAAGCAGCTCTGCTCTCCTCTCTTTCACGCATTAGGATTATCCGCAAGACATCTGCTGAGAAGAATTCTTTCTCAAGTAAAACAAAAACAAACACCACCACCACCACCAACAAAACGACTATGAATTTAGTATCTGGGGTCTTCTTTTCTAAGTTTCTATACATGTTAAACTCAAATTCATTTCTTGTTCTCTTGACTACTTCCATCAAGCCACTGTGTTACCTATACTCTACCTTTAACTATTTCCATTGAAATGTGGAAGTTACGAAAAGTACTATTGGAAATAAATTATTTTTCATAGTGGTCTCCACAAAGGTCCATGGTGACTAAAATATTTCTGAAATCAATTTCTGTTGTCTTTTGTTTCTATGTGCCAAAATGAAAAATATGCAAGAGGAAACACAAGTATATACCTAGTGGCTTAATTAAAATGTATTTTATAAGCATAGCTTAGAGATTTTTAACCTGATATTTAGAATTATGTCTAAGAGATAATTTTCCTTTTCTTAATTGATTCAAATTGTTTTTGAATAAAACCAAAGTCTGATAAAAATTTAATACAATTTTAGAATTATCAGACTTGAAAGTCTCAAGTCTTAGTGTGTGATCTCACTGGCAGGTTTTTCCAGAAAGTGGATTTTTCCCCATTGTAGAGACATGATTTATTCTCTCTTTGCTACTTAAAGGTCTGTATACATTATTGGTTGGATGTCCAAGTTGCTTCTTTTATACTCAAACTAGGTTTTTCTTTTTTTAGTTTTATTTTCCATGTTGGCACAATGGACGCTGCAAGTAGCAGTGGCTACAAGCCTCCCATATGGTGGCTGCTGCTTTTATTCCCTTCCCTTCTCATTTTTTTACAAATACTAAAAATGCATATGGAAAGAGAACATGCAAGAGATTAATTGTATTGGAAATAGAGTTTCTGTTTCAAAACAAGTATTAAAAGCAAGGATTACAGTCAGTCATTTGGTCATTTGCAAGCATCAAGACAAAATTTCTACTGAATTCAGTACACAGTAATCTGGATTAACAACATGCTTGCAATGCTTAACCAGGAAATTGGCATGAACAGGTAGACACAACATCCTATTATTTTTGAGATGCATTATCTACAACAACCAGAACAAATGGAACACAATCCTACGTTTTGGGTACTATTTTCTGAGGTAGCAAAAGCAGAATCAAACTTTCTCTCTGTTCTCTGATCCCAACTACCATTCTTTCTCTATTAACTGGGATAATTTAATTTTTCAGTCATAGCACATCAGAAAGAGAAGGACACAGTTAGCATGCTGGGTGGTCCCTTTACTTAAAGCATGGAAGTGAGGCCAGGTAGCTTCCTAAGTGTTCACTTGAAAATGATTTCAACTTTATAAATTTTTAAGTATATCCTTTCATATGTGTATTCCATAATTAAAAAAATTAAAGCTCCTAGAAATCTCATAGCAAAATAACAAAATACTGGATTAGAAGAGTCCAACCATTCTAGGGCTTTAGACTTGAAAAGGATACCTACCCTCTGTGGGCAAATACCAGTATGTAATCAAATTCTTCTCATTAAGAGATGAACAGTAAACCAAATTAGCCTTAAAATTTACGAAAAAAGCACCATAGTTAAGGTAAATGGAACATTATCCTTTAGAATCAGGCAAAGTACACACCTCTAAAAGTTATTTATAATAGAAAAATATTTTCAGGGAACACCTGCTTTTATCATTGATAGCATATAATGAAAATTTATCTTTGAAAAGAGCAGGAAGCTATTGTGGGTGAGGGGGAGATGTGCAGATTAAAATAAAAAATATGGATTATGGGAAATTAGCTGAGATGTAAAAATCATATTCTGAAGAGCAGGCAACATACACATACAGACACACTTAAGCTATGGACAGACTACAGGAAACCCAGAAGGGAATAGGGGAATTGCTATCCATTCTGTAATTATTAAAACTGGCAAATTTCATTAATGATGTAGAGCTGTGGTTGCTAATACCAGCTGATTATCAGAATTACCTAGGAAGCCTTTTAAATACACATATTACTAGGTGGTTCATACCCAGACCTACTGAACCAGAATCTTCTTGGCTTTTGTTCCTGAATCTGCATGTTTAAAAATACCCCCAGGTGATTTTGACAATCAGGCAGGCTTTGCAAACACTTCCCCCTCCCCTCCTGCTCTCTCTCTCAAAATAAATCAATAAACATTAGAAAAACATAATACAGTAGGAGGAAGGGAGGGGCAGAAAGTGGCTGGAGGTATAGATAAAGCAAGATTGAACATGAGCTGACAACTACTAAAGTGGGCACATAGATCATTAGACCATTCTTTATCATTTCCTTTATTTATATTTTCCATAACAAAGAGCTAAAAAATATGTGCTCAAATCCAACCACTTCTCACTACCTCCAGGCTAGTGATCCTAGTCCCCGTTGTTCCTCTAATAGTCTCCTAACCAAACTCCCTGCTTCTTCCTTCCTCAGCCTGTACTTGACACAGTATTTAGCAATACTATTAAAACAGAAATTTTAACTGGGTGGCTCAGTTGGTTGAGCTTAGGACTCTTGATTTTGCCTTGAAAAAAAAATTTAGAACATGTCACTCTTTGGCTTAAAACCTTCTGATTGCAGGCTATTTTACTCTAAGTCAAAGCCACAATTGTATTACAATCATCTATAATCTGGCCTCCCCTTATGTCTTTGATTTCATCTCCTACTGCTCTTCCTCTTGCTCACCTGTTCCAGCCTCATGGAACTCCTTATTGTTGCTTGATAGTCCCAGGCATCCTCTACATTCAGGTCCTTCCACCCGTATTTTCTCCGACTTAAATGCTTTTTTCTTGGATCCCCAGGTATCACTCCAGGTCTCTGGGTAAATGTCACTTTATCAACGAGCCCTTCCCTGGTCACCTACTTAAATTGTCAAACACACTCCTTTAACTCCTTAGCTACTTCTTTCTCCATGGTGCTTATCACCATCTAACTAATAATCCCTATTTTACTAATTTATTGTCTTTATCCCAGTGTAAGGTACATTAGGACAGGAATGTATTTAAGTTTGTACCCTGCTGTATCTGTAGCACCTAGGACAGCACATGGCCATAGTAAGTGCTCAAGAGTGTTTGTTGAATTAGACACAGAAAAAGAAATCGTTCCTCAAGGGCTTAAACAGAAGATGACGGCTTCATGAAAATATGTAAAAAATGTTTTAAATTCCCCTATAAACACTCCTCCCATAATCTAAGCATATGCTGATTATAAGACACATAAAATAAAAACTTCCACTATCATTCATGATGTAGTGACAAGCACTAAATTTAGCCTTCCATGGTAAACAACTAGGACACTGCACAAAATATATGCAACAAGTGTTTTCAGACACAGGAGAACAGGCAGTGCAGGACCGTGATCCCAAGGAAAGGAGAACAAATGAAGTGAGCCCTGTAAGTGCCATTATTTTCTGCCTAGAGGCAATTTCCAGAGTGTGGGGGCAGGAAGTGTTTGGAGGCCTTACTGAAGAGAAGGGACAGAATGGAGTTTAGGGAGACACAGCTATACTTGGCTGGTGGCTACCATATTAGACAGCACAGCTCTAGACTAATGAGGGAAAAATGGAAACAAATCCATTGAAATTTAATAGTGGTTGTCTCTAGCAGGTCAAATCGTGCTTAATGTATATGTTTACCAACTTTTTCTATAATAAGCATGTATTTCTTTTGTAATAGGGAAAAAAAACCTATTGAAAACATGTGTACATCAAATTCCTAATACCTAACTTGGAATTATAAGAAGTGATTTCACCAGAAAAGTTTTAGAATCAAACTCTAATAGTAGAGAAACTGAGGTAGCACTTGATCCTTCAAAGCAGTGTTCATCTCTGGATAGGAATTTCTACACCAACAAAGAGTTGAGCAAAATGGAAATCTCATTTGAATTTAAGGAAATTAGTTTCAAATTTTCCTGTGCAAGTGACATGAATAGTTTCTTAACAACAACATTTCCTCTGCATGGTGAGGGATCTAGACAGGATTATTTGTAAGTAGTATAAGAAAGGCACTCTATCTCAGAGACATAATGGACTACGCTGACAATAAAAAAATCAGTTAAGTTGTGAAACTTTCATTCACTTGTCTAATTGTCTATAACAGAAGGGAAAGAGCTTTGTGTTTATAGTTGTGGAGAATTTAACAAATATTTTAATAAAGTAGAAAATGAAATCAGTTTAATGGACTCAACCTGAGATAAATAAAAGATGTAGTATTAGCTTTTTAAAAAATTGAGGGGACATACTGTAAATTCTTTCAATGTCTGCAACCTGACCTCCTCACATTTCCTCCTTCCCAACAGTGCTTCAGTGTAGCAACAATTAGACCTCTTAATGGGCCCCATTAGTGCCTAAAATATGCAGCCCGAATAATACAGTTGAGACATCAGCATTCTGGTAGTTAGGCCTTAGCTTAACTCTGATTTTAGAAAGAATGCCAATGTTCCATTTGTTTTATTGTTTTACCCATTGTTTGAAAACAGAGTGGAAAAAAATCACATTAGCTCTTCTAGAATGTCAGCAAACGCGGGTAACTCTAAATGTGTAGAGCTGTCAATCCCTGGCACCTCACAGGGCTTTAGTTCAGCAGTATGTGTGTATGTGGGCAACGTTGCCAGCCATGAGTTCAAACTCTTCACTGACACAAGTTTAAATTCTACCTAGCACATCCTGTGGTACTAAAAGTTTTGCTACATTTAAAAAATTAATCACGTCCAAAGACAAAACTTGAGTGTATTAAATGGTATTCAGAGGGCTAAATTTGAAAATATCACTTTGATATAAGATAGAACGGGTCATTTTACTGCAAATCATGTTTTTCCAAACTATAATATGCATTGTTTTTTTTAAGTGCTGGCTGTCCCTGAGTAGCTCACAATTTGACTGGGAAATAAGAACTTCACAAACACACATCTATGGTAAAGTTCCAAGGTAATGAATGAATGATATTTTGTTAGTGTGGTCTGTGTGGGGCAAATCTTAAAAAATTAAGGCCCAGTATTAAGTGCTGCCTTGATACCTGATTAAATCAGGAGGGCCTTAAATGGCCTAACTGCAAAGTGTCTTTCCCACTCTGCTCCCATGGGAAAGTCCCCTAGCCAAACAACCCTCCTTCCAAGGGACCAGATGCACTTCTGGCTTATCCCTGAGTAGCAAGTTTTAGGTCCCTGCTAGCCTGCAAAATTATCCAAGCAAGCCAATCACATTCCTCAGTGGAAACCAGGGGTGACCTCATCCCGCCTGCCTCCCACAGCCTCTGGTTGTTCATTTTGTGCTTGTTGCAACCCTGTGTGGCCCTGCATGGGTTGGTGTCCATCCCCTTGGCTGTGAGTGTGACTAGCGAACTGTTGCTAGTGTCATCTGTCCAATGTCAGGTGTCATGTATTCAACCACCCCCATAACTGTGGGGCAGCAATATCTCCCTCATCAACAGCACAAATAGGAGGGGATTAGAATAAGCTACCTCTCTTAATACTGCAAAATGTCTTTAGAAAAAGATCCTTACAGTGGCTGTCTAAAACGTTTTGGTGAAGTAGGTTGGTCTGAATGGAGAATGATGTTAAGGATTTGGTTTTGCACATGGCTTTGGTCTTACCTTTGGATTCTCTGCCAAAGAAGGATATAGACAAGAAATGATAGCCAAATAGCAAACATAGTAATACTTTCATTAACTGCACAAGGACCCAGTTCAACAATGGGATAAAAAAATAGACTATAAGCTAGATTACAGAAACTGACTTAGAGTAGGAGGCCAAAGTGAGCCCTCTTACTTCCCCTGGGATTTCTCTTGAATTCTATATCCTCTCCAAATAGCTGCATGATTATGGATGACTGGGCCATCAGCTCCATCCAGCTGCAGGTATAACAGAGTGTTAAAATGGCCAGGCCAGCTGAGATAGACCCTGTTTGGTTTGTCCAATTCCTGGAGACAGGAAGTCCACCATCCCTGAGCAATGACCTTTAACACAATGATCCTACCCACTGGTAAGTCCAGTTCTAACAGTCCACTGAGCAAGTTTGTTCTCCAGCATAATGAAAGTGGGTGGAGAGAGGGATGCCAGAAGTGGAGCAATGGTTTCCTTTTAAACCACGAACAAAGGGGAAAGGAAGTTCCTTCTTCCAAACAGGAGTGAACACAGTTCAGGTAAGTTAACTGTATCTGCAAACAGAGTAAAGCAGAAATGAGAATGATTTTGTGGTAAAATATACTGTTTGGACCAGAGGATCCAAACTGTGGAGCTGTGAGATCAGTAGGCTCAGTGTGAAGACAGAGATCCATGCCTTGTGAGCATGTCAAGTCCAAAGCCAAAAGGGGGGTGAAAAATACCCTTGCCCTTGCCGAAAATAGGCAGTCTGATTTAAAAAAATGAAACCTTTCTTACATAAACACTAAGGTCTCGGGACACTCCAGGATTCCAGTCTCTGGTACCCATAACTCTCCATGAAAAGTTCCAGAAGCAGGGAGAAACCAGCGGGCTGGCAGAGAAAGAACGGGGACCATATAAAACTTAGTGGACATTTCTGTCATTTATTCAGGAAACATCTACTGATGCCAAGCACTGTGCCTGGGGCTGGGTGCACAGAAAGGAATATGAGAAAATCCCAACTTTTAAGTCATTTATTTTCTGATGGCAATGCTGCCAGATGACAAGTGGCTGAGCACCTGCCAGGTGGCAGGCAGTACACTATGGACCATCTTATTTCAGCCTCACAAGAACACAATGAGGAAAGCAGGCATGATAATTATTACCACTTTATGATAAGGAAATTTAGGTTTAGAAAGACAAAACTTGACTCTCTGGAGCCAAGCGTAGATGAGAGGCCCACGGAAGAGAGTAGGAAGGGCAGAGAGGGGGTGCGTGCTACATGGACTGGCAGGAGGGAGCCAGGGCAGTAGAGGGGCAGCCAGCCCACATGGCAAGGCAGAGCCCCAGAGTCTGGCTTGCAAAAGTGGAGGGGCCAGACTGGGTGAGTTCTGACAGCCAGCGGGACTTAACATCTGGAAAGTTATAAGTCAACAGCTCTGCTCGGAGAGGAGGGCTAGAGGACAACCAACGGGAGGGAAAGTTGTTGAGCCCAGCTTGGCAGGGAACAAAGGTGCTGGGAAGTGCCATCTCCCTCTCCCATCCCCCAGCCAAAATCCCAAAGGGAACCAGTTCCCATCAGGGAACTTGCTTGCACCATGCAAACACCCAATGCTGTGCTTCTGCGGATCCATCCCTCTGACGGGTCTGACTCCCTCCCGGTGCTGCAGGGCCCCTCCGGAAGTGGATCACCAAAGGAAAAGCGAAGTGAGCCTCCCCTCCCGTCCCTGTGCACCTTGCCAATCCACCCCAGCTAATATGCCAGATCCCATCAAAGCAGCAAAAGCCTGGCAGTGTGCAAGTAGCCCAGACAGGCCACACCACTCCACAGTGAGTCCTGCCCCAGGGGAGGGGAAGATAAGGTCACACCAGTCTGACTGTGGCTCAAGCAGTGGGCTGGGGGCAGACATCAGTTCTGACTGTGGCCCCACCCACCAACATAAGTCACTCCAGACAGCACAGGGGAAGTGCCCTGCAGTTTGGAGCCACCACAGGGACTATCCAAAATGACGAAATGGAAGAATTCTCCTTAAAAGAAACCCCAGGAAGTAGCAACAGCTAACGAACTGATCAAAAACGATTTAAGCAATATAGCAGAAAATGAATTTAAAATAATAGTCATAAAATTAATCACTGGGCTTGAAAAAAGTATAGAGGGCAGCAGAGAATCTATCACTACAGAGATCAAGGGACTAAGAAACAGTCAGGAGGAGCTAAAAAATGCTATAAATGAGCTGAAAAATAAAATGGAGGTGACCACAGCTCGGATTGAAGAGGCAGAGGAGAGAATAGGTGAATTAGAAGATAAAATTTTGGAAAAAGAAGAAGCTGAGAAAAAGAGAGATTAAAAAAAATTCAGGAGTATAAGGGGAGACTTAGAGAACTAAGTGACATAATTAAATGAAATAATACATGCATAATTGGGATTCCAGAGGAGGAAGAGAGAGGGAAAGGTGCTGAAGGTGTACTTGAAGAAATAATAGTTGAGAACTTCCCTGAACTGGGGAAGGAAAAAGGCATTGAAATCCAAGAGGCACAGATAACTCCCTTCAGACATAACTTGAATCAATCTTCTGTACAACATATCACAGTGAAACTGGCAAAATACAAGGATAAAGAGAGGATTCTGAAAGCAGCTAGGGATAAACATGCTCTAACATATAAAGGGAGACCAATAAGACTCGTGACGGATCTGTCTACTGAAACTTGGCAGGCCAGAAAGGAATGGCAGGAAATCTTCAATGTGATGAACAGAAAAAAAAAAATGCAGCCGAGAATCCTTTATCCAGCAAGTCTGTCATTTAGAATAGAAGGAGAGATAAAGGTCTTCCCAAACAAACAAAAACTGAAGGAATTCATCACCACTAAACCAGCCCTACAAGAGATCCTAAGGGGGGAATCCTGTGAGACAAAGTACCAGAGACATCGCTACAAGCATGAAACCTACAGACATCACAATGATTCTAAACCCATATCTTTCTATAATAACACTGAATGTAAATGGACTAAATGCACCAACCAAAAGACATAGGGTATCAGAATGTATAAAAAAACAAGACCTATCTATTTGCTGTCTACAAGAGACTCATTTGAGCCCTGAGGACACTTTCAGATTGAAAGTGAGGAGATGGAGAACTATCTATCACGCTACTGGAAGTCAAAAGAAAGCTGGAGTAGCCATACTTGTATCAGACAAACTAGACTTTAAATTAAAGGCTGTAACAAGAGATGAAGAAGGGCATTATATAATAATTACAGGTCTATCCATCAGGAAGAGCTAACAATTATAAATGTCTATGTGCCGAATACGGGAGCCCCAAATATATAAAACAATTACTCACAAACATAAGCAACCTTATTGATAAGAATGTGGTAATTGCAGGGGACTTTAATACTCTACTTACAACGTTGGATAGATCATCTAGACACAGGATCAATAAAGAAACAAGGGCCCTGAATGATACACTGGATCAGATGGACTTCACAGATATATTTAGAACTCTGCATCCCAAAGCAACAGAATATACTTTCTTCTTAGTGCACGTGGAACCTTCTCCAAGATAGATCACATACTGGGTCACAAAACAGCCCTTCATAAGTATACAAGAATTGAGATCATACCATGCATACTTTCAGACCACAATGCAATGAAGCTTGAAATCAACCACAAGAAAAAGTCTGGAAAACTTCAAAAAGCACGGAGGTTAAAGAACACCCTACTAAAGAATGAATAGGTCAACCAGGCAATTAGAAAAGAAATTTAAAAATATATGGAAACAAATGAAAATGAAAATACAACAATCCAAACACTTTCAGATGCAGCAAAGGCAGTCCTGAGAGGAAAATACATTGCAATTCAGGCCTATCTCAAGAAACAAGAAAAATCCCAAATACAAAATCTAATAGCACACCTAAAGGAAATAGAAGCAGAACAGCAAAGACACCCAAAACCCAGTAGAAGAAGAGAAATAATAAAGATCAGAGGAGAAATAAACAATATGGAATCTAAAAAAACTGTAGAGCAGATCAATGAAACCAAGAGTTGGGTTTTTGAAAAAATAAACAAAATTGATAAACCTCTAGCCAGGCTTCTCAAAAAGAAAAGGGAGATGACCCAAATAGATAAAATCATGAATGAAAATGGAATTATTACAACCAATCCCTCAGAGATACAAGCAATTATCAGGGAATACGATGAAAAATTATATGCCAACAAACTGGACAACCTGGAAGAAATGGACAAATTCCTAAACACCCACACACCTCCAAAACTCAAACAGAAAGAAATAGAAAGCTTGAACAGACCCATAACCAGTGAAGAAATTGAATCAGTTATCAAAAATCTCCCAACAAATAAGAGTCCAGGACCATATGGCTTCCCAAGGGAATTCTACCAGACATTTAAAGCAGAGATAATACCTATCCTTCTCAAGCTGTTCCAAAAAGTAGAAAGGGAAGGAAAACTTCCAGACTCATTCTATGAAGACAGCATTACTTTGATTCCTAAACCAGACAGAGACCCAGTAAAAAAAGAGAACTACAGGCCAATATCCCTGATGAATATGGATGTAAAAATTCTCAGTAAGATACTAGCAAATCGAATTCAACAGCTTATAAAAAGAATTATTCACCATGATCAAGTGGCATTCATTCCTGGGATGCAGGGCTGGTTCAACATTCGCAAATCAATCAACGTGATACATCACATTAATAAAAGAAAAGATAAGAACCATATGATCCTGTCAATCGATGCAGAAAAGGCATTTGACAAAATTCAGCATTCTTTCTTAATAAAAACCTTCCAGAAAGTCAGGATAGAAGGAACATACTAAACATCATAAAAGCCATTTATGAAAAGCCCACAGCTAATATCATCCTCAATGGGGAAAAACTGAGAGCTTTCTCCCTGAGATCAGGAACACGACAGGGATGTCCACTCTCACTGCTGTTGTTTAACATAGTGTTGGAAGTTCTAGCATCAGCAATCAGACAACAAAAGGAAATCAAAGGCATCAAAATTGGCAAAGATGAAGTTAAGCTTTCACTTTTTGCAGATGACAGGATATTATACATGGAAAACCTGACAGACTCCACCAAAAGTCTGCTAAACTGATACATAAATTCATCAAAGTCGCAGAATACAAAATCAATGTACAGAAATCAGTTGCATTCTTATACACTAATAATGAAGCAACAGAAAGACAAATAAAGAAACTGATCCCATTCATAATTGCACCCAGAAGCATAAAATACCTAGGAATAAACCTAACCAAAAATGTAAAAGATCTGTATGCTGAAAACTATAGAAAGCTTAGGAAGGAAATTGAAGAAGATATAAAGAAATGGAAAAACATTCCCTGCTCATGGATTAGAAGAATAAATATTGTCAAAATGTCAATACTACCCAAAGCTATCTACACATTCAATGCAATCCCAATCAAAATTGCACCAGCATTCTTCTCGAAGCTAGAACAAGCAATCCTAAAATTCATATGGAACCACAAAAGGCCCCGAATAGCCAAAGGAATTTTGAAGAAGAAGACCAAAGCAGGAGGCATCACAATCCAGACTTTAACCTCTACTACAAAGCTGTAAACATCAAGACAGCATGGTATTGGCACAAAAACAGACACATAGACCAATGGAATAGATAGAAACCCCAGAACTAGACCCACAAACGTATGGCCAACTCATCTTTGACAAAGCAGGAAAGGATATCCAATGGAAAAAAGACAGTCTCTTTAACAAATGGTGCTGGGAGAACTGGACAGCAACATGCAGAAGGATGAGACTAGACCACTTTCTTACACTATTCACAAAAACAAACTCAAAATGGATAAAGGACCTGAATGTGAGACAGGAAACCATCAAAACCCTAGAGGAGAAAGCAGGGAAAAACCTCTCTGACCTCAGCCACAGCAATTTCTTACCTGACACATCCCCAAAGGCAAGGGAATTAAAAGCAAAAATGAACTATTGGGACCTCATGAAGAAAAAAAGTTTCTGCCCAGCAAAGGAAACAATCAACAAAACTAAAAGGCAACCAACGGAATGGGAAAAGATATTTGCAAATGACATATGGGACAAAGGGCTAGTATCCAAAATCTATAAAGAGCTCACCAAACTCCACACCCGAAAAACAAATAACCCAGTGAAGAAATGGGCAGAAAACATGAATAGACACTTCTCTAAAGAAGGCATCCAGATGGCCAACAGGCACATGAAAAGATGCTCAACGTCGCTCCTCATCAGGGAAATACAAATCAAAACCACACTCAGGTATCACCTCACGCCAGTCAGAGTGGCTAAAATGAACAAAACAGGAGACTATAGATGCTGGAGAGGATGTGGAGAAACGGGAACCCTCTTGCACTGTTGGTGGGTATGCAAACTGGTGCAGCCGCTCTGGAAAACAGTGTGGAGATTCCTCAAAAAGTTAAAAATAGACCTACCCTATGACCCAGCAGTAGTACTGCTAGGAATTTACCCAAGGGACACAGGAGTACTGATGCATAGGGGCACTTGTACCCCAATGTTTATAGCAGCACTCTCAACAATAGCTAAATTATGGAATTGCCTAAATGTCCATCAACTGACAAGTGGATAAAGAAATTGTGGTTTATATACACAATGGAATACTATGTGGCAATAAGAAAGAATGAAATATGGCCTTTTGTAGCAACGTGGATGGAACTGGAGAGTGTTATGCTAAGTGAAATAAGTCATACAGAGAAGGACAGATTTCATATGTTTTCACTTCTATGTGGATCCTGAGGAACTTAACAGAAGACCATGGGGGAGGGGAAGGAAAAAAAATGGTTAGAGAGGGTGGGAGCAAAAACATAAGAGACTCCTAAAAACTGGGAACTGAGGCTTATGGGGTTTCGAAGGGAGGGGTGGGTGGGTGATGGATATTGAGGAGGGCACCTGTTGGGATGAGCACTGGGTGTTGTATGGAAACCAATTTGACAATAAATTTTATAATAAAAAATAAAATTAAAAAAATTAAAAAAAAAAAGAAAGACAAAACTTATCCAAAGTCAAGTCATTAAGAAATGGTCCCAACATCAGGGCACAGTTTGTGACCATTATGGTAAATTCCTGTAAATACTGAATGAGACAAAAAGAGTATCAAAAAAGAAGTAGAATTTCCATTCTATCTATACTCATTTCAGAAGAAAGGACCATAATGGATATAAGTTAAAAAGTATAAAAAATTTTCTTTGAGAAGGTAAAAAAAGAGAAAGTTTAAAGAGTAGGAATCCTAAGGGGGGAAAAATCACAACTCTGACATGAGTAGAAAATGATAGAAGGAAAATAGTAACTTTGGTATATAACCCGATGAAGTACAGGCAACATAAAATTTTATGGCTCCTATATATTTTATTTTATTTTATATAACCTCAAACATTCATTAGGGAAATAATATATTTAAAATAATTCTGTTTTCCCATTAGTGAAACTTTCTGTTCTCACCCAATCTAATCAAACTATATTGCAGTCAAAGCAAAGTCCTATCTTTTACACCAGTCAGGCCCATCTTCAGAGAGAGAAATAGAAGTTTGGAGCAGATAATCTTTTTTTTTAATGTTTATTAATTTATTTTAAGAGAGTATGTGTTTGTGAGCAGGGGAGGGGCAGAGAGAGAAGCAGAGAGAGAGAATCCCAAGAAGGCTGTACGCTGAGCCCTAAGCCCCATGTGGGGCTGGATCTCACCATCTCATGACTATGAGATCATGACCTGAGCCAAGATCAAGAGTTGGACTCTTAACCGACTGAGCTACCCAGGCACCCCTTGAGCAGATGATCTTATGGCTGAGCTTCTCAGTTTCACAGTCTTAATACAGATGAAATATAGCTTAAAATAAAGATTAATAGCAGGCCGAACAAGCAAGCAGGAGCTAAAATATGAACAAAAACCAAAAGGAAAGACTAGCAGGAGAGTCTGTTACCAAGTGGCTGCTGATACAAACTGTACTTAATATGTGGGGAGTTGCTCTGTCCCATGCAATGCACTCCATGAGGGTGAGGTTAGGACACTAGCATGGTCCAACCATTGCACTTAAGGAAGAGGAGTTTAGCAAAGCCCTTTGGTGTACAACTGCTCCTTTAGCCCTGCCAGAGCCGAGAGGAGAAATGTTGGTAGCCCAGTGTCTGGACAAAGGCACAGAGAGGTCAGACTTGTCCCCTGGACTTCTGACAGGGGAGCCAGGCCCTTGCTCATTGTGGTAGCTTGTTACCTTCAATGGTGGCTCACAAGGCTTCCTTGTGGTGCCCGCGATGCTAACTAGCCATGATAATGTAAGGACTATGGTATTTCCCTACCTATTCGCTTCATGGCAAAAAAAATTGCAGTAATACCAGGATTCTTTCTAATGCTGCCTTCCTGCTCTTAAAATATAGGAAATCCTGTAAGATATCTTTTCCTCAATCTTAAATCTTACAACTCATTCTTAAAGCCTCAGAACAACACTGGCAGAGAAAGCAAAAAAAAAAAAAAAAGGAAATTTAAATCAGGAAGGTTGCTAGCCTGCTCCCTGCTTACCCTAAGATGATTAAAAAAAAAAAAAAATGGCTAAGTTTCCAAACTCTTGAAAATCTTATGAATACCAAAATAATTAACTATAACTTGGAGCACATAATACCAGTATAATTACATAAGGGAAAAAGGATAGGTTAGAATAATAGTTTAAAAGCAAGCACCCGTGAATTATTGATTTGCCATGTCATATAAAAAAGATGGGCCTTGGGGCGCCTGGGTGGCGCAGTCGGTTAAGCGTCCGACTTCAGCCAGGTCACGATCTCGCGGTCCGTGGGTTCGAGCCCCGCGTCGGGCTCTGGGCTGATGGCTCAGAGCCTGGAGCCTGTTTCCGATTCTGTGTCTCCCTCTCTCTCTGCCCCTCCCCCGTTCATGCTCTGTCTCTCTCTGTCCCAAAAATAAATAAACGTTGAAAAAAAAAAATTAAAAAAAAAAAAAAAAGATGGGCCTAGGATGTATTTGAGGTAAACTACCCTTATTAATTAAAAGTGTTGTACTTTTCTATTTAAAACCTCACCTGTGGTTTCTTTTTAGGTATATTCCAACTTTTAGGTCAAAGTTCCCATTTTTCTTTAAATGGAAGCTTATCTCCTAATTCTTCACTTGTGTTAAAGAAGAAGAGCATTTTAAAATTTATCATGGGTCTACCCATCCATATAAAAATAATTACCAGCATTTACCAGTTCATCGCCACAGTCTGACATTGTGGCACCAGGAGCTGTGGTGACTGGTGATTGTGTGCGTATTCTTGGATTGCTACGGTTTCTGTTTTACCAACTCTGGCACCTCAACATCAGCCCTAACTGCAGGATGTTTGTGACAATACACTGTGTATGGCAACGTTTCACAAGTAGATTGTGCAAACTTTCACTTTTCACACACCCCATTCCCCCCATCTCTGAATGTTCTCCTCCCCTATCACAGCCTTCCTGTTTTGAAGGCTTCCATTCCTGAAACATCCGCTAGTTTAATTCTTTCTAGTTATTTTTACCCATTCCCACACCATAGTGACCTTAGGAAGACCCTATTTTGAATTTTATGGCCCGTTTTTATGGCTATGACTTAAACAAGAGGTAGAGAAACTATGTGTAGAGGCAATGGGATATAAAAAAGAGAGACTGGTCCAAAAATAAAAAATAAAATAAATAAATAAAAAAGAGACTGATCTGAAAACAAATCCTTGCTGTGTCACTTTCCCAGGGGGGGGGGGGGGGGGGAGCTTCCACCATAGGTAAGGCCAGGGGAGGGTGGTAGGAAACAATACATATTGGGTGCCTACTTTGTGCAAGCTCTACACTTTAGTATAATAGCCCTACAAGGTAAGTTCTTTTATCCCTAATCTTTTGGTGTCTTATTCATTTATTTTTTTAAAGATTAATAAGAGACATAGTCCAAATCTAAAGCTCAAGGGATTTAAATAATTTACCCAGAATCACAGAGCTTTAAAAACAGAGTTAGGACATGGGGCATCTGGGTGGCTCAGTTGGTTACATGTCCTACTCTTGGTTTCGGCTCAGGTCATGATCTCACTGTTTCATGAGTTTGAGCCCCACATTGGGCTCTGTGCTGGCAGCATGGAGCCTACTTGGGATTCTCTGTTTCTCCCTATCTCTCTAGGTTCCTACCCCACTCTCGCAGTTTCCATCTCTCTCAAATAAATAAATAAACTTAAAAAAAAAATACAGAGCTGGGACTTAAACTCTGCCCTGAATTTTAATAGGTATTAGTTCTCCTCTACTAAGTAAAGTATAGAGAATAGTAATTTGTATCATTGAAGGGATCAAAGGTAGATTTTATTGGGCAGAAAGAAATTGAAGAACTTAAGTTTCTTGGCTTACAAGTTAGTTTTAATTACCATTTTTAAAAGCTGGAGATTCTCTAAGGAGTTTGTTGAACAATTACTATGTCCATAAAAAACACTGAAAAGTTCAAAGTCATACAATGTATTTTGTAGGATACAAGGAAGATTTTTCTGCATCAATTTCATTGATAGAATCTGTTATTTGCAAGGTACTTTTCTAAACTAAAATCTCATGGTCCAGTCAGAACAGGCCAGAACATGCAAGGTGTGGAATATATGGTGGATTGCTCAGTAACTAGATAATAAAATGTAATAATGACTTGCAAGGAAGGTGATTGCATCTCTGGAATTCTTCATAGAGCACAAGGACAGTTGCCCCCAAAATAAGCTAGGACACAGAAAACCATCAAAACTAGACAGCTTAGACTAGGGATTCCTAACTTTTTGAGAATAGTAATACCTCAACCAGGTTTCATTTTGCTTTGCTTTCTCAGGACATAATGTGTCTATAGCTATTTTTTTTTTTATTTTTAACGTTTATTTATTCTGAGAGAGATAGAGACAACAAGAGTGGGGGGAGGGCAGCTAGAGAGGGAGGGAGGGAGAGAATCCCAACATGGGGCATGAACACACGAAGCCGTGAGACCATGATCTGAGCTGAAACCAAGTCGGACGTTTATCTGACTGAGCCACCCAGGTCCCTATGTCCATAGCTATTCTTTCAACCAATCTTTACTACCTGAGCACTCTACTGAGGACATCACTCTAGCATCAACACCACCCTTTACTAAAGGCTGCCTGGGACCAGCTCTTTACTCACTCTTTGGTTGTACAGCTTCTATAAAAGATACCATAGGTGGGTTATTTCAAAATAAGCCTTGAATTATGAAATTATAGAGGTGACTGGAATGCTCCACATTCATAAAATATAGGTTTCTTCCTTCAATCAGATAGATTTCCAAACTCATGATTTCTAACAATGATTTTGGAGTAAGCCGGCTATCTAATTGTTTTTGTTATTTCAAGAGATATTTTTATGTACCCATTCTATGTATATAAACATATTCATGCATATACCCAGGATCACTTATATCAGAGTGTTCTATATGATTTATACTAGAGACTTTTACCTTTCAACACATGTAACATCTCATGGTTGTTTTATAAGCTCTCTCTCAAAAGTACAATATAAATCAATTAGTTTTGAATTCAGACCAGAGGAAAACTCAGCGTTCCTTTCCTATCTGTAAGTCATTTGAATATATTCATTTTCAAAGATACACAAACCTAACATTAACATTTCTCACTTCCATTACCCTAAATTAATGTATATTTTGTTATGATAAAATTCTTAGTCTAAGGTAATGAAGTCAAGATAATCATGATGCATGTACTTGATGAAACCTCTAACCTACTAATTATAAAAATAGGGAGAATACTAACAGCCAACTCATAATGGGTGCTTACTATGTTCCAGGGTAAATTCTCTGTGTGTTATTTTCTCATTTAATCTTTACAATACATATATATGAGGCAAATAAACTATCTTTAAAAAAACTAAAAGTAGAGGTGGATATGGTTTTATGCCATATTCTGAGATCCTCACCGGTATCCCATCACTGAAGGATGAAATGAGAGGAAGGTGGACCCTCCTTTCCTATTAGGTTATACAACTGTACCTTCATTATTTTTGGCATTCTCCTAGGGTTCGAAAAAAAGTGTTGACAATTTTCTGCATCTATAACATTTTGGATGAGCAATTTCTATCCTATTGTGTTTCCTCACATATGGTGTTCTAGCTCAAATAGCACTGGTATTTTTAACTTGCACAATATTAGTAAGCCACTTTGAATTACTTCGCTGACAAGAATCCAAACTACCTAACAGAAATGAGAAAATTACATGTATTACTGAAGCTAGTGTGTTCATTGATTTTCAGACATAAATTCCCCAGAAGAATCACTGCATTTTATAGCTGGAGGCGATCATAAAGATTATCTAACCTGACTACCTCTGTTTTACAAGTAAGAATCTACAGCAGGCAGGTTTAAGTGTTTCTCCTGGGTCAGAATAGCTAGTTACTAGGAGAAAAAACTAGTAGCCCAGTGCTTTTTCTACATTAAAAAGACAATAATTATTATAAAATCCACATTATTTTGCAGTGCCCTGCAAAAGATGTGCCAGTAAGTAATTAGCACTTTTAAAAAAAATTACTGGTGGGGCGCCTGGGTGGCGCAGTCGGTTAAACGTCCCACTTAAGCCAGGTCACGATCTCGCGGTCCGTGAGTTCGAGCCCCGCGTCGGGCTCTGGGCTGATGGCTCAGAGCCTGGAGCCTGTTTCCGATTCTGTGTCTCCCTCTCTCTCTGCCCCTCCCCCGTTCATGCTCTGTCTCTCTCTGTCCCAAAAATATATAAACGTTGAAAAAAAATTAAAAAAATAAAAAATAAAAAAATAAAATTACTGGCACATTTTTATAATACTGTGTTATCCTCAGTACTGAAACTTGAGACTTGTGACTATCAGTTCCATACTATCATGTACCATTGCTGTTCACAATTTTTCCAGTATGTATGTCTTGTGTTCCTAACTAGATTGTGACTTCTCTGTGGTAAGCACAATTATCTTTTAAAAATGCTTCTTATATCCCTCAATAAATCTACACATATATGAACTGCTTAATGGAAAGAGATTGACATAAATATATTTAGATTTTAGACTCATACTACACAACTCAAAATAGAACCCAACAACTGTCAGCTTGTATGGATGCAGGTGAATTTGTTGTTTTGAAAGGGACAAGTTGAGAAATTCCTCATTTCTTCACAGCAAGCAGTTGGGATTGTCCAACTCACTCAAAAGTGGGTGGTTTTAGGAGCTTGAAGAAAAGGAATAAAAATTAGAGGGAATGATGAGAGAGTTGACTGAGTTTTTAAGATGTGTGGTAGCATATCCACATCAAATTGCTCAATCAAAACCCTAGCTAATAATGACCAAGGATTGACTGGGAGCCTGGTCCTCCTGTCAGTACTCTGCCTGTATTGAATCATCCACACCTCAGAACAACCTTAAGAATATTTTCATTTTGTGGGCAAGGGAATTGAGGCTCAGAGAGATTAGGTCATTTGCCCAACTGAAACAGCTACCAAACTGGTGGAATAGGATTCAAACACTGAACTAAGGCCTATGGTCCCAGAGTTTGATGGTTAGAATAAAACCACATAAGTATGTGGTGTTTAATACAGTACCCAACAAATGCCTGGTTCCCAAGCAGGAGCTCAGTTAATGTTAGTTACCCCACTTTTGGGTTTTCAACCCACTCTTCTCATATTTATTTACCCACCAGTTCTTAACTTCCCAAACACACATACCCGTATTTACACACTTCACTATTGTTACCATCTTAGGTGGGTAGATAACTAGCTATCAAACTTCTATTCATATATTCTTCCTCATAGGAAGGACTTAAACTCACATATGTACAAATTAGTCCAGGAACCAAACTCGGCTCTCTCTACATTACTCCAGGTAATGTAAACTAAATACATACTCACTGGCTCTGGGTTACAAAACATACGCGTATGCATACCCTGGTTATACAACCGAATTCAACTGAATAAAGCTTCTTCTTTTCCCATTATCCAGGCAAATGCAAGAGTTACCATGACTGATGCCAAAGACTTTTGGCTCTGGTAGTGGAAACTGGGAAGCAATGGTGAAATGAGGTAAGAAAATCCGGGGCCAGAAGGTGGACCCAAGTCATCAACTGCTCTTCCCAGGAACTTGCTCTTTTTGGATAAGTGCTACTCATCCCTAATCCAACCTGCTGCCATAGCCTACAGCCCCCTCCGCCTGATTCTGAACCCCACTCAGGCTGGAGCAGATGCACACACCGCGGGGAGCCTCATTTGCAGGAGATGAGTGTTCCCTTGCTCTATTTTAATGCTTGCTGCCGGGTCGGTGAAGGAAGATTTGCCAGAAATCACGGAGAAGAGCGACAGCCAAGCTTTCTCAAGCAAAGACTAGTCAGCCCACAACAGCGAATCATGACTTGCACAGTATTTAACGGTTCACGTAAACAAGTTTCTCCCCTGCCTGCGTGCACTTTTGGAGCCAGCTCCGGCAGACATGGGCAACGCCGGGGAGGCCTCCTGCGGGGCTCGGCGGGGACGCAGGCGGTGCAGTCTCCGGCACCAGAGCCAAGGGCCACGGGGAGGCTCTGGGAACCGCCCTTCCCGATCCCCAAGGACAGGGTGGGCCTTACTAAATACCCTGCTCGGCCCGATAGCAAAGACCAAGTTCAAATACAAAACGTCCTGCCCTGGGGCGTGTCCGGAAAGGCCGCCCAGAGATCCGGCCAGCAGCCCCCACCGAGCCAAGCAGTCGCACCCGCTAGTTTGCGGAGCCGAGCCGGGTTACTGCGCCTGCGCGCTCCGGCTCCGCCCCCAAGCCGCATTCGGAGGCCTAGAGCCTGGAGGCCGCCGTCGCTTAGCAACGCGGGAGTCACAGTCGCGGCTCTCCACGCACCTCTTTCCTAGCAGGGCTTAGCGCCTGATCTCCGCGTGAGGCTCCTCGCTGCCTCGTGTCAGGCCGTGGGAGCCCATGGAGGGAAAGGAGGATAAGCGGCAGTAAGTGCTGGGGTTTGGTTTTCTATTTCCCCTTACAAAAAATATTTCCCTCCTTAGGGGACGGTGAAGTGAGACCCGAAGGGGGTGGGGGGAGGTTGGTTCTCAGGCCATCGAAGCTTTTCCTCTTCCATCCTATCTCTCCTTTCTAGTAGTTGAGCGCTGACAGTGATACTTTTTAAAACACGCTGTTTACTGGGCACCCACTGTGTGTCAGGCACCTTACATGCATTACCTAGCCTGAAATTCTTCAAGTCCTGTCGAATCATCCACTCCTTCTCATACCCCACAACTAAATTACTAGCAAATCCTGTAGGCTTTATCTTTAAGATATATCCAGAATCCACCACCTCCACTATCATCCCCACCCTGGCCCAACTACTGCTAGCATCTCTTACCGGGATGTTGTAATGTCTCTGCTGCTCTCCTTGCCTCTGCAGCGTCCTCAACACAGTAGTCTGGTCTTTTTTACAACGCAAGTTAGATCACTCTTCTCCATTGGCCATTGCAGAGTGAAAGCTAAGGCCTCTGCTATAGCCTATGGGACCTGCACAACTGCCCCTCTTCCTTTATTTGGTCTTCTCTGCTGCTTATCCTCTGACTCCAGTCTGCTCCAGCACATAGGCCTCCATGCTATCATCTGCAGTGATTCTCAAGTGTGGTCCTCCAGCCACATCAGCATCAACTGAGAAGCGATTAGAAATGCATATCCTAGGGGCACCTGGGTGGCTCAGTCGTTAAGCGTCTGACTTCGGCTCAGGTCATGATCTCACCGTCAGTGAATTCGAGCCCCACATTGGGCTGTGTGCTGACAGGTCAGAACCTGGAGCTTGCTTCGGATTCTGTGTCTCCCTCTCTCTCTGCCCCTCTCCTGCTCATGCTCTCTCTGTCTCAAAAATAAATAAAAACATTTAAAAAAATTTTTTAAAGTATATCCTTGCAGGCTCCCCACCACAGACTTACTGAATCTGAAATTTGGGGTTGAGCACAACAATCTGGATTTTAACAAGACCTCCAGGTGATTCTGATGTACCCTAGATTCTGAAAACTATTGACCAAGGTGTTACACTTAATATGACATGGAGCCAGGAGTATTTGCTCTATGTTCGTCACTAAACAATGGTTCCCAAACTTTAACCTATATAAGAATCTCCTGGAGAGCTGGTTAAAACAGTTTCCCAGGAAACCTGCCTCAGGTTGGGATGGGGCCAGTGAATTTGTACTTCTAACAAGGTAACAATTTATGTCAATGCAGCTACTCCTGAGACCACACTTCGAAAAGCACCACCTTCGAGAAGGACAGGTGCTTCTGCTGCAGTATTTTGGCAATTACAGTTCACTCTGCTAGAATGGTCTTCCTCAAATATCCTCTTAGCTTGTTCCCCTCTTTCCTTTTTTCAGTTGCCACCTTCATAATGCAGCCTCCACCCTGTCTAAAAATGCAGGCTCTCTCCCACATACATACACTCCTTTTCCCTGCTTTATTGGTGTCCTTAGCACTTAATGCCATCTAAAAGACTGTATGTTTTACTTATTTGCTTTCTCATCTGCCTTCCCTCACTAGAATGTAAGCTCTGTGAGGGCAGGAAGTTTTGTTTTGTTATTCCTTTATCCTCAGTGCTGTGAACAACACATAAGTCAATAAATACCTGTTGAAAGAATGACTTACTCAACGTTATTGTCACATCTCTCATAATAGGTATTCTTGCCCTTACCATGCAAATGAGGAAATCAAAGCTCAGATAGTAAATGGCAGAGTTGGGATTCCAACCCAGGTCTGACTTTCTTCACTGCCCATTAGTGTTTTTGTGTTTCCTTCTGGTAAGAAATTACTACAAAATCATATAGTTCATGTTTATGTGTTAATCTATACTCACATCACAAATACTTTAATTGAACGAATGCATACATATGGAAGCGTGTAGCCACAGTCCTTGTTCAAGGACCTGATGGCAATACAAGTGTACTGCTGAGTTACAACCATGAGAAGCAGATAGAAAAAACTGACATCAGAAGTCTATAATAAATCAATCATGACCTTTAAACAAATACTTCTGTCTCTGGAAAGGTAATAGAAAAAGCCTTATAAATTATTTACACTTTACCAGTAATCAGTTTTTCCAGACCCTTTAAAGAGGGCAATTTTTGTTGGGATTCAGGGAACTAGAATCCAAGGGTGCTGAATATTGTTTGTATGTGTATTGGAGTGGGGGTTGGGAGTATACAGCTACACTCAGCCAGACTGAAAAACAATTCCAGTTGGGGCGCCTGGGTGGCTCATTCGCTTAAGCATCGGATTCTTGGTTTTGGCTCGGGTCATGATCACTTGGTTCCTAGAATCAAGCCGAGTCAGGCTCTGAGCCCGCTTGGAATTCTATCTCCTTCTTTCTCTCTCAAAATAAATAAATAAATAAACATCAAAAATAAAACAAAATACAGATGCACCAAAAATATGCAAATATTATCATGGCAGTCCATTTACCTGTGATGAACAGGATGCTTCCCCAGGTGGCTATGTAATGATGAATGAAACAGTCTTTTCACCTTCATGGAGCTTACTGACTAGTAAAGGATATTTATAGTGCTTACCACAAACAAAAATCTAGGTACATAAATTATAAATTGTGTTATGAAAGAAAGTACTAAAATAGAGACTACATAGGGCAGGAAGCAGGAAATCTAGGAAAATCTTCTGAGGAGATGGCTCATAAGCTGAGACCTGATTGATAATGGACCAGTCCTGCAGGGAGCTGGGAAAGAGCTGCCCAGGCAGAGGGGAGAGTGTGTGCAAATGCCCTGAGGGGGGAAAACTTGTGCTTCCAAGAACTGAAAGTAGGCGGGCTGTCTGGAGAAGGGAGGGGAGAGAGGTCTGAGTGCCTTTGAAGAAATTAGTTGGAGCTGGGTCACATGGCCTCAGAGCTATGATAAGGAAGTAATATTCACTGTAAATGCAATGCAAAGCTATTTGGTGTTTTGTTTTTGTTTTTGTTTTTTAGTTTATTTATTTTTGAGAGAGAGAGAGAGACAGAGAGAGAGAATCCCAAGCAGGCTCTGCACTGTCAGCATGCAGCCCCACACGGGGCTCAGTCCCACCAACTGGGAGGTCATAACGTGAGCTGAAATCAAGAGTCCGAGGTTCAACCAACTGAGCCACCCAAATGCCTCTTCATCTGGGGCTTTTAATTAAAAAGATGGACCCAGCCTTGGTTTGAAGTTAAGGTAGAGGTTATATTTTAAGGGCCAAGACTAAGCAGAATTACTGACTTTCTCTATAAGTTTGGAATCCTATTTATTCATCTTCCATGGGTCAGGGCTGTGATTTTAAATGCTTTTATGTAAAAAAGTATTCACATTCATCTATTTCATCCTTACCATTTATTTTCCCAGTATGTGAGATTTTAAATTACTGCCTTTTATAATGTCTATCACTCTTTATTTCAAAGGAGAAAAATTCTATAAATTCTTTCTAAACATTTTTTAACATTTAAAAATTCAATAACGTTCATTTTTTTGGTACCAGTGTAGTTATTAAAAGCAAAAAGTGATGAGATTGAATTAACTGATCTGATCTCTATACAATGCTCTTTTCCTGAAAAGATAAATTATAGTGGTCATTTGTAGCTTTTATAGGTTTGCCAAGTGAACTTTTAAAGTTAAATAGCTGTCCTTGTCTGGGTAACTTATTTTTACTAAGTAACTTTTAAAGAAGATGAATTAAGATTAGCATGTAATTTAGCTACAAGTTCATGCTACAAGCATGATTAGCAAGATTAGCAAGCAAGATTAGCATGTAACTTAACTACAAGCATGTAACAAGCTACAATGAATGAAACTGCAAACATGATCTGTAATGTTATCAAATCACTATTCATTCTTTACTCCAAGCAAATCCAAGTCTGTATCCTGCACTGGTATATTGTTATGAATAATCATTAATAACACAAATCCCTTTATCTCTTACATGAACTGAAATGAAAAGATACCCGTCCATATTTTAATACTCCCTTATAACTATTAATAAAACCTAAATTGTCTTGACTGATACTCGAAATATATTTAAATTTTATTTTATACAGTTACGACACAGTGTGGAAATGCTCACTGGGGTAAATTATTTACTATTTAATTCTGTTTTTTCAGACAGCATAAAAAAATAGAAGATGCTGGTATAGAGTATGTAACTGAAAAAAAAGAAGAAATCAAATATGACGAAAAACCCGGGAAAAGTGTACAACGTTCAAAACCATGTGTCGGGAGAGGACGTGTATATTATGCAAAATTCATTCATACAAATGCAAGAACATTGAATGAACCAGTTCCTTACATAGATCCCCAAAAAGGGCCAGAAAAACAGGTTGGATGGATGTTCCTTATATACAAATACAGATTTAGATTCAGAAGCTGTTTTACAGGATAATTTAGTCACAGACTACGTAAAGGATGTGACATAGCTCAGACTAATACTTCTTATAATCCAGTAGTTAAAAGCAGTAACCTGGGACTATTCTTTTTAAAAAAATTTTTTTTTCAATGTTTATTTATTTTTGGGACAGAGAGAGACAGAGCATGAACGGGGGAGGGGCAGAGTGAGAGGGAGACACAGAATCGGAAACAGGCTCCAGGCTCCGAGCCATCAGCCCGGAGCCTGACGCGGGGCTCGAACTCACGGACCGCGAGATCGTGACCTGGCTGAAGTCGGACGCTTAACCGACTGCGCCACCCAGGCGCCCCAACCTGGGACTATTCTTACAGATAACTGTCACATACAAACAATATATAAATAAGGAAGGAATCCAAATAATTGTTTTTCTAGATTGGGTCAGATTATAGCTACTTAGTAGTGCTTGGCAGGTACTGAAGAAATCGATAATATTGTATTTGTGTCACATATTCTAAGATAAAAATTTCCCATGATACTCTGTATAAAATAATAGCTACCATTTATTTAAAGTGTATGAAGTGCTAGGGATGAGCTAAGTGTTTATATAAGTTATATACTTTAATCTGTGTGATAGTTTCTAAGAGGTACTATTGGATAACATACCACAAAGAAGTAAATGAAGATATCTGAGATACATTACAATGTTACAGTTGTGTTTCTGACCCTGGACTGTTGGTTTAGTCGAATCACACTTTTATTCACTGTTATACTAAATATATTCCATTATCTTTTTTCTTTAAAGTTAGGCTTGTTGAGGTATAATTTATTGTATTTCTGTTACTGATGTTACAGATTACCACAAATTTAAACACTAGTTTAAAGCAACACCAGTTTATTCTCAACATTTCTTGAGCTCAGAAGTCCAAATTTAGTCTCATTGGCTATAAGCAGGGCTGGTTCCTTCTGGAAGACCTAAGGGAAAATCCAGTTCCTTGCCTTTTCCAGCTTCTAGAAGCTGCCTGCATTCCTTGGCTCGTGGCCCCTTCCTCTTCAAAGCCAGTAGCATGGCATCTTCAAATCTGATTCTCCTGCCTCCTTCTTCCAAAGATCCTTGTGATTACATAGGGCCCACCTAGATAATCCTGGTAATGTCCTCTTCCCAAAATGTTTAATTTGGGAAAGCCAAACATCATAGCTGCAAAGTTCCTTTTGTCATTTAAGTTTATATGCAGTTGTGATTTAACTTACAACTTAAATGGAGATTTCTTTTAATGACCTGTCTTCACCTCTGTAACATCAGATATTCTTGTCATAAGATACATGACATGCCAGGACACTGTATGTGAATGGGAGATCTTCTTGGGGCAGGAATTCCTGTAGTCAAATATGCTTTAATGTCATGTAGTAAATCTTTACATGGGCAGTTTTAAGGCTATTTTGTTTTATAAACAAGCAATTTGGGATTTCAAGATATTGATAGTCCAGGCCTACACTGGGGAAATAAGTCTAGTGCATAAATCCAGGTTAGTGAAGTTCCCATGTTTCTTACAAAGTTAATGAAAGACTCTCCTGAGCTTTTTTATTCAGGGCTGAATTAAAACCCAGCTGTTAACTGAACCCATCCTTACCTTGGAGGTACTAAGAAAAGAAGTCAGTTTGAGAAGAGAGATGTAAAATGTAAAAATCTCAAAAGTTAATCCAACTACTTTTCTCTTACTCCTAGTTTGTAGGTGTCTTGGAAGCTGCTGTCAAGATTGGGCAACAGAGTAGCAGAGTAGTAGGATTCTTGTTATTTGGTGCTAAAGGGCTACATGAGTCAGAGGCCTGTAAGAGAGGGTAGAGGTAGCGTTAAAGGAAGGAAGAGGATTCGTAGGAAAGACTGCTCCTGGGTATGAGTGAGGAGGTACAAAGGAAGAATGAAGGTGCATGCCAGAATTAAGAGTGAATGTGATTTGGGCATGGAGTGAAGGCAATGGTCCTATTTAAAAAACAGAACAAGAACCTTAAGTGTACTCAATTCCACATACTTGAGTAATGCTCGTTTCACAGATCTGTACACTTTGTTCATTTATTTAAGATGACAAGTTTCTTCTTAAAGGTTAGTTGTTTTTTGTTTGTTTTTAATTAACTGGTTCGTAGTAGTACTGGCTTTAAAACAAAGATGAAGAAAATAAAGTTGCCTAATGTTTAAATGGACTGCTGTCTTATGTATTTTGCTAATATCTTACGAACCTAACACCAGGTTGGTTGATTTTACTTACTTACAAGATATTTAAATGAAACAATCACACAGTTCAACCTAGGGACATAAAATTGGAGCTTCCAGAAAAAGTAAAAAGGAGCTGTGGCTCAATCACTTTCAAAGAAAACAGTTTGGTGGTCTTGTGTTTTTAAATATTGGTATTTTAGTGGCCCTTGGTAGCTCAGTCAGTTAAGCGTCCGACTTCGGCTCAGGTCATGATCTCACAGTTCTCGAGTTCGAGCCCCACGTCGGGCTCTGTGCTGACAGCTAACAGCCTGGAGCCTGCTTCAGATTCTGTGTCTCCCTCTCTGTCTTTCCCTTCCCCCCGCTCATGCTCTGTCTCTGTCTCTCAAAAGATAAACATTAAAAATATATGTATTGGTATTTTAAGAGATTATGCTAGTTATTATTTTCAAAGCGTATGTTTCAGAGCATTAGCCCTGCCTATGTACTCAACAAAATAAAATTCCAAAGTCAAATACATTTTGGAAAAGCTGAATTTTTAGATCTTAAAACTTTACAAATCACATTTGTACATAAAGGCTCTAAGAAATCCTGTGATAAACTTATTTAACTTCTCCCAATATTTCCCAAATTTATCTAACTTTGGAATCTTGTATATAACACCTATTAATACGCTAACAGAACTGGTATTCCAAAAACACAATTCAGGAATAACTTTTATCGGTGATATGACCTGCTTAAAAAGAGGTATTGTCAGCACTCCTGGTCTCCACAGCAAAATGGAGAAGAGCATAGCTACGGTGTAACTCCCAGTGTTTCCCGTAGCACTTCATTTTGTTAAAGCCATTGAACTCTACTAAGAAAGCGTGTGATTCTCTAAAAGCTGTTGTCAGAAGTCTGCATTTCCCTAGGAACCCATGAAGCACAATTTTGTGATCTCTTATGAGCAGCCATCTTTGCCACACTGCTGCCATGGAGGTCTGCTCCCCACCTCTTGCATTCTCTTAACCGGCTTCTCCAGGGTGCCCCCATTGCTTTTACTACTTCTTCCCCAAAGATTCTCCCTTAATTTCCCAAAGAATGAAAAGTAATTAGTGTCTCCTAATGCACTTCTGAAGGCTTAGGGATAGCAGTAATATAACAAAGATTGTCCCACATTGGTTTCCAATGTGGCTAAGGAGCTCACAGTGTAATGGCCAACAGGCCTTCCAGGGGTGGGGATTAATGGGAGCCCTCTCCTGAGGAATCTCCAGATGTCTCCTTACCATGGAGCTCCAATGACTGTGATTCTGGGGCGGCAAAGGAGGCAGGCCTTGGGCTAGAAGGGAAGACATCCTCCTTTCTCTGTATTCAAAGTTTTGAACTGACAGCAGCTATCCTGTTAGGCAAAACCCCTTCCGCAATCCACAAAAGATGGACTGACCCCTGAAGTTCAGACAAAGCAATCACAGTAGAGGATTTTTCCTGGTTTGCCTTGTTTCATCATAAATAACTCATGTCAACCCCTCACCATCCATTTCAAGTGATGGTCCACAGAGCAGTAAATTTTTACTAGACTTTTACTTCAGCGTGAGGCAAAGGGGGGAAAAAACAAGCTTCCACCTATCCCTTTAATCTTATAATCTCTTATGAGCAAATGTTGGACCAAAATGGTATGCACATGTGCATGGGCCCATACACACTCTCTCTCTTCCAGGAACAAACCAGACTTTTCAGGCAAAGGGCAGGCTCTCCAGAAATAGAAAAGAGAAAAACAGCATTTTTTTGAACTGTAGGATTTCCTTCTGCTGAAGTGAAGATTCATCCAATTTATGACACTAATCAGAATACCTCCACCAACTCTGAGGTCTTCAAATCATCAGTCACACTTTGGGAGCCATTGTTCATTCTTTGCTTTATATTTTGTGAAACTAAAGAGACCATTTTGGCAAAGTTCTAAAGTTCATGCTTTAAGGAGAACTTTTGCATTATACTCTTGTTCAAGAAATGATTGAATGCTTCCAGGCATGTCCTAGCAGTTTGTTTTTCCCAGAGTCAGTTATCCAGTAACCTGGGTGTTAGTAAAATAAATTTCTGATCAACAAAAGAAGATAATACACAGTGTGCTCCTTAAAACCTTTTTAGAGAAGATCTTTCTCAAGATACTTACTTAAAATCTCTTTATTGTTACATTGTCACTTCTCAAATAAGTTAGGTAGGTGTGTGCTTATCTGGCTTTGCATGCTACAGCTTTTTTTTTTTTTTTTTTTTTTTGAGCGAGAGAGAGGGAGCGCATTAGAGTGCACGTGCAATGGAGGGGCAGAGGGAGAATCTTAAGCAGGTTCCATTCTCAGCACAGAGCCCTATGCAGGGCTTGATCCCATGACCCTCGGATCATGACCCATGCCAAAATCAAGAGTTGCACGCTCTACTGACTGAGCCACCCAGGCACCCCTATACAGAAGATTTGATAAAGCAGTGTAGCACAGAAGTTAGAGGCATGCAGAGATGGGGGCAGGGGTCTGACTTGGACAGCTGTGCTGCCTGCTAGGGATACACTTTGGGGAAGTTAATCTCCCAAAAGTTTTCTCATCTGTAAAGTGGGTATATCTACTTGCAGAATCGTGACAAGGCTAAGGGAGAGAAGGCCTATAAATTTTAGACCTCGGGGCATAATAAGCACTATGATAATTGTGCAGTGGAGGAGGGCTGCAAGAAGCAGGCATTCTGACAACAGTTAGATGTGACTATTTTCAGCCAGATAGTGAGAAGACACCATCTGTTTAGTAATCTGTTCTAGAATTCCCAGGATCGACATCAAGTAGTCTTAATTTTGATAATTCACCTTTCAGCTCTTTCTGAAAAATGAGGTATTAGCCCATCTCTCCTAGTCTCCAAAATTCCCTACTTCCTAAATTTCTTTGATCTCTGCAATCTTATTCATTACCCCTGGTTACAATTTGTTATTGGCCTAAAAACCGGCACTCATTTAAAGTTGCCAAGGGAGGTCTAGCTCTCTCTTTAATTAGTCAGGGCTCAGTTCCCTCTTAGGTCCCCGTTCATCCTGTCTTTTTCGAAAAGTTTGAGGATAATTCACTTAACGAAGAACCTAAAGTTGAGTAGCTCTGACTTTCAGCTCTGAACTGTGTAGTCTTCTCCAAATTCTTAGTCCTTCTGTGATTTTTTTGATGTAACAGATTTTTTTTCTCACAGAAAACCCTATTTTTTGCTGCCTTTGGCATATTTCATGAATTTCTTCTATCTAAGCTTCTTGACAATCTCCTGACAAGTTGACTCCATGAAATTATTATTTTTTAAAATTTGATACTGTGTACCTCTTTTACACATGCCTGTCTTTTTAGAAACTAAGCTGGGAGCTTACTCTCTATGGAGCCAGATAGATGTTTTCAAATGCCTCTTACTTTTTATATCAATGTAGCTTCAATTGCACTGTCAGAATTTTACTTATTTGAATCTCATATTCATCCCCCTTGAATCATATTTTTAAAGCCTCTGACTATAACATCATGGTTGATTTTTTAAAAGCCTGTTCTCTTTCCTCAAAGCCCAAGGTAGGTGTCTGATTATACCCAAAGTTACTTTCATTGTCTAATAATATCCAAGAACTCCTGGTTGTCACAGTTGTTTTCTCTCAAGGTTGTCTCGGGTCTAACCGATCAACTAGATTTAAAAAATACATATTTAGTTAGCATTAAGTGGAGTAACGGTTCCCCTCACTGTTTTCACAACTTCTAAGAGATCAGATTGTAATATGTACTAACGGAGAATCAATCAATTCTCCCTTTCCTGGATACCTAAGGCAGGTTTTACCATCAAAAATTCAGTAACATTGGAGGTATTTTTCCTTTGAACAAAGTTTTTTTCAAACTGAGGCATTAGTGAATTATAAATCAATGTGGGTTGCAACTAGCATTGTGAAATGAAATAGAAGAGATAAACGATAAAATAGAGAAATAGTCAAGCATATAGTAAGAATAAGTGTTGTCTTGTAAAACTTAGTTTTATGTATGTGTATGCATTGTGTGCTCTTATATGATATGAGGTATATTTCATGGTGTTGATCACAGACTAAAAACTATGAAAACCACCATCTTAGATGATAATACATTATTTGTACTTTCATAATGAAAAGTATAGAACATAATTTTTAGATTAAATCATATATACACATGTATATACATATATATAATAAAATGGTAGTACAACATATAGAAATATAACTACTTGGTTGATTTTTACCACTCCATCTGTTGATAGAAAGTACCTTAAGAATTTAGCAGCTATATTTTAGCTAAAAATACATGATAATTCACTTTTAAGTACCACTTAAAAATTTAAGTCCTTGAAAAAATATACTTATTCCAAGATTTCAGAATTCCATTTCGTACTAGAATATCCAAAAGCTTATTGGATTGAATTACTAAATATTCACAGATATCAAGCAGCACATGAAAATGTTCTACAGTATCCAATTTTGTGTTTCCAATTTTTTTCCCTTAAAGGGTGACTGGTGGTCGCACAGTAAAGGAATGGAACACCCCTTCCAACCACCTTATGACACTAAGAGCACCCAGAGGAGTGACTTTAAAAAACCAACATGTCCATTGGTTTTGCCAGTCAAACACAGCAAGTTGCAAAAGCCTTCTTGTGGAATAGGTAAGGTTAGCTATGATAAAACCTCTTTCCCACTCTCTGAGGTTATTCCGCTCTCAAATTAAAATGCATTATATGTACTGGCACCTCCTGAACAAAACTAAATGAAAGAAAAACCCAACACGTGTAGAGATGACTGCTGTGGAGGCAAAAACTAAATTTATAAAGTTGAACAGATCTTTTTAAACCACAGAACTCTTAAAACTCTTATTGTAAGCATAAGCATAATGCATTCATTCCAAGAAAAAGAATAAAGAATGCTATGTTTTCTCCACTTACTGACCACCTCACTCTTTTTCCAAGAGATTATTTCACAGGACTAGTATCCCACCACACAATGTAGGAAATACTATTAACATGGACCACTAAAACATTGTCAGATATAAAAGTTATTTACCTGACAGTATCATAATAATAACCTAAATCTTTCACATTTAGTCAAGTGGTATCTGTTTCCTACCATATGTCTTAGTCATCTCTACTGCTGAAGTAGATTTAGTAAATGTTAAAGAAATGCAAGACCAAGTCAAAACAATATAAAAGTTCATAAGCTAAACTTCAAATAATTTTCTGAACATGACAGTAGACAACAAAGGATTACTTTTAGTAGTCAACAGGCCTATTTTAGCCTCTGTGATCTGGCCAGTGTAGTTAAGATACAAAGGGCAGGTAGACTGAAGGTCAGGATATTGGAAAATAGTCATATTCAGCATGATTTCCACCTCAAGGGTGGTAGTTAATGGAGAGAACTGTTAGATAATCCATAACATGGTCTGTCCTTTAGAAAGGTAATGAAGTTTTCACTTGTGATTCAAGATGGCAGACTGAACACAAAAATCTAAATCTCCCACCTCCCAAGAGTCTATTCAATGACAACAAAGCAATCAACCCATAAAGATGAAGAGAATGGAAAGAAGAACTTTCTGTGGTGTGGGAAGGAATGAAAACTTGGTGATAGATTAAAGAGAGCAAAGAAGCAATAGCTTAGAAAATATAGAGGGAAATGCAGCAAAGAGCCAATCTGCCTGACAAAACCCCAAAGTAGCTATAGGCTCAGTCAACAGGCACAGCAGAAGGCAAGAATGAAGGGGGAAGGGGACAGTCCAAGGGTTACTTAAAAGCCTATCTTTTATTTATTTATCTTTTAAAAATTTAAATGTTTTTATTTATTTTTGAGAAGAGACAGAGCATGAATGGGAGAGGAGCAGAGAGAGAGGGAGACACAGAATCCGAATCAGGCTCCGAGGCTCTGTGCTATCTGCACAGAGCCTGACGCGGGGCTCAAATCCACAAACTGTGAGATCATGACCTGAGCCTAAGTTGGATACTTAATCAACTCAGCCACCCAGGAACCCCAAAAGTCTGTCTTTTAAATAACCACTCCAGTTGTGAACACTCTACTCTATGCCAACATTAAGACTAGTTGAGCCCAATATCTAAGCCAGATGTCAACTACCACACCAGTTTTTTTTTTTTTTTTGTAATTCAAGTTGATCTCCTATCCTAGTCTTAGTTTAAGAATGGACAGCCAAAGTACAATTATGCAAAATTATTCTTTTAATGTTTACAGGGTAAAGTCAAGGAATTATCACAGAGCATAAAACAACAACAGCAACAACAACAAAATAAGAAAAATATGAGAGAATAAAAGTAAAATGGAGTAACAGTCTGGGAGGTCCAACTTTTCTGGAGCTCCAGAAAAGCAAAGAATAAAAAATGAAAGTGGAGATAATTATCAACACATAACATTCATTGAGCACATTCTATTTGCCAGGCACTTTATGGAACTTTCTAAATATTTCCTCATTCAATTCTCATACCAGCCCTCTGGAATATATTAGTATGGTAATATTATTAATACTCTCAATTTTCAGAGAAGAAAGCAAGCACAGGGTTTAGATAACTTGTCGAAGGTTACATAGCAAGTAACTGCTATTTGAACTCAATCTACCTATAATTCTGTATTCTACCAGTATTCTACACAGCCTCTAGACTAGGAAAATTTCCCCATATAAAAGAGAAGCATTGGAAGAGTCTAGAGAGTGCTTCCAAGTATGAAGAGGAAAAAGATACAAACTATACACCGTTATGAAATTGAAAAGCAACAACTATAAAAAGAAGATTCTATCAGTTCCCATAAAGAGAAAGAAAAATAAGTCACCATCTAAGAAATAAGTATGGAATTAAGCAGCACTGATGCAAAAGCACAACAGAATTTAGGTCTTCAAAGTTTTCAGGGGAAAAGATTTTTTTCCTTAGGAAAGGGGATTTATTTCACACCGATACTACAACCATTCTTTTTCAAGTGGCACCAGGTATTGAACGCACTGAGAAAGAAATGTAGTCCTAGCTCAATATTTGGCCCTTAAGTGAACAAAATTCACATAATTATATCATAAACACTATTTCATAGTTTTCAGCTTTTAGCATCATAAAGACAGAATATGGAAATACTAAATGTGGTTACAGAACAGAATTGTGTTATTAGCCTTACCAAGAAAAGCACATATCCAGTTGATAGAAGATGGGAAGTAGAAGAGAAAGGTGCTAATATCTTATTTAACATGAGTATTCAAGATACTATCCTAAACGGGTGAATCAAGGAACAGAAGTTTAAGATTGAAGTCAAAAGAACTAGAACAAATTTATCTCTCTAGCTCTGGCCTTTCTGCTGAACTTTGAACTCCTATCCAGCCACCCACCTAACATCCTTTCTTGGAGAGCTCATCTCCTTTCAAATTTATGATGGCTAGAATAGAATCATTCATTTTCTCCTTTCAAACCTATCTTTTCAATAAATGCCACTTCTATTCCCCCTCAAGTTTTGATAACCTAGGAGTCATCCCCAAACTCATTACTCTCTCTATCCAATCCATCAGCAAATCTTGACACCTCTATCTCCAAAATATACTCCAAATCTTCTTACCAATGTCATACAGCTTCTGTTTCCCCGCCTCCTCTCTTTCTCCTCCAAAATGTTTTCCACACCATTGTTAGAAGGATCTTTTAAAAACACTCATGATATCACTTTCCTCCCTTAGATCCTCCAGTTACTTCTCATGGTTTGTAGAATCAATTTCAAATTCCTCACCATGGCCTACCTGTCAGTCTAATCTATGGAATCAGTCTGTCTCCTATTGCTCATGACATCATGATGGGGGATTTTGAGAAGGGGCATGTAACTCAGGCCAAGGAGGCAGAAAATGTTCTCTATAAGTCATGGTTGTTTCTAAACCAATTTATGCCTGTGTACTTGTTATTATATTTCCATAATTTAATATTCTTATAAATCAAAATCTGAGTACTAGAAGACTTTCTATAAAACACTCAAAGTTGAATACTTTGGAAAGGCTTGCCAAAAGGTCACTAACTTTTGCAAGTGCTAATTAGGTGTAACAAAATCACTATAAATAAGAGGAGCTGGAGTGAATTTTTTTAAATCTTAAAGGATTCTGTACACATTTCATTTCAAATGTGTCTTTAACTTTCCAATCTGTTTTAAAGAAACAAACTAGAAAGGATATATTAGCTATGTGGTTTGTGACAGAAACACAAAGTTCAATTCCAGTCAATGGATACTTCTGCAAAGGAAATGCATTGGCATTCCAACAAAAATGTGGTGAATGAACTGGTGAGAATAACTAGTATCTAAGTTTGGTATTTATAATTTTCTAGGAGTCTTTGTCTTAACTTTTTTGGTTAAGTAACCAGTCAAGTCCAGTTCTTTCTCATAAGGAGTGGTTGCTTCTACTCTGGTTCAGTATGGGACATGGTAGAAGACGTCACCAGAGAGCTAGGCTTTGTTCTAGAATGACCAGGCAAGGCCCAGCCATTTCATAAGAGATGCCCCCAAGGTCAGTACCTGTGGTTCTGTTCTGCCAAGCCAATCTGTTTTCCCAGAGTGGAATCCTCCAAATCTCTCCCTGGAGAGGGGAACAAAAAATCTGGGAATTTCTCAGATAGTCCTCTCTTTGCAACTTCACCTTGTACCACATGCCATGATCCCTGCCCTTGAGATATCTGATACCTGCATTTTCTGAGCCTTACTGGGACCCCACCCCATCCCCGTAAGCACTTAGTTTCCAGCTTTTTGTGGTCTACTCAAGTTAATCGCCACTTAACCATCTGCTTTCTGGCTTCCAAATTTGTTAAGATCTTTGTTCTTCTTTGGTTCTCTTTTTTTCGAAGGATTGAAGCTCTTTAAATGTCTCTACTATCATTGTACTGGTGTTTGGGGAGGAAATAGGGGGAAATGCACATTTTGAATTTGCCATGTTTAACTGGAAATCATGGTCACTTTATCATCATCCAACACTCACTCTCAGAATTTAATACTGATTTAGCACTTACAGTGGTTTAACTGTAGACTCATTACTTAAATTTCATCATTTTATTTACTCAGTTCATGAAGTGGGAATAATAATCCCTACTTTGCAGGATTGTTATGAGAAATAAAAATATGTGAAGCGCCTACCACAACGTACTATGTGCTATGTTGGTACATACTAGACAACAAAGGAAGCTATTTCTATTATTAATTTTGCATTGTACTAAGTTATGTGTTTAGTTGGAATTTAGCTTTGAAAACAGGTGTGGAAGTCTCTCTTTTCCTTTTCCCCACCCTCCCTCTCCCTTCACCACCCCCCTCCTACTCCTCATTCTTCTGTTTCTCAGTTCTTTTATTGGTATTTCTCATTGCCAAATTCTTTACTGTTTCCCAGATCATAGTACGATACCCAGACACAACAAATGTTTATTGATTAATGATAATTACATACTATTCAACAGATTAAACTAAAGACATACTGTAATTTAAACTAACATACACACTATAATATAGGCCTGCAATTTATTCATATTTTAGATGGTGTTTGGGTACTAGTGAAAAGGGTTTTTAAAAGAAAATATTTTAGTTTAGCATTTTAAAATGTGTATATATACCAGTTTGTATAATCCAGATTTGCATATATATATGTATATATATGCATGTATATATATGCATATATATATGTATATATATATGCATACAGACATAGAAAATGTGTATGTAAACATGCATAATACCAATTAAAAGTCATCTCCTGGTTATTCTGTTCCATCAGCCCACTTAATTACGCTTGGTCTTTGGCATTTCAGCAATGTCATCTTGTGCTGATAATGAAAGTGCCCTTTATTCTTGTACTACCACACAATTTCCTGGCCACCATCCATGGTCATTTCAACAAATGGCTATGCTCCATCATATCTGAGTCCCTGTAAGAATAAGTGTTCACTTTGGGTTTTTTGTAATAAAACTTTATAAATTGGAAAGGCTGATATAATTTGTGAAGGAAGTCATTTACACTTAAATGAAACTTTGGCTGTTTATCAACCGTTTGCTATTTTAATGTTTTTCTTAATTGAAATTCAGATTATTATTAAAAATAATTTTGTAAAGTAGGATTTATTTTGTGTTGCTTTATTTGTCCCAAGGTGTAGCTTAATGATTTCCTGCCATAGATATATTCAAGTTTTTTTTCACTGTATTTTGAACATCTATAGTGTTATTTTTTACATTAATATTTTTATATAAGATCAAAATAAATACCATTTAGAAGAATGGAGTTTCTGATAGAAAAATATTACTGATGAATGTTTTTTAAGCAGACACAAAAAGTTAAGATTTCTCAAAGTAAAAGCTGCTACATTCCCACCAATACAAGGATTAAGTTGTGTGTTTGAATAAATCCTGGCTTTGTTGATAAAATATAGACGGCTAGACACCAACTTGTTTTGTGTATCCTTGTTTAGAAATTTTCTATTTTAATTAGATCAAGTTTCCAAGAAACAGAGAGGGGATTTCAAACATTCTTCATGGACTTTGCCTTATGTTTCGTAATCCTCATATAACAAGGCTTCTTTTAAGTAATTACTTTGGGTTCAATTTGAATTCTGAAGTAGAATAACCACTAAGAATTTGAATATCTTCTTTGATGTTTTCCTACTTAGATGTTCTTTACTATTGTTGGTTTGTTTAAAAGTCTCATATATATGCATAAATGCATATGGTAGTTATGTCTAATTTTAATAGATATAACGTCTGGGTAAGGAATTTCTCTGATAGCTCAGATTCCTTTCCTCTCCCTTTATTTATTAGTCCCCATAAAGAAGTGTTTTTTTTTAAGTTGTTATTTTTGAGATTCTGAGAGGTTCTAGATCACTACTTAAAAGATAAGTCATTATAATTGACTTAATTGACTTCCTTCTGAAGTATTTCTGTTGCTTAATTGCATAACAAGTCACCCCCAAATTTAGTTGTCTCAGACAACCATCATTTTATTTACTCATGATTCTGTAATCTGGGCTAGGCTCAGCTGGGCAATTCTTTGGCTCATCTTGGTGGTGGGCACTGCTGTGGCTGCATTAAGTTGGCAGGTCATCTAAGGACTAGATTCAGTTAGGAGGCTGGAATGACCAGGCCTCTCTTTCTACATGTGGTCTCTCCATGTGGGTTCTCCAGTAGGGTAGCTGAACTTCTTACATAGCAGCTCAAGGTTTTCAAAAATGCAGAAACAGAAGCTGAAAGGCTTTCTTAAGGTTTATGCCTAGAACTGGCAGAGTGTTACTTTTGCCACGTCCTGTTGGTTAAACCTAATCTCAAGTCCAGCCCACATCCACAAGAAGGGGACTGTACCAGGATATGAGTAATGGGAGACCAATAAACTACGGCTATCTATATAACAGACCACCACAACATCCCTAAATTGTTCTTCCCATGATAGTATAGGAGTAGCCAACTCTTCACTCTTCTTTTGTCAGAAAATGTCTTTAAACTGCCCTCACTCTAATGAGCGAAAGTAGAGCTGGGTATACAATTTTGGGTTTGTGGTTATTTACCTTTTGTACTTGGAGGATATTATTCCATTGTCTTCTGGATCCTATTGTTACATCAAATCTGCAGGAAATCCAATTGTTAATCCTTTGAGAGTAATATGTTTCAGGATAAGATTTTTAATATTTAAAAGGGGACTTTGTATATAGAAAGAGTTATTTATAGTTACTTATGATTTAAATTAATATCCCAGATTTAATATCACAAATGAAAAATATTTCTTTCCTTAAGCCTTTAATTTTTAAATATTGTTTCGCTGTCATTGCAAGGCTCTTTGTTTTTAAGGGTTCTGTAGAGGTGGGGAGAGAAGCACGAAAACTGGGTAAGTTAAAATGTCACTTTTCTTTTAAATTTTTTTTTTCAACGTTTATTTATTTTTGGGACAGAGAGAGACAGAGCATGAACGGGGGAGGGGCAGAGAGAGAGGGAGACACAGAATCGGAAACAGGCTCCAGGCTCTGAGCAGTCAGCACAGAGCCCGACGCGGGGCTCGAACTCACGGACCGCGAGATCGTGACCTGGCTGAAGTCGGACGCTTAACCGACTGCGCCACCCAGGCGCCCCAAAATGTCACTTTTCTTAAATAAATACTCCTTGGGTTGTTGTGAGCTTTTGGTTAATTTCCAGAGTTTTTTCATCTTAAGTTTTTTTATTTATTTTGAGAGAGAGAGAGTGCATGCAGGGGAGGGGTGGAGAGATTGAATCCCAAGCAGGTTCTGCACTGTCAGTGCAGAGCCTGTTGCGGGGCTCAAACCCACGAACCATGAGATCATGACCTCAGCTGAAATCCAGAGTCAGAAGCTTAACCAACTGAGCCACACAGATGCCCATAATTTCCAGAGTTCTGAGAAATTTATTTTGATTCTTTTTGTCAGAGTTCTCATTGCTATTATGGAGGAGCAGCTTTTCAAAGGCTCTTATTCTGCCATTCCCACTGATGTCCTATACCTTTCAGTGTTTGGGTTAAAAATGTTTCCACTATTTATTATTTTTGTCTGGCATGCTGTTCACTGAACAGGAGTCCTAAACCTTGATGTAATCAAGTTTTATCAACTTTTCACCTCTGGATTGTGCATTGGGTATTTATAAAGAGTTTTCCTATCTTTAAGTCACAAAAATATTCTACATTTTCTTCCTTGCTTTTATAATTTTACCTTCCATAAATATGTCTTTAATCCTAGAGTCTGTCTTTATGTGCAGTGTTAAATAGAGGAGATATTCCATTTTTCTCCACGGAGAAGTATCCTGGATGCCATCTACTAAGCAATCCATGTTTTCCTTGTTGCTTTGGACTTCCTTACTTGTATGTTACGGTTCTCTTATGGGTCTGCCTCTGAGCTCTCCATTATGTTCCTTTGGTTAATTTTTAGGACTTGGATCAGTACTAATGTATTTTAATTTTCTGAATTTTTAGCTTGTCTTAATATATGATCAGGAAAATACCCATGATTTGCTTTTCCTTTTCAAAATTGACCTCTCTATTTATGGACTTTTATTTTTCCATTTAAACTTTGGAATTTATGGCATTCTTCAAACTATCCAGGTAGAATTTTGATTGGGTTGTGTTGACATTATAGAGTAATTTAGGAAAATGGTCACTTTTATAGTAACCTACTATCTCGTCCTATCTAACAGAGTGGGAAAGTCTATTCAGACTTTCTAAAAAAATTTTTTTTAATGTTTATTTATTTTTGAGAGAGAGAGAGAGGATGCACAAGCAGGGGAGGAGCAGAAAGAGAGGGAGACACAGACTCCAAAGCAGGCTCCAGGCTCTGAGCTGTCAGCACAAAGCCCCATGCAGGGCTCGAACTCACGAACTGTGAGATCATGACCTGAGCCGAAGTTGGACACTTAACCAACTGAGCCACCCAGGCACCCCTATTCAGTTCTATTTTTATGTCTTTAAGAGAGTTAAATTTTTTTTCTCTGTGGATGTCTTGCAAGTTAGTTGTTAGTTTCTAAAACCTTGATGTTCAGTTTTTGTTCCCACAGAGAACATATTTTTTGTTTTCTTATCTAGTAGATTATGGTTTTGATTTTTATACACTTAACTGCTTACCTTCCCATATTCTTACTCTCATACTTTGTTGATTCTAGTGGTTTATCTATTCAGGTAATCATGTTACCTACAGATAATGACAGTTTTTACTCTTCTTTTGCAATCATTTTACTACTTTTTTCATATATATATATATATATATATATATATATAATATTCTCCAGTATCTCCATTAATATGTTAATAAACAGTAGAATTTTAGTTCTGAGTTGTTATGGGTATACTTATTTTTTTTGTTGTTATTTAGTCCATGTCTTTTTAAAGAAATAAAAAAAATTTGTTATTTTCTTCTATCTTATGTACTCTCCTTGATTTATTTCTATTCTTATTTGAGTTCTTCCTCTTGGAATTTTTTGAGGTTGATCTGTTTTATGGGGAAATAGTCTGAGGACTTACTTGCCTCCCAATATTTTTTTATTTGGCTTCACAGTTGAATGACTGGTTGGTTGGATATAAAAATTCTAGGCTTGAAATTCTTTTCCCTTTAACATTTTAAAAATATTAATTATTATCTTGTGTCCAAGATTGTTGCTGTGAATTTTAATATAGATCTGCTTTTTCCTCCTTTGTAAGTAATCTACCTTCTCTTTTTCAAAGCATTTAGAATTTTCTTTGCCCCAGATAACCTTATATTTCTCTATAAAGGGTCTTGGATGTGAGTTTTTCCTTATGTACCCTACAGGATTGGGAGGAGAGTGAGGCAAATGAGAGACCCAGGGAGCAAAACTTGATGAGGGACTCAGTCCCAGGACTATGCAAACGCCTCCTTCAATTTACATCCCATGGGTCTCACTTGCCTCAACTTACTCCTGGACCTGCCACCCTGCTTGGTAATTTGTGAGCCCTTTCAACCTGAGGTCTTTGGTCTTTCTTTAATTCTTGGATATTTATCATTTTTTAAAAATAGGCTCCAATGTGGGGCTTGAACTCATGACCTGAGATCAAGAGTCACATGCTGCACCGACTGAGCCATCCAGGTACCCCTATCATCATTATTTCTTTAACCGTTTCCTTCCCTCTATTTCTTTACTTAAGTCTCCTGAATTCTACCATCCATTCTTTTATATTTTAATTTCTTTATCCTTTGCTGCTACCTTTGGGAGAGTTGGTCGTTCCAGTTCATGAGTCTTTATTGATCGCATCTTTTTTAATTTAGTTATTACATTTTCTTTGATTTCTGATATTTACATGATTTTTTTATTGACCTCTTCTTCTTGCTTCATATTAATAATACCTTCTGTGTCTTTGAGGATATTTTTTATGCTTATTTTAAATTCTTGGAGAACTAGTTCCAATTACTCTGCCTCACATAATATATGTTTTAAATTTTGTTGTCTTTCTTTATAGTGTCTGTCTAGTTTATCTTAGGTCATGTTCCTCAAGGGGTCAACAGCCCTGTGGGGGGAAAGTCTAAGGACTAGGGTCTGGCTTTGTGTGCCTCCCAGTGAATTTAAAGGAAAGAAAAGGAGGGTGAAGCTGGAGAGTGTCAGACCCCATAAAACCAATTTTGACCATTTCCATTTGCTGTCCCTGTACTAGGCCAGTTCTCTAGTCAGAACACCACACCTCCCCCCCTTACTTTAAACTCTTATAAAGAGGCATCACAAGAAAAGACAATCTCTTAATGTTTTCAACCCTACCAGTACTGATGGTTTCTGGGGAATGGTAGCAGAACAAATGCCTAAGAGGACAGCATGCACCCATTTTCGTCAGCTCCTTACCTGGAGGGATTTCTGTCCTGTTCGAATGTTACTAAGTTGACAACAGATGGCTAGGTAGTTGCCACCAGTTTCTTGCCCCTGAGGCAAGCAATGATCTTCCCAAGGCAATGTGGGGGGAAGTCAAGAGCAGGTTTTGAGACCTCTTCCCCCCTTATTCTCTCTTGCCCAAACCTGACCTTCCTACCATCCAGCCCAAGCTGCCACCAACCCTTCACACCAGTCCACTAAAGCCTTTGGGTTTCTCAGAGTTGATAGTTCATCAGTCCTACTTCTTCTCCCTTTCATGGTTTCCTCTTTCATCAAGATACAAGACCCTCTCTAATTTGATCCAGCATCTTTCAGTTCTGGAATCATATTATTATCTGAATTTTAGAGAGGAGGGAATTGAATTTCAGTGAAGGTAAGTGATTTGTACACCACTAGGAAATGTGGTAGGGCTAGAATTTAAGAACATGTCTATCATATCCCAAAGCCCATGCTTTGGACACTCCATTAACCCCACCTGATGAATCACTGAATTTAGAGCTGTTTCATTTTTTTCAAGAAGTTATCAAACTATGTTTCTAAAAACACTAATGTTCTGTAAGCTGGACCATGGCATTCACCCAAAACCTGGTAGTCTTTTCCCAACTGGTAGAAAAAAATATGTATAAGTTATGGTTAGAATTTTCTCAATGTCATAGTTGCCCACACATTTTTAATAACTCTTTGGCACCTGCTGTTCCTTAGTGCACTAACAAATCCTAAAAAAAAAAAAAAAAGGTAATGATTAAGAAGAAATGCATTTTGAGTAACTTACCGCAATTAAAAATCAAGAAAATTGGGGCACCTGGCTGGCTCAGTGGGTTGAGCATCTGACTTTTGATTTCAGCTCAAGATGTGATTTCATGGTTCATGGGATTAAGCCCTGCGTTGGGCTCCATGCTGACAGTGGGGAGCCTGCTTGGGATTCTTTCTCTCCCTCACTCTCTGCTCCTCCCCATTCATGCTTGCTCTCTCTCTCTCTCTCTCTCTCTCTCAAAAATAAACTTAAAAAAAAAAAGAAATCAAGAAAATATTATCAGTTAGCAGTTTTTCCCTGGTAATGAGGAAAGATTGCCATTTCATATAATGTAATATGTAAATACTTAAAGACTCCTCATTCCTGCTAGGAAAGTTAGTTTATATCAATGTCTGAATTCTGAATTGAATTCATGAATGCTTAGTAAGTATGAATTTACTAACATATTTCTCCTTCTTATATATTCTCCCTAATTTTAAAGGCAAGATTTTTAAAAAATTAAATTTCATTTTTTTTAACAGTTAACACACATGCATATGATACAAAATTCAAATAGCACAAAAGTATATACAGTGAAAGTGAATCCCCATCTATCCCCGAGTCACCTAATTCCCTACCCCTGTAGCTATCACTTTATCAGTTTCTTGAATGTTATTCCAGAGATATGGTAGGTGTACATAGACTCTTATGTATCCATTTTTTTATAAAAGGGAGAAATTTTTAATTTTTCCTTGACATAATTTTACCTCACTAAACTGAGAGTTGCTGTGACCCTTTTATAACCTTGTGTGCTAAAAGTAAAAATAAAATGAATTTTAAGAGTTATTAAAAATGTAAAATAGAGAGAGACCAATATAATGAACCCCCTATATACCATTCACCCAGCTAGAAAGATTATTTAAAAGTGATTTTTAAAAGGTTTAACACTCTTACAAGTTTTCAGAATGTCTGTCAATGGGAAATGAAAAGAATCACGTGTTCAGCTACCACTACAGCAGCCCTGGGGTTTTCCAGTTCATTCTGTTAGTGCTAAGTTGGGAACAACTCCTGCATAAATTTCTCATAGCCTTTCCAGTAGTAAAAATATAAGTTGACAAATGATTTGTACTTACACTTTTCCTAAAATTTTGGTTGGTATCTGGGCAAGAAGCATATCTAAAAGACTTTTTTTTTTAAGTTTTATTTATTTACTTTGGCGGGGGAGGGGCAGAGAGCAAAGGAGAGAGAGAATTCCAGGCAGGTTCTGCACTTCAGCGCAGATCCAAATGTGGGGCTTGAACTCACAAACCATGAGATCATGACCTGAGCTGAAGTCAGATGCTTAACTGACTGAGTCACCCAAGGGCCCCTCTAACAGACTTTCAAAGCCATTATTGCATTAATATTAGTTTTGGAATTTTAGTAATATTTAATATTAGTTTTAGAATTTAATAATTCACATATGGGGCTAAGTTGATTGCTTTGATTTGGTTCTTTTCATGGAGAAAGGATGATGCATCCATTATATTTATCCATACCTAAAAGAATTTACTTTTATTACAATTGTTGATAAAGCATGATTATGAATATTGATTATATTTCCACATACAAATCTAATTTTTGTCCTCACTTCACACAATCTTTTTTTTCGCTCAGTTCCACTTGCCTCTCCTGAAGTATCAGCAGAACTTCAAAAGAATTTTATAGAACACATCTCTTATTTACATCAATACGATGCTAGGAAAAGTCCCAATGAGCCCATCCCGGGAAAGGTGAGTATTCAGAATCAATTATTTAATATTTTAGGATGGGACAGATTTATGGCAGAACGTTCAGCCTTCTCAAGTCATAACCATCTTTCTAAAAGTCTATTTAAACAAACTAGCATGGCTGATAGGATAAGATCTCAACAACATGCCATGGTTAAAACTAAGGAATGATGTCAGAATTTTGGATCACAGTCTTTGGAGTTTGGTTTAAATTACTGTAATCATTCACTTGAGGTAATATCAAAGCAGTTTGATAAGCTTTTGGATATGCTCATGTGGGTGTGGCAGGGGAATGTATGTAAGATTTACAAAGCCAAACAGCAATGTAATAGTTGCTGGATTTTTTTCCAACTGCAAATGTTTGTTTTCATATTTCACCTTAAGTCTTTTGTTGAAAACTAACAGGCATTTGGGATACAGTCACAAACCCTTAGGTCTATGAACCACAAGTTGCCCTATAGAGCAAGAAATGAATTTGATATGATTAGTCTTAAACAATCCAACTGATAGAACTGTTGAGAATGAGAAATGAGATTCTGCTTCTTTGACTTTCTGCGTTTCCTTTCTCGTTTATTTTCTGGCATGCCCTATGTTATAAGTGATTTAAAAGTTTCACTAATAATGATTATGCCGCTGTCTTGGGTTTTGGAGTCAAGTGACAGCCAATGAAGAGGCAGAGAAAGAAGTACCTGCCTTGCCAGGACTTGAGCTAACACATGAACTGAGTTCCCAGCTGCATCTTCCAGCAACTTGCGTGCCCTGGTTAATGTCAACTTTGTTTTCCTTTCCAGCGACATGGAGCTTTTGTGCAGACAGAGATAAAACCAGGGAGTAGGCCAATAGTTCCTACGGGAACAGAGGTATTACGGAACGCTGCGGGGTCATGCTCATCAGAACAGTCCAAAAAAACAGAGAAAGGAAACTCAGCGGAAAGCAAAATGATCTCACCAGGTCTCTGTCGACAAAATTCCCCAGAGCTGTTAGAGACTGAAACTCACTTATCAGAAACAGACGTCAGAGGGGCAGCCAAGGCATGCCCCAGAAGTCCTGAGAGAAGAGAGAAGGCTGCAGACACCTTCCAAATAACTGCAGTAAATGCTCTTCTCCCCAGGCATGATCCTTTAAATCCACCAATAAAAAGCCAGAATAAATCAGGATAAATTACCTTCTTCAGATGAAAATCTAATCCTTGGAATGTAGACAAATTTCAGAATCACCATACAAGCCCTCACAGTTGCTTTTTCTGTTATCAATAAACTAAAGAAATTCAATTTACATAAATGGGAAAATGAAAAAAAAGACAATTAAAATACACCAGAAATTTAAGAGTGGTCTCTAATGAGTGGTGGGCTATGAGACATATTTTTGTGTTATATTATTTATAAACAAAACAATTTTGTTTTGCATAAAAATGAACATAACTGACAAATATAATACTTTTAGAGGAGAGGCCCTATGAGATAGTCATTCTCTGGGATCAAAGCAGGGTTGGATTTTGGTTCCACCATGTATGACTTGTGTGACCGTGGGTGAATTACTTAACCTCTCTAGACTTCAGTTTCCTTGTCTGTAAAATCAGGATAATAGCAACTTCTCAAGGGTTAGTGAGCATGAGATTATGCACACTGATCGGTAAGTGACCAATGTAATTACATCATCACTATTACTATAATTAAAATTTCCATTTAAGGATAATTTCCTCCTATAACCTTAAATTTTCCTCTTTATTCTTAAACTTTTAGTCCCTCTATATACAATTAAGAGTGTGAAAAATCTAAAAACATTTCTCCTGGTACTAGTTACACATACACACACACACACACACACACAATTAATTCAAAGACATTTGGGTACCTAGAATATAAAAATATTTCTTACATTGTTTTCTATTTTACTTAGAACATTTCTAGCACTAACTCAATCTTTGCTTTTTAGATGAGTTCGGCGTAGTTAATTCTACCAGCTCTTGTATTTGGCACATTTGGTGTGCCAAAATGTGTCTATCAGAAGCTATGTTCTATTGCACACAAGTGGAAGTAGGTGGCATATCTGTGCCAAAGGAGTATTTATATGCCCAGCAAATTTCCCTGGCAATATATCAGCTTCACACTGTTATCTGTAGTGTTGACAAAAAAAAAAAATATATATAGGTGTATCTTTATCCGTTTCTCCTCCACTAAAGAAATTTTAATAGACTGCAAATGAATGGATGCCATTATTCTGTATTTGTGTATTGGGGACTTTCTGTTCTTGCAATATAGCAGATTAAGGGTAATAGTGAACCCCTTTCATTACAAACACCTTGAAATGCTAAATAAAATGAAACAATCACATATGTAGCCAAGTGCACAAAACAGAGAAACCCTCATGTTCCAAAATAGAGAACTTGCTTATTTGTGTATCAGTATACTTCTTGAAGATCTTTTGTCAACACGTGTAGAGTATGTCATTATTTTAATAGATGAATAGACTTCAATAGTATAGATATACCACAGAACTGGAGCAAAAAGAATATAAGCTTAAGTATATGGGTAGGGAAAGGGCAGGGGTGGGGTTTGATAGCAAAGATGGAGAGAGAGGTGTTAAATGCTAGGCACTTGAATTTTAATTCATATTGGAACAGAGATGGAACGTATGGCCTCCAAAGTACAGCGTTGAGATTGAAACCCACATAAAGCTACAGCCCTCAAACAGCTGGCCAACTGGTACAAGACAGACTGGAAGAATTTCACTCATATGACCAAGCAGATGCAAGAAAGTTTGCCTCTTCCTACGGCTATAGATAGTTAAAATCTTTGTGAGAAAGTAAAACCTCATGTGTACCATATTCCAGTATGGATGAACTCACATACAGTACCTTTCATAGGACACCAAATTTACATAAAAATTAGTCCTGCTGGTGCTACCACTGAGATGTCTGACTAAAGTAAATGCAAAACCCTCCTGGAGAGATATTTCTACAAACCACAGATGAAACAGTCCCCACTGAAGGTAAGTCCACAAACAAAAATTGCAAATCACACACAAAAAGGAAACCCAACTGAGCAAGAGTCTGCAGTAAAACAAAGAGAATGGTTAAAACAAAACTGAGGTAATAGAATTAAGACACTTTCAATTTTTTTTTTTAATATATGAAATTTATTGTCAAATTGGTTTCCATTCAACACCCAGGGCTCATCCCAAAAGATGCCCTCTTCAATGCCCATCACCTACCCCCCCCCCCCCCCCCCCCCCCCCCCCCATCAACCCTCAGTTCTCAGTTTTTAAGAGTCTCTTATGCTTTGGCTCTCTCCCACTTTAACCTCTTTTTTTTTTCCCTTCCCCTCCCCCATGGGTTTCTGTTAAGTTTCTCAGGATCCACATAAGAGTGAAAACATATGGTATCTGTCTTTCTCTGTATGGCTTATTTCACTTAGCATCACACTCTCCAGTTCCATCCACGTTGCTACAAAGGGCCATATTTCATTATTTCTCATTGCCACGTAGTACTCCATTGTGTATATAAACCACAATTTCTTTATCCATTCGTCAGTTGATGGACATTTAGGCTCTTTCCACAATTTGGCTATTGTTGAGAGTGCTGCTATAAACATTGGGGTAAAACACTTTCAATTTGAAGATACTTGTCTTTCTTTCACTCTGGAAAATTTTACTCTGTAGCCTTTTCTGTTATTTCCATCCCCTCCATTTTCTCTCTCCTCTCCTTCTAGAACAGCTACTAGCCAAATGATGGAACACTTGGATTTATCTTCTATCCCTTTTATCTTTTCTCTCATTATCCTTCTTTTTTTTTTTTAACTCTTTAACCTTTATTTATTATTGAGAAACAGAGAGAGACAGAATGTGAGCAGGGGAGGGGCAGAAAGAAGGGGAGACACGGAATCCAAAGCAGGTTCCTGGCTCTGAGCTGTCAGCATAGAGCCCGAAGCTAGGCTCGAACTCACAAACTGCGAGATCATGACCTGAGCCAAAATCGGATGCCTAACTGACTGAGCTACCCAGGCACCCCTCTCATTATCCTTTTCATGGTACTTTACCACTAAGAATGCAAGCATCCCTTGACACTAACCGTATACGAAATAAATTGCTTTTCAGCCATGTCAATTGTTATATCAGGCCATCTACTGAAAAACACTTTTTAATAAGTATTTTATTTTTTAATTTCCAAGATCTAGAAATGCCTCCTGAATACATAAGACTCTTCCTATATTATGAATATGATACTCTTAAAATATTGTAATTAAGCTTAACGTCTTTTTCTGTTCTCTTAATTCTGTTAATTTTTGTTAAGCATGATGCCTCACCTTCTTTGTATGGTAGTTTGTTTGTTTTTTTTTTCTCAAATGTTTGGTGATTTTTGCTTGTATACTCTTCTTTGATTATGTGACTCCCAGATCTCTGTCAGTGTCAACTCTTTTTGTCTACTGCAGTCTGACTTTAAGACAGGGTTGGGATATTGCAGTCAGACAGGATCTGAGGATGATTTGTGTGATAGTATCTTTGATCCTCCTGGAGGTCAGTAGCTACTTGAGCACTGGTCTGCTTTTCCAGCTCCAGCGTATGATTCAATTCATCCACAGCAGCCCAGTGCTTTGCGCGTGCAGAACAGGTAAGGGTTACTGATTTGCTGCTCCACATGCAGTTCCTAATTTTTCAAATTGATAAATGCTCCTGAGCTCCTTCCACTTCTTAATATCCAATGGCTCTAAGTGTGTAGTTCTGTCCAACCTACCCCGACCTCAGTCATCTCCACATGTGTTGGGTTTTTCTTTCATTTAGTTTTATTCCTCCAAGCATTTGTTCTCTGGTAATTTCTTTCAGAATTTAACACAAACATATTTCTTCTGATAATAGGTTTCCCTGGTTTCCAATGATATTAGACTGTATTTTATTATCAGTATCTATTTACATATATTTTATGAGATTTAGTGAGCAGTAAGTGGTAGATGTGTATGATCAGTCTGCCATCTTGAATCAGTCTCTGATATTAAGTAAATCATTTGCAAACTTAGTACTTTAATCAGTAAGAAATTATAAATTCTCTGCAATAGACCTCACAATTGACTGGCAGACATCACTGAGGACCGATATAGTACTTATGTCTTAGGGAATGTGTTTTAGTGCGAGATCGAGGGTCTGGGGTCAAATAGCCCAGGTAGTGGACTACTATCATAGGCTACACTAGTGGTTCTTAATGTTTTCAAGTATAGGGACATGTTTCTGCATTTCAAAAAGCTTATGGTTCTTTACAAAATAATAATTGAACTTTTAGTATCCATTGTTTGAGAAAACATATAACAACAAAATGCACTGATGATTCCCAGGTTCAGTTCTCTCTCTTTTTTTTTTTTTTTTAACCACTGGGGTGTGTCTCTCCACAATGAATTCCATAGTCTATTAAAGTTATAAGTGCCTGTTGCTACAAATAGTGCTCTTAAATTTCACAAGAATATTTGAAAGCTTTCAAATAGTTCTTTTATTAGGTATTTTCATGGAATTAAAGCTTTTACCAGGATAGAGGGTTGTTTTTTCTGTTTACCAAAGAGAGGAAAAAAACAAACAAACATGGTTCTTCATGAAATTTACTATTTTTTAAATATCTTAGCAAATGTGCCAAAGGCTTTCAGTCCTTAACATTGCTATTAATTATATGTATTTTAAGGTTTAAAGCATTTTCCAATCTATTATCTCATTGGATCTTTATAATAATCAGATGGAAACAGGGCAAATGATAACATGTATATCAATCTTACAGCTAATAATAGGTTCAGAGAACTGAAGGAGTTTCCCCCAGTTTGCAGTTAACAAGCAGCAAAGCCAGGGCCAGAACCTAAGCCTCCCAGTGCTCTGTCCATTCATCCCCAAATGTCAATGCACAGAGCAGTGCTGGCCCATTACAAATGGAAAAACAAGGACAGTTTAAGGAGTATCAAAGCAAATATTTCAAAATTTTTATTAAAAGATCATCACTTTATTGCTTTTTGGGATTTAAAATGCTCTTTATTAGACTTCTTATCACTAGGATGGACTAAGTTGATGCGGGAAGACTTCATTATTCCTGCATAGACAAAGCCTTGATAAGGTATTACAAAAAGCTTTGAAGTACATAACTAAGCACTAAAACAAAACATAGAAATCCTCAAGTTCCAGAAATAAAGAGAATGCTAAAAAGTGGTGATCAAGAAGTAACGCAACCAGAGAGGTGGAATCAAATTTGACCTTAGGAGTTGCAATGGGGGTTAAGGCCCCACATGCAGTGGAACTGGAGTTGAGCATAGAGCCAGGATTCCAGAAGAGTTTTGCTGCTGTGAAAAAGACTCTAGAATCTCTCTTTCTGATTAGACTGCAAGGTAGGGGGTAAAACAAACTGATTATCACCCAGACAACACACCTCCTAAACTAAGTCGTGCAAAAAATGGGAGCCAAGCGTGTATTCATGAGTAATAGCGCAGAAAACCCAAACCAAGGTTGCAACAGAAAACCTGAGAACCAAAGAACCAGAAGAATCAGAGAAACGTGAAGGACCCAAGTATAGACAACAGACAAACATAATACTGCCCCATTGTCACACTTTACAATCCTGGGTACAGGATGGAAAGCAATACCTAAGATAAGATGGAAAAAATGTACCCATCTTCCAGGGGAGGGAGTCAGCAGAATACATCCCCCAAGGATTACAGACAAGAGAGCAAAGAGACTATAAAATTACTAAGCTTAAATGATTCAGGACATAAAAAAATAAAAACTATACAGAAAAACCAGAACAGCACAAAAAATAAGAGGCATATTTCAGGGGAAAAAAAGCTATAAAAATTCTAAAGATAAAAAGTATATATCATTTTTTAAAACTTAACTCAGTAGATAAAAAACAAAAAGCTCAGTAGACTAAACATAGCTTAAAACAAAGTTGGAAGACAGTTGAAGAAATCTCACAGAATGAAACACAAAAAGATAAAAAGAAATATTAAAAAGAAAGAGGCACAGAGAATAGAACATTACTAAATGTTCCAGAAGGACACAATAGAGGGAATATAAGAGAAATCTGCAATAAAAATGGCTATGATAGAGACTACCTGTTCTCAGTAACCAGTCTGCCTCTCTGCCTTTTTCATTGAATCACCAACTTTTAGCTGAGAACTTGGCTGTCCAGTATAAAGACAATATTTCCCAGTTTCCCCTATACCTAGATTAGCCATATGACTCTGTTCTGGGATGTAGCCAAAACAGCATGTACAACTTCCAGAAATGTCCTTAAAGGGAGGAGGTAAGATTTTTCTCTCCACCTTTTCCTTCTTAGTAGCTAAAACACTGATGGTATTGTTTAAGTTTGATTAGAGAATCTACTTACTGAGAATGAATGGTAGAATAAAACAGAAGAGTCCCTGAGCTCCTGACACCATCAAATACCACCTGGATAGCCTAATATGTGTGAAAAAGAAATAAATTTCCATCTTGTATGAACCACTTTGATTTAGAGTTGTTTTTTAAGGTCACTTATGGCAGAATCTATTCATAACTAATGCAATCAATGGTTGAGAATTTTCTACAATTAAAGAAAGATGTGAATCTTCAATTTGAAGAGACAAAATGAATTTTGAGCTAGAAAAAATGAAATTAAATCCACACATGGACATAGAATAATAAAACCACAAATGTACAGAGAAAAACTTTAAAAGCAAATCAGAGAGAAAAGTGATTGTTACCCATAAGAAAAGACAAACTTCTCATCCACAATGAGAGACGCAAGAAGAAAATGGAGTAATATCTTGAAAATGGTGGAAGGCAATACTGCTCAACATAGAATCCCATGCTTAAATGAACTATAATTCAAGAATGAGGACAAAATATGGACATTGTAAGACATACGCAGTTTGGCAATAATAGCAAGTACTTATATAACACAACTTTACAAGGCACTGTTCTAAGCGCTTTATATATTTTAACTGATAATCTTTGCAACAGCCCTCTGAGGTAGATACTATTAATATTGCTATATTAGAGATGATGTAACTAAGATACAGGGAGGCTAAGTAACATGCCCAAGGTCACACAGCTAGTATCCGACCAAACTGGGATTCAAGCACAGGCATTCTGCTTCAGATGCCATGGTTTTAATTGCTCATCTTCAATGAAATTACTACTGAAAGATGTGATTTATTTTATTTTGTTTTTAAAGATGTCTTTTTTTTTAAGTTTATTTATTTTGAGAGAGAAGTAAGTGTGAGTGGGGGAGGGGCAAAGGGAGGAGGGAGGGAGAGAGACACAGAGAGAGAAAGAGAATCCCAAGCAGGCCCCAAGCTACCAGCACAGAGCCCGACATGGGGGTTCTAACCCATGAAGCTGTGAGATCATGACCTGAGCCGAAACCAAGATTTGGATGCTCAACCCACTGAGCCACCCAGGCGCCCCTGAAAGATGTCCTTTAAAAGATCGATACAGTGCTCACTTCAGCAGCACATCTACTAAAATTGGAATGATCCAGAGAAGGTTTGCATGGCCTGTGCACAAGGATGACACACAAAAGCTTGGTATGGAACTTGGACAGAAAAAGTAGGATATAAGCAGAAAAACAAGGAAACTAAATCAGCAAATAATATTGATTAACTTACTTATTAACACAAAAACATTCTTTCATGAAATAATTCTGACAATAGATTCTAGGGGATTTTCTCCCCTTGTAGTGTTTGTATTTGGCAAGAGAAAATATCTGATGACTTTACGTCAATTCCCCCCAAATTTTGGTAATTTTCCTAGTGTGTGAAATCATAGTCTGGCAACTAGTGATCTATTGTGCAACAAAGATTTTTTTTTTCAAAAAAGCAAATTTGCAAAGTTAATTACTAGTGTGTCATGCAAAAAAAATATTTATTGGTATTAGGATATTTTGTTGGTTATCTGGATTCATGCTGTAAGGACAGGCTGCATGTAGCCATTAGTGAGAATCACTGTTTTCCTCAAACATGGCTCCTGTGAAGGAAATACTGTAAGTCAAAATGTCAAAAAGGAAGAAAAAAAAAACCCACCACAGAAACTCATTGCTAACTTATTAAGGTTTCTGGAGAGAATGCTTTTTGTTGATAAATTATATCAAGGTCATCTACAGTATTTCAGCCAAGAAGGCAGAGCCCAGTACTGTTACATGCCCACCAAAATCAAAGATGGATAACCATACTGAACAATTCTGAAGGAGTGAATTTTGGGAGAAATAGAAAAAACATGTTACATTTTACTTACTTGTAATAATAACTATTATAAAAATTTTCTTCAAATTGCTCTGTTAACTTGTTGATTCTGTAGATTGAGAATGCCAATTTCATACAATTTCCTCATTCTTTAGTCAACTTTGCATCAGAAAGAGATACCCCCAAAATGGTCCCCAGAGTTCCCAGTAATTGGTTTCACAATCCTAAGCAAATGAATTGAAAAAAATGTATGACCTAGCACAGTTTTCATGGCTAGAATCTTTTTTTTTAAGTTTATTTATTTATTTTGAAAGAGACAGAGATAGCACAAGTGGGGGATGGGCAGAGAAAGAGAGAGAGAGAGGATCCCAAGCAGGCTTCATGCTACCAGTGCAGAGCCCAACACGGGGCTTAAACTCACAAAACCGAGAGATCATGACCTGAGCCAAACCCAAGGGTTGGACACTTAACCAAGTGAGCCACCCTGTACCCCTCATGTCTAGAATCTTAACTGTAGCACTAACAGAAACCAAATTTCCAGATTAAGTTCTTCTGTAAAAACCATTTTTTTAGGGTGCTATTGTTTGTTTGCTTTTGCTTTTCTTTTTTTTTTGCAGCAAGAGCTTATGTGTTTCTGTGGAAGGAGTTGGGGATAATGAGAAGGTATTTTTAAGAGGCAGCCTATAAAGCCAAAGTTCCCATGAAAGTCCCCTATACAGCCTATGATGTCCAGTATATAAAATTCTGTACACAGTAATTCTTATATACACTTAAAAATATCACTGAGCTATGAAGACAAAAGGAAAATCCCTATCAGATGTCTGCCTGTCTATAGGCATTCTGTTTTTGTTTTTTTTTTTTTTAATTTTTTTTCAACGTTTTTTATTTATTTTTGGGACAGAGAGAGACAGAGCGTGAACGGGGGAGGGGCAGAGAGAGAGGGAGACACAGAATCGGAAACAGGCTCCAGGCTCCGAGCCATCAGCCCAGAGCCTGACGCGGGGCTCGAACTCACGGACCGCGAGATGGTGACCTGGCTGAAGTCGGACGCTTAACCGACTGCGCCACCCAGGCGCCCCTAGGCATTCTGTTTTTATATTAGGCTTCTATAACCTTAGTACATGCTTATGTAGTAAAGGATGAACCTTGCCCAAAGAGAGGTCTGGCTTTTGCCCTTGACCCCTGTGAAGTAGCTTCTAAGACCTTGGAATATTCTGCTTGACAAGAGTGTCTTTGTTTACCTGGGACCCTGGGCCATGTCAGAAGGTCTATGCTAACGATGTAATTTTTGCTGGGGGGGAGTGATCTTGGGCCACACAATATCACTTGGACCTTTGGAGGGGCTAGAGACTAAGGTCAGCCAGGTAGGCAGTTAATCATGACTATATGACCAAACTCAATAAAAACTATGGATACCAAAACTCAGCAAAACATCCTAGTGGCAATAATCCACGTGTACCATCACACATTACTCAGAGAAGTTAGTACTGCTCACAACTCCACAACTTTGGGAGAGGACAAATGGAAGTTCTTGCTTGGAATTCTCCTGGACACTGCCTCATGTGCCTCTTTTCTCTACTGATTTTATCATGTGTCCTCTCACTATAATAAACCATAACTGTGAGTATAAGAGCTTTTAGTGAGTTCTAGGAGTCCTTCCAGCAAATTATTGAATATGAGGGTGGTCTTGACAACCCTCAAATTTGATGTCAGAAGTCAGGGTGGTCTTGGGGACTCTCAAACCTTGGATGGATTCATCTGCTGTGAGAATTAAGCAAGATAATGATGTCTACAGTGAAAATCCTTAGTAGTGTGGAATCTCTCACTGTATTAGAGAAAGTTTAAATATTTGATAAAAGTTAGTAATAAGTTATATTCATTTTGCTATAAAAATGTTCCCAAGCATTTTAAATTACAACTTCTAAAATTTTTAAGGACAGAGTATTGATTTTACAACAAGTAATCTCATATATGGTACCAAAAAATGGCCAAAAGAAGAACTCTAGATCAATCACTGAAACTCTCATTTCTTCAATCAATCCTTTGGAACATCCTGTAGGCCTTAGAGTGGAAATCACAATTTCTGGCCTGTGTACAGCAGCCTCCCTCACAGACTTCCTTTAACTTTGCCACAGAGTCTTAAATAATCCCTTTATTAAAACTCCTCATTCACCCCATTTGAGTGGCCACTATTTCCTGGCTGAACCTGACCAATGCAGTGATTGGCACTAAGGCTACATGTGATCACAGAATTTTCTGTTTTTAAATATATATTTTTTAAATGTTTATTTATTTTTGAGAAAGAGAGCAAACACATGTACATGGGGGAGGAGCATAAAGAGAGGGAGAGAGAGAATTCCAAGCAGGCCCTGTGCTATTAATGCAGAACCCAACACAGGGCTGGAACCCACAAACCATGAGATCATGACCTGAGCTGAAATCAAGAGCCAGATGCTCAACTAACTGAGCCACCCAGATGCCCCATGATCACAGAATCTTCTTTACACTGAGCTCCAGGCTATTATTATGATTGATTAAAGTTGACACTTAAAATGCATTTGACATTCCTAGATTTGGGATTTCACAATATACCTCTTGGTTTGAGCTTCCACCAAGAAACATGAAAAATGTGCCTTATTATTAGACACTTCATTGCTGTCTCACTTCTAATTCACTGAGGAACAACTTACAACACCTCAGTTTTACGACTCTGCCTGTGACCTCAGTGATGGGAATTTTGGCCCAATATATTTGTTAATATATGACATCCACCAGGATGCCCTATAGCCCAATGAACTTCTGTGTCATACCTCTTTGTTTGCCAGTCACTTGCCTATATATCTCAAATGTCCTCAGAGACCAGAAGGTAACCTAAGAAAGGCAGTGTTATAAACAATGAAGAGTTCTGATTTCTGTCACATCAGAATAAAGACTTCCAAAAATCTACTCCTCCATAAAACAAATGAGAACACTGACAAATATTGTTGAAATCAACTTTAAAATTCTGGAAGTTAACCAGAGGCTTACAACAATTGGAAGAGCATTTATTCACTAAAAATGACTGAATCTCTGTTAGAACAGTAAGCTTTGTGGTATTTTAACTTGCCCTATTTCCATCCTTCTCCCCAAAAGGATAAAATGCTTAGGAATAAGTGAGGCAAAAAGTGTCAGACTTTTGCACTGAAAACTACAAAATATTGTTGAAAGAAAGTAAAGAAGATCTAAATAAATCAAAAGACAGAGCATGTTCATGAATTGGAACAAATAATGTTAAATTGGCGATACTCCCTAAACTGATTGACAGAATCAACACACTATCTTTCAAAATCCCAGGTGCCTTTTTTGCAGAAATTGAAGCTGATCCTACAATTCATACTGAAATGCAAGGGGTCCCAAATAGCCAAACATGCTTCAAGGAGAACAAAATTGGAGGACTAACACTTCCTGGTTTCAAAATTTACTACAAGGCTACCGTGAATCAAGGTAGAGTGGTACTGGCATAAAAATAGACATGAAGATCAGTGGAGATTGGAGAGTCCAGAAATAAACTCATTCACCTGTGGTCAACTGATTTTCAACAAGGGTGCCAAGACAATTCAATGGGGAAAGAATAGTCTTTTCAACAAATGGCACTAGACAACTGGATAAGTACATGCAAAAGAATAAAGATGGACCCTTCTTTACTTTTAACAAAAATTAACTCAAAATGAATCACCAACCTAAACGTCAGAGTGTAAACTAAAACAAACAAACAAACAAACAAACAAAAAACTCTTAAAAATAAAATATAGGCATAAATTTTTATCACCTTGGATTAGGCAATGATTTGCATAATGCCAAAACCACAAGAAACTAAAGAAAACATAGGTAAATTTGGGCTTTATCAAAACTTTAAAATTTGTGCTTCAGAGAGCACCATTAAAAAAGTTAAAAGTCAACCCACTGGAGAAACTATTTGCAAATCACTTAAGAGACTTGTATCCAAAACATGAACAACTCAGAAACTCGACAATTAAAAAATTAAAGATGGAAAAGGATTTGAATAAACTTTTCTCAAAAGAAACTATACAAATGGTCAATAAACACATGAACAATTCTCAACATCAAGGGGTGTTAGGGTAATGCAAATGAAAACCACAATGAAAAATGACTTCATACCCATTGGGATGGCAAAATCAAAATCAAATTGTATGTGGGATACCATACAACCCAGTAATCCCACTTGTAGGAAGACACCCGAGAAAACAGAAAACATGTGTCCACACAAAAATGTATACACAAATAATCATAGCAGCATTTTTTATAATAAGCAGAAAGCAGATACAACCCAAATGCCCCCCAGTTTATATATGAATCAACAAAATGCAGTGTACCCATACAATGGTAGATTATGCAGCAGTATGGACATTGAAACTATATTATGCCAAGTAAAAGAAGCCAGACACAAAAGACAAGTTGTATGATTCCAGGTATAGAAAATGTCCAAAATAGGCAAATCCACAGAAACCCATGCAGATTAGTGGTTGCCAGGGGCTAGGAGTGGCAGAGGGAGAATGAGGAGTGATAATGGGTACAAGGTTTCTTTCTGAGGTGATGAAAGCGTTCTGCAATCAGGTAGTGGTGACAACATACAGCCTAATAATAAGAACCACCAAATTCTACACTTTAAAATAGCAAATTTTTATTGCATGTCAATTACACTTGACTTTTGAACAATGCAGGGGATTGGGATGCTGAACCCCCCCCACACACAGTCTAAAATCCATGTATACTTTTGACTCCCCCAAATCTTTTTTAAGGTTTATTTATTTTTGAGAGAGAGAGAAAGAGACAGAGACAGAGACAGACAGAGAGACACAGGATCCAAAGCAGGCTCCAGGCTCTGAGCTATCTGCACAGACTCCGAAGTGGGGCTCAAACCCATGAACCACAAGATGATGACCTGAGCTGATGTCGGACACCTAACCAACTGAGCCACCCAAGCTCCCCTTGACTCCCCCAAATCTTAACCAATAGCATACTGTTGATAGAAACCTTACTGATAACAGACAGTAGATTAACACATATTTTAGTATGTTATGTATTATATATTGTATTCTTACAATAAAGTAAGCTAGAGAAAAGTAAATGTTATTAAGAAAGTCATAAGGAAAAGATTTACAGTACCGTACCATATTTACCCAAAAAACCTGCATATATGTAGACCCACGCAGTACAGACGCATGTTGTTCAAGGGCCAACTGTATATCTCAATAAAGTTATTAAAAATAAGACAAAAGGCAGTACTTGAACCTATAGAAAACTATGGAGTCCAGGCCCCTTCTAAAGATATCATATTTCAGGGGCGCCTGGGTCGCTCAGTCAGTTAAGCATCCGACTTCAGCTCAGGTCACAATGTCACGGTCCGTGAGTTCGAGCCCCGTGTCGGGCTCTGGGCTTATGGCTCAGAGCCTGGAGCCTGCTTCCGATTCTGTGTCTCCCTCTCTCTCTGCCCCTCCCCCGTTCATGTTCTGTCTCTCTCTGTCTCAAAAATAAATAAACGTTAAAAAAAATTAAAAAAAAATAAAGATATCATAATTCAGAAACCTTTTATTGTATTAAATATTTTATTTTTAAGTAATCTCCACACCCAACATGGGGCTCGATCTTACAACCCTGTGATAAAGAGTCGCCCGCTCCACTGACTGGGCCAGCCAGGCACCCCGGAAACATTTTAAATACACGGCTGCCAGATCCAGACCTTAGGCCCCAAGTGTGTGTGTCCTCTTCAGAAGCTCTCCATCTCTTCATAACAGCCCTCTTAGAGACATTGTCCTCCAGACCAGGAAGGAGAGCAGGGCAAGGGGATTTCCCCTGAAGTGGGTTATCACTTCATGGCTCTCACATCCTTTGTGTCCCACATGCAGAACCTGGTCAGGAGAGCACCAAGATCCAGCCTGGGTGTTTCCTTAGCTGTGGTACACCCTTCTCTGGTGCACCCTTGCCTCACTTGGGAATCTGATTGCAACTCCGCCCCAGTAGGGCAGTTCAATCAAGTCCAGCCCAACTTTTAGGACATCTTGAATCCAAGATTTCCATATCTTGGATTTGGATTGTCCAAAACCTCTCAAACAACATCCCAGCTTCCCCAGGAGCTCCCCACTTGCTCTAATGGCCCTTGTTCACCTATGGTGCTGTGCACCTTATGCATATGGCACCCATCTGGCCACAAGAACTTTAACCACCATTCTGGGTCACAGTATAATATTCCTCTCATAATAAAACTTATATCTGTAGTTTACCAAAAAGTAAGATGAAACTGACATAGATAAAACTTTCAAAAATTTGCATAGGGTTTGTGTCTGTATTACTGTCTGAAACGAAATGATCCAAGATATACAGACATTTTGACTCCTACACCTATCAGTAATCCCTACTCAGGAGACAAAAAAAAAAAAAAAAAAAAAAATCCTGAAAATCTCTACGGAGGCAGCTTGGACCAAACCTGAGCCAAATGCTGGAAAATCTGGTTTCTAACTCCAAGATAGGTCTTGGAACAGGTCACCTCATCCACATAAATATCAGCTTTGTAATCCAAGAACAATTACACTCACTCTAAGTCACCAGTGATTTTAAGGATCAAACTAGAAACAAAAATTTATTTGAAAGTGCTTTAAAATGTGTAAAGTGACAAGACGTGGAGTTTCTTTTCTTATCTTTGAAGTCCTGATCCTGTGAAAAAAATGTTTTTATTGAAAAAAAAATTTTTAACGTTTATTTATTTTTGAGAGATGCAGAGAGACAGAGCATGAGCAAGGGAGGGGCAGAGAGAGAGGGAGACACAGATTCCAAAGCAGGCTCCAGGCTATGAGCTGTCAGCGCAAAGCCCGATGCGGGGCTTAAACCCATGGACTGTGAGATCATGATGTGAGCTGAAGTCAGATACTTAACCAACAACGACACAGAAGCACCACCTGTGAAAATTTTAATAGGCCAATAAAAATGGTTGTTTCAATAACTAGGACAATTTCTTGGGTTACAGTGAAGCACTGTTCTGAAGGGAGGAAAAACAATACTACTGAATGCATTTATTTGCTCATATATATATATATATATATATATATATATATTAAAAATTTCCTTGCTAAGCAAATCAGTATGGTGCTGGCATTTCTAATCACACTGTTAAAAAGAAAACCACAGGCCCAAGATGGAGTCACTTATGTTAAGGCCCATGTCAGCAAACCAAGACTCACTATCTAACCTAACTACGGTTTCAATCCCCTAAGGAATGTGACCTTTAACCAGCCAACCTGAAGGAGGTAACCCACTGAGAGACCCTGTCTGTTCCCCCTACTAGGGTGACTTTGCCTGAAACAATACACTCTTTGCTATTAATTTCATTTCTCCTGTTCCCTCTCTGCTTTTAAAAACCTTTTCTGCAGCTCAAAATTGCTCCTTTCTATCTGCTGGATGGAATGATGCTCGATTCATAAATTATTGAAGAAAGCCAAATTTGATCTTTAAACTTACACAGATGAATTTTGTTTTTTTAACAACACCAAAGTTGCCAGAGTTGTTAAAACAATTCATTAATAGATGGCAATGAAGGGCATCCCATGCAGGGCAATCCGGTGGGGTTTTCTCTTCTTCATCTTGCTTCTAACACGGTTGTCAGTACATTCACACAGTACAAAACACTGAGTAATCCTATCCTACTTTAATCCTATATTAAGGGCACCTGGGAGCCTTGGTTGGTTAAGGGTTGACTTGGGCTCAGGTCATGATCTCAGCCTGCGCTGGTCTCTGTGCTAACAGCTCAGAGCCCAGAGCCTGCTTCGGATCCTGTGTTTCCCTCTCTCTCTGCCCCTCCCCCATTCACACTCTGTCTGTCTCTCTCTCAAAAATAAAATAAATATTAAAAAAAATCCTATGTTATATTTCAGGGCTGCCAGCTATCTTAAAAAAAAAAAAAAGGAGTGAAAATTACATTTCCAGAGAAAGAAGAAGGAAAGGAAATAAAATTCCCTACCATGTCTACAAGGATGTTATGGAAATCATGATACGTTAATTATAAAGCGTACTTTACATATATCCTTTAACAGCACATTACAAATATTAGCTGTTATTTTAGTGCTTTTTATTAAAAAAAATTTTTTTAATGGTTATTCATTTTTGAGAGAGAGCATGAGGGGCAGAGGGAGAGGGAAAGGGGGGGGCAGAGGATCTGAAGAGGGCTCTGTGCTAACAGCAGAGAGCCTGATTTGGGGCTCAAACTCGTGAAATGTGAGATCATGACCTGAGCCAAAGTCAGATGCTCAACCCACTGAGCCGCCCAAGCACCCCTATTTTAGTGCTTTTTTAGAAAACTGATGTAAAGAAGAGTAGCAAGTGTGTTAACTCAGATCTGTCTCTGCAGAGCTGATGTGATGTTTTTAGGTTTTACCATCCAGGATTCTAGCCATAGAATCCGATCCGGGCAGGAACCAGGTAACTTGTTGGACGCACACAAATTTGTGGGTAGTTCTGCCTGGTGACTCTCCCCACGCTGACCCTGGTCAGCTTCAACTGTGGGAAAAGCAGAAGGAGTCACCTGGTCTTAAGAAGAAAATTCTATGAAGGAGGCCCCTTCTCTTGTGATGTGGGTGGAGAGCAAGCCTGGATGGGGGGTGGGCTGGGACCCACCAAGGTCAGACAGGGTTCCTGACATTCTTGGGAACTTCCTGGAAGCTTTGAGAGGTGAGACACGATCCCTGGAGGGATAGTCTGCCAGTCAACAGGGCTGCCCGCCCTTACTGAACTGTTTTTATTGTTACCAAATGTCACTCCACCCAAGACAGGATTTTCAAAGATTCCTTAGATGAATGGGAACTTCTGGGTACTCCTTATTTTCTACAGTGTGTTATGACAAGCATTTGATCTGTTCCTCCTTTGTAATTCAGGAACAATTCCTCAGGGCCCAGAGGGTGCCCTTTAACAGAAAGCAGCGGACATGGTTATGCTTTTCCAGCCAGTTTCAGGGTCTCTGATGAGTTGATAGATTCATTTTCTCACAGATGTGCCAATGTTGTAGGTTGTTCAAGGAGGAAGAGAAAAATCTGTCACTATTCTGAATTTTTTCTGATTTTATTTTGAGCCCCCCAAATGCAAAGACAGGGCAGGGTGAGATTGGGGAAAGTACTGTGCTCGGCCAGAGCACCCAGGGGGTGAGAGACGCCACCCTGCAGGTACCACTGCTGGGGACCTGACAGCCTTCACCAGGCAGCTGGCTTGCCTTGGATTTTTCCAGGAAAGGCAAGCCTGTCCTTATTCAACACTCCCCCCACAGCCCTGTGGGCCTCTCCTTCTGGCCAGGAAGGGAGACAGGAACATCTGGGCCTGGCATCTGCTCAGTCCCTGGGGAGCAGAGGTTGCACTAACCTGTCCAATCCCGGGTTCCAATCAGCTTTAGGGAAAAGACCATACCCCACCCCACCCCATGCCCATCCCAGAGCAAATGCAACAGTCTGCAGATTTCAAGCAGGGAGGCGGGTGCCTGCGAGAGTCACACCTGCTGTCACAGTTGTAGGAATCTTGCTTCTAGTAAATTTCAGACATGCCGATAGTGGGCGAGGGCCTAGGCCGCCTCAGAGGCATCTCCCTGGAGGACGACACCAGTGCCAGAAACACAGCAGCTTGCCAGGAAGCTAATCCCACGGTGTGGGTGAGCGCAGGAGGGGCCTATGCATGCGTCTGTCTTGGGAGCTGCAGAGCTGCTCTGGAAGAGCTCAGTCTAGGGAAGCAGGAAGGCATGTTTCCCATCTCTGCCACTTCCGGGCTGTGTGACCGTGAGAATGTTACCAAACCTCTCAGGGTCACGGTTCTTCATCTGTGAAATGAAGATAATGCAAACAGCTTCATCACAGGGTCCTAGTGAGGAATACATGAGGTAATGCATGTGGAATGCTTTATAAACAATAATGGCTGCTAATATGTATTGAGAGTGCTGTTTGGCTGGTACTGTTAAATCGAGTTCATGTTTCTTAACTATGACCCTCACCAACACTTTGAAGTAGGTTACTATCACCATACCCATTAAAATGGGGTAACAGCTAAGGAAAAAGGGGCAGAGATATTAAGTAACTTGCCTATGACCAAACTGTTAATAAGCAGTGGAGCTGGTATTGAAACTCACGTAGTCTGATTCCAAGTCTGCCCTCTGACACCTAGTAATAAAATTATAATGTGGGAAATTTCAATGTGTATATTCATCCTTGAGGTTTCCTTCCTCCCTGACCTAATATCCAATCAGTTGCCGAGATCTGTATCATTTATTTGTGTCTCAATTTGTCCTCTTGTTTTTATTCTAACTGATTTTGGTGGTTCGAAACATGACTTCAAACTTTCTCTCCCACTGAGAGGAGGAGTCTGTGTCCCCTCCCCTTGAATCTGCATGACCTTGTGACTGTTAGAACCAGTAGACCAAGGCAGAAGCGATGACATCAGACTTCTAAGGCTAGGTCATAAAAGGCCATGGTTTACTGATACACGAAGCCAGCATGTAAGAAGTTGGACTTCCCCAACGCTACCATACAGAGAAGGCCACAGGTAGACATTCCAACCAGCGGTCCTAGCTGAGCCCAGCCTTCTAGTTTTCTCCACCAAGGTGCTAGATTCATGAGTGAAAAAGTCAACTCGGAAGAGGCTCCCGCAGCTCCGGCTATTCTATGGTCAGCATTTGTCTTTCTTTCAGCAGAGGCCCCAGACTGAAGAGTAGAGTTGAGCCATACCCATTCCATCACAAAATGGTTATTGTTGTTTGCCACTAAGTTTGGGGTTGTTTATTGTCTTGCAATAGATAACTGGAACACTCATTATGTCCCAAATGAGACTCCTGCCTGCCTCCTATGTTCCCCCTTGCATATTTCTGCCTTTAAGTTAATGGCATCATAGGTCACCCAATGGGTTAAAAACTTTCGTGTCCTATCTCCAATCAGTCACCAAATTCTAGTTCTTCCATCTGTTTCCTGTTTCCTGTTTCCACTGCCTCTGCCTTCCTTGGTTCAAGACCACACCACTCCACTCATCTACAGGCAATGGTCTCCTAACTGGCCTGTCAGCCTTCACTTCTCATTTCCTGTTCATTCACTGTTGGCACTGGTCTCTGCAGTTTCACCTCAGTCTCATGCAGCTCAACCCTGTGGAAAACTCTCTAAAGACCTCTCACTGCTGTCAGAAGGACTTACTCCCCAGTCTGGCAGCCTCCCTCCAGCCAGCCATGCCTCCAGCCCAATGCCCTGTGCTCACACCTGGAGATACGTGCTCTTTCCAGAACATTCCAAACACATTAGTGCTTCTGGGTCTTTATCTATGCGGTTCCCTCTGTCTGGACGGCCCACACCTTCACACCTCCCCCATTTCACATTTTCTGAAGGTCCACCTCCACCAACCCCAAGCAGAACAAATTGTTCCTAGCTGAATATCCCATTGTTACCCTGTTTGCATGTCACTTTTACAGCACGTACTTGTCTGTCTCTATACTCTGCATCTCTAGGGTCTACTGTGTAGACTGTCTGGAACACAAGATGTACTCTGTCAATGTTTTTAGGATTTATACTGCTGCTACCTTAATTCAGAGAATAATCTTCACCCTAATATAATTTGTCCTCTGAAAATACAGCTGCCAGGGCGCCTGGATGGCTCAGTCCGTTGAGCATCTGACTCTTGATTTTGGCTCAGGTCACGATCTCATGATCCATGGGATCAAGCCCCTTATCCGGCTCCATGGTGACAGAATGGAGCCTGCTTGGGATTCTATCCCCTTCTCTCTCTGCCTGTCTCCTGTTCTTGCATTCATTCTCTCTCTCTCTCAAAAATAAACATTTTCTAAAAAGAAGGATGCTCCTCTTGGGATTTAATGCTGGGAGGTTGTGTCTTAAAATTCGTTTTAAAAAATACAGCTGCCAACAGGTCACCGCCCCCCTCAAAAATGTAGGTGTCTCCCCAATGAATGAAGACAGAGCTTAGCACAGCATGTGATCTATGCTTTTGGACTGAAGGAGACCTGGAGTAAGGATCAAATAGATGAAGTCACCCAGTAAGTTAAATGGACTAGGGTACTACCCATCTCTGTGCTGCTTGTGATCCTCTTTCCTCTTTTCTGTACTCAGATATTCTCCAGCATGCATGGTCCAATTTTTTGGATTTCTACTCATATATTTATCTCCCTCATAGTGTCTTCCTGTTGGGCAAAATTTATTCTTCCATTTTTCTTGTGAGTCTCCACATTAAGTCTCATGAATGGCCAGGAGGTCATGTTTATTTCTGCGTGTTAGATAGCAAGTTCACTTTCTTTATTGCCATTGCCAAGGCAATAGCAGGGCGACACTGAAGATCAGAGATAGAGTTTCTTGCCTCCTTCCCAATCACTGTAGCCTGTGTTTGACTGTGCAACATCCTCCTGCAAGGTTGTTTTCTCTCTTATACTCAGTGCTCTCCAAAGTAACTGGTTTAGCTGAGCACTCTTTGCTCTACACTGTTATTCTTCTATGGAAGTCTTTTTTTCTTTTCTCTCACTCTATTATGAGCTATTTTAAGCAATCATATACCAATGCACTGGGAAGTCCTACTGAAAACAAGTTATCCTGAGTAATTAAATTTGAGTTATCTGGTTGAAGAATGATATTTAATAATTGGTTGGACATTCATAGTTCCTTTGGCTACTGATGGCATTTAAAGTAAAAAGAAAAACTGTCTCAGGGCAAAAGGAGCATAAAGATTTTGATATTTAAAGTAAAGGTAAAATAATGCTTAGAAAACCAGTAAGTATACCCTAAGTTTCTTAGGGAATAACTAATTCCTTCCAAAATTACAGCGCAATCGGTCTCTATTTAAAGAACTTAAACATCAACCAGTGGTTCGCATTTTGGTCCCTTTTTAGGAATATTCTTATACACATTTTCCAAAATATGTATTCCAAAGAGAAGGTTAGATAGGCCTGAGCTTGAAAATAGTGGTCACTTTTCAAACACAGGGCACTTGACAGGTTTCTAATCCTTTCTTTTCTTTTTACATGGAAAATAAGAACAGAATGATCAAGTGTTAAATTTCAGATCCAGAGCAAATGACGAAAAGTACATGTCAAGACACCTTTCCCATTTCCTGTCGGGCTCCCTTACTCCAGTGCACGTGTGTTTGCCACTCACAGAAAGAAGGCTCAGGACAGCTTTGTACTTGCATTTACTTCCCTGGCCTGTAAAAACAATTTATTAAACTTATTGGAAAAGTATTTTTGCTTTGCTTCCACATATAATAGAATATCTGTATTTTTAAAATGCTGTCTTTTATGACATTTAGTCAAATTTTCAAGGCTTATCCTTAAGGCTTTCTAGTTACCTTGCCAACATCTCTGAATATCCAAAACAATACCCCAAAGAGCAGCTATGAAGGAACAGATCAGAATTGTCTACACAAGAATGCAAAATATAAATATGGCCCAAAATAGAGCTTTGGTCAAGTTAAAAAATAAATACAAGAAAATATTTTAGTGCTACAAATATTAATAGCCTTAATACATAAAGATACCAAATGTTCTATATAAAGAGCTTACATAAATCAAATTAAGTCAATAAAAATAGGAAAATGGGCAAAGGGCATGAATAGACAATTCAAAGAAAAAATACAAAAACAAGCAGGGGCGCCTGGGTGGCTCAGTCTGTTAAGCGTCTGACTTCGGCCCAGGTCACGATCTCACGGTTCATGGGTTCAAGCCCTGCATTGGTCTCTGTGCTGACAGCTCAGAGCCTGGAGCCTGCTTCGGATTCCATGACTCCCTCTCTTTCTGCCCCTCCCCTGCTCACGCTCTCTCTCTCACCCCAAAATAAATAAAGCACTTAAAAAATTAAATTAAAAAAAACAAGCACAATTATGTCACATAATTGCAAAATAAAAGGATACAACTATTCACTTGAGATGGACTAAAATGTAAGGTTATTTACATAAAATGTTGGAAAGAATCAGTGGGGAAACAGGTACTTTACTATAACACTGTGCGAGTATAAAGAAGTACAACTCTTTTGAAAGGCAATTTGACAAAACTTACCAAATTGTAAATGCACATACATTTTTACCCTATAATTTTATTCCTTGATAACTATCTTACAGAAACAACTGTACGATTAATCAAGAACATATTTATATGAATGTTTATTTACTGCATTATTTTAGTTGTAAGTAATTGAAGAACATCTCTATGTTCTTCAATGGGGAACTTTTTAAATACATTATGGTATACCTGCACAATGGAATTCTTTATTATACATTCAAAATACGGTCTAGATCTTCTCTAAGATGTATTATGAACACAGCAAGTCACAAGACTACTTACAGATGGTATGATTCAATTTTTTAACTAAAAATTTTCAAATCATGTAGAGGAGTGTGTGTGTGTAGATACAATTCTAGAAGAATATGAACCATAGTGTGATTATCCCTGGAGAGCAGGGATAAAGAAGCAACTCCCATTTTGGCTTTACATCCTTGCATATTGTTTAAATTTTTTTAAGTTTATTTATTTTGAGGGAGAGAGAGAGAGAGAGCACAAGCAGGGGAAGAACAGGGAGAAAGGGAGAGACAGAGAATCCCAAGCAGACTCCACACTGCCAGCACAGAGCCCCATGTGGGGCTCGAACTCACAAACCATGAGATCATGACCTGAGCCGAAATCAAGAGTTGGACACTTAACCAACTGAGCCACCCAGGTGCCCCTGCATATTGTTTAAAATTTTTACAGTAACATAAATCAGTTTCTAAATTTTTAGGGAAGATGATGGAAGAAATCATATCCAATTAAATCTTATCTATATTTCTGTCATGAGTATCAACCCACTAAGCTTTGAAGATACCTGAAAGACCATATTTACCATAAAATTTCAAGTTTATTTTATGGCCCCTTCTCTTGGCACTAAAATAGATGTATATGATTTTACATGTAAGGCCATGATTTTCATTTCTGACCCTCTACCAATTATTCTGTCTTACTCATTTCCAGACATCTTATTCCCATGGTGGTAAATCTAACCTTTGGTGAAGGTCACCTGGAATAAACCACTGGACACTCACTGGGGCAATGGGCTGGCAGTACCCAGAATCAGGAGTCCTACTAACCTAGTGAAAACAAGCCATCCACAAACCACATCCTGAAACCTGCTGTGAACGTGTGTTCACGCACTTCACCAGCTAGGGCTGCCAGTGCTTGGCCAATAGCACTGAAGCCCAAGAAGCTGAGCATTCTGGAAAAAGCGTTAGGCCACTGCAGGGCTTCTATTAGCTGAGCATTGTAAGCTCAACAAATTAGATTTTTTTTTTTTCGACCACATGATCAGTGTGAAGCTCACACTAGAGTTTGTGTCACAATTTTGTGAATGGCCAAGCATTCTTTGGATGTAAGGAATCTATACTACTCACTTTACTAACACTCCAACAGACTTTGTTTTCCTGATTTCCACTCTCCTGGACAACTCTCTATTGTGTGGATAGCACTTTGGGCTTACAGAAGGTATTCATTAGTCCTTGTGGACTGTTTATTTTCTTATAAAGGGAATTCATGACAACACTTGTATGGATACTGCCCAGTGGTGGGTTGGTAAATGTTGAACAACCAGCTCTCTTGGAGAAACTACACCCTGGTTTGTAATATTTATTAATTTTCTTAGTGTAGTTACAATGTCCAAGATGGAGTTCAAGATCCCATCAAAATGTTGCTGAGCACTGAGAAGACATGCACACAATAGCGTACCATCATATACCATTTTTACCTTAAGAGCAGAGGTAATGGTAAAGTGCAATAAAATAATGAGGAAGTGAGTTGTATTTATAACATTCATTTTTAATATCTTATTTAATCAAAAATTTATGTAGTTTAGTATCTAATAATGGCCAAGTTTAACAACTCACAAAATTCCTGAAAATTTAACAACTGGCTCTTTTAAGCCAATACAAACTGGCTCCAGCCCACCCCTGAGACTACCACAGTGCCAGATGTTATGGATATTCTTTTTCCTGGAAAAATCAGTCATTATTTCCTTAATGGATACCCAGATCTCCCTGTGTTTTCAACAACAACTCATGTGTCAGTATGTTGACAGGCAGTGCTCTGTTGATGCATGTGTCTGTTTTCACAGCTCCTTGGGCTTGGTGTCGGGGCTGGACAGTACAGAAGAAGAAAGGCTTGGACATTTGAGTCAAATAAACCAGTAGTGTTCTGCATCAATGTACCATTTAATTTATCTTTGGATCTTAATTTAATGATTTAATAATATTACCTATGGTATAAAAAGATCAAGCAGGTAGAGAACGTATTTAAATATAAAGCAGATGTGAGGCTTAAGGACTGACATATACAGCACTCGGCATCTAACAGGAGCTTAATACATATTAGGACCCTTTCTCTTTAACGAGCATCTCCACAGATCCCAGGTAATCGATTGGAGCTATTTAGAGAGACCTGCAGAACCAGGCAGCTTCAGGACACAGCAGGCTGAACCTGACTCCTTTTCTTTTCACCTGATTTGGAAATCAGGTTGGAAGAAACACTGACTTTATCATCCTGGTGCCTGGCAACGGTCTGTAGTTTAGCCCACTAATTCAGGTTGCCACTGTGTGGCAGGTTCTACAGATAGAATCGTCCTGAGTTTGTGGTGAAAATATTCCTCTGGGTCATCTGGATTGGATGTATAACCAGCGCTCTTCATTCTTGATGACAATCTCAGCCTCATACGGCTCTGCAGCCACGTGAGCTTATCCAGGGTTCTAGGCCTGCACCTAGATGAGCCTGAACAGAGTTTGTCAACAGATTTTCAACAGAAAAACTCTGTATTAAAGCAATTTGAATTCTTCCCTAATTAACTGATCAAATCACATGTTTTATATGTGTTAATAGATTTTTTTTTTAGAACATCAGAAATTTATTATAAAATATATTTCAGGAAGGGGCACCTAGGTGGCTCAGTTGGTTAAGCGTCAGACTTTGGCTCAGGTCATGATCTCGCGGTTTGCGAGTTCAAGCCCTGTGTTGGGCTCTGTGCTGACAACCTGCTTTGGATTCTGTGTCTCCCTTTCTCTTTCTGCCCCTGCCCCTGCCCCCCTCTCAAAAATAAATAAACATTAAAAAAAATTTAATATATTTCAGGAAATATGCAAGTGAATTTACCAAAAACTTGTCTAGGGTAGAAGAAAAGAGCATTCAGTTTTCCCAGAAAACAGTATCATCAACAGTAAAGGGAAGAGTTACTAGTTTGAACAACAATGACAAAACTTAGTAACACATTCACAAACAGAGGGTATGCAGGAGGGTATGTGAAGGATATGTAATGATTTCCCACACAATAAATTAAAAAGAAGTACTCAATGAAGGGGGAAAGCTGGAATGCCTTCCGCTCACTCTCTGTCCAAATCAAACTCTCTTTTCAAGCCCAGCCCAGTTCCCAAAGGCTCCAGTAAACCATTCTTGGATCCCCATCCCCTGAATTCCCACAGCTACAGAACGCGTTATCTCTACCGCTCAGTCTGTACTTTTGTCACATTCTGTACTGTCGTCTTTGTAGATACTCCAATTGTCCTTTTTTAACGTCTCCTGTTTTTGAGGGCAGAGAGCAGGTCCTGTACTTTCATGCAAGCTTCATATAACAGGCAGTCAATTCATGAAGAATAAGTGAAACAATGAAGCAGTAAATGAACAGAAGCTATGGATTTGGGCAAAGCATGGCTTCTGTGATCCCATCTCCTTATCTGGCCTTACACAAGGAGATTGCATTGATTCAATTTAAAAATGAAGCTCTTGCAGGGCACCTGTGTGGTGCAGTCGGTTAAGCGTCCAACTCTTGGTTTCTGCTCAGGTCATGACCTCACAGTTCTGTGGGATTAAGCCCTGAATCAGGCTCTGGGCTGACAGCGCGAAGCCTGCTTGGGATTCTCTCTCTCTACCTCTCCCCAACAGGCACATGCACACATTCTCCCTCTCTCTCTGTCTCTCTCTGTCTCTCTCTGTCTCTCTCTCTCTCAAAAATAAATAAGCATTTTTTTTAAAATGACAAGCTTTTTCTATAAATGTGGCTTGTTGCCCTGGGGTCAGAGTGACAGGCTTTTCTGGAAAGTGATGTGGCTTTCCCCCAACAATCCCCTCCTCATCCCCTGGTTAATAAAAATAGCCAGGAAGGAACCCTTGGTGTTCACTTGACAGTTTATCCTTTGTTTCTTATGTTTCTCTAGCTTTTTTCTCTTCTAGGATATGGTTGTTTGATCACCTCATCATATCCCCTGTGGCCCCAGGTAAACATGCAGACTCCTGGCCCCCCTCTAAAGGTGTTGGATCAGATTCTTAGGTGGGAGGCAAGGCCTGCATTTCCTGGGTGACTCTTATGTACTCTGAAGTTTAAGAGTCTCTTATTCAGAAGAGGAGAGAGACATGAGAAAAGAGTGTGTTAGGTGGTTCCTACAGGCCAGGTACCAGCTCCTTTAATTTAAGATGGCTCCTTTGATTCTCACACCATTTTCTTTCAGAGGAGAGTCTCAGATACAAATTCCCAAAGGCCCCACAGCAAGTTAGTACTAAGGCTGAATTCTGATCCAAGTCCATCTGGCCACATGTCTTCAGTTCTTTCCACAACCTTACACTGACTACCCCACTACTACACAGGGTGCCTCTCTATTTGCAGGAGGCACAAAGTTGAGATCCCAAGTTCCAGGTGATACTTTCTTTTTTTTTTCTTTTTTTAATGTTTGTTTATTATTTTAATTTTATTTTTTATTTTTTAAAATTTACATCTAAATTCGTTAGCATATAGTGCAACAATGATTTCAGGAGTAGATTCCTTAGTGCCCTTTACCCATTTAGGCCATCTCCCCTCCCACAACCCCTCCAGTAACCCTCAGTTTGTTCTCCATATTTATGAGTCTCTTCTGTTTTGTCCCCCTCCCTGTTTTTATATTATTTTTGTTTCCCTTCCTCATGTTCATCTGTTTTGTCTCAAAGTCCTCATATGAGTTAAGTCATATTATTTTTGTCTTTCTCTGACTAATTTCACTTAGCATAATACCCTTCAGTTCCATACACATCGTTGCAAATGGTGAGGTTTCATTCTTTTTGATTGCCGAGGAATACTCCGTTATATATATATATATATATATATATATATATATATATATATATATATACCACATCTTCTTTATCCATTCATCCATCGATGGACATTTGGGCTCTTTCCATACTTCGGCTATTGTTGATTGTGCTGCTATAAACATTGGGGTGCATGTGCCCTTCGAAACAGCACACCTGTATCCCTTGGATAAATGCCTAGTCGTGCAATTGCTGGGTCATAGAGTAGTTCTATTTTTAATTTTTTGAGGAACCTCCATACTGTTTTCCAGAGTGGCTGTACCAGCTTGCATTCCCTACCAACAATGCAAAAGAGATCCTCTTTCTCCACATCCTCGCCAACATCTGTTGTTGCCTGAGATGTTCCTGTTAGCCATTCTGACAGGTGTAAGGTGGTATCTCATTGTGGTTTTGATTTATATTTCCCTGATGATGAGTGATGTGGAGCATTTTTTCATGTGTCGGTTGGCCATCTGGATGTCTTCTTTGGAGAAGTGTCTATTCATGTCTTTTGCCCATTTCTTCACTGGATTATTTGTTTTTTGGGTGTTGAGTTTAATAAGTTCTTTATAGATTTTGGATACCCTTTATCTGATATGTCATTTGCAAATATCTTTTCCCATTCTGTTGGTTGCCTTTTACCTTATTTTTGAGAGAGAGAGAGAGAGAGAGAGAGAGAGAGCGCAGGGGAGGGGCAGAGAGAGGGAGACACAGAATCCAAAGCAGGCTCCAGGCTCTGAGCTGTCTGCACAGAGCCTGACATGGGGCTTGAACCCACAAACCATGAGTCCACGACCTGAGCTGAAGTTGGAAACTTAACTAACTGAGCCACCCAGGCACCCCCAGGTGATTTCTATATTGATCAAAATGACTTCTGAGACATTCCACAGATCATTTTCCATAAAAGCTAAAAGCTCAAAAAGCTCCTGGGAATTTCTCATCCACCTGTGGATGCCACAGGGGGACCATGTGCTTATATCTTTCCCACAACTGCAACATCACATGAGTTTGGTATGAATTCTCCACACCTGCCCTTGATACACATACACACACACACACACACACACACACACACACACACAATTACACCTGTGCTTTATGGGACAGGTGCTCCAAACAGATACATGCTACCATGGGAACATGGGCACAGAATACATAGCTGGTTCTCCTCTTTCTTGTACAGATATTTTCAAAACAGTGTTTCTTTGGTGATATCTTTTTTTAGTCTCCCTGTTTCCCTGACTACAAGTTGAGAATGATGAAACTCTCTGGGTGCTTTTTAGTAGATATTTCACCACTGAGCTTGGTGGCTGAATGAGCATATTCCTATTTCTGATTCAAAGTCTATTGTATTAATTATATCATTCATCTATTTGTAACTGAATCTCAGAATATGTTTGCATAAAACGCCTCCTTGCCCAAGAATTTATGACCCTATCCTTCTCTTTACTAGATCAGCTCAAGTTCCTCTCCTGCTTCAAGGGCTGGTGTTGCCCTGTCCCTCTGTGCTCAGGTGGCTTCTTCTGCTACCTCTATTCCAGACCCAGGTCTTATTTTTAGATCTCTACGCCTATGTTCATACTGGTTCTAGTCCAGTTTCTAATTAAGCCCCTATCTGATTTTGAGCGTGTTGTTAAAACTTTCTATGACTATTTCTTTATTCACCATGAAGAAGCTCCATTGATCATTGGAGCCACCATTTACTGCCCTAAGTATTTTACACATTTTCTAAAATCCTCTTAACACCCATGAAAAGAGATATTATTGTTCCCATTGTACAGATGAAGAAACCAAGGCTGATAGAGACAAAGTAAACTGCCCAAAGGTACACAGCTAATGAGGATCCATGAAGGAATTAGAAGCTATGAGAGGAAAACCCTTTTTCTTTTCCAGTGGTGTTTTCCTCCACTGCTCTACTCACTTATGTGACCAGGTACGTGTGTGGTTTTGTACCCTACACCAACTGATTCTCCAATATGAGCTGGGCATCCTGTCCAACCCAGTTCTGACACTATCCAATAATTAGCATTCAGCTCCCACAAGTTAAACGCTCTGTTCCACAAGACTGTCTTCTCAGTCCAGATGCCAACAGCACATCCCAGGTTATCACTTGCACATATAACCAACTGGCTATAAATTGGGATTCCCACAATCCCCTCCAAAGGTTTGGTAATTTGCTAGAATGACTCACGGAACTCGGGCAAACACCTGCTTACATTTACCAGTTTATCATATTATAAAGGATATGGTAAAGGACAGAGACAAACAGCCAGATGAAGAGATACATAGGGCGGGATCCAGAAGGGTCTTCTCTCCCTATGGAGCTGGGGTGCACTGCCCTCCTACCGCACGGATGCGTTCACCAGCCAGGAAGCTCTCTGTACTGACAATTTTGAGGATTTTTATGGAAGCTTTATCATTTTAGGCATGATTGGCAATGAACTCAACCTCTAGTCTCTCACTGAAAGCTGTAGGCAGTGGGGCTGAAAATGCCAGCCCTCTGACCATAGGCTGATTCTCCTTACCCTCAGGTCTTTCCAAAAGTCACCTCATTCAAATAAACTGAGGTATGGTTGAAAGAGCCTTCTGTTAAATAACCAAAGACACTCTTATCTACTCTTACCATTTAGAACACTCCAAGGGCTTTTGGAGCTCTGGGCTCAATATACATTTGATACCCCTCCTTTCTAGAATTGGAGCTTAATTCTACTTCTCATGATGTGGATTGGATTTAGTGACCCTCTTCTTAATTTTTTTTAAACATTTATTTATTTTTGAGACAGAGCATAAGCAGGAGAGGGGCAGGCAGAGAGAGGGGGTGACACAGAATCCGAAGCAGGCTCCAGGCTCTGAGCTGTCAGCACAGAGCCCAACATGGGGCTTAAACTCAACAACCGTGAGATCATGACCTGGGCCGGAGTCGGACGCTCAACCAACTGAGCCACCCAGGCACGCTTTAGTGACCCTCTTCTAATGAGCAAATATAGCAGGAATGGCAGCACATGGCTTCTGGGACTGGATCATAGAAAGGCATTAGAGCTTTCTCCTTGCTCTCCCTCTCAGATCACTGGCTCTGGGGGAAGCCAGCTACCATGTTGTAACAACACTCAAACAGTCCAGGGGAGAGGTCCACATGGCATCCTGCCAACAGCCAGCCAAGAAGGGAGACCTTCTGCCAACAGGCATGTGAATAAGCCCTCTTGGAAGAGGATTCTCCTATCTCATTCAAGCCTTCAGATGACTGCAGCCCAGCCAAATCTTAACTCCACCCTCATGAGACCCAAAGCTAGAACCACCCAACTAAGCTGCTATAGAATTCCTGACCTGCAGAAACTAGGGCTTCTTTTAAATTGCTAGGTTTGGGGCCCTCTGTTTCACAACAGTAGGTAACTAATAGGCAGGCCTCGCTACAACACATCCCAAGCAGTATTTCACACATACTCTCCTTTTTCCTACTTGTGTACCTTGAAGTGAATGATTATGAGGCTCTAGAAGGCCACAGATGGAATGAGCCAGGGCCTCCGAGTCACTTGGAACAGAGGTAGCCTGGAAAAACCATGCCTACTGTGCTAAACCACAGGTGCACAGCTTGTTAATTACAGTAGCTAATGCTACTTACTGTGTGAATACACCCTCCTTTTGCCTTCTCATAGCATTTATTGTTCCTTACCACACAGGCTATAATTATTGACATAAATGTTTTTTTCCCCATGAACAAACAAGCAGTTGGAAGATGCTTGGCAGTATGTGCTTTGCAAGCATATATTATTTAATTCTTACAATAATTTTTCAGATGTGGAATCTGACACAGAGAGGTTAAGTGACTTGCTCAAGATCACATGGCCCAGAAGAGGAAAAGCCAAAGAGTGTTCTGATTCCCAAACTCAGAGCTCTGGACCACTCTGCTCTGCTCCCTCCCATGTACCCCTGTATCCCACACAGTGCTCAACACAGTCTTCCTGCATACAGTCATTGTTTAATTAATGTCTGTGACTGCATGAAAATGTGAATGAACAATTGGTAATATATTAAGAGGGGAAATGTCACAAAAGTTCACAAATAGTCAAAAAAAAATCTGTTGTCCTGACATCTTGTCGTCCTCATACAAATGCCTCCTTTTACTTGTATGCATCTGAACTTTAGGGTGTTAGTGGCTAGAACACATAAAGAGATTCATTCACTGGATGAAAAGCGTGCTTAGAGAATACTAGGAAATTCTTCATCATGTCTACATTTTTAGATAAAGAGCCCAAAGTGTTTCAGAACATCAAACAAATTCAGGACTTTCTGAAGAGCCGACTCAGAGAAAGTTACTGGAATCCACAGGCACCTTTAAGGAGAAGACAGGAACTACTGTACTGATGGGTGCCCATTTCTCTAGAAACCTGTGTCCATTCACAAGGCCTGGCGGGGGGAACCTCAGCACGATGACAAAGGCTGAATTGTTCTGTTCAGAACAACACGCTAATGCAGTGAAAGAGTGGGTGCCCTGTGTACTGAGGAAAAAAGGCCGTAAATGAGTCCTTGGCACAATCACAGCAGGTCAGCCTTAACAAAGATGGGGACACAACTCCCTGCCAGAAACCAGTCTCAGCGAGCTTGCTCTAGGAGTGAAAACCCTATCAGATTTAAACTAAAACAGCTTAATTTCTAAAGCACACAGCCAGTGCAGCCTGGGAAAAAGAAGACTATCCCTTCCTAGGGAGGGTAGATAAATAATGAATAGTCTCAAAGCCCAGGTCTTCCTTTCTGATTTGTTCGGAATTGGTATTAGCTTCAAGTCACTGCCCTGTTTCCAAGTTTATAACTGTATCTATTCTAACCTCCCAAAGGTGAGCTTTAACCCTCCTTATTGTAATTTTTTTTTTCTGAAAAAAAAAATGTTTAAAGTGGCTAGCTCTGGGGAGAGTTAGGGGCATTGGGGAAGGGGGAGACATTTGTTTTCCACTTTTACTTCTTATATTAACTTTTTATTGTGTGTACTTATTCATTTTACTTTGTAAGTGTCAGAGTCCACCAGGGTGAGGATTTGACTATTTGGGTCTTCATTTTTCTATTACTCTGGTCCAAAGAAATAAAATACTATTTTTAGTTTGGTTTTTTAACTATAAATCTCTGCCCTAAAACAACACTTATTGTTCCCATAAACAAAAGACTTGTTTCTCAGAGTATAGTCCACTCAGTGTGTGTTCCTTAGAGCAGAATATTACAAAACACCTTCACTGAACGACACCAAAAAAATGGGTTATTGGGTTTTTCTGTAATTTTAGTATTGTTTAAGATGGCATAACCACATACTACTCTTTTACAGGGATTCACGGTTTCTAACCCAGGGTGATTTGTTTCCCCCACAGGAAATTTGGCAATGCCTAGAAACATTTTTGGTGGTGGGTGGGTCCTACCAGCCTCCAGAGAAGTTGTTAAATACCCCACAGGGCACAGGGCAGTCCCCACCACAAAGAATTTTCTAGTCAAAAATGCCAATAGTGTCCAGGTTGAGAAACCCTGCTATAGATATGTTGACCCCATTGTATACGTAGACATTCACCGTCAAGTTGTGCTCAGAGAACATGTGATTCAATAGGAGGGGGATCATCTCTTAGTTATTTGGATGACACACCAAGTGTGAGGTTGGGATTGGCCAGATTTGGGAGCAGGTATTTGTGTTCATTCTTCCTGGACGTACAAGGTACCTGATAAATGCTTCAAGATGGAACCAAACTAGCTTTTGTTCTTTATCCATTTATTTAGTAAGTATTTGTTGAATCTCTGCTATGCTATCAGGGGGACACAGACAGTGAGAGAAAAGACTTTCCAACTATAAGCACGTCTGTTCTTAATAAAAACAGAAGTGCCCAGGCCATTTCTAAATATTACAATGTTTTGGCCAGGATAGGTTTGGAGAAAGCTGAAATGAAATGGGAATTAACCTGAACTGTTGAGCTATTTTATATATTAAGCATGCATATGATGAATTTCCAGTACGGTGGATTTGGTCATATGATAATTATAAATAAACCCCTATCCTTTTGGGAAAGTCAGGTTCTCCAAGGGCATCAATTCAGGGGGCTAAAGGAGGTTAAATGAGTCAAGTAAGAATTTAGGCTCAGGACATGAACAGCAAGAGCTTCTGGTACTTTCGCTTTATATTTCTGACTGGTCTCCACCCTAACCAGTTGTCCCAGGACAGGAGGTGCTTCTGGACTTCCCCCCACAGCTAGAATAGCCGGAAGGATGTGAGTGTGTGGTCCCAGGGGCTGGACTTGGCTCCTCACTTGGAATGGGGTCATTAGGAAAGTTCCCAAACTATCCCTCCCTAAACAATCATGAATCCACACTTAATTCTCCCCCATCCAAGTAAGCCTCACAAAATATTTTCCTTTAAACTTAAAGAAACCCCAGTAGGATGAATTCTCTCAGAAGTTTAGTTGTATCATTATTGATCCATCAACAATTCTTTGAATTAATGCCTAAGAACACAAAGAAGCCCCTATAATTTTTCACAAGTCCCTGTGGAATTTTCTATGCCAAAGAAAACAAGTTACACTTAAAAAAAAAATTACCGAAAGCATCATTTCAAACCACCAATGTAACCACTTAATGCAGTTGTCTGTTTAGGATTTAAATGTTCTATTATTGTTATTATTATTGTTGTTGTTGTTTTTGAGAGGAGGGAGAGGGAGAGCACGTGCACATAAGCAACGAAGGGGTGGGGGTGGGGGGGGGAGAGGATGCAAAGCAGATTCTTCCCTGACAGCAGAGAGCCTGATGTGGTGTTGGATGCCCTAAGATCATGACTTGAGCCAAAGTTGGATGCTTAACTGACTGAGTGACCCAGGCACCCGTTTGTTCAGGATTTAGACTTTTTTCTTTTTTCTAACAACTAAAAAAGAAATGCAGCTACAAAGTACTATGATCAAAAATACATATGTGTAAAAAATATATTCCAAGCGTAATTCTCTCTTATTTTTGGTTGCTTTCAAAGAAAACTTTGAGTTGGAAGAGCAGCATTGACACCAACTCAACTGGGCCAAAACCAAAGCTGACCCAGGGTTGGCTAAACCTTTAGTGCTACAGTCAGAACAGGTCCGGCTGGACCTACCTGCTGGACAGAAGTTTGACTAGGATTCTATCTGTCTCAGGCTATCTGGGCTATGAGAACTCCTGGTTGACCTTGCCTCCTCCTCCCAATAGAACTTAGCTTAGAGCCCAACTCTAGTTCTATGGAGGACAAAAGTCCTAGTCAGTACCCAGAGCCGACTATCAGACTCAAGGTTCGGGTGCCCTGGTCTGGTATGGAAACAGCCTAGACACTTTGGGGCCCTATCTGTGGATACGGGGTCCAGGACCAGCCAACAAGTCCTAGGTCAATCCCATGGCTACTCAAATCCAAGGGCTTTGACTGGAACCAGAAAACCTATGGGAATGCAGCAAACCATCTGCCTGGCTGCATTCAGCCCTGGGTCAGTCACAATAGGTGTTCAGAACCCCCAGTCCCATGTAATCCATCAAAGACAGACAGCTTCCACTAAGAACTAAAAACCTGGGCAGGCTGTCTGGCTTTAAATCATGCCTTGTGTCACTTTTAAACTATGGAAGGAGTTCAAGCTCAGCATGCTCCTTGCCTTTAACTCATTCCAGTTTCTCAGATGAGAACAAAGGAAACCTCAGCAGTTACCCATCAGCAGAGCAAGGCACTCCACGCTGGGCCAAGCACTGTGTTTTCACCCTTAACTCGGAATTTCCTTTCACTTAGAGACCTGACACATATCCTTCGTTTTGCTGAATGATGGCACATCTATTTGTTTTAGTTTATTGACTATGGTCTGGATGGTGTCTTCACTGCTTTATAAATGCTAACATATTTATATTTATGCATCTACATTTGTGTGTATGTAGAATATATACATTTATCACATAATGTGAATATTATGGGGTTGCATAAATTCTGACAAAGGGTGCACTTTTTTCTGTTTTACTTGTGACTAAATGTACTTTCTAAGATTTTTAACAGAAGTCATATGTGCCCATTTAAGAAAGTAAAGATAAGGAAGTTTTATAAAGACAAAGTAAATTGCCTTGTTGTCCCCTTCCAGATCTGCCCTCCTGAGTGAACACTGAAGGTTAGACAGTGGGGGTAAACCTTTTGATGGGAGTACTAAAAAATGGCTTTAAATACTTAAAAAAAAATTTGTTTACGTTTATTTATTTTTGAGAGACAGAGTGCAAGTGGGAGAGGGGCAGAGAGAGAGGGAGACACAGAATCTGAAACACGCTTTCCAGGCTCTGAGCTGTCAGCACAGAGCCCCATGCGGGGCTTGAACTCAAGAACCAGAGATCATGACCTGAGCCGAAGTCGGATGCCCAACTGACTAAGCCACCCAGGCACCCCTCACAAAAGGTTTTAAAAGAAACCGAGTTTCAAAGCAAACAATTAGCATGAGAAAAAGAGTAACCTTCTTTCAAGAAAAAATTAAGAGATGAAGTGGAAAACAAGATGAAGGAAAAGACTCATGCCCCCAGTTGCAAGGAAAGAGACTAAAAAGCATGGTTGTCATTGAATGTTGAGGTAAGAGTGGTGAAGAATGAACCATAAGTCAGTGTCACCTTGGGGGTATAGAGGGAAGGAACGATGTGAAATTTTGGGCCTTCCATAATTCATCATTAGTTTCTAATCATTAGAGAAAACAAGCATCTAGTGTTTCCTTTCAGCAGACATTTCCTTTTGAGTTTAGACACATGCTCTTTTGAAAACAGCCCAGTTACCTTCTGCTCATTTACCTCAAAGATCCCTGGGATTGCATCTGAACAGTCTGTCAATGCCCAAAGGAAATCTTGTCCTTCTTCCCTGGAGAGAGGAACAAAGCAACCTCAAAGGGAAACCTGGAAAATTTGTCCACAGAGACCCAGCATCTTCCAAGAACCTCTGTTCTTCCCTGTTATGTGTGCTAGAGATGTTTGGCCCTAAAGAAGGCTTTGCAGCCGAGGGAAGCTCCCAGGTGCCCTGGAGAATAGGATCTAAGGTAATCAACGCTGAAGGGATCCTTTGTAAAACTAAAATTCAGCACGACATAGCAGAGAAGCTTCTGAGTAGAGGGAATAACTGGAAAATAGAGAAAGGATAGTCAGGACAGAAAAATACTATAAATCCTGCAGGGTCACCGTCACAACCCTCAGAATAAAATGAAGGCTTCAGGCTCCAGGGACCACTGTTCCAGCTGCAAAAATGTTACAAACTGAACATCTTTGTCTTCCAAGGAGACCAAAATGGAGATCAAATAATACACCGGGTAGGAAGGGGGAGTACAGAACTCCCTAGCTTACTGACCTCAGCACTGCATGTGATTTAAAAGCTTTTTGTGTCACATAGTAATCAGTCTCTTGGCCTTTTAAAAATACATGTGTTAGTAGTTATTTCCTATCTGCTTAGAGAACTCTTAACCTCTCCCCAGAGCTAATTAATAATTCTTAACGAGGATAGGTGTCTTGACTTAAACTTCAAAGTGTTGAAAGTAACAACAGGCCGTGGTTAAGATGGTATTTGTTGAAGGCAGTGGTTCGGTACCCTGGCTGCCCATTACAATCACTTGGAAAGTTTTAAAAGGTTACTGCCTGGAGGCGCCTGGGTGGCTCAGTTGCTTGGGCTTCTGACTTCAGCTCAGCTCATGATCTTGCAGTTTGTGAGTTCAAGCCCCATGTCAGGCTCTGTGCTGGTAGCTTGGAGTCTGGAGCCTACTTTGGATTCAGTGTCTCCCTCACCACTCACACTGTCTCTCTCTCTCCTTCAGATATAAATAAACATTAAAATAATTTTTTTAAATAATAAATAAATAAAATGGGGATGCCTAGGATCCATCCTCAGAAATTCTTATTTAATTGTTTCAGGGGTAAGGCCAAGTTATCCATATTATTTTTGCAAGTTCCCCAGGAGATTTGAATGTGCAGGTAGCCATGAGAAACACAGGTCTAGGATCATTAGGATCCTAAGCCCTTCCTAGATAGCCATCGGTTCCTACGAGGTACTCAGAGAAGAAAACAAAACAAGTAACTTTCTCAGGAGCTTCAGCCCCCAATCTCACTGCACTACTGTAGTGAGCTAGGCTGGGCCTAAGGCATACTTTTGCCTGCAATTAAGAGCCACAAAGCAGAGTCAAATGAAAGGCTGATTCCTCCTCTCCATCCCCAAGTCCAAGCTCAAGTGTCAGTTGTTACACTCTTATCAAGAGAGACAGGCACATCCACCAGCAAAAGCAGGTATTTTGCATATTTTGCAACTCCTATTTTCAACCAAGAAAGAATTAGTATCTCAACAGAAGGAAATACAAACCTGTAAGAAAAAAGGCAACAACCCAATGGAAAAATGAGCAAAGAATAGAAAGTTAGTAAAAGAGAAAACTTGGGGTGCCTGGGTGGCTCATCTTGTTAAGCCTCCGGCACTTGGTTTTGGCTCAGGTCATGATCTCACAGTTTGTGAGTTCAAGCCCCACATCAGGCTCTGCGCTGGCAGCAGGGAGCCTGCCTGGGATTCTCTCTCTCTCTCTCTCTCTCTCTCTCTCTCTCTCTCTCTCTCTCTGCCCCTCCCCAACTTGTGCTTTCTCACTCTCTCAAAATAATAAACTTTTAAAAATAAATAAAGGACAAGCCTCTAAAGTCCCATAAACATGAAAAAAATCTTCCACATCTCTAGTAATCAGGGAAATGCTGGTTATAATCACAAATGAGACATACCATTTCACACTTAACAGAATGACTAAAATCCAAGCTTGGTAATACCAAATGTTAGCAAGAATGTTGAGCAACGAGAGTTCCTATCTTACTGATGGGGTGTCCATTTTCACAGCCACTTAGAAGAGCAGTTTTGCAGTATCTACTGATGTACAAGATGCTAACACCCTTCTAGGAATCAATTTCCCCTTCAGGTACTGGCCACTTAGATAGGTACAGAAGAAGACAGACAGATATACAAGGGTGTCCACTGTAGCACTGTTTGTAATGTGAATGTCATGTGAGGATTAGAAGGGCTAATATCCTCTGATGGGGGAACAGCAGGTTGTGGTTTCATCATCATACGATTCATGATATGATGAAATAGTATACCCAGTTACAATGAATAAACATCTACATATTTCAGCACAGATTAAAATGTAATGCTAAATGAAAGTGAAAATTACAAAATGTCACGTTCTGTAGGATACCCTTTATGTAAAATGTGAAAACACACAATTATATATGTGCATATATTTATGAACATACATGTAGAAAAAGTATAAAGACATGAGCAGGGAAAAGGCACATGAATAAAAATGTTATTACCTTTGGGAAGAGGCAGGATCTCCTCAGTCAAGGTTGGGGAGGCATCTCTGACTTCAACTAAAATGTTTTCCTTCCTTCCTTCCTTCCTTCCTTCCTTCCTTCCTTCCTTCCTTCCTTCCTTCCTTCCTTCCTTCCGTTTTTTAAATCTAAGGACATGTAGCCACATGTTAATGATCTTAAAACCTGGATAAGGTAAATGTGTACTGTTATACTTTTATCTGTATCTTATTATACATTTGAAATATTTAATAACTAACTTTTTAAAAACTTTTTCTGGGGAAAAAAGCCACAACTACATCGTTTGCTTGGAGCCTTGATGTAGTTCTTCTCTCCCTTTAATACTGCGATGGCAAAACGGCTGTGCTGGAGAAGCATGAGGCTGGCTGCCTGCATCCACTTGCTGATGGGGGCGGAGACTTGAGGGTCCCAGGTGATCCATCTCACAGCCACAGTATCAGGCTCCTGCTGCATCATCAATGTCCACTTAGTAACTCCGCTTTGGAATGTGCACAAGATTTAATCCGACCTCCAGAGCAACACACAAACCCTGGAGTGAAGGAACCTCTTTACTTACATAATTGGTGTTTTATGTGGATTGACTGTTTGAATTGTATTTAACCTATATTTGATGTGTTTCAAATGCTCTGGCCCCTATAAAAGACCAGGTTATGAGTCATTCACGAGCAAGTTGAGGGGAAATTGGAAACAGCTGGGGAGCCGGTGCTGCAGGGCGTCTGATGGATGAGAAAACCGAGACTCGAGAGGCAGTGGGGCTTGTCCAAGCCTGCAGCTTTGTTTGCCTTTGCAGGACCCAGAGCTCTGGTCTCTTGACTCCTTGCCCAGTGCTCAAACCTCAGGCTGTCAAGGTGTTCTTTTTCATGGACAGGTGAAACATCTTCAGGAGAGAGAAAACTAGAAATATTCGAGGTTTTTGGCCATTCTCTTCTTCTCCGTGGTGTTGCTTTAGCTCTATACTTAAAATTTGCAGAAACCAGATTATTATGCATTTTAGGTAACCAGTTTATTTGAGGAGCCTTACCTTGAAGAAGGAAATGGCTCTTTATAGATAGATAGATACAGATATAGATATAGATATAGATATAGATATAGATACATACTTAATGCTTATTTATTTTTGAGAGAGGGCACACACATGCGAGCAGGGGAGGGACAGAGAGGAGGAGAGACACAATCCCAAGCAGGCTCCGCACTGTCAGCACAGAGCCCGATGTGGGGCTTGAACTTGCAAACCGTGAGATCATGACCTGAGCCAAAGTTGGACGCTCAACTGACGGAGTCACGCAGGCGCCACAGAAATGGCTTTATATTTTTTTAATCACTGCTTTCAACCATGTCCTTTCAAATTGTCCATTTCATCCCCTAGTGTTATTTTAGGCAGATCTGATATCTTTCACGTCACTTTTATTTATTTATTTATTTATTTATTTTTTCAACGTTTATTTATTTTTGGGACAGAGAGAGACAGGGCATGAACGGGGGAGGGGCAGAGAGAGGGAGACACAGAATCGGAAACAGGCTCCAGGCTCTGAGCCATCAGCCCAGAGCCTGACGCGGGGCTCGAACTCACGGACCGCGAGATCGCGACCTGGCTGAAGTCGGACACTTAACCAACTGCGCCACCCAGGCGCCCCATCACATCACTTTTAGTTATTAAAATTTGTCCAAGCTCATAATGTCATAAGCGATTCAAAGCTCTTCTTTCCTTCTCCAGAGTGGACTTGGAAATGGGTTTGTGTATTTAGTGTGGGGGATGACACCTGCCCTGACACTGCCAGCCCCTTCTCAGGGGCTACCTCTCTCTTTTTGGTGGTGGGGGGGGGGGTGAGGCTAGCTCACTTAATGGGGGCTTAATGGCTGGTGGTTCTCTCTTGGGGATGAGGGGAGGTCACCGGTGTCACACGGGTTTGTGATTTTCTCTGAAACTGGAGGCCTCTGTTAATCAAGAGTCTGTTATGGTCCCAGAGTCTATTAGAAACCGGTGCATCCAGGAAACTTTCTGCAGTGCCGGAAATGCTTTATACCTTGTCCTGCTCTTTCCTAAGGCAACCATAGGAATAGGAAGAACTCTCCAGTCAAGCCTTCAAGGCCAAGAGTACCCCAGAGAGCAGGCTGTGGGAGAACACGCACAACACGCTTGTGGCTTTTCCAGGCTCCGATGCCCTCCCAGCATACAGAGGCACCGGAGTGCCTTCCCTGATCCAGTGTAGCAGCCAGAAAGAGGCTGAATCCCTCACAAACGTGGTAAAGGCCCTGCTTTCACTCTGAGAGGAATCCGTTCCATTCTATTAAACTAAGGACTGGTCACTGAGTCCCAGTGAATAATTTATCAGTAACTGCATCAGTGTCCTTTCAGAGCCAAGCTGGGGAAGGAGGAAAAGAAACAATAGGCCTCACCCATCCAGGTGGTAATGTCAAAGGTTGTGGAGGAAGCATTCAAAGCATTCATTCACACGGCCATTTTGTCCTGTTTGGTTGTAGGGAGGAAGGAAGAACGTGGAGGGGGAAGGAAGACATGCCTGTTTTAATAAACTTTTTTTTTTTTTTTGGTAAGAAAGAAGGTCACTAGGAAGTTACCTCTGGAGACAGGGTGGTCCCCTCATCTGACCACATCCACACGCTGCAGCCATTAGCTGGTCTGAATTACTCCTATTAAGGCTTTAGGTAGTGATTCTGTCTGAAGCCAGCCTATGTTTTTAGGCTCCCTCTACTAAGAGAGCTGTGAGCAATCTACCCCTGGAAGGAAGCTGTCCTTAAAGAGAGCATCATTCAGACAAAATGGCAGGTTTGTTCGGCTCTTTGGAACTTGTCAGAAACCATCATTTCAGATGGAACTGGAAATAACTTAATCCTTTTCAATTTAGAGCCTTAAGCAGCTAAGGCTTCATTCCTTATGGGTTCTTATTTAAAATTCTGTCTTTAGTATCAAAACTTTCAAACCTTTGGAGGGTCATCATGTAGATCTCTGGGAAATTGACTTGAACTACATATATCTTAAAATAATCCATGAAATACTTTGGGTAAGTAATAGAAATCATGTACTAATGTTATGTCAATATTTTTTTATGTTGCTGAGATGTTCAATAGTTGATACATGTTCTGTGCTCTGAAAATGTTTCCAGTTCCGATCAATCAGAAGTTAACTGAAATAGTCGATATAAATTGCACTCATACTTTCTAAATGTAGAGGCCCAGTTTCTGTTGACTTCTAGAAACAACATTCTGAGGGTACTGTGGGATATCCAGGGAAACATTTAGTTTCTTTGTAGGGTCACCCAGAAGCCTATCTTTTTACCAATTAAACAACGTATTTATTTTCCTCTTAATTTAAGTTTTGATGGCATTAATTTCCCTTTCAAATATACAGTCATTATTAACACTTTATGGCATTCATGCTAGTAAAAATTCTTCTTCCTTTAAAATATTATTATAAAAACCAAAATATAATGAGTCTTGGCTTCCTGTTCTAGTTGTATAGAGCAACCTGGTTTGCAACCCAGAGAGGAAAGGATGAATCACAGTCATCTTCTCAGACTAGAAGCACATAGATCTAAAATATTTATAATGTGGGCAGGTCAAGGATAAGTGCACTTGAGGGCAACTGTATGTATGCAATTAGCAGGAGGCACTGCCTAATGATATATAGAAAAAGTGACAGTTCCAAATAACATAAGCCTCTCTAGATAAATCACATCTTCCAAATGTCTCTGAAACATTTCAGAATGTCTGTCATTAACAGTTATCACAGTGATCATTTTAAAGGCTGCCATGTCCCTTTGCACAAGTAAGTGGCTGGTTCCTTCTATCCATCTGGTATGACTCAAGGCTCCAGTTTCCCACTAGAGAAAATTATGAGGGTTGAAAAATGTGACAGAAAGAGAGGAGAGAGGATGAGAGAGTGTGCAAGCACATGTGTGTCAAGAATTCCAGGAACCCGGTCAGTAATCCATCTTTGGGACCCCCCAAACAACTAAGGATGTGACGATGCTGGCAGGTCATGGATTATGGTACATTACCTCATTTTGTCCTTTTGGATGATTTAGCAGAGATGCCTTCTCTAGAGATGTTGGGAATTGACAGGGAGAGCTGGACCTCTTTCCTTCATTGGGATTTTTATAAGCACAGAAATCTCCCGATTTACTCTCTGGCACATTCCTGCTCCTCATTCAAACGGATGTCAGCGAAGACTTAAATGTCTGTTCAGCTGGTGCTTCTACTGCTGTTGCTACTAGAGCCCTCTCAAGGAATCTTGTTTCCCTAGGGCAGTTTGTACGCCTCCAACACTTTGATTCTATTCAAGGTGTCTATTTGTTTTCTCTGTATCTTTTTATATTTTGAGTAATTTATGCTGGGCTTTTAGCTTTTATATGCTCCATCTCTGATTCTTTTGTCATGTAAAGTGAAAATGCCCCATTTTCCTGCCCTCAGTTGACCTACTTGATTATAAAGCATATTCAGCTTTCCATCCAGCAACATAATCAAGATACTACTATTTCTACAGTTTACCCGGATGCCTTATTCCTCTCTGGGATGCGTGTGTATTACGTCAATTTAGCTAAGCTAGAACTACATTTCCCAGAGTTCTCTTTGCACAGCTGGCTTGGGTCGGAAGAGAAATTTTGTTTGAGATTCAGAAGACAGAAATGAAATAGCCATTTTCTTTTGGTGCTTGGAAGGTTGGTGCCTGCACGGGGCGCTGGTGCCACTCACGTGTGTCTTTACAGATTCAGTGGCTCCGCTGGTTGGCATAGGCCACTGTTGCGGCCTGGCCATAGTGCTTCCGGCTGTCCTGCATCAGCTTCTGGGGCTCCATGGCCAGGTGCACTCTTCTCTGTGGGAGAGAAGCTGCCGGCTTCTTCTGCAGGGTACCTGCACTATGTAGACTTGGAGCCTTGAAGGTAGTCGAGAGTGCCATTTGAGGTCCAGCCATCCTTGCAGTCTCTGCCTCATTCCCACCTATTCTGGTGTGTCTATGTTTCCCCCCTTCACGCCCATCTTTTCTTCTCAACTGCTTGTCTGCTAACTTCAAGTTCCAGTGCCAGAGGCAGAAGCAAAGCCTCACAGAGACTCTTTAACCAGCTCCCACACTGCATAAGGTCAAACCCCGAAAATAAATCCCTTGTTATTAGGTCACCCCTAGTGATTGTGCTTCTCTGATAAAACCTTGATGGATACACTAATTTTACTCGGTTGGGTGCATTTTGGTGAATAAAGTAAAAAAGGACTTAGGCTACCACTGTTAAGGTCAAGGTTACTTGTCCATTAGCCTCACCTGGGTGGGAAATCTGCAGTTAAATTTTAACATTTTTATTTGGGACAAACATCTTTCAACTTTTTAGTTTCAACTTTATAAATGTTTATATATTTTTGAGACAGAGACAGAGCACGAGTGGGGAGGGGCAGAGAGAGAGGGAGACACAGAATCCGAAACAGCTCCAGGCTCTGAGCTGTCAGCATAGAGCCTGACGCGGGGCTCAAATTTACAAACCATGAGATCACAACCTGAGCTGAAGTCTGATGCTCAACCGACTGAGCCATCCACGCGCCCCTAAATATCTGGAATTTAAACCAATAGCATTCCATGCAATCAGCTTCCAGCCTATTGCTCAGAGCAGTTTAAGGATTTTTCAACAACTTTGCTTTAGGTTCTCTTACATGAACAACACGAGGAAGGGCTACTGGCGCCCTGAGTGGCCAGGGTACACCTTTGGGAATACCCTACTGCCAGTCTTCCATCAGAACTGGGAAGGTCAGGGCACCCCAGGGCCCTCTGATCTGCTCAGTTAGCCTCCCTACCACATTACAGGACTAATACATCCTGGAAAGAAGTCTTTTCAGGGCAAATAGTAATCCTGTTGGGCAGCCAAGCAGCGAAAATGTATTTAACTCTTCTACATGGGTGGGTCTGTTGATGTTTAATGGTTTTGCTTTAAATTATGAGAGTTGCCCAGAAGCCACAAAACTACATTTTGGTTACATGCATGTTTAGGCACAGAGAGCTGGTAAGATCTAGAAAACACTTCAGGAAATTCTCACTATTGTTCTCATGGCTGAACTTTCCTGAATATAATGCCTTCTCTTTTTCTTTTTCTTTTCTTTTTTTTTTTTTTTTTACATGAGAGTTTCTTTTGGATCAGATTTAGGTATACGGGTCATGACTTGTACAGGATCTTAAGTAACCCCAAATCTAGATGAATAAGAAGTTTCCAAACACAGCTGCTTGACAATGAAGAATTGCCAATGTTCTTTTTATGAGGGGAAGAAAAATATATTTTCAGAAATCTGTTTTCTTTCCTCTGGAGTTTGTTTTTCATTCAATCCAAGAATGAAGACTTATTTTTTGTTAACTCTAAATATCCATCCTTAAAGTAATTTGGAGGCAGTCTTACTGCCTTAATCATCTTTAAACCTCAGCTAACTTATGTTGGATTCACTTTGTATGAGTTATCAGTCCAGCTGGGTCTAAAAGTGGCCAACTACCTGATCCTGGCAGAAAAGAAAGTCTCAGAAATGGAAGCCAAACGTTACTCAAATAAAGGAGACCACATCTTTGGAGGGTACCTTCCATTTTCAAGTTATCAGTGTGGATCATTAGAGCTTTGAGTGTCCCAGCGGCATACCAGTCTGAGAACACCTAGAGGCTCATGCATGTGGGGGTATTAGGGAGTTCATACATAGTACCTATATTTCACTCATCTGAGTTCAATACTAATTAAGAGACAGACATAAGTGTCAGATAACTGAAAATGAAAATTATGGGCTTTCTTACTGAGAAATGCTAAATTAGAGGACATAGCTAGTTGTACAACAATATTGTATCATTGTATTGTACAACAGTTATTCCACACTGCCCCCGGTCACAGGCACAGCTGGACAATCTTACTCCTCATCTACAGGGTCAAGGGCTGTGCACTAAGCTTCCTGTATGATTAAGAACAGAAGAATCAGGAAGTCCCAAAGGAGAGGAGGAAGCAAAGGAATGACCAGGGTATGCCCAGTTCCTTCCTCCAAAATCTGCCATCAGAGGAGTCATTACTGCTTTCATTGGGAGAAGGGAGTAAAAGGTGAGGAGAGAGATCATGTTATTGTTCTCAGGGTGTCCTCTTCATGAACACTGCTCTCTCTCCTTCCTGGGCTCTGCCACTGTCTCCAACCAGGTTCCACCATGGCTTCTGGAGCCCTTGAAGAACCCAAAGCTGTCCAATGATCTTTAGCAAAGCAGGAGAGAATGTTTCTATTCTTTCTATATTTTTGTGGAATCATCTTGTTAACAGAATCCCAATTTTGCTCTGGCTGGCAATGTAACAGGCTATTTTTTCCCCTACCCCTTGCATCATGGGATGGCCCTGTGACACAGTTTGGACCAATGACACATAAACAGAAGTCTCCTGAATTTTTCTGCAAAATATTTTGCAGAAATATTAACTATATATATATTATATTAACTATATTAACTATATATATAACTATATACATAGTTATATATATATAACTATAACTATATTAACTATATATATATATATATAGTTAATATCATCCTCCTCTGCCATTCCCTTCTTCCTGCCTTGGATTCTAATTACAGAGTATAGCCATCTGGCCGTCATCAGGAGTCAAGGATGAAAGTGAAAACTGGCACATTAACAATGGTGCAGCTGATATATAGAAAGAGACTAGGTGCCTGGTGCTACTCTTGATCAGCTGAATTAAATGAGCATCAGCCTACTTCTGGGTTTCTTGTTATGTGGAAAAACAAAAAGTAAACAGATATCTGTATAAGACACTCTAAGACGGGTTTTCTGTTACTTGCAGATAACTGCCATCTGAACTGAGAGCATCCCTGTCTCCTGAAACAGCTTCAAGAGGGAACATCATGAAGAAGCAAAGGATGAAGGAGGCCCTTTACCTCTCTCCTCCCACTGCCCCCTGACAGCCAGAGCATCCAAACCAACACCAATGCAGGGATGAAACACGTTGTGGCCATTTCACCCCCAACCCATCATCATTTAAGAGCACTGTAGGGCAGAGCGAATGTCTTCACTTTCATCACTTATGTGCTATTTAAATCCCATTTCAGTGTCTATACCAAGCCAAGGATTCACTACCTCGCTGAAAATAATCACAGAATCCATTCTCCTGGCTTTTTGTTTAAGCTAAGGGTCACCTACCATTTAGAAAAAGTTGGATAAGTTAGAATTGTGTTTCTAAAGTCTGTTTTTAATAAGCTATTTCGTCACCCACTTCTCCAGCTTCAAGCAATCAATTTCCTTCTCAGCAAACTCAATTACTCATTATCATCTTCAAAAACAGATTTGTATTGAGTAGACACAGAGCCTGAGTTGAAGAGACTCCCAATACTAGATCAATAAAGAAATCACATTCTTCCCCCAGCCCCACTAGGCAGTGCATTCTCGAATCCCAGGGAGCTCCATCTTACATAATTTAGTAGTATTCTATAATAATAAAAGAAGTCAGAGGATGGAGGGAGGGAGAAAAAAACACTACCATATCACTCCCTAAAAGACTGTTCCCTGAGATATACGCACTTGAAAAAGATTACAAGCCAAAAAAAGTATCTGGGTGCTTGTTTTATTTTAATCGGAAGTATAAATTAATATTTTTTTCTACCAGGAAATATTGACAGATCCAGGGAAACTGGCAACAAAAAAAAGTGCTTATTGGGTTATTGGTTTTGCTTTGTTTTTTTGTTTTTTGTTTTTTGTTTTGCTTTCTTCTGTAGGAGTATAACATTCCTGTATATTATTCTGTATATTTATTGCAATGTTCCCTGTCACTTTGTGGTTTCCATATACTTAGATAGCTCTGTGTGCCAGAGTCTTATTTTTGTCAGCCTATATCAGTTAAAATGCACTGCGCTTCAAGTAATAGAAAACCTAATAGTGGTTCAGACCACAAAGACATTTATTATGTAGTTATCAAAAAGTCTTGAGGCGGTCTGTCCTTGAGTTTATTCAGTAACTCAGTGGTATTGTCTAGTCATTCTACCCTGCCCTCCTCAAAGAGTTGGTGAGGTTTCAAGATGGCTGCCACAACTTCCAGAGGGAAAAGGCAGAGCAAAAAGACAAAGGCAGAAAAGGATTTTCTTAGTGGGTTGGACTTTATCAGGGAGGAAACTTTTTTGCAGCTGTAGTCCAACAGGCTTCCCTTTGGATTGCACTGGCCAGGAGTGGGTCATGACGAGCACTGGCTCAAAGGGGCCTGGGAACAGCTGCTGAGTAGGCCACAAACATCTAACACAGAGTATAAACTTCTAGGGATCAGCAATTGCATATGTTTATTTGCTCTCTGTGTTTTGTAATAAAACAAAAAATACATCAAAACTGTAATTGCAGTAAATATATTCAAATAATACTTTGAAAAAAGAAAAAATCACTCATCATTCCACCCTCCTGTTATAAAGATTTCTCTTACATGTTTTGTCTTCCACTCCCTGTCCATAGTCCATATTCTTAAATATTTTTACCTGTTTACAATCTATTTTTATATTTTTTCATTTAATATTACACTGTAATAATTTTCCTATTTTTCTATATATTGTTTACAATTATAATTTTAATGGAAAGTTTTTTCTTTAAGATATATCACAACCTAACCCTTTCCTCATTATTGAACTCAGATGATTTTACGTTTTTTGGCTAAAATAGATTATACTATTATATTTTGGCTAAAATAGATATACTAATAACATCTTCGTAAGTTTTTCTGCTAGCAGATTTTTTTTTTAATTTTTTTAACATTTATTTATTTTTGAGACAGAGAGAGACAGAACATGAATGGGGGAGGGTCAGAGAGAGAGGGAGACAGAGAATCTGAAACAGGCTTCAGGCTCTGAGCTGTCAGCACAAAGCCCGACACAGGGCTCGAACTCAAGGACCGCGAGATCATGACCTGAGCCGAAGTCAGACGCTTAACCCACTGAGCCACCCAGGTGCCCCAACTAGTAGATTATTTTAAGTGCAAAATAACATCTAAAGTCATATGGATGTAATGTATAGCATGATGACTGTAGTTAATAATACTGTATCGCATATTTTAAAATTGCTAAGAGAGTAAATCTCAAAAATTCTCAGCACAAGAAAAAATTTTTTAAACTATGTATGGTGACAGATGTTAACTAGGCTTACTGTGCTGGTAATTTTACAATATATATAAATATCAAATCGTTATACTATATTCTGTAATGAATATAATATGTCAAATATACCTCAAAAAAAGCAATGGATATTTTTATGACTTATAAGATATTGTCAAACTCTCATGCAGAATGACTGTTTTAGCTTAAAATTTTCTAGTGATATGTATATATTTTACACATATATATGTATATATTACATATATTTGTATACGTATACATTTGTAAATTTAATCACAACCTCACTAGCATGGTACTATCATTATTTAGATGTGTTTGTTTTGTTTTGTTTTTTGCTGATTCACCAACTAACAAAATGTTACATTATTTCCATTTTTTCTGGCAAGGAGACCAGAAGACTAAACCAGCCAGGGCAGATCTTACATGACCATAGTTGGGGCAAGATAGCTTCCTACCCAGAGCTAAGTTTTATTTGTTTTGTTTTGAGAGAGAGAGAGAGCACGCAAGTGAGTGAGGGGTAGAGAAAGGGAGAGAGAGAGAATCCTCCAAGGGACAGAGAGAGAGGAAGAGAGAGAGGGAAGTGGGGCTCACCTGAAGCAGGGCTCAAGCTCACCCAATGCAAGGCTTGAACTCACAAACCGTGAGATCGCGACCTGAGCCGAGTTGGAAGCTTAACAGACTGAACCACACAGAGCTAAGTTAAAGCAAAATGCTAACAGTCTTTTGAAAGGGAGCTCTGAAGAGTACGTATGAGAGATTTTGTACGATTTTTATTCTCTACCTTTTTTCTAATTATAAATTGAATATGTATTGTTGTGATGATGAGTGTAAAGCAATTACAATGTATTATTTTACTAATAAGTTGAACTTTGATAGTGCTGGCATAGGTGTGAAAATAAAGAAAAGTGTCCCCACAGGTCACCAGGACCTGGAAAACCTAAAACGGGAAGACAGAGGTGGAGAGATAGATATACAGCCTGGGTCTGGGGAGTCCACTGAGACCAGAATAAGGAACAGCATGTCACTGGAGCAGAAAGGAAGTTAAAAACAAGGACTTGAGGGCTTCTCATAAGCAACTGAAGCAGGGCAGGAAAAAGACCAGACCTTCAAAAGTCAGAGGAACAGATTGTTACTTTGATTGCTGCCAATGTCTTTTCTTACTGTTGTTTCTCCTTGAGGGAATTATCTATTCACATCATAAAATTTGCCTCTCTAATTATAATGTTGACGTACTCATTCACTCCACAAATATTGATTGAGCACCTGCTATGTACCAAGCATTGTTGTAACCACAGTGATGCAGCATTAAACACAATAGACAAAGCCTCTAACAAGAGAAGGAGGTTACCAATTACAAAGAATGAAAAGGAGCATAAAAGCATAGAAAATGTTTGGTAGAAGGGGGAACCTCTTTCTCATATAGCAGGTCAGAGGAGACTTCTCTGATGAGGTGACATTTGAATGGGACCTGGATGAAGTAGGGAAATGAAACAAATTTCTGGGGGAAAAGTTTGCCTGACTGAGGGAAGAGAAAGGGAAGATGTCCTCAGACCTGAGTCTACTGGATGTGTTGAAAAAAGAACAAGTCGAGTGTGGCTGGAGTGTGTAAGTGAGGAAGCAGTGGCAAGGGAAGTGGTTGCAGAGAAACCTGGAAGCCAGATCCCACAGGCTCTCACAGGCCAAGGTGAGAATGTGCCAATATATGGGAGGTACCTGGGTTTGCAATGACCTACATTTTAAAAGAACTACAAGCTGCTATTTGGAGAACAGGTTGGAGGCAAGAGTGAAAGCTAAGAGGTCTGTCAGAGATTATTGCAATAGTCTCAGTAAGGGTGCTAGCATGTGGACTAAGCTGGGAGATGACAGAGCTAGTGAACAGCCTTCAGATTCTGGATACTTTTCCAGGCTAGCACTGATAGAATTTGCTGATGGATTAAAGGTAGCATGTAAGAGAAAGAGAGGAATCCAGGAGGACTCCTAGTTTCTCCGCTAGGGGTATCTATAGTGCCTTTTACTGCATTTTGGAATGCTGGGGAAGGGGCAGGTTTGGAGGAGAGCTTTGAAAGTCCAGATCTTTAAGTTTGAGATCAGGTATCCAAGGGAAAAAGTTGGGTTGACGGCTGAATATAGTTGTTTGGAGCTCAGAGCAGAGATCCGGATGGAGGGTTAATTTTAGAATGATCAGCATATAGGTACTAATGAAAGCCACAAGCCTGGATGAGATCACCAAAAGGGTGAGTGCAGGTGCAGAAGAGAAGAGGTCTTTCAACAAGTGGAGACTGGGAAGATGAGGATCCAGCAAAGGTCACTAAGAAAGAGTAGCCAGAGAGAAGGGAGGAGAACCAGGTGGGTTCAGGCTCATGGAAGCTGGATGAGGGAAATGTTTTAAGAATTGTTTCAGTCAACCATGTCAAATGCTACCAAAATGTCTAGGAAAATGAAGGCTAAGAATTGATCTACTCTGGTGCTTGGTAAACACCTAAGCAAACACCTAAGGTGGATAAAAAGCCATGGAAAACAATCCCAGCAACCGTCCCTCCCTGGACTTATTCCAAAGTGACAACAGGCTTTAGATAAGTCTTCATGTAAGTAAGGACCAGTCGGTTGATAACTGAAGTTCCACAAACTGTTGGAATTCCTTGTTTGAGATGTGTGCTTGGGTATTCCCGAAATTGTTCTGAGGATTAAATGGATAGTAAGTGCTAAGTATGGGGCACAGAGTCTGGTGCCGTGAAATCACTCAATAATGTCAGCATTAACTATTACGGTAACCCTAGTGAGTCTCATTTAATGTTAAGCTCTCATTTCAGGTTGTTACTTAGCAGTGTTCCAAAGATAAGCACTAAGTTTCCCGGAAATGATTGAAACATCTAAGAGCTGAAAGGACTATAGAGATTAATTACTTCATTCTCCTCACTTGACAGGTAGGAAAACAGAGATGCAGCAAGATTGGGTGACTTTTTTAAGATCGCCCACATCCACCAAATTAGTGGCAGGACACAGACCAGAACACAGGTCTCCGCATGCCAAATTCTTTAGAATCAATTACAGAAAAGCTTATAGGCGAGACTGAACATTCCATGTCAGGGGATCTACTTTAGATAACTGAAGTTTGTTCCTTTTTATTATTTTTTTTTTAAGTTTTTTTTTTTTTAATGTTTATCTGTTTTTGAGAGAGCGAGTGTGTGGACAGAGGAGGGGCAGAGAGAGAGGGAGACACAGAATCCGAAGCAGGCTCCAGGCTCCGAGCTGTCAGCACAGAGCCCAACGCAGGGCTTGAAACCATGAACTGCGAGATCATGACCTGAGCCGGAGTCGGATGCTTAACCAACTGAGTCACCCAGGTGCCCCTGAAGCTTATTCCTTTTAACTACCAAAACTTAATAACAATCATGACCATCATTATCACTCTCAATTAAAATCTTCGACTGCTTTGATGAAAACACTTTTCCTACACAATGGAGTTATTTTAGTCTAGAAGATTTGAAATTCTTTAAGTCATATTTTCTTGTTACCTTATTTCTTTGCCAACTGCTTTAAGCTTTGAGTAGTCCCTTTGACATGTAAAGCAAGTGACGATTTCATATGATAGTGTTACACAATATTGTCAAAGTGATCACTTGATATTTTCTGAAAAGACAGAAATCTAAGGAGTTAAGAACAGCAACAAGCACATGATTCTGCATCTCAGAGCATTCACAATTTTAACAGTACATTTATTAATATTCTATACACCAGTAGAGTCATAAATGTATTATTAAGGAGACTTCAGGGCACAACACAGATCTGAACCTCATGGAGAAATTAATCTTAAATGAGTCTGTATTATCTCTCCTTCAACTCTTCAGAGTACACATGGAGCTAATATATATTTAGTTATTGAAATAATTTATATCTCTGTAGCATTTTTCCATAGAGAAATTCTAAACATCATTTATTAAATACTGAAATACTCCTATGAGGGAAGAGGATGAATCAGATATTGTTATTCCTCTTCTAGAATTGAGAAAACTAACATCCCCAAACGTTAATATGCCCAGAGGACTTATGTGAACTATAATAAAGTCCCTTTCTCCTTTCTCCTTCTCGTTGGGCAATCTTTGAGTATCATCCAGAAACCTGAATTTAGCCCTTAGCATTTTCAACTGTTCCAGGAATGGACCTTGTGAGAAAATAAAGATCACTGATTCCTGGTGCTCACAAGTACATTCTCGCTGTTTCCTGTTTCTAGTGACCACAGGCTCAGCCTCTGCCTGCCTCTAAGGTCATGCGGTCTTCATTGCTACAACAACCATGAATCTATCACATTTCACTATTAGAAGTAAATTGTCACTCACTTACATTCTATCCAATCTTGTTAGAACAATGGAGCTGTGCATCTCTAGAGAGTCAAGTAGCAAATAACAGATCAGCAAAGCATTCCTTCTTTCCCTTCCTAGATTTTGGTGCCTATGAGTGACTAGAGATATTGGTGGATGTTGGGCATGTGGAATGTCCTGGAGGAATAACTGACATCTGGATAATTATAGGGTTGTCGGGAGGATTAAAATTAAAGTAATACACATGCAGTGCTTACCAAAGGATCTTGCTCAAAGAATATGTTCAATAAATGTTAGCGTTTGTTATGTTTAGTCTTTGTAGCTTAGCTGGTAGAATTTGGGAAGAGCTAATAATTATAATTCTGGTTACCGTTTATTAAATTAGACTTAAATCTCACGATAAGGTTACAAGGTGATTATCATATTTCTCCATTCCACAAATGAGAAAATGGCAGATTTGGGACTCGACAAATGTTTCTCTGATTTTATCAGGCTTGTTAGTTCATTCATTCATTCATTCACTCATTCACAAATACTTACTAAGCTCCTGTGTACTAGGCACTGAGCTAGGCAAAGAGGTAAACAAGACAGACCTGGTCTCTGCCATCACAAAACTTGGAGTCTGGGGAGGAGTCCAGACACAATATCATGATGTCCCAAAGCTTGCTCCCATTCTCAACCCTGCCATTTTGAATGCAAACCCTTCTCTTCATGCTCCTAAAATAAATTCACTCTATTAGGCCAAGATGAAAGATATTTTACTGAAGAATGAATAGGATAAGTTGTTTACACCTCACAATACACATAATTTCTCTCCAAAAGTCTCCATAAGCATCTTTGTCCTCATATTATATCAATCCTTAACCTCCTCACCCCACTACCGTCTTACACCCCCCGTCTCCCAGTCTAGGAACAGGCCCCTGTCCCTGCATCTGCCCTGAAAGCTGCTCTATAAATCTTTCTTCCTTATGCAGACTACTTAAGTCTTACATCTCAGGTGTCCAACAAAGTTCTCCAAACATTAGCAAGATTCTCTTCCTTATAAGATGGCCAGGGAATTATAAGTACGTTATTATTTTCCTTGTCCCATAAGTAAACAGGCAGGTCTACTGTGGTATTATCCACTGTGTTAAAAGCAAACATAAGAGAGACTTGGAACTTGGACTTAGGGCAGCAAGGCAGGTGTCCTGGAAGAACACTTCCAGGTGTCCTGGAAGAATCTAAAGTGTGGTGGACGTTATTGTTGCCTCCTTAATGTTCATTGTTCAACTCTTGGTAACTACCCTAATTTGGTGGTGGAGATTGGACTGCCAGGGATAGTTATACCTTCTACATGAAGCTCACATGCTTTGGGGGAAATAATTTCATCACCCTCAACTCAAGTCTGATAGCATAAGTTCATCCTTTTAGCCAATTATTGGTTCAGGTATAAGCAAGGACTAATCTGCAATATGACTGAAAAGATGTGGAAAAGAGAGAGGTTTGCATGGGAAGAAGGTCTGGAAAAGAAACACTGTCTTTTCTTTTTTTTGATTATTTAAAAAAAAAAATTTTTTTTTAACATTTATTTATTTTTGAGACAGAGAGAGACAGAGCATGAACGGGGGAGGGGCAGAGAGAGAGGGAGACACAGAATCGGAAGCAGGCTCCAGGCTCCGAGCCATCAGCCCAGAGCCCGACGCGGGGCTCGAACTCACGGACCGCGAGATCGTGACCTGGCTGAAGTCGGACGCTCAACCGACTGAGCCACCCAGGCGCCCCTGATTATTTTTTAAAATTAATGTGTATTTATTTTTGAGAGAGGGAGAGGCAGAGTGCAAATAGGGAAGGGGCAGAGAGAGAGCGAGACACAGAATCCAAGTCAGGCTCCAGGCTCTGAGCTGTCAGCACAGAGCCTGACATGGGGCTCGAACTCATGAACCGTGAGATCATGACCTGAGCTGAAGCGGGATGCTTAACTGACTGAGCCACCCAGGTGCCCTGAAACACTGTCTTTTCTTTAATGGACATGATTAAGGAAGTGCAAAGACTTAATGGTTACTGTTGGCCATCTGATCACCACAAGGACCAGCAGCCTCAGCAGCAAGGCTATGTTGCCCAGCAGAGCTAAAAAGAGCTGAAACCCTTTATTACCTGGTAGAGTGGCTGAACTAATCTCAATGATGGGAGCCTCTCTTGTCTAGGGCGGCTTGGTTTGAGTTTTCTGTTACTTACAATCAAACCCAAACTAACTGATACAGCAGGTGAGATCTGATCAAAAAGTAGAAAAGTCCCTTATCTACAATTTATAAGTTCATTTAAATGAGACAGTCTGATTTTCAAGACAAACATAAAATACAAGACAACTCCTACCTACACTTAATTGCCAGGTTGGCAATGTGATAACATAATTTTAAAAAGTATCTGATTTATAGGCACACACACACACACACACACACACACATCACACTCACAAATTTTCAAACTTAAAATGATTAGGAGCTACATAATGTGACATTTAAAGAGAAAACCTCAAAACTTTGTTAGAACATTTAAAAGATGATAAGATGATTCACATAAGTGAAGAAATAGAGCCAATTCCAAGGTGAAAAGACAATAACATTAAGATGTCTGAACCAATAGGATTGGATTTGAGTTTAATTAAATTTATAGATTTAATACTATTCTGGTTGAAAGCCCAATAATTATATTCAATCCACAAAATTATTCTAAAATGTATGCATAAAAATAATAACAACACCATCAACAGAGAGTATAGAAAAGAAAGGCAATGGAAGTTTCTACCAATATCAGCCATTAAAAACTACTATATAATAAAGATTAAAATAATGTGCTAGATAGATCACAGATAGATCACAGATTAGTGGAACCAAATAAGGAGACTTAAAAAGGCCTAACAATTTATAGGAGCATTTGCATGGAATAAATCAAAGTATAACTATATATATGTGTATGTGTATACATATATATGTATGTGTGTACATGCATATATATACATACATGCACATAAGCATATGTATACATATATATAGTTTGATTCATTTCACCCAGGCCTGCACCCTAGGCTTCAAGGCTCACCTTAGGTGCCCTCAGCCCTCCTACTCCTCAAGGAGTCCACCTCACCCCCTGCCTCCAGCTGCAGATGCAGGTGGGAGGCTATAGCTGTGGGGGTGCGGAGGTGGGGTTGGAAAAAAGGATAAATGCATTCCAGACCTGCACATGCTAGGTGCCATGAAGAGAGTGTCACAAACTTGTTATCCAGTTCCTGATAAAGTCCCAATAAAAAGTCAGAGACAAAAATCCTTGGCAGCAACCCAGTTGGGACCCCTCTCATTCTCGAGAGCTATGTACTTTCACTCAATAAATTCTATCACTTTGCTCACAAAAAGTAAAATAAAATAATCTAGTGCAAAATAGTTTTTTTAAATATAAGGAGAGAAGGAAGGTGTGTGGCAGACACTTCTAGTTGGCTGATTCAGTGGTCTTTCTCAACCTTCTCTTTTGCGGTCTTCTACTATTAAAGTGGGAAGAATTAAATTCTTTCCCAGCCACCATTACAGCTAGATGTGACCACATGATGCAGTTCTGACTGATGAGACATAAGTGAAAGTCTGCTGGTAGGTTTCTGAGAAAATTTTTGTTTTCCTGATAAAAGCAACTGATGTGGTTCCCACTGCCCTTCCTTCCTGCTTTGAATGCAACATTATTCCTGCTTTAAATACAGAGGAGATAGTTTGAGGTTCAGCAGCTATCTAGGAACCATGAGGTGATAAGCATGAAGCAAAGGCCAAGAGAATTTTAGAGTCTCCAGCCCCAAATCACTGAGATGCTGAAATGAGGCCAAAAGCTAGTATATCAATCATGGTGTTTTGCTTTGTTTTGTTTTGTTTTGTTTTTTTTTAACTTTTCTATATCTGACATCTGTCCTGACATCTTAAAAATCTTACTGGCCTCGGGGCACCTGGGTGGCTCAGTCAGTTAAGCGTCTGACTTCGGCCCAGGTCATGATCTCTCAGGTTGTGGTTTCAAGCCCCTCATCGGGCTCTGTGCTGACAGCTCAGAGCCTGGAACCTGCTTTGGATTCTGTGTCTCCCTCTCTCTCTGCCCTTCCCCTGCTCACACTCTGTCTTTCTCTCCTTCAAAAATAAACGTTAAAAAAAAAACACAAAAAAAACTTACTGGCCCGGGAGAACAGCCCTTCCAGGGCTAGCTAATATCTCAAGATAGTAAACAACTTACTTGGGAAGTATACTTCTTACATACACACCAACCCCTCCCTTTATTTCATTCTTACACACCAAGCCAATATTTCTCCTGTCCTAAATCATCTCAGGGCCAGGTACCAGGCAACTAGAGAGACCACCTTTATAGCCCAAAGCCCACCAGAATTATTCAAACTAGTTGTTCCTAAGCTGTTTGCTCTGCCTTGCCTTCCCTGCAGAAACTCCCATAAAGATTCTGCCCTAGGCTTTCCATAGCTACTGCTTCTGACCAAAACCTGATGCTCCTTCTGTGGTCCAGCATGGCATGGTGTGACCTCTTCAATCAGGAAATGTAAGTAATAAATTTTTTTTTTCAGTAACATGGATCTTTCTGTGTCATTACTGGGTCACTTCTGTAAACCAAAATCCCACAGCTACATTTCAAAATAGCTACCAACCTCTGGACTTCTTATAAAGTGAGAAAAATAAACCTCTATCTATTTAAGCCACTGTTATTTGGATTTTTGTTACTGGCAGTTGCATAATCATAACTGATACAAGAAATATTTGATAAGAGGTATAGAAATTAGTGATTTTAAAAATAGCTAAGACTCACTATAATTCAGCTAAATTAATGAGTTAACTGTTTTATTAGAAGAAAAAAAAAGAATGTTGAATAAAAGATGGAGCAGATCTGTGAGAAAGAACTTTTTTCTTTCTTGGAGTTTCAAAAGGAACCATAAACAAAGTGATAGGTAAATATGTATATAAATTTTAAACTTCTGTATGATGAAAAACAGCAAAAATATAAGAAAACAAAATACAGAATATGAAAAATAGATACCATATGTGACAGACTATAGGCTCATAAATAAAATATAAAAGGACCTTATTCAAATTTATTAGCTATATTTCTTTACTCTGATAGATAAATGGGCAAAGAATATGAACAAGCAATTCCCCCTGAGGAGAAGTAGAAACAGTAAATACACACCTGAGAAAATGTTTCAGCCTTGGTAGTGACCAAAGAAATGCAAATTAAAGCAACCTTGAAATGTTATTTGACGCCTACTAAATTAGCATTTTTTAAATTGATGAGCTGGCAAGGTGACAGTGATATTGGTTGGTATTCATTTCGGGTGGCGCTACAAATCTGTACCAGCTTTGAGAAAGCACTGTGGCAAGTCAGGAGAGACATTGTGCCTTTTAACCTAGTGAATCCAGTTTTTGCAATTCACACTAAGGAGAATAAGTGAACAGAAGCAAAGAGACAGCCTCAGCACAGTTCTTCAGAGTCTTTGCAATTCAATTAAATTCAGTTAACATATATTTTACACATTCCAACCAGAGGCACTAGGGAATTAGAAATTAATAAGACACTACATCTGACCTCAGGGGGTTCACAGTCTGGCAAAGCAGGCAAATAGACAAATAACTACATTACGAAACAGTGCGGTAAGTCCAGCAATAAAAACAAAGAGGAAGTTAGATGAGCTAGATTTTCGTGATGAGGCTTTCTAAGGGGGCAAAGTGAAACTATAGGCAAAAAGGCACAGAGAGTTAAAATAGGCACCATGTGGGGCACGTGGATGGTTCCGTCAGGTAAAAGTCCGACTTTGCTCAGGTCATGATCTTGCGGTTCGTGAGTTCAAGCCCCACGTCAGGCTCTGTGATGACAGCTCAGAGCCTGGAGCCTGCTTCTGATTCTGTGTCTCCTTCTCTCTCTGTCCCCCACTTGCGTTCTGTCTCTCCTTCTCTCTCAAAAATAAAATAAACATTAAAATAATAAATAAATAAAATAGGGACAATGAGTTGTCCAGCAGTATAAGAACAGAGATTCCAGGACGAAGTTTGTGGAAAACTAAGATTTGTGGCACAGTGCAGAGAGCTGTATTGACCTTGTTTGACATCTCTAATAGAAAAACATGGAACATTCTATTGTTCCAATGTTGGAAATATCTCTTTATGAATTAGGATACACAGTGGACCATTATCCCTCCATAAGAATGAACATTATGAAAAAGTATATAAGACACTTAAAAACATTTAGGATACAGGGGCAGGATACCTGAGGGGAGAACAGCTATTGGAGTTGACAACCCTGAGCATTGCTCTGAAATTCACCTTTGCCCCCTTTTATCCCTCAAATTTTAAAAATTAAAATATAACTCACATGCTATAAAATCACCCATTTTAAAGTGCATAATTCAATGCTTTTAATATTCACAGAACGGTGCAACAATCACCACTATCTAATTCAAGGACATTTTCATCACCTGAAGAAGAAACTCCCCATTCCTCCTGGCCTTCAGTAACCGTTAATCTACCTTCTGTGCCTATAGACCTGCCTATTCTTCACCTTGCTCTGAGAGAAGCCTCCAGAATTACTGCTGCCCTCCCTGGGTCTGGGTAAACAGGAGCAACATCTATTCAATGCTCCAGCCTCAGTGTGGATACAGGCCCTCCTCTGACGAGGAGCTGACTGAAAGACAGTAACCACCACCTATTAAAGGTTCAGACATAACACAAGGGAATTAAATGTAGCCTCATGTGCATCTAGAGACTGTTGCATACCTTGCCTGTGGGGTTCTCAAGACCCATCATCCTAACTTGAGCACCTCCTCCTTGAGGTGAGAACCTTTTCAGCCCCCAGTTCCCAGCTTCCCTCCTTGATATCTCGAGCCAAGAAAGGGGGACCACTGAAAACCAGTGTGAGAAGAGCATGAGGGCTGAGCACGAAGCATACCTTCTGGTGGAGCATCTTCATTTTCCCACTAAGGAACTTGCAGGAGGCATGGTGAGTGTGGTAGCTTGGTCTCTGGCCACCTTCACCAAGTTCATCACCTCTCTTCCTCACCAGCCTTATCGCCTGCCAGATGCCATTTTGTTCCTTTTCCAGGGACACTGAATGCAAAAACTGTGGTTCTCTGTGAAAGTGACCACTGAGGGATTAGCTCGCAATTTGTGTTTGCTGTTTTTTTCCCGAGTAGCTAAGTAAGACGCTGCACATATGATGGTGAAGTTTGACCTTTTTGTTTTATGCACCATGACATATTCTCTTTGATGGTCTCAGGTTAGGAGACCTTACCCCACTCTTTATGAGCAGACTACAGAAATGGGTCATTGCCCCATTTCTTCCAGTCCCTTCAATACAGCATGAGGCAAAGATGGGGATGAACCACAACTTTGTGTCAAAAATACGGAGGCAGATGCAGGTCAAAATGTGTTAGGGGGAGCACTACCCGGAAGTTAGGATATGCAGGGTTTAACCTGTCTGTTCTCAGCTCCCTCATCAATCAAGTGAGAGTTGGAACAGAAAGAGGGCCCAGTAGTTTTGCTAGATTGGAATAGCAAAGTTTCTCTAAATTAGTTAAGGTAAGGACCAACCTCGTTATTTAAGAACCATCTGGTCTCAGGGACCTTGGGAGAAAGGAGAAGGAGAGGAAAGAAGAGGGGGAACAAGTAAGGAAGGAGCTTAGGGAAGGGAAGAGGGAGATTTAGGAGATGATGGGAAGGAAGAGGACAAGAGGAGATGGGAGAGGACAGAGGGATGTAGGGGAGTGGAGAGGTGGGGCCAAAAAGAGGGAGGGAAGGGAATGGTGAGGATGAGGATGAGGAGAGAAAGGAAAGGAGGGAGAGGACAGGAGATGAAAGAATTGATGGACAGGAGAGAGGAAGGGAATGAGGGGAAGGGAACAAATGGGGCCAGAGGAGAGAATAATGGTAAATTAATAAACTTCATTGGAAAGAAGATGGGAAGAAGAGAACTAACATTTCCAACATCCTACTAAATATCAGTTCTCAAAACCACCTTCAAGGTGGGTACCAATACTGCTCTTTCACCAGGGAGGACCTGAAATTTCAGACTCTTCAGGCCCCTCTCTTGCATGCAGAGTGAGCGGTATCCCACTGCCCTGAGGGATGCTGGCGCAGTCAGACAGACTATGCAACAATCTGGGTTAAGTAATTTGCCCAAGGTCTTCACTGAGTGATTCATGGTGCTCAAGTTCAGACTCAGGCCTGTCCAGGTCTGAGATCTGTGTCCTTTCCAGTTTACTATGCTGAGAAAAGAAACACAAAGAGAAGTGAGGAGAGGTTTCAGAGTGGACACATCTCCATGCATGTAATAAAGAATGGGCTAACAGTCTCAATGAAATCCACTTCAAAAAAAAAAAAAAACAGGAGGAAGGAAAAGGTAGGCTGAGTTAAGTAAAACCTATACAATTCAAGGGAGCAGATTTAAGATAAAGTCTCAGAGGTGTTCCCAGGGCAATAGACCTTTTCCGTAATTAACACATCTCCCTCTGCACTGAGCTGGAAGTAACTCTTACTGCCTTATTCTTTAATAGGGACGGAGATTTAATAATAACACTTCATTTTCTAGCACATTCACAATCTTGAAAGCACTTTCACATTCATTATTTCTTTTGACCCTTAACATAATAATAACAACAAAAGTTCAAGCAAAGATTTTGGAATAGGATCTCATTTTGATTGCCACCCCTGTCTCATGAGCTGTGTGACCTTGGGCTGATTAATTAACCATTCTGAGCCTCAATCTTTTCTCCCTTACAAGATGAGGATAATAAAAGTGTCTACCTCATAGGCTTGTGGTGAGCATCCAAAGGGGCAATACATGTCAGTGTTGGCCAGCATGTAGTAAGTGCTGAAGAAATGCTAACCAGCATTATATATCTATATACACACAGTATATAAGACCTGACATTATATATACATATAATATCTGATAATCTGACATATACATATATATACATATATATATATATAATTCTGGTTAGCATCATAATATAATATATAATATAATAGCATACAAAAAAAATATATATATTTGTCAGAAAGATTATGTGACATTTGAAAATAGGAAGAAAAGATTACTGGGTCTTCTTTCAGTGCAAAACTGAGATTAATTTTCTATTGACTTTAAAACTCTGAGGGTATAGAGGCTAACATGAAAATTTTTGTCTCGTGAAGATGCAAATAATTTATGTCCAATAGAGTAGATAAGCACAAAGATTACAGGACATTGATCAGTTTCATATCTAACTTAACAATCTTTTACTTTTCTTTATAAATTGTGTACACGCACACACACACACACACACACACAAACACACACATAATCTCCAATGTTCTTTTGACCAGTTTTAACATCTTAATGTGTCCCCTTGATAAATAAAATCTTTGACATGTATTGTTATTATATTTGCCTGAGTGATAGGATTTTACCCTTTTGAAAATTACGCTTTAACCTATCAGACAGCTAATACAGGTAGGCTTGCCCCCTCACCTTGAGAGGCTCTGAAAATCAAAGAGATTTTGACTTGCCAGAGTTAGGAGCAGAATTTGGTTTTCTCAAATTCCAGTCCAGCGTTTTTTTGGTTCCATCATATGCCTTTGCCCAAATGATCTAAAAAAATAGAATAATAGCAATAACGAATGCAACACAAAATAATATAAGCCTTCAGTGGTTTCTAGGCTATCTTCGCAGCCATCTCCCCAACAAAGAGGAACATGAGAAGCCCTATGTGAAGCTGCTTTCTAAATGTTCTGCTTCTCTACCTGTTTTTTCAAACCCATAGAGGAAAAAGAGACAGTCTTTAAAGACAGCAACAGTCTAAAACAAGGAATGGGATGGGGAATCTGATAGTTCACTAACCTAGTCAAAGCAAACCAAAATTATTCTCTGCAAAATAAATTTAATCTGTATTGATTAGGTAGAGGGAGACTGGGTTGACTCTAACTCAGAACTGGAGCTGACTCAGCATCCCAGAAAACTTTATATCCTCTTTTCTCAGCATGAAAGGAATGTCAGCCTTCAAAATCTGAAGGGTAATTAAGAGTGAACCCTGTGTCAGTGGGCTGAACTCTCTGTCGGGCTCTGGATGGGGAATGTAACTAAGCTTAGCATGGTGCTCAGCCTCCAGTGGCCCAGGCTGTTCTGGAAGCATAAGCAGCAAGCAGAGCTGAGCAGTGGGAAAGTGAACGTGGAACCAGCGTTAATTTAAATCAAGTGGTGCCTGAATCAAGTGAAAGGAGCTACCCTTACCTGTATTATAACTGCAGGTATATTGAAACAACATAAATGAAGAGTGTTTTTTGTATTTAAAAAATACCACTGACATTGGGTTTGGGTACAGTTGGCCCTCACTTTTACAATGCTTTCATCTCTAAATTTCTCTGGATTTCCTCCTACCTCACTAGCTGCCCCTTCTCCATTTCCTTTGCTGACTGTTCTTCCTTGATTCCTCAATGTCAGTTCACACAAGGGTCATTCATTCCTTGACCCTATCTTCTTACCCACTCCTTGGTTTAAATGTCATCCATATGCTGATACTTCCCAAATTTTATCTACAGCTTCAAACTCTTCCAACTCAGAACTAATAAATCCAGCTGCATATGTAAGATCTCCACTTGGATGCCAACGATCATCTTAATATGTTTAGAACAGAGTTTTTGCTTCTATTCCCTCACTCTAGACCCCTGTAACTCCATAAAACAAATTTTGTGTCAGGGTCTTTGCACTTGCTGTTCCCTGGGACTGGAACATTCTTCTCCTAGTCATTTCATGGAGAGTTTCTTATTGTCATTCAAACATCACTTCCTTGTGGAGCTCTCCCTGACTTCCCCTCTAAAGTAGGCCCTCCCTTGCCCAGCACCCCTTCCAGTCACTCTGGTGGTCATGAAGATAACCTGCAAAGGCTCCATAGCCTCATATTTATCACTATATGGAATTCTGTCACTAAGGATTTGTTTCATATTACTCTCCCCTCTACCCCACAGCTCTGTCCCACACCTCAACAGAGAATGAACCCTGAGGGAGCTGGGACTCATCTGTCTTAGTCACTGCTATTCCACTAACACCCAGGCCCTTGACAAATTGTTACTGGATGCATATATACACGCACAAATGCATCTCTGGGGATCTGTTTTCCCATAAAACTGGACAGTAAGAATCACAGAAAGCCTGCATGATAAGTGGGAAGGAAGAAGATACCAGTTCAGGCATGACTTTGAATTTCTAAATTGATCTGGGGATAGTAAATGCCATAGTGACAGTAAAGAGGGCAGAGGATGTGTGTGTGTTAAGGGTATAGTAAGCAAAACAGAAAATTACAAGGAATTAAACTGCTCACTTTCTAGACTTTGGGATTACAATACTCCCTAAGAAAACCTGTGAGAGACCAACACAGAGTAATAATTTTATTTTTATTTTGCTGAGTAAAGATACTAGGGAAAAAATTATCATCTACCGTTACTGTCACCATCATGCCATAAGATAAATGACATTTAACTTCCAAAGAGCAGAAAAGACATAACCTTCACTGTCTTTTACTTTTTATTTTATTTTATTATTGTTTTTTAAGATTTTACTATTTTTGAGTGATCTCTACACCCAATGTGGGGCTCGAACTTACAACCCCCGTATAAGAGTCACACACTTCACCAACTGAGCCAGCCATGTGCCCCCACCTTCATTGTTTTTTTTTAAATTGAATAAACTTTGTTCTGTGAAAACTATAGCTTGGCTTCATTTCCTCATGCATTCCCTCTATTGACTTCATTTCCCTCATTGTGCCATTATCCTTTGGAAATATCATCCCTGACATCATGGGGAATCACTGACACAAATGACTGGTTCAAGATCAACAAGCAAACATTGGCAAGTTTCCCAAGTCTGCTTCTTAACATGTCTTTGCCGAGTTAAAACTCTCTAATAAATATTCTGTATTAGGGTATTTTAATGCGCATGTGACCTCAGAAACCTAGCATTGAAATGTTACTTAGAATTTTTCCCATACATCAACCAATTATAAAGCCAGACATATCAAAACAAACAAAAACCCAAATAAGATATCTGCATTAAATAAATAAATGAGTATGTACATATATGTACACATATGCACATGGGTGTGTGTGCACATATGTGTGTGTGATGTATTAAGAAGACACTGGTGGATCGACAGAGTTATAATATGTAAAGGAGATTAGTAGCACCTCCTGGAACTAATAATCAAGACATTCAGGATCAGTCATGTTACACAGAACACAAAGGAGAATTTCCTTTCGTTTTACTGTAAATGGTTTTAAAGATAAATGTTGCCTAAAGAATATAATAAAAGGGTACCAATAACAGAGACAACTGGAAAAAAGTGTGTAGTTTACGGAGGAAACTAAGAAACAAAACCAAGTGAGGCAGATGATATCAAGCATTATTTACATGTACTGCTGAACCAAATTATTTAGGAATAATGCCCACATGAGAAGGAGAATATATTTTGCAAAAAGAAATGTGAATAATTTCCTTAGATGACCTACTTCATATGAAAAGAGGAAAATTTGCTTGCAGAGAATATGCAGAATGCAAAGGACAGTGAGTGGAAATGAAGTTGTAATGGAAGGAGAGATTCTGAGCTGAAGGGGCATTACCCAACTAGAATCTGAAAGTGTGGGCAGCTGGGACATGTGTCACAGTCCATTAGATGCCATTTTAAGAAATTAATTTAGGATTCAGGGCAGCACTGGTGACTGCAGTCATACTTAAGAAGCAAATAACAATAAGGACTAAGTGTTCTATGCATTTCATTGACCAACAGGCTCCTGGAGGGCAATAAACAGGGGTACACACTGGCTCACTATCTAGTGAGGAATCATAATGGTTCCAGTTTGGAAACTTAGCTCTGATCCACTCAAGTCAAAAAGTAAGAAAACTCAATTAACAGCTCTTGGTCCCCCCAGCCCTACTCCCTCTGATGAAAGAAAGGAGTAGAATGTTCTCCCACATCATCCCGAAGTCGTGGGGGTGTCTTCTGAGCTTCTAAACAGCAATCAGGAAATGAAACTGTTCAGTAAGTTGATACTGTGAACCACAGTTCCCCTGAAGAGCTTAAATGGAAAATAATATTAGTGGATAGATTTGAATTCCCAGTAAACCAAAGTTATTTTCCCTATTTATTTCTAGTAGAAATTGTCATATTTTAAATAAACATTGCATAATATTTGTGATTTCGAAGCAGATTCAAAACTTCGTCTTTTGATGCAGCAAACAGGCCTTTCCTTGGTACTCAGGACAAGCTAAGGTAGTTGGTACCAAGCTTCCTGGACCCAGAGAACATCTGCCAACACGCTCCTCCTGGAATCATCTTGAAAACTAAATGGCCCCCAGACTCTCCTGTTTCCCTTGGCTATGGCAGTCAGGGTCCACCGTGGGCTTAAAGCCTGCATACTTTTGGAGATGCATCCACAAGAGGAAGAAGAAGAACCAGTGACCCCAATTCATTTGAATTTTTTTAAAAAGTTTGCAAAGACTGCCGACATTTTTGCTTAACGCTTCATCTCAGCTGAACTTAGGTTAATCTTTCACTCCTGGGGAGAGTCTCTGCAAAGAGGTAAGGACAGCAGGTGAGAGAAGCTGGCAGATGGGGATCCATTCAGTCTGCACAGCAGCCAACCTGTGTGTCAGTCTGACATGCTGGGTCACCCTTCTCTGAACAGTAGTTTTCTTGGCTGGGTGATGAGAGTATTGATGATCTTGAAGGTCTTTTCTAGTCCCCAAATAATATCATTTGATGTTTATAACTTGATCAGACAGAAGTTTCGAATAGGTCTGTTGCTCAAGAATAAACTGTTACACCATTCCGTTGTCGCAGTGACCAAGATAACCAGATTTGAAAATCCTTGGCTGGTTATTTCAGCAATTGTGACCACTTACTGACTTGACCATGTTTTGCTTAAAACAGGTTTCAAAACAGTTAAAATAAATTTTTTTTAAAATAAGAATAACCACCTCTGATCAGTCGGTCTCCATCACATAATCCAACCTTGCTTATGGGCATCTTGAGACACACAACCCACAGGATGATTTTATAATCTCCCCTCTCTTAGTGTCTATAGCACAACCTTTTGCTGCATCCTAGATGCTTCTGGTTCTATTTTACAGCTCCTCTTTCTCTGTCCACCCCCTAAATGTTATTTCCTTAGCACTCTTTCTCAGGCCTTTTCCTCTCTCACTATATTTGCCCTCCTTGGATGGTTTCACCCTCAACCCACAGCAGCATACAATAAACGTTAACGAACAGCTCTGCCAGGGAGGGTAAAAACGTGTGCTGTTTGCTGATTTCTGTGGTGTAAATTCTCTCATCACTGCTGATCTCAAGCTACCAACCATTTGTGGAGCTGGGAACTGAGGCGCAGAATTGGCCCTTACCAGTTGTATGAATCAGCTCCAGCACCCATCACCCATCACCCATAACCCATCACTTCCACTGCCACCTACATACTGAAATATCCCTCTGTGTGTGTGACTCGCCCATTTGTGAGCTTGTTTCACATTCAAATTGACCTAAATGTCACATCTTCTCAGCATCAAAAGGAGCAAAACAGACACACGATCTTCCTATAAACCTTTGCCTGTATTCCCCATTTATCAAGGTAACCCTGCATAGGAGTGAGTGACCCAGGGTAGGGAAAGTATGCTAACCTTGAACTATTGTGTGGTTGTGTCTTTTGAGCAATGGAATGAAACCACATGCTGGTGGGTGGGGATGGAGTTTTTCCCAGCAGAGAGTGGATGTCTCTGCTCAATCATCCCTTGACGTGGTTTCTCTTAGGACAAGAAATGAAAGGTGGGGCGTGTTTTTGAACTGGAGTAGAGAAAGATCTAGGGCCTAAGGCCAGCTGAGATTGAATCTGAGATACAGAGAAGCCTAGAGTTGTTCTACAAGAAGAGGAATTGCTACTATCACATGGAAGCAGTGAATGAGAACGCCAGAGTTCTGATCTAGCAACAACACGAAGGCTGAGAATGTGAGGCAAAAACGGGGCCAGTTTCTGAAGACGCCAGACTGAGGCAGCAATTCTGGACCTGGCTAGTCTTGAGAAGGCCCATCCCATTTTCAAGGCTGGAAGGGGGCCCACAGGCAGCAGTCACACCATAAGTCAGCTGATCCTGCAGAGTAGGGATCTCAGAAGGGCATGAACAGTAGTAGCAAGAGCAGCAAAGCAGCAAGATTAGAAGGTTAGAGGGGACTCACCCAAGGGACTTGTTCTGTAGCTCAGTGGAGAGACGCTCTGTGACACTGAGAAATGACAGCCAGGACACTCTGGCAGGAGCGGGTTCCCAGCAAGTGGTTCTGGTGCAGGCTCTATGCTATAAGAATCTAGGCATATAAAGGAAGAATAACTATGTCACAGTCACAGTTACATCTACTTCCATCAAATTAGACCAGTTACTGCACCATCCAAGCCTGAAAAAGAGGAGTGATTGTGTATCATCTGACCTACTGTGTATATTCAGTCACAAAGTCAAATCAGTTCTTTTGCCCGACATTGGCTTGAATCCCTCTTCCCTCTTCATGCTCACAGCAATGTCTTCAAGCTCAAGCCTTCATCCTTTCTCTCATGGATTTCTCCAACAGTTTCCCAACTAGGATTCATAACTTCTGCTTTGCTCACTCCAATTAGCCCATCTACCACATGGCTGCAGAGTGAAGTTCAAAACAAAACAAAACAAAACAAAACAAAACAAAACAAAATGAACCCCAACCAAACAAAAAATCTGTCCAAGTTACTCCTTTGTTAAAAGTTTTTATTATAAAATCCAGACCCCTTGGGATGCCATATGAGTTCCTTCATGATCTTTCAGGATCATCCCATGCTTCCCTCATATGTAGTCATCTAGCTATGGGAAGTTGCTCTGGATCTTCTCCTTACCTTCTTTTTTATCATAATAAAATTAATATGTAATAATGTTTTAAAGTCTCATGTCTTTCTTCCGTTAGAGTCATCTCTTCTAGTTCTTCCTTCTTCCTTTGTTTTTCCTCTATTCATCCCTTAAATGTTAGCTTCCCTGAGGTACTTTCCTCAGCTCTCTTTTCCATCTTCCCAGAAAATATAACTGGTTCCTGGGTTTTCTGCTTCCGCTTAATGCTGGATCCTTTTAAATCTCTGCTGCCATGTCAGATTGTACTTATCAACTCCTCTGCAGAGTGTCGCCCAGCTACCTTAAACTCCACATGTCTGAAACAGAGCTCTACCACCCTCAGATGGGTTCTTCCTCCTGGAGTCTCTACCTTAGTTATGTCTCTGGAACTTATATCAGTTATTTACAGCTGCCTAACAAAGCATCCCCAAACACTGGCTTAATACAACAGCCATTTATTATTGGCTAACAAATCTATGAGTCAGCTGGGCATTTCTGCTAACCTGACCCTGACTCAGCTGGTCCTGGCTGGGCTCTCTCACATGTCTGGAGTCTCTGCTGGGACAGCCACACCAACTGGGCCCATATGGTCTATCCTCCAACATGTTACACCTTAGGTTTATTCACACGGCAGAGGGGCAGAGTTCTAAGACAGAAAGCAGAAACCACTCAAGGCTTCTGGAGGCCTAAGATGGGAACTAATACACTATCACTCCCATTGCATTCTATTGGCTAGAAGTCACAAAGCCAGCCCAGAGTCAAGGAATGGAGAAATACCCAACACCTTTTGATGGAAAAAGCTGCAAAGTCAAATTGCAAATGATGTGGATACACATACACAGTGTGGTGGAGAAATGTAGGATTTTTGCAATCTACACAGAAGTAATCCTAGATACCTCCATATTGACAATGTGGTGGTGGTGGTGGTTTCTAAGACAGAAAGCAGAAACCACTCAAGGCTTCTGGAGGCCTAAGATGGGAACTAATACACTATCACTCCCATTGCATTCTATTGGCTAGAAGTCACAAAGCCAGCCCAGAGTCAAGGAATGGAGAAATACCCAACACCTTTTGATGGAAAAAGCTGCAAAGTCAAATTGCAAATGATGTGGATACACATACACAGTGTGGTGGAGAAGTGTAGGATTTTTGCAATCTACACAGAAGTAATCCTAGATACCTCCATATTGACAATGTGGTGGTGGTGGTGGGTGGTAGTGAAGGCAGCTAACTAATGTTTACTGAGTACCTAGTACATACTCTGCTCTGAGTTAATGTCAAGGAAAAGACAAAACTTGCATTGTGTTTAAAGTTATTCATTAAAATCACCTTTTATTTATACAGAAGTTTCAACTTTATTATGAGATGATATAGAATATGTGTAAATTTAACCTAAATTGTATGGTAACCAATATGGAAATACAGTGATTACTACTTTCCTTTATTCAACTATAAAGCAAACATTGGTACTAATCTAATGCTTTGTATTCTCAAAAGCACTTGTGTTAGTAACTGCGCATTCTTACAAACAACTAAATTGGTGTCAAAATTCCTCATTCATTACTATGTCCCTGTCCTATAATGAGAAGGCTGCTTTGAGCAAGAATGGTTTAAAAACACAGTTGCATAGTTTAACTTATTTCACATGGATTAAATCAAAACAAAATATTTGTCATTTAACGACACCTTTAATTTACTAATCCCTTGCCCTCGACTGGACTAATTATGACTTTAAGGACTTTCTGGACATATTTTCCTATACTTTTCATCAGCTAAATGGGCAAAGAAAACTGAAAAATGGAATCTTGTCATCATCCTCAATAAAGCACATTTTAATATTCACTGAGATATTGCATCTAGAATGGATACAAAATAAACTAAATTTATATGTATTCCATGATTATAAGTATTCACAAAGAAAATAATAGAAAACAAGTGCTCATCAGACTTTAAAAGAATTTTCTAATTCTTGCATGTTTAAAAATAATAAATAAATACATTTTAATAATAAATAAATTGTAGCCTCTGGTTTTAACTTTATGAAGTTATAAGATAATTATATTAATTAATTTATATTATTAAATTATAATATATTAATTTATAATTAATTTGTAATTATACTAATTTTAAATCATATAGGCTCTTTATTAATTTTATTAATCATATGTAATATTAATTTTAATTGAAAATTTATAATTATGTTAATTATAAACATTAATGTATTGATATTATATTAAGTTTATATATTAAATAGAAATTTCTATTTTTATATAGAAATTTGTATATTTATATAAGAATATATAAATTATATACATTAATTATATTTATATAATTATATGATATATGTTTCTTTCCCATAGGTACTTTACATTATCTCATTTAGTTTTCATAGAAACTCTAGAAAGAAGTTGTTATTTTTATTAATTCCTTAATTTATAGTTGAAGTAATGGAAGTTTGGTATGATAAAATATGTAGCTCGGGTCACACAGCTACTAAGTGATAGGGCCAGGTTTTGAATTCACATAGCTTGACTCCAGGGCCACTCTTGGACAAAATGCTAAATTGGCACCTCTTTCTTCTTTATTTTCCACATCTAAATGATTTGCCAATTCTTTTCTTTTCTATTTATTGACCTAACTCCTTCTCTCCAACCCACTGGCTCTGACTTTGTTCAGGCTCTCATAAATTTTTGCCTAGATTGTTCCTTTAGCTTTCTGTTATTTCTCCTTATTTTTAGTCCTAAAGCTATAGTATAAACCTAGTAACTTTCTTGTTATTTAATACACTTTGAGGAGTAACATACAAATTAAAACTATAATGAGATTCCAATACTCCATTAGTCCTCTTGGCCTGCCATAACAACATACCAAAGACTAGGTGGCTTAAATAATAGATATTTATTTTCCCGCAGTTCTGGAGGCTGGAAATTCAAGATTATGGTGCCAGCAGGGTTTATTTCTGATAAGGACTCTCTTCCAGGCTTGCAGATAGTTGGCCATCTGACTGTGTCTTCACATGGCCTTTTCTCCATGTGTGCACAGACAGAGGGAGAGCTTTCTAGTGTCTCTTCCCCTTTTTCTATGGACACCAGTCCTATCAGATTAGGGTCACCCTTTTATGACTTCACTGAAATGTAATTACTTCTGTAAACGTTGTAAATCCAAATACAGTTACGTTGAAGGTTAGGGCTTCAGCACATGGATTTAGCAGGCTGGGGGTGGGGAGTGGGCAAGGCACAATTCAGTCCATAACAATTACACACATACACACCATAATAGCTAAAATGAAAAGGATGAACAATATCAATTGTTGGAAACTGGAACAACTGGAATTATATGCTGCTACTGGGACTTTAAATTAGTCCAATCACTTTGTAAAACTGGCAGAATCCAAATAAAGCTGAGTATATGCTAAGCTTAAGGCCCAGATATTCCACTCCTCAGTGTTTTATCCAGTGGAAATGCATACATATACTCACCAAAAGACATATGCAAGAGTATTCATAGCAGCACAACTTATAGTAGCCTCATACTGGAAATAACTCACATGTTGGTACGTAGTAGAAAGTGTAAATAAATTATGGCAAATTCATACAATGGAATATTATACAACCATGATATTGAATGAACTATATCTCCATGTGTCAGAGTGGATGATGTTCAGAAACATAACTCTGGCTGATAGATGCCAGACAGAAAAGTACATATAGTAAAGTCCCACTTAAATAATGTTCAAAAACAAGCAAAAGAAATCCATTGTGTTAGAAGTGAAGCAGGTGGGCCTCCTTGGAGAGGGATGTACTAACTTGAAGGGAACAAGATGGGCCTACAGGGGTTCTTGTTACATGATGATCAAGTTTCTGGGTATCCAGCTGTGTTCAGTTCATGAACTTATCATATGTGCTTGCGGAACACTTATCACATGTGCATGTTTCTGCATATATTTTACATTTCAATAATTTTTTTTCCTAAAAAAAGAAATATTGTGAAGACTCCATCTTACCCAAGAATAAAATCCGAATACTTTAGCCTGACCTAAAGCCCTGTGACCTGGTCCCAGGTCAACCTTTCCAACCCTATCTGTACTAATCCTGGCCTTACCCCAGCCAAAATAAGCCTATCACCAAATACCTGCAATGCATCATGTTCTTTCATGCTCTCCTCCTTCCTGAATACCATTCCCATTTCATCTAGCTGGTTAACTCCTTTTAAAACTTAGACTTCATTCTCCACCAGGAAGTTTTTCCTCACCCCACCCAACCCAGGCTGAGTTAGAAGTGCCTTCCTTGTCCTCCTTTAACATTCTATGTACTTATCACCCCTCCTACATTGCACTGTCATTTTTGGTTTATACACCTCTCTTCACTGATGAACTGTGAGTGGGTTGAGGGCAAGGCTTGGGTCCTTTATCTCTGCATACACAGCATCTAGTGCAGGGAGCAGCACATAGCAAACGTCCAATGAACAGCAAATGAATTAATAAAGAGATTAATGAAATTTAGCTTACATCCTGATTTTGGTGCAGAATATCTCTTCAGTCATTCCATCAAGAAGAGTTGAAAGAAAGAAAGAAAGAAAGAAAGAAAGAACTGAATCTGGCAGCATAGACTATACCATGCCCCAAATTTAGTTTGCAATGAGTGCTTTGTTCCCCATGAACATTAATACCAGGGAAACCAAATACTCATTTCTTAAAATGTATAATAGTAATACTGCCCATTCCCTAAAGACTGTCCAACTGTACAAAATGATTGCATTCCTCTGAAATATGGGTGAAGTGTTAATGTTCTTGGTTGGCTTGAAACTCAAGAAATTCCTCTCACATCTAGATTGGCCTTATTCCTTGGGTGGATCTGCCAAAAATTCCTCAGATATCCTGGTCTGGGATTTATGGACTGAGAGGTTTATGATATTTCAGAGTGTAGAATGGGCTATTGTTTTTACATATTAGACAGGTCAAGTAAATGCAATGAATGCTATGATTAGGCTCGGGGCCTAAAAAGTGAATCAAATTGACGACAGTCATTTTTCTATGCAAGTTCCAAGCAGGCTTAAACCAGGCAAAAATGCTATGTGGTGATCATATTGGGTTCTCCACAATATTTCTTTCTACTTCTGAGTTTGACCTTCAGGAATGGCTCCACAACAGAAAGCCAGAAAGGGTACTGATGATGAGGAGATTGCCATCATGACAATTCCTGGTAAAGAAGCATGTACAATGTGCAACGGAAGTCACATAAATGTGACACCCAGGCGCGCCTGGGTGGCTCAGTCGGTTAAGCAACCGACTTTGTTTCAGGTCATGATCTCAGTTTGTGAGTTCGAGCCCCGCGTAGGGCTCTGTGCTGACAGCTCAAAGCCTGGAGCCTGCTTCAGATTCTGTGTCTCCCTGTCTCTCAGCCCTTCCCCTGCTCATGCTCTATCTCTCTGTCTCTCAGTAATAAATAAACGTTAAAAAATTAAAAAAAAAAAAAGTGACACCTGACCTCTAACTGCTTATCATTCAAAGAGTTAAGGCAAAGGTAAAGAGATACTCATCTATCTTAAACAGGTACAATCTGGGTAGGGGACCCAACCTGCCTTCAGGGCATCTGCCCACCCACATCAATGAAAACTTCTCATCTACTCCATCCTAAGGACCTGAACTGCAGGCTTATTCATACTGTCTCTGACCCCACCCATCTTCTTGAGCCATAGCTGATTGGACCAGACATAGACATCTGACTCAAGCAGGGCCAATCAAATTATCTCAGTTTGGAATTGAGTACCCAGCTGTGGTTAGCCTGGCTCTCCAGGAGAGGACTGTGGGGCTTCCTGCCCAGCCGTTCGGGGTGCCAAGGAGTGGAGAAGCAGAGAGAAGTGGACCGTAGGGAGAGAGAAAAGATACAATAACTATCGAGGCGGGTGGGGGTGGCGAGAAGAGAGGTCAGTTCCTGACAGCTTTCCTGTTCCTGTTTTCAATCCTCTGGAGACATCTGGAAGCATTCTCTGGCCTAGTGTGGCCTACACCTCACGACAAAATACTGTGTTTTTCCTCATGCTGGTTTGGATGGGTTTCTGAGTCCCAGGACTGGGACACGAACGCTCTGGTATTCTGGCAAGAGGTCTGTCTTCACTCCCCCAGTGCCTGTGGAAAAGGAGAGAAGGGTGCAACTGAGGCCCACTGGGGGAGTGCACTGCGGCAGACAGTCGGGGTCCACGGCCCTTGCTGGCTGCAGTTTTAGCTGTGAATGCAGTCGGGAGCTTGCGAGCTGTGGGTTAGTGGGGGTGTTAATGTAGTTCCTTAAAAAGGGAAGCATGACACCGCGAATGATGACATCTGAGCGTCAACAACACAAAATTAAGCCTGTGGAAAATTTCAATTATGATAGCTAACACAGGAAATTGCATTTATGTATGGAAACTAAATTTAGAAGCCTGGACAGATTGACAGGCTCCTTCCTAAATCCATGTAAATAGCCCATGCCAGGTGCCAGGAAGTAACTGCAGGAGCAGGACCAGCTAGGCCTGCAGGCCCCTTGGCTGTCTTCTAATAACTGAAGGAGGAAAAAGGGCTTTTCTCTAGGCAAATTAATTGCTCAGAAGTCTTATCTAACAGGTTAAGAGAGAATTAACAGTCTTTGAAAGAATCCAGTTCAAAGCTGTTCCTTTTCTCTCCCTTGCTTTGTGTTCGTAAACAAGGAAAGGGTGTGGTTGGAACTTGGATTTGCTCTGGGCAGTGTCTGTGCAGTCCTAGCTGGCTGCCAGAGGCAGGGCTGGGTGGAAAAGGACGGTGTGAGAGAGGGTGAGGGGAACTTCTTCCCTTCATCTGCTGCGCCCCTGCCCCCCATCTTAGGGTTCTTTCCTTCCCATGCTGTTCCTCTACCTACCACTTCAGGTCCCAGTGACATGAAAACTGGAGTTAGAAGCAGAGGAGTGACATTAATGGTGGTTCACTAGGGCAAGGACGTTGGGGTCAGGCAGACAGGTTTAAAGCCCTACCAGTGCTTCTCTCAGAGCCTGACTAGAGGGGCATCTGCTCTGAGCCGTGAGGTCTAGAGAGCCCTACCTTGGCCCTCCTCATGTCAAGCTCCACTCCATGGAGGCAAGAGTCCAGTAGGTCAAAGGAACATGCCCACCAGAGCCCCTATCTTCTCTAGACCATGCTCCAGGTACTGAGACACCAGAATTCCCTGTGCCCATGGCCCTAAGTCTGTTCGCAGGACCTGCACAGGCCTCTTCCCAGGCATGCCTTCCCAAGGGTATGAATCTCCTAGCTTTCAGGGTGGCTTAGGGGCAGCTGTTTGTAGACAGAACAGACAAGAGTTGGACAGCGTGTGCCGAAGTATCTGTGTGTGAGTTTCGGGGCTGGGAAGAGAAGGGCACCAGGCCAGGGACTGGGGCATGGCTCGCTGTGCACTGCCTCTTTCTGGCTCAAACCAAGAAGTCTGAAAATTCTAAATTTGAATCTGGCCTTCCAAGTTGTTATGAAGCAGGAAAAGAGAAGATATTGTATTTAACTTTAAGCTTGCTGTATAGTTTTTGCCATGGAATATGGGTCTCAATTGGTATGCTTGCTCCAAGGCCCCTAAATGTTAGGAGTCGGCCACGCTAGCACTTCAACACTGTGTGACCTTAGATAAGTTACATCAGACCTCTGAGCCTCAGTTTCCTGATCTGCAGAATGAAGGCAATAGCAGTGCGGTTATTTTTACAATTTAAAAGGTAATGCATTCTATTATTGTTATGTGCCTTCTGGCAAGTTACTTAATCTCTCTGTGCCTCAGTTTTCTCATCTGTCAAATGGGAGGATGCTAATAGTACCCATATTATGGGTTGTTATTTATTGATGTATTAAGGGTCTTAGAACAGTGTCTGGCGTGTCATAAATGCTATGTAAATGCCGGTGGTTATTATTGTCTACTGCACACTATCACCACTACCACCAGCTGGCCTATTGAATTAAAGGAATACGCACAACATATGCAGTGTGTAAGTCTCAGGGAGGCACACTGATGCCACATTTTTTAGTTACTTTGAGACTTGCCTCATACTCCAGTCTCATCCTGTGCTTTCAAAATCCCTACGAGACTTCTTAGGAAGCATGAAGCCTGTTCCTGCTTCCAACTGAGACTGTTGCTTTGGCCAAGTGTAATCTGATGAATACAAACTAAGAGCCCTGTCCTGGGATAACCCTCATTCTTGTCTGTCAAAGGCTTTGAGATCCACTCAGAAAGGTGAAAAACAAAACTTCAATCTCTGGGCAGAGACACAGTAGTGGCAGCAAGTGAGGAATGGGGGAGGGATGTTGGCTCCTCTCTCCTGAGATCCACCAATTGCCATTTCTTGCTTATGGAAGTTTCTCCAGCCCTGTGCATTGGCAGGCTTGGGTTTGGGAACTAACTTGAAACGTTAATTTTGTAAATACCTAGAGAAGGCTAATCTTCCATGCAAGGGGACTTGATTACATAGGAAGAACCTACAAGCCACAGAAAGCTACAAAATGGTTTTCCAACCACCAACCCCATTTCTTTCTGCTACACAACGCTGCCTCTGCAGATCAGCAGCTCTTTCTCCTACTCAGCACTCAGGCAGCCCACTCCCCATTTGCTTCACAGCAGCTTAAATACCAGTACTGTCCCCTGGAGTGAAACTTAAGCAGGATACCAGAGAGGCCATTAGCAAAACGTCAAGCATCAAGCCCCAGCTCCTCACCTTTGCAGCATCCTCTCCCCAAGGACCCATAGAAGGCTGGTTCTTCCTGTGTCCCTGTGCTCTAGAAGCACATTTTATCTTAGGAACATTCTATTCCTTGTTCACGTAAAGGCATGGGTAACTAAGAGCAGCTATTATGCATTAGCATAATACTAAGAACAATATTATACCTCTCTCAAATTATTTTCATCTAAAAAAGCCTTAAGAAAGCCCTAAACCAAAGAAGTAAGACAATTTCAGACAACAGCAAGTAGAGGGTTTCTTCAGGGTGGGGTCTTGGGGAACGGCCTATTCCAACGTGCTTTTCATCTCAGAATCCATCTATTCAGCTGAAATGCTTTTCTCCCTGTGCTTTCAGGTATGCTGTTAGGATTTGACTCCGCGAGTTCATTGGCGTCACTGTGGTTTGGGGTGGTTGCACAGCTATTCCCCAGGGCCTATGAGCAGTGTCCACTGAATCCCTGAGGCCATGGTTTCCAACAAGTCCTTTGCTTTGGAATTCCCTTCTCCTTATGGTCAACAGCTTTGAGTTCTACAGACAGTCATGGAATGGTGCCCTGACCACCTTTTATTTGCATTTGGTGGTTCTGACACATACACGCACTCCTATATTGTAAGAACAGAACCATTTTAACATGTTGAAAATGTGAGAGTGAGGGAGAGCAGTGCCATGGTGCTAAAAATGAGGGTCCTTGCTTTGATTGACTCGAGTGGTGCCTTTGTTTTTAAGATAGTATTTGATACGGGATGTAAACATGTTAAGTTTGTTCACGCTATGCTGAACAAACCCAGCAGTCAATTGTAACGTCCTTGTGATGTTTCTCAAGGGAGGTAGTTGCTACGTGTGACTAGTAACCAATTTTTTCCCCCAAGAGTTAAACATCTGAGCTATTTAAATTTGTCTGAAAAGTATGAAAAGCAAATTAAGTAATCATGGCACAATCACTCCAAACAAAAGAATGAGGAGTGCAATAGTTGTTTGTTTGGTTTTTCTTCTAACTGGTTCGGTCGTTGGGAACATCATACTTGATGGCCAAAATTCAGTCAAAATCTCTAGACATTCGACGTTTATAGGAGATAAACAATCTCCCTTACAGATGATTAGCTAGGATGAATATCCTTGTGGTACAATCCAATCAACATGTACTTGACTGCTGTCTGCTGCGTGGTACAGAATGAGTGTGTAAGTCCAGGGCGTGGGAGACCACTGTCGAATGTGTTATGGGTGTGTCCATGAAGCAGCAGAAATATTTTTCTCAACATTCTGTTTATGAAGTCTTAGTTCACTGAATAGCTGCTAAGGAGTGGAACCAAAAGATGTGATAGTCAATATGCTTCATCCATAAGACCTAATTTTTAAATAAACTTATCAGTAGCACAATAAGCCATATTCTATGCCAGCTTTTCTCTGCTTCAGAGAAGAGATGTTACGAGTTTATTTCTCATGACGGGAAAGTTTTTATTTCACTGCAGACGTACCTTTGTTTATTTGTAGAGCTGTTTCCTATTTTTTTCTTATCAAAATATTTCAGTTGTAGCTTAACAAATCAAGTAGGTATAGTAGGTTCTGTCCCAACCAAGTCAGATGAGTGTTTTTAATCACAGTCCTGAAGCAGATCCACTATGTTAGCAATTACAGCACGTTAAAAAAATAAAAAGAGAAAGTATTTTTGTTCCAGTGAGTCTCTCCTGTGGGAAAAAAGGCAGATGGAAAGAATAGCAATGATGAAACAAAATTAATATATCTATATTATATAACCACCAAAAAAGCTGTCATGCAACATTGCTGTGTTTCCTTTTACAAGTAATGTGCATTTTTTTCTTTCAATGTGAGTTTATCCTGGAGTCCACAGCAGTTTAACCTTAAAGGCATAGGATAGATATTGATTTCTGCCCCTTTAAGAAGAATTTTATGTATGTCTGTCTGCACAGTGCCATTATGTGTTGACTTCATAGTTTAACACTCAGAAAGTGTGTTTGTTTCCCTATTTCCTATTTTTTGGCTGTATGTGTTTATTTCTCTGTTTCCTATTTCTTGGCTGTGCTGGGGGCTGGGGGTGGATATCTCACTTTTGCCCTCCTAGACCGCCTACATGTGTGAAATCAAATTCCCAGCAAATGTATTCTAACTCCCTATGAGCAACATATGAAAATGTTTTATTATTGGAGACTGAACGTATTCCAGTTTGCTGACAAATCCAGCTCTGGGGTCTCAAAAGTTGGAGATTAATTTTTCTTTTGTCTCTTTCTATGAAGGAGTCACTAGTATTGAACAAGAAAAAAAAATGTGTTACTTTTAGGCCAGAGGAGTGAGTGTGGCACTTAGAGGAGGTAAGAGAGTTAATTGTGTGTCCTAAATTGAGCTGGCGGCAATGTACCTAGTGAATCCAGTTAACTAATCTTTAATTTTTGTACCAGGCACAGAGCCAGCACGTCCACTTAACTGGGATAGATGATTAAGAAGAATGTTGCAAAAAAGCTGAACATAACTCACTATCACCAAATATAGGTGTCTCTGAAGCTGACAATCTTGCTCCTACAAAATGCAATGACATGATCCAAACTGTGAGAAAAAGAATCCAACTTGGTTGGGATAGGAAAGACAAAGCAAAAACAAAACAAAACAAAAAACAACTTTGGCCCAGAAGTCATTTTCGTTTGGAAAGATTTCTGAAGATTGAACTTGGGCCGGCAGTGCATCTGACAATGCAGTCGGCAGACTGCCAACAAGAAGCCACGGAACAGAACCCAGAAGCTCGAGGTGGGAGAAAATTCAATGGACACAGTCTATCTTCTGAAGATGCTCTTCTCGGAGCTTCTTGAGACTTTCCAGAGGCATGATTTCCAAACTGTGTTTAGCTATAGGGGGGGAAAAGAAGATTTGGCCAGCTGTAAACACTGGATTTCATTATCTGCACCCTATTTCCAGCTTCAGAACAATTTCCGCTTCTACCTTATAACCCCCCCACAGCCCAGCCCAGTAGTTTAAGAATTTTGTCTTAAAGAATCTCAACATAGTTTTTTTTTGAAAGAAATTTACCACAGAGAAAACATTTTTTGAAAAGACACTTTCCAATTATACACACAGTGTCCAGCATACATGTTATAAGCATATGACATATTTATGCATAGAGATTTGAATCAAGTAGGTGCCTTGCCCCTATTCGTTGTATGGAAAGTTCAAAGAGAAGGATCTATGTATGGCTTTCTTCTAGTTAGGCGTACTCTTTGGAGCACCTGTCACAGGGTGTTACTTAGGTGCTTCAATTAACTAGACGAAATAATTATTACACCTCCAGAAAACAAATGGCTAACTTATTTAACATAAAAATGAGTGTTACAAATCAATAAGAAAAATATAATCTTGTAGAAAATAGGCAAAGGATAGATAGAGATAATTTGGGGCGGGGAGGGAACCTTAAAAAACAGGAAATAAACATACAAAAATATACTTAACCTTGCTTATAGTTTAAAAATTCAAGTGATAATGATAAGTCAAGTTTCACTTCCCATTGGCAAAGATCAAAAAGGGTGTTGGTGGGGCACCTAGGTGGCTCAATTTGTTGAGCATCCAACTCTTGTTTTTGGCTCAGGTCATGGGATTGAGCCCCTCGTCAGGTTCCACACTGAGGATGGAGTCTGCTTGAGATTCTCTGCGTCTCTCCCTCTGCCCCTGTCCCCTGCTTGTGCTCTCTCTTTCTCTCTAACAAAAAGAAAAAGAAAAGAAAAAAATGGTGGTGGTAAAACCAGGAGAAGATGTGAGGAAACAGTCACTTTCCTCCATATTTGTTGAGTGTGTTAATTGATATGTTTTGTGGTGGCAGTTTTGCAAGGTCAAAGTTGATCCAGAAGCTTTACTTTAATGAATAGAATCTATGGAAAAACTTACAGACATACACAAAGACAAAAATGTATATGGAGGATGGTTGCAGCATCATTCCTAAGAGCTAAAAGCTGGAAACAAACCACTGAAAGGAATGTGGTAGACCTACAGGTACTCACACAGAAAGCGTTCCAAGAAACAGTAATAAGGAAAAAGGGCCGGTTGCAAAAAATGATGTAGAAAATGATTCCATTTTTGTTCTATGTGAAGGAAAAAAATGTAATGGCATATATACTAAAATGTAAATACTGGTTATTTCCGGGAGTTGGCATTTTGGGGAGCCTTCCATTTCCACCTTACGTATTTCTATCAGATTTGATCACAGATGAAAGGTAAAATAAAAATAGTTTTAAAAAATAACAGTACAAACATCACTTCTGCAGTTTTCTTGCCAAACATGTTAACTCTGAATCTAAACATGAGGAAACAACCACATAAATCCAGACTGTGTGATATTCTGCAAGATAACCAGGAGAGACTCCTCAAATTATCAATGTTATGAAAAATGAAAAAAAGACTATTCTAGATTAAAAATAACTAAAGACAACCAATAACTAAATGCAATTATGTGATCCTTGATTGGATCCTGAATGTATTAAAAAACATTATAAAGGACCTTTTAGGATACAGTTGCCTTGGTGAATCTCAGTGAAAGCATAGTCTTTCTAGAATTATATTCTGGGAAATGCTAGTATAGGAAATGCCCCATTAACTGAAATGTATTGTGCCCCTCCATGCTAGATTTCCCATGGATATATTATCTCATTTAATGTTTGTTACTTTTTTAAACTTAAAAAAATATGTTTATTCATTTTTGAGAGACAGAGACAGAGTGTGAGCAGGGGAGGAGCACAGAGAGAGGGAGACACAGAATCCGAAGCAGGCTCCAGACTCTGAGCTGTCAGCACAGAGCCAAATGTGGGGCTTGAACCCACAAACTGTGAGATCATGCCCTAAGCCAAAGTTGGATGCTTTACCAACTGAGCCACCCAGGTGCCCCTAATCTTTGTTATTTATTGAAGAAAAAGCTGATTTCCTTTTGAAGCAAAGACTCTGTTACTATGATCCCTGAGGGATACTAATATATTCAATTCTAGAATATCTTATCTGGTTTATAGAGTTCTGATCAGTGCTTAGATGCCAACTAGGATTTATTACAAAGTTGGGGAATATCAGAGCTGGAGGGTATCTCTAAGGTTATATCAACCTCATTGATGGGATCAACCTTTACAATTTTACAAATGAGCAAAGGGACCCAGATAGGCTAGTGACTTAGCATAGTCAGAGAACTGGTTTTGGAAATCTTGCCCCCAAGTGTAATATTTCTACTATAAAACCATTAAGATGTATATAACTCTTGCTGAACATCAATAACAGAGTAGACATCATAATGGCCTGCCCTGAGATAGGCCCCCTCTGCAGAGAAAGAGGCCTACCACTTGTGGAGGAATTGCATGATAATCCTCAAGGAGCAAAGAGCCTCAGACTCCCAGCACTGTAATAATGCAGGCAGTCTGCCGAGTCCAGGCTGAACCAAGACATGACCTTTGCTTGACTTTTTTATTACATAAGAAAGCACGAGGAGTTCAGGCCAACACTTTTTTCTCCCTAAAAAAAATACAAAAGAAAAAAGAAATGACTGCTTATGGAAGATGGATAACAAGAATCCCAGGTCCTTTACTTCTCTTCCTGATAAACGTTTTCCCTTGCAGCACATTCCCAGCAGGACTCAGCCCATCTGGTAAAATGATGGGAGAGAGATTAAATCACTTTCCCTTTATAAAATGTGTGTACCTCCTTGTAACTGGACTAAGACTCCAGATTTACATTCCCTATTTCATATCTCTCTCTGAGAATAATCTCCTGACCTGCACAGTGGACTTAAGAACACCAAAAAGCTCTTCTCTCTGACTGGTTTATCAGGAAAATCATTCTCCTGATTGGCTTATGCCCACTCCTCAGGGGCCAGTGGAATGTTCCACACTGGTGATGGTGAGGCTATGACTTCTCCTTGCAGTGGGCCAGGTACGGGGCGGGGGGGGGGGGGGGCGCAGAGAAGCCAAAGGGTTTTAGAGGGCACATGGAGCAGCAAAGGTGAATAAGGCCAAAGTCTGTAGAGGTAATCTGAGTGTAAATAGTGGGAAGAACACATGCAGTGTGAAGTCAGGAGGCTACTGAGATCGGAGTTGCTAAGTTAAGGGTTTGGAACTGAATGGAAGTGGGCTCGTAGCACAGGCAAGAGGGTCTCCTGGAAGATAGCCCCAGATTGCAGCTGGCAAGTGTGGCCTGCCGTCTGTGGTTGGCAGGGCCTGGTGTTTTGAAGTGGTTGAAGTTGCCAGGATCTGTGGACCCAGACAGGCCACTGGCCAGTGAACAAAACTAAGAGCACCAGGGTCTGAGTTGGGGTCTGAAGTGAAAACTGAATCTCCATAATCAAAGAGGTCAACAGGGTGTAAAGTCAAGGACAAACCCATTGTTAGTCCAATAAGCATGTTTGGCAAATCAGGGGAGGAGCAAGAATGCGAGTGTGGAGCCCGAGAGAGCAGGAGGCCATAGTGGTCAATGTTGGAGGAGTGCAATCCAGCACTGGGGCAAATGGGCTGGAATGATGCCAGGCCAAGGAGTGGACGGTACAGCCACTCTTCATTCTGTTTCTGTGCTCTGAATGAGATGTGTCTTGTGCCATTTAAAATACCACCAGAGCTTTCTTCTAGAGGCTCGAAGATGGGCAAGTTCATGAAACCGGGGAAGGTGATGCTGGTCCTGGCCAGTCACTACTCCGGATGCAAAGCAGTTATTATGAAGAATGTTGATGATGATACCTCAGACTGTCCCTACAGCCATGCTCTGGTGGCTAGAATTGACCGCTATCCCTGCAAAGTAACAGCTGCCATGGGAAAGAAGGAAATCATCAAGAGGTCAAAGATCAAGTCTTTTGTGAAAGTTTATAACTACAATCATGCATGCCCATAAAGTACTCTGTGCATATCCTCTTGGACAAAACTGTCGTCAACAAGGATGTCTTCAGAGACCCTGCTCTTAAATGCAAGGCTTGATTAGTAGCCAAGGTAAACTTCCAGGAGAGGTACAGGACCGGCAAGAACAAATGGTTCTTCCAGGAGCTGAGGTTTTAAATCTGTTTTGTTTCAGTCATTAAAAATACACACACACACAATGTACCACCAGAATGACTGTAGTTAGTAATACAGTATTACATATTTGAAAGTTGCTAAGAGAATAGATCTTAAAAGTTCTCATCACAAGAAAAAAAATGTAACTGTGAACAGGGACAGATATTAACTAGACTTATTGTGGTGATCACTTTGCAAAATGTATTTGCATGAAATCATTATAATTTCATTAAAATGAAACTAATATAATGCTATATGTCAATTTTACCTCGATTAAAAAAAATTACTACCGGTAACTTTGCTTGCTCTATTTCCTTCCAATTAATTGAGAGTATGAAAGAGAAAAGAGAATTTTGCTTATGGGGAAGAGTATGTTTGTGTTGACAGAAAATACTATTGGGGACTTCCAGAATTTCAAACACACAGGCATTCCTAAGGGAATATGCTGGGGCAGTAGGAAAGAGGGAATGTGGTCAAAAGGACTGTTCCATGATCAGCCATATTGAGTTCTCCAAGTGACTGGTTAGGGATCCATGGGTGTGGTTGAGGTGCTCTCTTTAGAAAAATTCTATGAGAATGCAAACATTTTGGAGTGGGTAGGTAACATTAGCACACTGGAGAGTTCTAACAGCTCAGCTCAGACACATCTATGCTTATGCCTGGAGGGAATGGAATGAGGCCACTAAGGTGCTGGGAAGGTCAGGTTCCCAGCACAGAAGCCTGGGGACACTGGGCATGGACAGGCCAAGGGAGAAAGGGAGTGTGAGCTGTGGGGATGCTCCAGCATCTGAGCAAAGAGGAGGGTAGGGAATGGGGTCCATTTTATGGGATGCCAGTGTCCCTATCTATATTCCAACTTCTACCACACTGGGTCAACTTTTGTCTATTTTGCACATCGGGTTTCTGTGATTTTCTTTTATTTGGCTTTAGACCATTTGAAAACCATCACCTTATATCCACAACACTAAGCACCTTCTGTGTTCTTAGCTGTGTATTGGATGCTATCTTGGTTTATTCATGTGGGAGCTTCTCTTCAAGGTGTTCACAGTCTCTCTGGAAATTCCAATTTTATGTAATGGCAACAAGAAGAAAACAAAACAGGGTAGGACTTAAGTGCTAAGTGATGTGTTGGGGGTACAAGTGACTCATAGTTTTGAGGGGAAAAAAGGATCCCTGGGTTGTGGGGGGTGAGGACCCATGTCAAAAGTTATAGAAATTTCTACCTGAAAAAAGTGATATTTGAGCTGAATCTTAAAGAAGGAGAGGATTTGAATAAGTGAGGAAGGTATGTGAGCTATGAGAATAGCATAAACAAAGGTATAGAGATAGGAATGTTCAAGGCCAGTTTGGGAAACAATAAATAGAGAAAACATATGGAAGACTGACAGTGTTTTCCACTTTTTAAATTACTTATTCAGACAGTATCCTGAGCAAGAACAATTTCCTGTGGTTTATAAATAGGTCCCAGTTATTTTAGTAGAAAGTAATGCTGATGATCATTCATGGAATGTTCCACAGAGACTTCAGTTTTCCAAGGACCAGGAGAAAATGTATAAATGTGGAAGGAATGGTCCAGAACATGAAACACCATGAACAAAACCTAATACAAAGTGTGTGCAGAAACTTAGTGTTCCTAGCCAGGTACTTGTCTCCTTCACTCTTTCTCCCTCCTGGATTTGTTTCTGATTTATGATACAAAGTGCCCAAGGCTTCAGATGACATGCACCTTTGGATATGAAAGAACGAGAATAGAAATTGGGAGATAATAAAACATGCACCAGAGATGAAGTCATTTGTCTGAGCTCACAGGGTGGGTGGTGCCAAGGTTACAATTCAGGATGCACATCTTGAGTCTCCTTTCACCCAAGATTTCCTACCCAATTCCAAAACCAAGAAGCCACTAGAATGGTACAGAATCCCAAATCCAGTGGTTCCTAAGATGAGAACGTTTTCATAAGGCTGGTATGTTTCATAGGTTGGGGATCCCAGTTGCCCGTGCTTGAGAAACATTTCAATGTATATGTCCATGTTATGGGGTATGCAAAAGAAAGAAGATATTTATATTAATTAGGTTATGGGTGGATTTGTATTTTATTGCAATTAGTTAGCATCGTTTTCAACTTTCCTGTGGGGTTCTGTTTTCAATCTGTTTCACTAGCATTTGTATATATATATTGTTCATTTTGGCCTAAGAAAGATTATGAGTGAATACCGTCTTTGTATTTGTGTTTTGCCTTTGGGTTCCTCTTACTGTAGACTCCGGGCAAAAGAACTGATGGTTATCCTAAATAAGCTACCTTCCAATCAGAATGCAGTGGTAAAAGAGGGAGTTTGAACTTTACTCACAGCTTCAAGTCACTAAAATTAAATTTTAGAGCAACAGCAGCAGCAGCAGCAAAGTATGTTATTATGAAAACTTTCTTAGGAAAAATATCCAAAAGTCGATCTTGTCTGTATCTGAAGAGATCCCCGTCAAATGTCTCCAGAAGTATGAAATAACACTACTGTCAGTGATCCCACCAGTTTTTGCAAGAACTCAGGTTGTATTTAAGCCTTTACCCGCACCCCAGCTCTCTAAATAAGAATGGATGTTATTAAATCTCCCTCTTGTTCTTAGAGCTGGGTCATTTTATGGGGGTAATAAAATCAGCACCGATAGCATTTCTGGCCATTCCAATAATCATCCTGCAGATTAAAAAAATACTCATAGAATTGAATTAAAAAGGAAGCTCCATTCAACTTATCAAATGTAATAACAATTGCCTACAGAAATGACCTTTGACATACAGAATTTGTAGCCGGTAAAAGAGTATTATTTTCACACTGTGTTTAAGATTTGCAGAATACTTAAAAAAAATTTTCTTTTTGTTTATTGATTTTTGAGAGAGAGAGAGAGACAGAGCATGAGTGGGGGAGGGGCAGAGAGGGAGGGAGACACAGAATCCAAAGCAGGCTTCAGGCTCTGAGCTGTCAGCACAGAGCCTGACACAGGGCTGGAACTCATGAACTGCAAACTGTGAAATCAAGACCTGAGCCAAAGTCAGATGCTTAACCAATTAAGCCATCCAGGTGTTCTGCAGAATACTTTTTTAATGACAAAGGTTTTACTTGGTTTACTCATGCCATACATGTACGTTTTACTTTTCATGAGGCGATTTGAAGGAAAGGGTGAAGGTATTCTTTTTGAGTATACTCTCTTTTATAGTAATACAATATCAATATCAGATTATAAATTAAACCACCAGCTAATCAGAAGTTAAGTTCACGGGCATAACCTAAAAAGCATACCCTACATATATTTTTTGGTTCCCAACACTGCAACATCTTTACCTTGGGTTGTGAAAGAACTAGAATAGAAATTGGGAGATTCTAGCTTAGAATCAAATCAGGTTTTCCCATTTTGATACTTAAACCAAGACAAAACAAACAAACAAAAAACCCACAAAACATTCCAGTCTTCTGAGATATGGAAGTTTAGATAACTTATTTTCTGTGCCATCCTCAGAAAGTAAGATTCATGTGCCCTTCATATTTTAACATTATAGATCTGTAAAGAGTGCCTGTATGCCCAGCTGATCAGGAAACACATCTTTCCTTCCTTTCTCCAGTATGTTCTATTCAGGCTTTCCCAAACCAGTATACCTCCCAGCACTATTTCCACTGAATATGACTTGAACAAAGGGCTTGGAAGTGGTGGGAGCAGAGTGAATCATGGTAAGTCTGTGATGCAACATCTACCTCTCTATTTATGAAGCATGGAAAGTATATTAAAATCTGCAATTAAATTGAGGTCTAATTTTGTTTATCTTAGCATTTCCCAAGTTTAGTTGACCACAAACCCCATTCCCCTCTAAGCTACGCACTAGTATTCTATGGGCTGTGTTTGGATAAACGTCAGCCTGGGCACAGGCACTGGTTTTCATTCACATGCCGGCCTCAGGGGCTCTCTTGCCACTTGCTAGCTAGCAAGTTACTTTCCCTCTCAGAACCCTAGTTTCCCCATCTGAATTCTATCGAAAATGATATCTATCTCACATGTTTTTTAAGGTATGTATGCTCAATAAACATGTATCTCCTTCCATTTACAAACAAGGCAGTATAAATCTTCTGTGTTTCACAAGCATTCCAGTATCCTCTGTAATAGGGCTTTTTCCGGTCTCATTTCCTAAGAACATGGAGAAGTGTTAACACTGCTTTAGAGTCGGACTCTCTAGAATGTAATCTTACTGTGTAACATTTGACTTAAGTTGACTTATCAACTCTCTCTGTGCGTCAGTGTCCCCACATGTAAAATGGGGATAATTTTAAGCAACTGGTACTTGCTTCACAGGGTTGTGAAATTTAAAGGCTAGTATTGATAAAGCAATAAGAATAACACCTAGTCTAGGGTAAGCATTCACTAGTCTCATTAAAACTACTAGTAGTCTTATTTCTAATCATACACTGTGCTCCAGCCACAGTAGGCTCCTTGCTACCCAAAGATACCTGATGTTTTCCCATATTCACAACTCTTGTCTCTCATCTCTTTTCCCTGGTGAAATCTTATCCATCCTTCGAGGCCCACCACGAATGCTGCCTCCTTGATGAAGCCTTTCCAGATTTTCCCTAACCAGGTGACTTCCTGCTCCAAGGGATCCGATGCTGAAAGGGGCTTTGTAATCTCCTCCTGGCTCTTACCATGTTTGACATTGCATTCAATGAGTTTTATATTCCTAGAGGCATGCACACGCACACACACACACACTCAGTATCCAGCCGTGTGATCTAGCCGGTACAATTTCAGGCAGGGAAGCAGTAAACCTAGACTCTGGCCCCACTCTGTAACCCTGGGGAAGTCACTTTACAGGAGCTTTGGTTTCCCCTTAAAACAGTGGGTTGGATTAGGCCAGCTTTAAAGCCTCTTCTACATCTATTCTTCTGTAAGTCTAGTGTGCACCCCTTGGGCAGCCCTCTGTAAGCCTGAAGAATTTCAAGAGAATAGAAGGAACAAAATTTGAGCCAGAAATGTCTGATTAGAAACGCTTGCACTGTTTATAAAAGAACACAGACTGAAACAACCCGAATAAAAAAAGTGTGGTATAAAATGGAATACTGTGCAGCTCTAATAACAACAACAAAGAATAAGGAAGCTTACCATAAGGAAAGCTACTAAGGAAAGATCTCTGGGACGCATTAAGTGAAAAAAAAAAAAAAGCAAGGTGCAAACAGTGTTCGTAGAATGCTCCTTGTTTTACGGAAAAGGGAGAGAAGTTATAAGAATATATATTTGATTTTGGTTATGTATGCCTAAACGGACACTGGGCAGGTGCCCTGGAAGAGTACATAGAAAAAAATTTTAAATGGTTACCTACAGGGGCACCTGGTGGGTCAGTCGGTTGAGCGTCTGACTTTAGCTCAGGTCATGATCTCAGGGTCAGGGCTCAAGCCCTGTGTTGGGCTCTGTGCTGACAGCTCAGAGCCTGGAGCCTACTTCGGATTCTGTGTCTCCCTCTCTCTGTCTCTCCCCCCACTCATGCTCTGTCTCTGTCTCTGTCTCTCTCTCTCTTTCTCAAAAATAAATAAAAACATTTAAAAAAATAAAATGGTTACCTATAGGAAATGGGCTGGGCTTTGGGACTGGTGGGAACAGGGTGAGAATGAGAATTTCAATGCATTCCTTTTAACACCATTTGATCATTTACTTATTTATTTATTTATAATCTCTACACCAATGTGGGGTTTGAACTCATGACCCCCAAATCAAGAGTCACATGCTTTTCTGATTGAGCCAGCCAGGAGCCCCTACCATTTTGATTTTTTAATTATGCGAATGCATTGCCTATTTGAAGAAAAAGTCAAGAGAAACCTCTGATTGTGACAATGTTTAACAAAAACAGATGTTTATCCTATTTGCTTATTTTCAGTTTTCAGTGAGGCTAGGGTCGAACTAAGGAATGATGTACTAATTTATTGCTGTACCTTTGTACTGAGATATGAATCCCTGTGGCATACTTGCCATTTGAAAGGTGAAATTTTGGCCATTTGGATATTCTTGAAGATTTCTTCTCAAGCCAGCCACCTTGATTCCCCAGTTCATGCCACCTGATGCAGATAGATGCTCCTCAGCCAGAGGCCTCCACCCACCTGGGAGGTAGCTGGTAGTTAAAGGAAAGGCCTTGGGCTGCAATATCAGCACCCCTATTCTTCCTGGAGGATCTGGGAGAATTCAACTGAGGAGGAAGGGAGGGGGCAACCTAGCAAATTCTCAAATCCTCATGGAGGGCAAATGAACAGAGGATCAGAGGACTCAGAGAAGGCTCTGATTCTCCTTTTAGGAATGGTTAAAGATGGGGTGCCTGGTGGGCTCAGTCAGTGAAACATGCAACTCTTAATCTCAGGGTTGCAGGGTTCAAGCCCCATGTTGGGTGTAGAGATTACTTTAAACGATTAGATAAATCCTTTTTAAAAAAAATTTTTTTAATGTTTATTTATTTTTGAGAGAGAGACAGAGACAGAGACAGAGCATGAGCAGGGGAGAGGTAGAGAGAGAGGGAGACACAGAATCCAAAGCAGACCCTATGCTCTGAGCTGTCAGCACAGACCCTGATGCAGGACTTGAACTCACAAGCTGTGAGAGCATGACCTTAGCCAAAGTCAGATGCTTAACCGACTGAGCTGCCCAGGCACCCCAAGATGAGATAAATTCTTTAAGAAAAGTGGGGGGAATGGTTAAAGTGATAGCATCTACACTCCAACAGCTATGACACAGTTCAGGGAATGTTTTCAGATAACTTTTCCAGCTTTCCCAAAAAATCTATCCATCAGATGGTGCAAACCTTCCTCCCCAATGGGTGAAATCCCACGTTCTTCTCAAATTTAGGTAACCCACCACCTTAAGAAACTTAGACCTATAAATATTTTTGTTTCTACCACAGAGTCCTGCAGCAATTAGAAATCCAGTGTACGACATTCTCAGATTGCTGTGGTCCAGGGTCCCATTTGGAGAGAATCCTGAGATTAAATTACTTGCAGCTGAGGCAGGCCCACGTTTAGCCAGTATATATTGCATCAAACCCCAGCACTCCTGCTTGGTTACTCCTGGGAAGGCTTCAGAAGAGCTTTTCAAAGCAGACCTCATAAAAACAAACACCCCACTACGACCCCCATCTTCTGTCCCCTTAAAAAAGCAAACAACAATACCGCTCTGTTCACCAAACACAGGGGGATTTTCTGTTTAAAGTATCTTTTCTTATTTCATATTGGCAGGACTTGTTAAGGAACCGATGGCTTTCAAGTTGCATGAACTCTGAAACAAAAACATATAAGAATCCAGGTGCTTAAAACTTCCTCAAACTTAGATACCTCCTTACAACCTTCATCTAAAAAAAGTCTTTTTAAAGTTTTATTAAAGCAATTTCAGTTAAAAAAAAAAAAAAGGTGGTTTTGGCCCCATATTTTGACTCATTATGTTTGAGTGTAAAGCTAGTAAGTAAAATGTCATAAGATCCTATTTCCCTTTTCAGACTTAGAAACAAACTTAGAAACTTGGTGTCAGATCTGAGTTTGAATTCTGTTTTCATCACTTACTAGCTGTAAGACCTCAGACAAGGAACCCAACCTCTTTGTGCCTCAATTTCCTCATTGGTAAGATAGAGTAATAAAAGTACAAATACATGTAATAAACGAACAAGTAATAAATAAAATGAGTATGTGTACTTAGCGGAGTGCCTAGAGATATATGTGAGTGACAAAAATAACAGTGTTAAAACAATAACAAAAAATTATTATACTTCATATCTCATGTAGGGGAAATACTAACTGAAATCGAGCAAATACAGTATTTCTTCATTTTTGTGATTCTTTACAGGCTCCAGTTTCAGTCTTAAATAAATGCTTATCATTAAAATTGAACTCTTGTTTACTCTAGCCTGCGTATCAAAGAAAAAACCCAAGAGAAGAAAACAGCCTGCCAACCATGAGAAGCGAGCAAGGAAGGAATTTCATTGCCTCCACAGCAAATGTTCAGATAGTCTGAGTGTTTTATTGTCATGCCCTGAGACACGGCATTTATGCTGCGGCTGGGCATCCCCACCTACTGAGAATCTGAGGGCCCAGGATGGGAAATGAGGACACTCCAACATCAAAAGTATGATTGGGGGGCAAAGTGGATAAGATCTAATCACTCAATCCAGACAGAAGAACTTCTCCTCAAACCAGTGGCATGTTAAACTTTTCTGACCTCTGTGGGGAAGTGATTTTTCTTCTCTTTGTTCCTCACCCATCAGCCTATGAATTTCTGCAATTTCTCAAATGAATTCTAGGCATGAATCTAGCCCACTTCTGGAATCCTTTACATAGGCTGGCAAACTATGTCACGTTGGGGGGTGGGGTTATCTTGAGGCAATGCCTCTCTGTCATTGCCAAGGTCATCTTTGGACTTCTGAAAGAATGACACCAGTCATGAAAATATTAGCCATGCCTGCCTTCTGCTCACAAGGGAGCACCAAGGCTTGCCACCCACACATACCAAGGCCATTGTGATGGAGGCACTATGGAAAGCCTGGAAGTTGGAGATTAGGCCTCACTTTGGATTCTCACTTGGTAGCATATTCCAAATTCTAGTTGCTTTTCTTCAGTTTTCCTCAGCCTAAATAGGGAGGATGCCAATAACTGGAGTCCCCATTGACAATACCTAGAACAAAGTTATCCAATAGAAACATAATGTGAACCACATATGTAATTTAAAAATTTTGGGGGGATGCCTGGGTAGCTCAGTTGGTTGAGCATCCGACTTCAGCTCAGGTCATGATCTCACGGTTCCTAGGTTCGAGCCTTACATTGGACTCTGTGCTGACAGCTCAAAGCCTGGAGCCTGCTTCGGATTCTGTGTCTCCATCTCTCTGTGCCCCTCCCCGGTTCATGTTCTCTCTCTCTCTCAAAAATAAATGAACATTAAAAATATTTTTAAATAGCCATATTTGAACAAATAAAAATAAATGGTAAAATTAATTTTAAAAATAGGTTTTATTTAATCCATTATATCCAAGATAATTTCATAGCAACATAAAACAGATATTTAAAAAATTGAGATATTTTATATCCTTTTTTTTTTAACTAAGCCTGAACCTGGTGTGTATGTAGACATCACAAAATTTACAGTTAAAGCAAGTACATTCGAATATCCAAGTTGTTCCAAATACAGTTAACATTTTTCTGATAACTCAAACCAAGAACTGATTTTTAAATTTAGATCTCAATTCATTAAAATTAGGTAAAATTGACGAGCACTGGATATTGTATGTAAGTGACAAATCACTAGATTCTACTTTTGAAACTAATATTACACTGTGTATCAACTAACTAAACTTGAAATTAAAAATTCAAATATTAAAAATTAAGTAAGTAAGTAAGTAAAATTAGAAATTCAGTTCTCTGTCACTCCAGCCACATTTCTAGCGGGTATTATTGTATGAGACACTGCAGGCTGAGAAAATAAAGAAAAAGTGCATGATGTTTTATGGAGAGGTCTTCTGCTGCTACATCCTCAAGTACTATATGCCAAAGGGAGGGTCCAATAACTTTTTCTAGTTTGTTCCCAAAACAATACGGACTCAGAATCCCTTTAACATTTCTGTGGTGGGATAATTAGAATCAAGCTGTCTGAAAATAGGCAAGTGGAATAATCAACTTACATATATGAGAGGTACATGGTGACAAACCCTTTCTCAAGTCATGCATTGTAGGAAAGTTTTAAAGAATATGCAGAAGCCTATTCACCAGATGGGATAAGTGGTTGGTTGGTTATTGAAAAATAATGTTAAATGAGAAATAAAAAAGATTTTCACTTTTGAATTATATTTTTTTAATTGGGGTGAAATCCAGATAACCTAAAACTAACCATTTTAAAGCAGACATTTCAGTAGCATTTAGTATAGTCATTATGTTGTGTAACTACCACCTCTACGTAATTCTAAAACACTTTCATCGCCCAAAATAAAATTTCATACCAATTAGGTATGAAATTAAGTATACCCCATTCACTCCCCTGCTCCTCTCCCAGTCCCTGGCAACCACCAATCTGTGTTCTATCTCTGTGGATTTACCTATTCTGGATATTTCATATAAATGGAATCATATAATATTGACTTTTTGTGTCTTTTTTTCCCACATTATAGCATGTATCAGTGCTTTATTCCTTTTATGGCCGAATACTCTTCCATTGTATGTATATACCATATTTTGATTCATCCATTGTTGGACATTTGGGTTGTTTCTACCTTTTGACTATTGTGAATAGTGCTATTATGAACATCTGTGTACAAGTGTTTGCGTGATACCTGTTTTCTGGACTTTGGGGCATATAGTTGGGAATGGAACCACTGGATCATGTGGTGATCCAGTTTAACTATTTGAGGAAATGCCAAACTCTTTTCCACAACATCTGCACCATTTTACATTCCCACCAGCAATATATGAGGCTTCCATTCCTCTACATCTTGCTGAATTTTCTTTTCATTCATACTTGTTATTTTCTTTTTCTTTTTTTTTTTTTTTTTTTAAGTAAAGCTATGGCCTAAATGGGTGATGAGCATTAAAGACGGCACTTGTTGGGATGAGCACTGGGTGTTATATGTAAGTGATGAATCATCAAATTCTACTCCTGAAATTATTATTACACAACATGTTATCTAACTAGGACTTAAATAAAATTAAAAAAAAATTAAAGCTATCCTTGTGGGTGTAAAATACTGTTTCATAGTGGTTTTGATTTGCATTTCTCTAATGACTAATGATGTTGAACATATTTTCATGTGCTCATAGGCGATTTGTATTATCTTCTTTGGAGAAAATTCTGTTTGAGTCCTTTGCCCATTTTTTAATTGAGTTGTCTTTTTGTTGTTGAGTTGTAAGAGTTATCTATGTATTTTGGATACTAGACCCTTATTAGATGTGTAATTTGCAAATCTTTTCTCTTATTTTCTAGATTGCTTTTTCATTTTCTTGGTAATACCCTTTGATGCACAAAAGCTTACAATTTCGATAAGTCCAACTTGTCTGTATTTATTGTTGTTTGTCACGCTTTTGGTGTCACATCTAACAATTCATTGCCTAATCCATGAGGCACATTTTGAAAAAATAACAATAGATTTATATCTGGAAAAAGACATAAAATTTTACTTTACTTGAAACATGAATTTAAATTTACCTGCTAATCAGTTGATAGTCAAAAGGTTTCTTCCAACATGTTTACTGAGTGAAAGACACTTATTTTTGCATAAGCCACAACTATCTGATAGTTCGATTTCTTTTAAGTTGACTAAGAATTTAGAGACGCTTGCAAAGCAACCTGACTCCAGATATTTCAAAGTTTTTATGATTTCCATTCTTCCCTAAATTTTAGTGTTATCTTGCCCACATATAATTTGATGCAGTATTTTTAGCCTTTAACAGACATTTAAATAATATGCAACTTAGGGGCACATGGGTGGCTCATTTTTTAATTTTAATTTTTTTTTTTTAATTTTTTTTTTCAACGTTTATTTATTTTTGGGACAGAGAGAGACAGAGCATGAACGGGGGAGGGGCAGAGAGAGAGGGAGACACAGAATCGGAAACAGGCTCCAGGCTCTGAGCAGTCAGCACAGAGCCCGACGCAGGGCTCGAACTCCCGGACCGCGAGATCGTGACCTGGCTGAAGTCGGACGCTTAACCGCCTGCGCCACCCAGGCGCCCCGTGACTTTTGATTTCGGCTTAGGTCATGATCTCAGGCTTCATGAGATCAAGCCCTGCACTGGGCTCTGAGTTAATAACATGCAGTCTGCTTGGTGTTCTCGCTCTCCCTTTCTCTCTGCCCTCCCTTCATGTGCATGTGCACATGCTCTTCTGCCCCATCCCTCTGCTCAAAATAAGTAAATAAACTTTAAAATATGCAAATTAGTTATCACTGAAATAAGTCTCTTTGCACACTCATATTTATTTGGCTTATGTGATGCTTAATTATAATAAGAATAATTACTAAGTAAAATAGGTATAACTATAACAAGTATAACTGGCATAGATAAATTTGGGAATAAACCCAACTGACTTGGTAAGTACATAGCACGATGGCAGGAACTGAAAAATACAGTTGTAGCAGAATACAGTCCACTGTCAAAGTGTGCTTGGTGTGCTATGGACATCAGTCAATCTGCCCACAATACAGAGGGAATGAATTGTGTAATCCAAATGTGTTAACTGAAGAAGAGTTAAGAGAGCAGTTATTCTATTATCCTAGAGGTCTCAATTTAAAATTATTTAAAACATTTTTTAAACATTTTTAAACCTTGTGGTAACAATTACATAAAATTTACCATTTTAACCCTTTCAAGTGTACAGTTCAATGGCATAAAGTACATTCACATTGTTGTGCAAACATTACAACCATCAATCTGAAGAAGTTTTTCATCTTGCAAAACAAAACTGCTTCTTAATAATAATGCAATGTCAAGCACACAGCTCTGCTATGCTATCTTCTAAGCAGATACCAGTGGCTCTTAGTAGCAGTGTGACCTTGGGCAACTTATTTAACCTACTGTTGTCTTCAGTTTTCTAATCTATAAGATGGGATTAATATCTACCCCACAGGACTAACAAAAAGGACAAAAAATATATTTTTTAAAGCATTTTAAAAACTGAAAGCATTTTACAATTGCTACTTACGTTTATTTTTATTAATAGAAAATTTGAGGAGACTTTCATAGAAAGCTAGGCTTCTTATTCTCATCACTTTATAAATATTATTTCTACATATTTAGATTACTCAGATTTATTATCCCACATATATCTTACTTGTTTATTGATTGATTGTATCCCCTACTAGAAAGGAAAATCCATGAAGGCAGTGATTTTTTTCTATTTTGCCCATTGCTCTATTTCATGGTCTAGAACAGATCAAAGTATATATATTTCCTGAATAAATGAGAGAATGAATTATTTCATACATCAGTAAATGTGTTATTAGTGCTTTAATAATAGTGCTTTAATATTAAAAACTATTAATTCATGATATTGATAGTTCAAACATGTAAGTCTTTACATCTTCCCAGTGCTAAATTAATATGTCTGAAGCCCCAAATAGAACATTTCTACTATGAGGAAACTTCCAGACTAGTTCAGAGTTGAAAGGAAGTCAAGTAGTAGGAGTAAATAGAAATGTAGGAGTAAATAGGAGTAATATAGGAGTATTAGGAGTAAATAGGAGTAATAGGAGTAAATAGAAATGAAAAACATTTATTCAAATGTTCAAAATGTGTTCTCAATTTCAAATTTTAGGGTATTATCAATACAATAAAAGATGAGTTTTAATTGGGTTGATTTAATGTAACCAGGGAAATACTTTAAGCACCAGTCTCTCTTTTCTAAATAAAACAGGCAGACAATACTATTGTTTGTCAATATCCGGTTTCAAGTGTAGCTATGGGACTTGCTTTGGCAAATGAAATGTGAGTGGAGGTAACCTTACGTCATTTCTGGGTGGAAGTATTTAGTTGCTGGTACTTAACCCTCCATCATAGTCTTTCCTTACAATGGAGATTGTGCAAGTACCCACTGACATGGAGGTACCATAATATTAACATATTCTATAATGCTGAGCTGACACATAGAAGACAGCTTCGCCCAAGAGACGGTCTCTTGGAACCACAGTTGATTTGATATCAGCAATAAATTAACTCGTTGATTTGGAACTCGTGTGCTATACTGAGATTTGGGAACTGTGTATTATAACATCATAATTTAGTCTGTAGTGACATATATATATAGACAATCTTTTCGTCTACATTTTGAATGGGAAGTTAAAATAACAATTTGTATCTGCAAAAGTTTTGTAATAAAGTACTATTTCTATGGGAGACAAAGACATATATAATCACGTGGCTTCAAAAATGGAGAGTAATAGTATAGTATGTTACAGACATGATTATCAATGAGTTCTAGGTTCCTTTAAATCATCTTGATTTCTATTGTGAGGAAGAACTCAACAAAGCAGCTTCTGACATATTTGAGAATAATCCTTTTGAGTTACCATCATTACTAAGGCTTTTTATCCTTTTCTAGATTATTGCCTTTCACAGGGATATAGGTCTTCACCAATAATCTCTCCATATTTAGACTCTTTTATTTGTCCTGTTACTTTTTTTTTGGTCAGTGGTACACTGGGCTCTTCTAGATGATTTTTTTTTCCACCAAAAAAATTCAAAATTGTGAGGTATTTATAGTGAAAGTCTGATGAAAGCTCAGGTATTTGTAGTGAAACTTTGAATCCTTGCCTTTCACATTTTTGAAATACTTATTGGCACTTTACTAGAGTACCTTGCTAGGGTTGTGTGTGGCCTCCCTTTTTGAAAGAAATTTTTAAAAATTAAGTGGGAGTGGAATGGGGTAGGGGAGGTGACTCATCCATTAAATGGAGATTTATTCAAGTACTGTTATCTGTGATAAAGGAAGCTGTTGAGAGTCACCATTTCAGAGTAACACTGCAAGAATTTAAACAGGCATTTTCCACAATTGCCATTGTTTTCTTTGGTATTTCATTAACATTGTGGGTAGGGACTGCTGAGGGCTATGGAGCAAAATAAGTGAAAGGGAAACAACTTTCATTCCTGGTGGATTTCCTGTATTACCTAATGAGGGCAGCCACTTACGTGTTGATTCTGTACAATTCAATTCAACAAATATTTTTGAGCACCTCCTAAGCGCCTGCTATGTGCAAAACAGTGAACAAACAGACAAAAGAACCCTGTCTTTGGAGAGTTCACCTTCTGGCGGTGTTGATCAACCCTCTGGGAAAAATATTAAATTACTTGCCTTTCTCAATTTTTTTTTCATATATATCAAAAGTAAACATTGATCCAAACATCCAAACTGATGGTGAAGCGCTAAAAGGAAGAATCATCTTCACTCTGCTGGTACAATTTCATTTACATTTTATTTAAAAATATATTCATTTAAAAAATACATGCAGAAATATAAACCCACCAGGCCTCGGGTCTATTGATTTGAGATAGAAGCATGATCTAAATTGTCTTTTTTTTTTTTTTTTTTGTCTTTATTCAGCGGTTGAGGTCAGATCTTTAGGGAGAGAAGCCTTTGGGCGTATTCAAAGGAGAAGGGCCCTCTTCCTTATGAAAGCTTGCAGTGCAGCCGTTGGCTACCTACAAGGCAGGCAGAACGTCAGTTTCCCCCGACTCTGCTCTCTAAAGAGCGTTTCTATTCGTGGACATGGTGATGACACCATCCTTTCTCCCCAACAGTGGCGGTTCCATAATTTCTACATAGCCTGGGGACTGACTGGGTGGGCAAGCTGGTTGGGAAGAGGCGTTAGCACTTGACAAAAACTCGAGTTAACGGCCGGTGTCCGTCTCAGGGTTTTTGGGTAGGGGAAGAAAACAAATCCTAAAACCATCGCGGGGCTTGCCCTGCTGCCTGAACGACCCCACTCCGCACGGGTGGCTCGGGAAAAGAACCCGGTTTTAGGTTGAAGTGAGTGAGCCAGAACGCCCAGAGGCAGGAGTTGGACAAACCACTTGTAGGGACTGTCCGCCCTGAGGGACACGGTGAAGAAGCACTCACAAATCGGGGGAAGATCGTGATTTCACCGAGGAACAACCCTCTGCCCCCACCGCCCAACGTTTCCCACGGAGAGGTCACTGTGGCTCTTCATGAGGCTGGGCGGAACCTATAAAGCATCACCACCTATATCTAAAACCAAAACAACCAAAGGACGCTCTAAAACCTCTCTCAACACTCTCCAGCGCGTTCCAAACGCCAACATCGCGGGCGAAAAGAGGCTGCACAAATCACGTAGAAAATTAGGCTGCCCCTTTCTAAAGCGATAATCAAATTAGCCTCAAATTAAACGTGAAATTGGCCCTCGCCGGCTGTGGGGGACAAAGCCCCCATTGTCCCTTCGCCCGGGTAACGGCGGCGGCGGTGCCCACCCAGGCCAGGCCAGCCTGGCGGGTCCCCGCGGCATATGACGAGGTAGGCGCCAGCCCGGAGGAGAGCCTCAGCTGAGGAGTGCGTGGACGCGCCGGAGGTTCGGCTGGCGCGCGCTGCAGGCGCTGGGTGGGCGGCTGCGGGGCTCCCGACAGGCGCCGAGGGTAGGAGAGGGAGGAACTGAGGGAGGGAGGAGCGGTGAGCCGAGAGGAGTGTGGAGGGTGTGCGGGAGAGAGCGTGTGCGCGCGCGTGTGTGTGCGCGCTCCCGGCGCCCGCGCGCTCTCTCTCCCCGCCCCTAGCCCCCTCCCGGCCTGCTCCCTCCCCTCCTCCCCCCGCCCCGCGCTCCCGCCCAGCCCCCGGAATCAGTGCAGCTGTTGCCGTGCAGGCTGCGGATTCCTCCAGTCCCTCCCTCGGCCGCCTCTCCGCCCGGAGCGAGCGCGCAGCCCCGCGCAGCAGCGCCCACCGGTCCCGTCCTGTGAGCCCCGGCCCCAGCCGCGGACAGCCCCGCGGAGTCGCCTCCCGGCCCACCCGCCCGGCCGCCGAGGAGCGGGAGGAGGACGGGACCCCGGCGCCCCCACCCCCTTATCCTCGGGAGGTAGGTGGGGGGCCTAGGCTGGAAGATGCCAACTCACTGGGGCTGCCTCCCGGGCGGGCTCCTGGGCGGCGGGAGGACAGGAGGAGGGGCGCGGGCCCAGGCCCGGAGGACGCCGCTGCCCCGCCAATGCCCTGCGCCTGGGGAGCGGCGTGGGGGCAGGGAGGCTGCGGAGCAGGGGCGGGGGCGGCGCGGGGAGCCTTGATCTCCAGTGCTTATTAGTACGCGGGCTATGCGGACAGGGGCGGCAGGCTCCGCAGTGAGGCGAACGCAGCTCCCCCGTGCGCACCGCGGCCGCCCAGCCCCATCTTCGGACGCAGCGGCGCGGATTCCTCCCTGCCTCCGCCGCCTACTCCCTCCAGCGGGGCGCAGCGGCCCCTGGTGCGGGGGTGGGTGCGGAGTGGGCAGCACGCTGGACGTATTTTCGGGTGCCCTCCCTGCGGCCGGGGCTGGTGGGGAGCGGGGGCGGCGTTGACAGGGCCGGGCTGTGCGCGTAACGGTACGGGGGATGCGGCCAGGCGTGGTCCCCGCTGCGCTGCGCTGCAGCTGAACCGGAGGCGGCGGCCGGGCGCCCCCCCCCCCGCCCTTCCCGGCGCCCGCCCCCCGCCCTCCCTGCCGTCCCCACTCTCCCAGGGCTGGGCGTGAGCCGCCTCGGGGCGCGGAGCGGCGGCGGCGCCCGCCCTTCAGCTCCAGCCACCGGCTCTTCAACAGGTTTGTATCAGCGCGGTGACCCTCCGGGCTGGCCTTTGGGGTGGTGGGCTGGAAGCCCCTCTCGTCTTCATCTCTCACACCACGCCCGCGGCCCTCCTTTTTGGGGGGAGCCTTCTCTTTGTTTTTGTGAGAGGAGAGATGCCAAGTGTCTGCCGTCAGATGGGGAGGGGAGTGTTGTGGATGTCAGTATACGAAACCAAGTCCATTATTTTTCCAGTCAAAAGCAGGGCCACAGAGCGAGGAGAGGGCGAGTGTGACGGTGCTTCAGCAGAGGAGAAAAATGGATTCGGTGGGGTTTATTTGGGCGGGGATGTGCTTTTTGGCAAGATGGATGGCTCCCAGTGCCCTCGCCGTGATGCAGCACAATGCAGCAGTATCGCAGCCTCCCCTGGTTCTCGCTGCCGGGGCTTGGCACGGCCACTCGGCGCCTGCGGCCCCCGCCCGGCCCCACCCAGGCCCGGGGCTGCCCTTGGCCGAGGCTGGGAGCTGCTTCTACCTTGTCATGCTGCTTCAGCTGGATGTGGCGTCAGGAGGACCAGGTCACCTAGCAGTGAGGGGGGTGTCTGCTGTTTGGGGTGAGCCCTCCCGCCCCGCCTGTCGGGCTGTGCTGGGAAGAAGGGGCGTCCTGCAGCGCCAATGCAGGCTGAGGGAGCCGGCCTGCAGTTGCGGACGGGAATCTGATCTTCGACCTAGGGACCTGAGCCTTAGGGAGGGGCTGCAGGGAGGACAGGCCCGGGGGTGTGCAGAGGCAGTGGTGCAGTCAGTATTGGGAGTCGCAGTGTTTTCTGTGCATTACCCATAATCTGTGACTGCAACCCAGCTATCCATCGATTTCTTCATATGTGAAAAGTTGATTAATTGGAGCTTCACAGCGATGACATTATAGTACCTCTGTCTTTGGTTAATATTAAGAATATGAGTCTTTCCTATAGGAAACCATTTTTTTGAAATGAAATGATTGGTGTGTTTTAGTTCTTATGTCTCTGAGACATTTCTAAAAATACTAACATTCAGTAAGTTGTTTTAAAAAGGAACGTATTTTTTGATGGATTAAAAATTGTTTCTTTAACCTGTATTTGCTGTATTTCCATCATTTGCTTTTTTCTGTAAATCAAGTACAGTTGCATATTTGGATTCTTTACTAAGGATTATTAGGTAAGTGAGTGTCATGATTGTTGGTCAGTTGGTATTCAGATTGATTTAGATAGCCAAGTGTCCAGTCATGACTAATGGAATTATCATGGTAACTGACTGCACTTGTGTTTGTTTATATGTATTTTTTGCATACATATTTTTTGCAGATGTGGCTGGGGAGGGAGACCAAGAGAAAGGGGAGACCACCAAGGCCTCGGTGTTTGGTATTTGGTCAGAGGAGATGATTCCCAGTGTCCTCATCTGTTTAGTCTGGGAACATTGAGAATTTCTCTTCTAAATGCTGCTTCCACAATTCATTTATTCAGTGTGCGATGGCAAATGGGATACATCTAAATGTCACCTCAGGCTCTTCTAAAATGTTTAAGTGAAAAAGAGAATTTCAGTATGCTAACTGGAAGGGAAGGTCAGTGTTTCAATGCAAGGGCGTATCTACTTTTATTTTTAAAAACTCTCTAATGAATCCAGCTTAGTCGCATTTGATTTTATGGGGCTCTTCAGAGGAGAACTGAATTTAAATTGTGTGGTTTATATGCATTATTTTGAATTTCTCTAATAGATGGCCATTAAGATACAGAATTTTTTTTAAATTTGGATTTCATCGTTGCTCTGGTTGTATAAAATTGTGATGCCTACGGATGGTTGAGAGCATTGTTTCCATGGATTATCCAGACATTTTGGATTTATTATGTTGTAAAAAAATATCCTGTGTTGATGGCACAGGGGGTTTAGCTGTTCTGACGTACACACCAGGTGCAGAATTCTGTTAGGTTATGCTGTTTGTAACTCTGTCATCTCTGGACTAACCAAACCCTTCATCTGAGAGTAGCATTGGGGCCATGAGGAAACTGCTGTCATTTGGCCGTCTCCTGCTGTGCAGGCTTTCTGTGCAGAGCATCTCTGGGGTGAGACTAGTAACAACAGTCTGTGATGTTGTAGGAGCAAGTGAGAAGACTTCACTCTCTACTTGTGACACATCCTTAGCAGAGACTTGGCACTGGCGTTTCCTTGGAAGAGTCTGTTTGAGTGGTTATTGAGTGCTGTATGAAAGCATGACTCTACATGTAGAAGTACTATTTTGAGATGGAAGGATTTTACTACTACTAAACAAACAGACATGATGAGTGAATATTATTTGATGTGGTTTTTGTTAAAAAAATAAGCTTTTCATTTTAAGAGCATATTCTTAGGAGTCTAAAGCTATACACACACATGTATATATACAGTGATGTGATGCTCTTTTAATTATTTTGGGCCCTGACCAACATCTGCATTATAATCAGTCTTTAACTAATGTTCTGTGGCTTTCCTTAGGGTAGTCCTGGTTTCTTCAATACTATTGGGAAACCATTTTTCCATTAGGAAGGGACTAATATGTCTTCTGGAAAGACTACTTCTATAGGTTTGTGGAAGTGAGTAAAACCCCTCATGGGTTTCTCTTGTAAATTTTCAGTCCTTGCTGTCTCCCAAAGCACCTTTTCTTTGCAAAAGACCTAGTTTAGTATTCTTGATTTTTCTTCTTTTTTTTTTTTTTAATGTTTTGTTTTATGGGGGGGCGGGGCAGAAAGAGAGGGAAACAGATCATCCCAAAAAGGCTCCCTGCTGTCAGTGCAGAGCCCATGTGAGGCTCAAACTCACAAACTGTGAGTTCATGACCTGAGCCGAAATCAAGAGTCAGATGCTTAACCCACTGAGCCACCCAGGCACCCCTTCTTGATTTTTCTGATAACAGTAATCCTGTACCCAAGTTTATATAGTGTAGGAGTAGTATCATCAATTTCTGTATCTTAGTGGGTAAAATGAAACTATCCCAGTTAGAGGCACCCATACTTCTGTTTTTAGACATTACCCAAAAAGGCATTCTCATAATGTATTGATATGGTATGGTAGTAAGGTTTGTGGAACAGTAACATCAGGAGTTATAAATACAGATTCTTAGAGGTCTCATTCCAGATCCACCCCATCAGAATTTGCATTTTAACTAGACCCCTAAGTGACTTATATGCATGTTAAATGGAGAAACTGCTCTACTTCTTCAGCTAAGGGACCTCTGTATCACAAGGTTCCTTCTGGTATCTTTCTTTTGTCTTTTGCTAAAGTATCAGCACGTTTTTCCCTTTGTGTTATTAAGTGGTATTGAGGAAAGGGATGTACTGACTGTAAATCACTTAATACAGGAGTACATTGTAAAGTTCTTTAATCTTTAGGTGGAAGACCCTTACTTTTTGTAGTTTATTTAGATTAGTCAAGTTTTTTAGTTCTTTTCTAGAACACTTCTAAAGCTGGTAAACAATATGCCCTCCCTGTCTAGAGAAAAAGGCCTTGGCTTTGAGACAGCAGAACTGGAGTCTGGAAAGCTTGCCTGACTGAGTGCAAGGTGTCCCCTCTGGTCCCTTTGCTCTCCTCTGACTGACATCTTGTTCTCTGTTGTCAGTTACTTCTGGTATGTTCGGTGTCCTGCCCCTCTGGTCCATTGCCTTCTTGAAGTTTTTTATTAAGTGATTTGTACATACAAAATAATGCTCATAAAAGATATGTTACAGAATCATAAACCAGTGGACACTCAGACAAGCACCACCTAGTAGAGGAAAAACCTTATCATTGTACATTCATAGTCCCTTGAGTGATTCTCTGTCATCCCATCTGAAGCAACCACTGTCCTGAGTTTTAGGCTTATCCTTCCCTTGTTCTTCTTTATGGGTTACCCTTTAAAGTTTTTTAATTTAGTATGTTTTTGAAGTTTATGTAAAAGGAATGATACTTCATGTATTTTTCTGTGTCTGGTGAACTTTTATTTATTTATTTTTAATTTTTTTAATGTTTATTTCTGAGACAGAGAGAGACGGAGCATGAGCGGGGGAGGGGCAGAGAGAGAGGGAGACACAGAATCTGAAGCAGGCTCCAGGCTCTGAGCTGTTAGCACAGAGCCCGATGCGGGTCTCAAACTCACAGACTGTGAGATCATGACCTGAGCCGAAGTGGGACGCTTAACTGACTGAGCCACCCAGGCGCCCCTCTGTGTCTTGAACTTTTAGATTAACATTTTATTCCTGGGATTCATTCATTTTGTGGCTGTGGTTCATTCATTTTTACTGCTGTATAGTATTCCACTACAGCTTATTTATTCCTTTTACTGTAGATAGAGATTTGGATTGATCCCAGTTTTTTGCTCTTACAAAAAGGCTGCTGTGAATGGGTCTTCTACATGTCTCTTAATACATATGAGGAGATAGATTTAAACATACATACACATATTATTTGCCTCTCTGAGGAATGAAATTTGCTGGATGATAGAGTATGTGGATTGTCAACCTTACTAGATATGCCAGACTATTTTTCCCAAGTGGTTGTACTGTTTGTGTTCCTACTAGTAATGTATGTGTTATGATTAGTCCACAACTTTGCAACTACTTCATTTAACAGACTTTAAACTGTTGTCTAGTTGATATTTATGAAATGTCTCGTAGCGCTTTTTATTTGCCATTTCCCTGATTACTGAGGTTAAGTACCTATTTATATTATTGGCCATTTGGGTTCCTTCTTTTGTGAAGTCCCTGTTAAGTCTTTTGCCTGTTTATCTTTTAAATTTGTTTCTTACTGTTTTGTAGGAGTTCTTTATGTAGATTGCTTCCTAATCCCTGTGGATTATATGTGTTGCAAAAATTGCCTCCCAGTTTGTGTTTGTTTTTAAAAACTCTTCTTAGTTTCTTTTGATGAACAGTCGTTCATAATTTCAGTAGCGTCATGATCAGTTTTTGTCCTTTAAGGTTTATGAGGATAATTTTGTTATTGCAGAAAAATTTTTTTCAGTTGGGAAAGAGCATGAGTTTTGGAGTCAAACAGATCTGGGCTCAGATCCTAATGCCATTCTGTATTGTTCATGTGGCCATAGCTAGGTTCTAGCCTTGGGCTAGTTCGTTACTCTTGAAACCAGTTTCCTCATCAGTAAAATGGAAATGTTAATACTTCCTCATACAGTTGTGAGACCACAGTGTATGGTGCTAGGCACTTAGTAGGTGTTCAGTTAATAACAGTTCCTTTACTTTCTCTTCAAACTGCCTAAGCCGTATGAGCTACTAACTTCTTTTAAATGCTTTCCCCAAACTGCCTTAATATTTTTATGTCAAAAGAGGTATTAAACAGCTTATTCTTTTATTTTTTAAAAGGCTGTTTTACCAATGGAATTTATGTATTGATAAGCACAGGTTGTACGAGACCACTTACTAGAAACTCTTTGTCAGCTCAGGTTCCCGTTCTTGAAAGTAGTATGATAGTTCTTTTTACCAAGAAGCATTTATACTACTCTTCTCCCTTTGCTGCATCTCTAAGATTACTCTTCAGTATTAGTTTTTGATACACTTATTGGATACTGGATAATAATTACTGGATACCTTCTCTTGCTAGGGCTTGAAATTGGGTTGCAGTGATGGTGGTATGGGCTGGTTTAATGTTAAATAAGATTTAGTTCCTGAATCTAAGGACTGTATACTCTACTGAATAGAATATACTCTCTGTACATCCACAGAAGATAAAAAAACCTCTTAATGATCTGGTGTGTGACTTTGGCAAGCCATTTACCCTTCTGTTCTGAGTTCTAAATTTGTAAAATGAAAAACTTAGATGAAATTATAGTGGGGGATAAAACCTGGCACATGAGTATCATTCCCTCTGTCCCTGGCAGACGTAGAAAATCAGCCCTGATACTTTTTCTGCGAAGTTGAGATAGAGCCTCAGTAACTTTCTCAATGCAGTGCTTCAGGCAGTGACTACCGGTTGATCAGATCTAATGCTTAATTTTTAAGATCCCATATACCCCTAATATTCTGTGATGGTAAGATATTGGAGTGACACAGCACTCTGGAAGAGTTGAGAATAGAGTGGAACAGGAAGAAACCAAAAGCAGGGAGACAAGAAATAGGTGATTGTGAGGGTCTGAAGGTTAAGGGAGCAGGTTATGGTGATAGCCAAGGAAATGAGAAGGAGGGGAGAAAAGGGAGAAAGGCTGTGAAGGCCCAGTCCTGTGCCAGCTGTTTGTAGGGTACATGGATGGGAAGTGGAGCTAAGTGGATGAGGAGCTCAGGTGATAAAGATTTCAAATTTGGATGATGACAAAGAGCATGGTTGGTGATGATGAGAGAAATAGACCCAGGAAAGAGTGGAAATCTGGTTGGTAAGAGAATCAGTTTTGTCTTTAAACATGTTGAATTTGAGGTTCCAGTAGAACCCTGAGTGGAGATAATGGAGAAGTTGAGACACATCAGGGCTAGTGTGGCTCATGGGAGGCTGTTGGATGCAAGGGTCCCAAGTTTCAGGCTCTGGAGTTACACAACCTAGTGACTCCTTCTACAGGCTAAGTGACCTTGGGCAAACTGCCTTAACCTGTCTGTGTGCCTCAGTATCTCCATCTGCATGGTGGTGGTATTGACAGTACTTGTCACAAAGGATCGTTAAAGTTAAGTGAGATAATCCACTGCCCATTACAGTACCTTTGATTAGCATGAGACGTGGACATTTTGTCTCAATTTTATGCTTTCTTTCAAGTAAATATTTTGATTTATTCAAAAAAGATATATCCCGGTAAACAATACCATCATTCAGATAAATAATGCTAAGTTCAATCTACATTAAACTTGTCCTTATGTCTGAATTATAGGTAAGGCAAACCTAACTAATACTTACTTTTAACAAACAAGGAAACACTAAAATCCTACTACCCAGGGGAAAGGATATGAACAGATAGTTCAATAACTATAACTATACTGAATTATTCAAACTCACCAATAATACAAAACACAAAACAATCAGATTAATTTTTCCACTTTAAATTTTTTTTTTTTCAACGTTTATTTATTTTTGGGACAGAGAGAGACAGAGCATGAATGGGGGAGGAGCAGAGAGAGAGGGAGACACAGAATCGGAAACAGGCTCCAGGCTCTGAGCCATCAGCCCAGAGCCCGACGCGGGGCTCGAACTCCCGGACCGCGAGATCGTGACCTGGCTGAAGTCGGACGCCCAACCGACTGCGCCACCCAGGCGCCCCTAATTTTTCCACTTTAATTAGTAGATAGATAATACTCTCTGGGATGCCATGAAACAGAAGCTCTGCATTACCTGTCAGGAGAATGTTTGGGTTAATACAAACTTAGTAGAAAACACTGGGTTATATATATAACAGAAACCTTAAATGTTTATAACTTTTTGGAGTGAAATCCCACTTGCAGTTCTGTAACCTAAAGAAAGAAATAAAAATAAGGACAGAGGTTTTTTTTTTAAGTTCTTTAAAAAAAATTTTTTTTAATGTTTATTTTTTGAGAGAGAGAGACAGAGTGTGAGAGGGGGCGAGGGAGGGCAGAGAGAGAGAGACACCGAATCCAAACCAGGCTCCAGGCTTTGAGCTGTCAGCACAGAGCCTGACGTGTGTGGGACTGGAACTCACGAACCATGAGATCATGACCTGAGCCAGACTCAACCAACTGAGCCGCCCAGGCACCCCAAGCACAAAGGGTTGGGTTTTTTTTTTTTAAATTTTTTTAATGTTTCTTTATTTTGGGGGGGGAGGAGGGGCAGGGAGAGGGAGACAACAGAATCTGAAGCAGGCTCCAGGCTCTGAGTTGTCAGCACAGAGCTGGACATGGGGCTGGAACCCATGAACCAAGAGATCAAGTCTCAAATCAGACTCTTAACCTACTGACTCTTAACCCAGGCACTCCCACCCAAGGACAGAGGTTTCTCAACAAGGATTTTCTTATCAGTATTTATAGTGAAAAAGCAAATGGGACATACTCAAATAAATTATGGCACAGGATTGGCTGGAATTCAATATAGTACTGGTTTGTTAAAATATTACTGAAATGGGAAAATGCTAACAATATCATATCCAGTGGAAATATCTTTATGCAAGGGTGTATAATAGGGCTTGACTCCAGTTTTGTTTTATTAAATAAAAGACTGGAAGGAAATACATTAAAATATTAGTGGTTTGCTTTGGATGGTAGGTTGATGGGTGATTTCCTTTCTTACAAGAAAGGAAATTCCAATGATGTAATGTTTCTCATTTTGAGTTTTGAAATATTTTATAAATAGAGAAGAGTACAGTAAATATAATAGACTATCATGAGGGCTGTTTTTAAATGATCAAAAAAGCAAGCAGCTTTTCATTTTAAGAAAGGAAAGAAAAAAAGCAAATGTGGCCACCTATAGATCATTATTAAAGAATCGTTTAAACTTCCAAAGGATTGCCTCATCTGTCCTTCTGTACACTTTTCTAAGGGCAGAGGAAAAATGCGTAAATTGGTATCTTCAGGGTATAGAGCTGAGAGGAAGTAGAGCATTCAAATGTGATGGCATGCTAATGTGACTCTATACTAACCTGGGTCAGGTAGAAAGGTGGGGAAGACCAGGATTCTTTAGTGTTTCCAAAATGCACACTTGGGAAGAGAGGGCCCTGGAATTCTGTGACATACTTTCCTCACTTGTAGAAACCCAGCTACTGCTGGGATGTAACCATTAGGCCATCATGTTTCCTTGGAATTGGTCAGAAATATGGATAAAATTCCAAGTGAAAATTTTAAAATAAAAATAACTCCAGATGTATATTACTTCCAATTAATGGTTTCTCACCATTTGGGAGTAGTGTAGGCTAAGAGTGAGAGGAATGAATTTTAATAATATCCTTCCTTCTTTGTATGAAAGGTAGTTCTTAGGTATGCATATGATTTATTGCATCTGTCTGTCACATAGGTGAAAAAGAGATGTATGTGTGATTGAGTAATCTCCACCATGAACGGAAGCAGAAGGCTATTTTAAGGCTTTGAAAGTGGGGAATTTTGTGGGGATAACATTTTGAAGGTGAATCTTAGGTATGAATCACATTGTCCTTCATCTTTGGTGGAAATGTTTGGAAGGAAATAGTATTTTTTGTTTCATGGTGCAAATCCCAACAGTATTGGTACTTTGTAAAATGTAGCTTGTAGAAATGAACTGATTCACTTCCACGAGTTTTGTGTTTTTTTTCTGCCATCGATTTTAAGTGGTTGATTGGGGAGGGTTTCAGATTAAATGTGCTTTGAGATGTGAAAGTAAGATGTTATAATTTCAAGATTGCTTAGAAATTGACCCTTGTTTATAGGTGTCATAATTCCGTTCTTAATAAACTCTAAACTATGAAAGTAAACACCTGAGCGATTTTTAAAGCCATTTGACATCTCTGATGTGGAATATGGAGCATCCTTGTTTTTGATGTTAACATATAAACTTGAAGCCATTGGCTACACGGTAAAGTCTGTATTAGAACATTATTACAAATTTTTATCCAACAGATGAACTAGGATGAAATGCAGAATGCTATATGTTAGCAGAATTTATTCTTTGGAGGTATATATGTATAATTAAATATATCTGTGCTTACAACGTGGTTATCGCTGGTGATGGGATTGTGGAAGAGTTCTGATGTCATCTCCACATTTCCCAAATATTTAGAAGTACCTAACGATAAACTCTTGCTCTTTATCAAAAATATCCTAACACCACCAATAAGCCTCATTTTAGATGGATAACAACTAATAAGTAAAATGACTGATCAGCCAAATATACCCTTTGCTATTCAACTTTTTTCTGCCAGAACTTACAGGAAAGCAGTATTAATACTAAAGATGTAAAGAGCACTGAAATTTTGAAAAGATTTTTCCATTCCATATTTAAATATGCAGTTTATTAGAGCCTTGGCGTTTTAGTACTTCTGTAGAGTGTGGGAAAAATGTAGGAACTGGGCCACAAGGGAGCGGGTAAAAAACATCCTCCAGGAGATCAGCGTCTATGGCTACTGTCTCTGGCTCTGAGTTTCTTGTTTCCTTACCCTCTTGGGTAGCAGTTTCAGGGATAACTTTTGTTCTAGTGTGTTTGCTTCAAGGCTAAATCTAAACATTCAAGGGCTGTTCATTTTTCTGAAATGTTTTTCACCAGCTTACAGTCTTTGGGGTGGGTTAATGCATGTTCTTATCATGGTTTACTCCCCCTCCCCCTTTTAGCCTTTTTATCTTATTTAAAGGGGAAGGAAAACTTGGGTTCTTCCCTAAAACAACGCTTATTTATTTTGTTCTCTGACATTTAAACATTTTCTATTGTATTTTTAAATCTGTAGCATGGGAGTGTTTTTATAGTGAGTAGAATAGTCAGTAAGAGTTAAAATATTCACTTTTTTTTACCTTCTTGGAATCCCTGAATATTTGACAGTGTCTGCTACTATATATATAGTATGTGTAATTTTTTTTCTGAGTGGCTTCTGAGGAATATATACTTTCATAAGGTTATAAATTAGCATAAAATCATCTAACATAAAGATTTTTTAACATTTTATTACCAAAATAATAAATGTTTATTGTAGATCATGGAAAATAAAAGTGAATGCAGAGAAGAAAATTAAAGTCACTAGATATTCAGTGACTCCAGCAACACGCAGTTAACATTTTGGTGTTTATCCTTTAAACCTCTTTTCCCTGTGTATATATTTGTTCACCTCACAAATAAGGGCCAAATTCTCAGATCTCAGGCTAAAGATGTCAAGTTTTGACAGTTTAAATAATCACTTGATACATGTAGCATGGCAAAACATAAAATCCTATTACTGGTCGTATTTAAAGCTGTGGCATGGACACTGTCTGTTGCCTAAGCTGTTTTTAATGGTGGGGGTAGTAAAGAAAAATGGTGAAGAAACAGAAAATCCAAATTTTATTATAGATACTTTTCTTCTTTCAAGAAAAAAATACAGTGAAAAAAAAAGAAAAAGAAAAAAAATAAAGTGGAAAAATACCAGAAATTAAGTTCTCATTAGATAATGTGTGTTTTCTGTTTTGTTTTGGAAAGAATTCTCATCAGAGTTGCATTAATTCCCTCAAGGGACATCTCTATATGCTTTGGACAACATCTGATTTTACTTTTATCTTCAGATTTCAGAGAATCTTTAAAACAGCTACCCCATAACATGTTACAAATGGAATGGATATAGTTATTAGCATCTTGGTTTTAGAGGTAATAAATTTTACTGGGCTGGGTTTGGCTGTAACTGTTGAAAGCGTATACTAGAGCTCGACCTTCTTAGGGTCTTTGTATTGGCTGAATTCTTTAAAGTACTGTCTCTGGCTCTAAGATCTGTTTCAACGAGAAAAAGCAACGTACTTACTGGATTGTGCAAGCCAGTTATTTAAGCCCTGGGACATTGGATGGATGGAGGTGACTTGTTAGTGTTTCTTTGTTACTGTAATTCTGGTATTGGCCTTTTCCTTAAAAAGGTACTAAAAGAATTTTTTTCATGTGCTTAGGGAAATGAGTGGAATACCCTTTCATTGGAAAAGAAAGTCCTTTCTAGCAGTTTCCATGAGGTACTTTGTGGTTGTTACTGGTCTTGTTTGGAGTGGCGGGCCCTGAGGAAAAGTGGCAATTGTCCTTCTTCCCAGGTTTAAATACTGAAGGCCAGTGGTAGTTCCTTTTACAGTGTAGAGGAAAACTCAGCTGGGCTTGGTGATGGATGGACCGAGATTGGGGTTTGGAACTTAGCTGTGCTACATGGACTTCTTCTCTCCAAATAAGGGATTCTTCAGAAACTCCCAACCTGATAGGAATCATTCTTTTTGAGGGTGGCTGCAACTCATCAGGGGAAATGCTTGATGGTTATAGTGCCTGGGCTGTCCGAAACCTGTAGTAGGTACTTCAGCTTAACCTCCAGACACCTGCACATGTTGGGTCTAGCACTTGGGGAGGCACTGAGGTGAGACAGTGCTCAACGTGGTCCCTGCACCCCAGGTTACGGGGAGATGGGGGACTAGGATGTGGCCTTATGCGGAACTCTGAATGGATAAGTACACCTGTCACTTTTTAAGGAAGCGAGTGGTGGTCAGAGGTATCAGTTGGGTAATTTTTCTGAGAGGGGCCTGGTCCTTCTCACAGCAAGGTTGACAACTCTGTGTTGCCAGCTGTCCTTAAATACCCAACTTATCTCCTGGGACAGAGTCAAGGATGTACTATGATCCTTGGAGCAAAGACATTCGTGTGCTGTGCTATTGAGCAGGAAAGAAGCCAGTGCACACTTAGTGGTTTATTCTTTGTTTTAAAGGTAAGTTTTGTTTTGGTTTGTTTTTGTCTGTTTTTAAATCAACACCCACTGCTAAAGGAATTTCTGAGTTTCCCTGATAATCAGGATGATTTCTCATTTTGAAAAGCTTATTTTGCTTTTGAAGTGTGTGTTCCTGACTTTAAGAATACCAGCTTTCATTTAGTTCTAAGAATCTTGTTCAATTCATAAAGGGTGAAAGTTTAATTAGAGAGCAGGTTAATTTGGGGCACCCGGGTGGCTCAGTCGGTTAAGTGTCCGACTTCGGCTCTGGTCATGATCTCGCGGTTTGTGAGTTTGAGCCCTGTGTGGGGTTCTGCACTGACAGCTCAGAGCCTGGAGCCTGCCTTGGATTCTGTGTCTCCCTCTCTCTCTGTCCTCCCCTGCTCACGCTCTGTATTTCTCTCTCTGAAAAGTAAATAAACATTAAAAAAAAATTAGAGAGCAGGTTAATTTATTGTTTTATTCCTGCGTAAGACTATTCTTATCTGTCAGTTTAGTATTTATTTATATATATATTTCCAGCTCTGAGGAATTATTTTGTTAGTGTATATTTACATGAATATTTTATTCCTAATTATAGTGTGCATTTTTGTTGGGCTACACTCTTGTTAAAGAAAACTTTTGTTCAGGTGCAATAAATATATCTTTAGTGGGTCATATTTGAAAACTGGTTCTCAGTCTTCTCAACTTTTAAAGTAAGTAGATATTTAATGTAAAGAGTACCTTGATGGCTGGTCTATCTCTGGAATGTTGTGCAGCTGTGCAGAGTATGAGGCTCAAATGTGCTAATTAAATATATTTTTTTAAACCAAGAATGGAATGTAGCAGCATGTGGTTAACCATTCTGGTTTGTTTTTGAAGAGGACTTTTTTTTTTTTTTTTTTTTTGGCCAAATATTAACAATCAGAGAGAGTATGTTGACTGAGAGGATGTATTACTAGGTTACACTGTTTTTTTAAAGGAAGTAATGGGACTTATTAAATACTGATATAATCCTTTAAGATATATCCTGATTAATAATCTGCTTCAAAATGTAGACAGTGAGAACATTACTAGGGTTTTAGCATCTGTAATTAAGGTGTTTGTTTTTTAAGATTTAATCTTGCTTTTCCCTCTCTATATCCGTTCTCCTTCGTTAGTTGAGGAGTACTCAGCCTTCTTTTGGGCAGTGAAGTACAGCATTTCCCCTCCCCCCCCCCCCAGTTTGATCAGTATTCTAATATTTATTTTGGGAACCAACTGTACATTGGATCATTTGGACTAAACGGTATCCACACAGATGGTGGTCTGATTTTTTTTTTTTTTTTTTTTTTTTAGTCAGACATTGTGCAAAGTGATCTGATGGGAATAAATGGCAGGTTGGTTGTGTAATGTGGCCACATCTTACTTAGTGTATCTTTAGAGATAAGTGGGATGTGATTCCAGCAAGGCTGTGCATCAGAAGTTGGAATGCGTTGGAGAACTGCCAGGAGATTGGGAGCAAGCTGTATGACAAGCACTAATGCGGCCTTGGCCTGCCTTAAAATAGCGACCGTTCACAAAATATCTTGAAACTTGTCATTTCACTTGAGCAAAATCACTCCTGTAAACATATTCCCAAGAAATAGAAATGGTTGCTATCCTCTTTAGTAAGGTTTACTATTATTTATCTTTTTGTTCCAACAGTCTTAAAAAAATCTTGTGCCTGTATATAGGAAAATTCTTCTGTGTAACATATTATCTTGGGTAGTTTTATCTGGACTAATTAGTAATGCCTTATCCCAAACTTCACATTGAGGTTCCTCTGCCCCACTCATCCCTCTCACTGCAAAATATGTAGTCTCCATGGTTTGAATAGAAATTTGGGCCCTAAAGGATAAAAATTAAAGCCCTATATTTTATGTCATAAAATATATGTGGATATGAATTGTTGATGTGTGAACACTAAAACATTGTAGAAGGATAGTAAAGGGCATTGGTTACTGTCCTGCAGAATGTTTTTTTCTTTGTTTATTGCTTTTTTGGGTTTGTATTAAGTTTTTGCCATTTATCTGCAGCACTTGATTCTTGTTTGTAATTGATTTACTTTCTAATTCTGGTCTCTCAATTAAAAAAAAAAATAGGCTTGTTTTTCAAAGTCAGGATGGTAAACTAAGGAGGACTGGGGTGTGCAGTCTTTTGGAGGAGTCCTGTACAGGTTTGAGCCCGATGGTGACATGATCATCACCTGCAGAGGATGAGGCTTGGTGGAGGTGGGGGCTGCCTGTGAGGATAATACGGTCAACTTACTTACTAGCTTGGGTACTGTGAAGATGACATTTTAAAAAAAGGAACATTTAGATTATTGAGAGGAAATAAAATAAGAACAGAGAGGACTTGGATGTTAAATATAATATGAAAACAGTGAGGGGCACCTGAGTGGCTCAGTCGGGTAAGCGTCCCACTCTGAATTTCGGCTCAGGTCATGATCCCAGGGTCATGAAATCAAACCCCATGTCGAGCTCAAGCTGGCTTGGGATTTTTCTCTCTTCCTCTGTTTTTGCCCCTCCCCTGCTTGTGCTCTCTCTCCCTCAAAATAAACAAACATTAAAAACAAACAGACAAAAAAAACAGTGAACTTCATCTTGAAGGGCTTAAATACAAACCAAATTTCTGTTAAGAATTTCTTGAAAGATGTTACTAACAGATATTTTAATTATCCTCTAAAGTCCATTAGAAATTTGGACTTAGACTAATTGCAGTAATTTTAGAGCTTTTTAGAGTACTTTGCACCATGGCTTTGTTTCTTATGTATTGCTGTGGTTAGATTTAGAAGTCATGAATTTTGCTTTGTCATTTTCAGTATCGTACACATATTTCAGAGGGCCTCTTCTCGTATAGAAGCATTATTTCTGGCTCTTATGTAAGTGCCTTTATACAGAGATTTTTATTTTATACTTATCAGGGCTTTGGTCAATAGAATTGAGGTTATCTTTCTACGTATGTTTTTAGAATATGTAAAAAAGAAAACATTTTGCGTTTTTACCACATGGAAAAATGTTCTGTGGAAAATGCATGGATACATCTTCTTTAGCTGTGCTGATCTTTTCACTTTTAGATGGCAGATGAGTTCTCTGTATGTTATTGTTGATATGTTGGAAAATGTATTTATTGAGCCTGTGATTTCTAAGTTGTTTTATGTTTTTGTCTTTCCTTTTACACATTCCTTGTTTTTTAAACATACTCTTGGATAAGCATATTGGTAAATCGAGTTCAGAAGATGTGAACTATGAGCTAGAGCCACCAGTTTTCTTTTTACTTAACACACCATTATCTGATCTGCTTGCAAAACTATTTTGGATAGTTTTCAACTCAGATCATTTAATCTTGCAAGAGCCTTCAGTCATTCACTATAAGAAGACAAAAAGTAAAATATTTGATATCCTTTTCCTAGGTTATTGTCTCAATTAGAAAATTCTTCATTTTAATTTTACACTTGCGTACTGGATGTCATCTCTCTGGGTTTCTATTCCTTGTATTGGCACAAGCTCATAAGACTGGGAACAAATATTTAGCATTCAAAATATTCCAGGCAAAAATTTACGGAATTTGCTTATAAATGTTAGGGGATGCACAGAACAGACACAGGGTTTTAGCTGGCTCTTTGTGCAGTGTGAAAGCAGATGGAAACATTACAGAAATCTGCTGCAGATGGCAGTGGAGTGGACAGGTGAGGACCACATGGAAGTTCATACCAGGCGTAGATGGAGTAGTGAGTTGGTTTATGAAATGCTAGCCATCTTAGATGTTTCTACAGCTGTTGTCAGCTAGCTGAAAATAAATTCAACTTGCTGGAATGGTAAGAGTTGCTGTCTGAATAGGCTTAGATAAAATAGTGCTTTAAATGCCCATGACAATGTCTGTTGTAACATTATTATTATAGGGAAAAAAATGGTAATAAACCAAATACTCATCATTGGTAAGTTAGTGGAAGAAGTATTATGAAGGCACTACAATGTAGTGGTTAAAAGTGCCAACCCAGGGGCTGCCTGGGTCTGAATCCCAGATCTACCATGGACTCACTTTGTGACGCTGGGCATGTCATTAACCCTACTGTACTTGTGTTTCCTCATCTGTAAGATGGGGGCAATGATGATACAGACCTTGAGAGTTCTTGTGAGGATTAAGTAAGTGGATATAAATAATGAGATTAGTCTAATAGTGGCAAATATATAATTATTAGTTATTATATTGATAAAAATATTATTGAAGACATTCTAATAACAGAGCTTTTTAATATAAAGGAATAAAAGCAAAACACAAATTTATATAAATGATATGATCTCTTGCCATTTGCAACTACGTGGATGGAACTGGAGGGTATTATGCTAAGTGAAATTAGAGAAAGACAAAAATCATATTATTTCACTCATATGAGGACTTTAGGAGACAAAACAGATGAACATAAGAGAAAGGAAAAAAAATAATATAAAAACAGGGAGGGGGACAAAACAAAAGAGACTCATAAATATGGAGAACAAACTGAGGGTTGCTGGAGGGGTTGTGGGAAGGGGGATGGGCTACATGGGTAAGGGGCATTAAGGAATCTGCTGAAATCATTGCTTCACTATATACTAACTAATTTGGATGTAAATTTAAAAAAATAAAAAATAAAGTTAAATAAACAAAAATGATATGATCTCAACTATGTAGAACAACACACACACACACACACACACACACACACACACACAGAAGAAGGAAATACTCCACATTTTAAGTTTTTGTAAAGTGTGGTGGGATTGTGACTTTTGTTTTCATTTCAGTGCTTTTCTGTATTTTCCAATGTTCACCAATAAGCATGTCTTACTTTTATAATTTGAAAAAATAAACTTTTTTTCAAAAGTGCATGTCATGCCTTGTAAACAGTTAGTATGTTAATTATAAGAACATCCTGTTTATTCTTTGAAAGCTCAGGACATACCATTTGGCCAGAGTTTGATTCTACAGTACTTTCACATTCTTATAAAGTGCCTCGGCAGTAAAACTCCAAACTTTTTTTTTTTTTTAATCTCATGACTTACATTTTTCTGCTTATTCAGATGAATGGTATAGTAAAAAGAATGGAACATGTAGTTACATGAGTTCCATTTGTTAGCAATATGATCTTAGACAAATTATGTAATAGAGTTTTGGTTGTATCATGTGAAGGGGAGATGATGCCAAGGATGATGCCAGATGATGGTAGTTATCATCTACCAACTACCACTGTGTCAGTCTGTACACATTTCTGGCATTCAGTAAGTGATTCTATGTCCCTTACTGCCCACCTTCACTCCCCACCCTTGTCAACAAACAAACTAAATTTGGTCACTTCAAATTCGTCCATACCATGTTGTTTAGTTTTAACTCCCTCATCTTCATTGCTTAATGTAAGATTCAGTAGATCAAAGTGGCTTTCATAAAGATTCATTTTTATAAGCTTATTCTGCTGTCTATCCGCCCGTTCTTCTCATACATCTGTGTATTTATTTTGTCACTTCTAGTCAATTTATATAGCTCTATTTAAGACATTTCCCTTCCATAGTGTATCAAGCAGTTTAGGCTTGGTGTGTAGTAACAAACATCTCCAAAATCTCAGTGGCTCAAAGCCATAAAAGTGTATTTCTGATTCATGTTACATGTCCATCATAAGATGGCAGGGGGCTCTGCCTCACATTTTCTAGCTCAAGAACCCTGGCTGATAGGTCATAGAAAAGCCTTTGGCCAGAACTAGTCACATGACCTTGCCCAACTGCAAGGGGAGCAGGCAAATGTAATCCATCCATATGACCAGAAAGAGAAGAGACTGGGTATGTGTGATGATTAGAAGTTTTTGGGGCGCCTGGGTGGCGCAGTCGGTTAAGCGTCCGACTTCAGCCAGGTCACGATCTCGCGGTCCGGGAGTTCGAGCCCCGCGTCGGGCTCTGGGCTGATGGCTCAGAGCCTGGAGCCTGTTTCCGATTCTGTGTCTCCCTCTCTCTCTGCCCCTCCCCCGTTCATGCTCTGTCTCTCTCTGTCCCAAAAATAAATAAACGTTGAAAAAAAAAAAAAAAAAAAAAGAAGTTTTTGACCAAACCTAGATAACAGTGTAGGTCCTTTACATTGTCCATCAAGTTCTTTGAAGCACTAGCTTTGCAGTATGTTAACATGTATTATTTATGAAGAGAATGCTAGGCTAAGTAAAATGTAATAGGTTAGAACTTTTATAAGCTAATAGGTATTCTGAGGGAGAGGGAGAGAAATAAATATATGGTGTTTCCCAAATTTACCTGACCTTGGAATTCTTTTTTTTTTTTTTATAGTCTCTCTTAGGCTTAAGGTGTCATAAAATGTACTTGGGGTACACTAGTCTAGTATGAAACACAGAGCAAAAACTAGAGTTTCATTTTAATTATTACATAGACTAGGAAGAAGCTTTGTTTTTATTGTTAGAAGAGTTGCTTACTTGAAGAGTCTGATTTCTATTATGAATCAAATTGCAGGCCCTCAGTTTTTTAAAACAGTCTTTTTTAAAAATTTCATCATTATTGGTTATATGCCTGTGTTGAATCCATACGATTTTTTCTTCATTTAGTTGCTGTTGTGTTCCAAGCCTACCATTGGAAAGAGAAAGGTAAACAAACCGTGACCACACATCTTAGTTGTTAGAAAAGATTAAGTTGGTTTGAACAAATGACCCAAACGCATAGAATTTTTTTTATTGGCTTCAACATTTTTTGTGGGTTCCCTCTGAGTTTCCATAATAAATTTTCTAGAAGTTTTGACACTACTGAAATGAGAGCTCTGGTAAACAGAGACAACTTTTTTTGAGAGGTATTGCATATTTCTCTACCAAAAGGCTTTGGATTTAAACACAATATTTGTTGCCAGGGATTTTATGCCTGCATATGTAACAAATCTCAGTATATGGAAGCTTTCACTTAAATGTGGCTGTAAACTTCATGTAATAAAACTTTAGGTAAGGAGGTGCTCTTCCTGTTTCATGACTATGCATGAGTAAAACTTAATAATGACCAACTCTCCAGACCTTTGAGTTTATGGCTTTTTTGTTTTCTTTCGGTCTTTTTTTTTTTAATTGATGAATTCAGTTTTTATTAGAAATTGTATGAAATCCAGGCTGAGAATTGAGTTTTCATTTTGTCTTTTCTTTGTTTTTTTCCTTTGTGAGTGAAAAATTGCCCAGGGCAATTGTTTCCTGATGGGAAACATGCTTCTAAATCTTTCAGCTAACTCAGTAGCACCCTGCTGCCCATCCAGCCCCTTTACCACTGCCATTATAATCAGGACCTGGCCAGTAGTAAACCTGCCTTTTGAAGGTGACTAGGGACGATTTGAGGCAGGGAAAATCTTCTTTAGAGCCATGGTTCCATTATCCTTTTTGTTGATTTTAGTATCACTGTTGAAAAAGCATTCATGACCCATCACAAAAACATTAAAAAGCATTTTTCACATGGCCTAGGGCTGACAGAAGTCAAACTTAATATATCCGAGGAGTGTCACAAACATGAGAGCCATCCCTCTTTACCACAGGGCTGCTCCCAAGCCTACTCACGGGACCCTTGCCTGTGGCAGGTCTTCCCTGTGTTTGAAGACCTCAGATCTTATGTTAAATTTCAGTAAAGGTAGCCTTGGTGTAGGTCTGCTTTGGAGGGAGGATTGTTCATTTCCTTCAGGGAATAGTAATGTGGCCCCATCGTGGATCTTGTGGACCTGCTAGGAAGCCAGCTGTTAGGAAATTTTGTTGTAGAGTAATGTTTTCCCATTGCAGGCTGCAGCTCATGGTCAGAAAGATTGTAGAGAATACATAGAATTAGAAGCTTTAGAGCTGGGCAGGACCCTATGGATCTTAGTAGTCCATGCCTTTTGGGGAAAGAAGGAGACCAGCTCAGAGAGGCCAGGTAAAGCCACACAACCTGTTGGTAAGGGCTGAAATTGCCACCACTGCTTACTTGGGCCATTTTAAAACTATACATACATGGTGAGGCTACAAGTTAATGCTCATGTTTGCTGTTTTCACTCTGTCAAACTAGCATTAATGTTTAATGGGAAATATTTATTGGGAAAATAGATAGTGTTTTACCATAGATTAAAAAAAAATGAGAGAGTTGTTTGCTTTTGAATTAGGGAAAAAAAGAAAGCCCATTGTGTATGAAACTAAAAGTCGGCACATACAGCATACCCACCTTTCTCTTAATAGAAATAGCAAACACCTGTGTCCTGGCAGCTCAGGCTAGTCTGGAAGAAGGTGAAGGTCATTGTAAAGTAGAAAAGGATTTGGTTAAATATTGCTCGGATAAGCTGAATACGTTTAAAAATTTTCAGACCCAGGGATGTGAATAGAGGCTGACAGGAATTCTCTGTGCCCACAGTGGGTTTGTGTTGTATTTTATCAATGATTTAAAGGGGGATAAAGGACAGTTCTGAAAAACATGGTCTTACCAGTTCTACCCACATGGATTTGTCAGCATGCAGGAAATCTGGGGTATGATGGGGTGAAAGTAAAAAGAATAAATCCCATCATCCCAGTCTTCTGTGGAAGGTAAGACTTGGGAGGGTATCTTACAGTAGTTGAGTTCTGTTTCTGGAGCCACACTACCTGATGGAATCCTGCCTCTGCTGGTTATTGAGTGTGGGTCTTTGGTAAGTGACCAGGTAATTTATTGTCTAAACTGGGTAGTTTATGAGAGTGAAAGGGGGCCCTCTTAACAACTGTGTCAGGACAGCATGCATAAACTCGGATTGTCTGAGGCAAACCAGGTAATATGGTCATCCTAGGCTTATCAAATTATTCCATCTTTGTGTCTCAGTTTCTTCATGCTGTAAAATGGGAGTGATGATAGTTCTCACTTCTTGGGGGAATCAGATTAAGTCCAATAGAACATGTGAAGTGTTTTGAATGTTGCTTGGCACATAATAACTGTTCACTAAAGTCATCTATTAAAAAAACTATTATTTGGGATACTTAATTCACATGACAACCACTTACATATTCAGTTTACTTTCTGGTATCTTCATATTATTTCTCCATAGAAAATTTTGCTTTTAATTTTATTGATGGAATAATAACATTTACTAATGACTACTTCTATTTATGGCACCATCTCAAACTTAATTTACTTGATTTATCTGAGGCCTTTCTTCAGATAAAGGCCCTGAAACTAAAATTTACTGTTACTGTGCCAAATACCCAGGTATATGCACTTAGTTATATAATTAGCATCTGTGGTCCAGAGAAGGAAAGGCATTGGGACACATGTTTATCAGGTGGTGGCAAATTAGTGTTCACACTAGGGACACAGTTTTTATAGTTGGCCCTGAGAAATAGGAATGGTTGGATAGTTGATGGGGGGGCGGGGATGCCAAAACTAGGTCTCTTCCTTGACTCTCTCAAGCTGGATTTTCCCAGCACAGTGATGTGTCGGGTTGATAGATTTGGGAAAAACAAAGAAACCAGAATGCCCAGTTAAGTTTGAATTCCAGATAAACAACACATCTTTTTTAGTATAAATACGCCTTATGCAATATTTGGGGGTTACTTATACCAAAAATTAATTTTTTATCTGAAATTCATCTTCAGTTTGTCTTTCTTTGTTTATCTGGCCATCTAGTTATATAAAGAGCCTTTTTACCCTATTCAGTCTACCTCACATTCAGATATATATACAAAAGTATAGTCCAGTTGCTACTGTAAACTTTGTGTGAACTATAATATAAAAACGCCCATGTGTTTTAGTCTCCATTGGAATGGACAGTTGAGAAGTTGTTATAAGGAGCTGCTGCTGGGTACCCACCAACGCTAAGATGAAAAGGAATATCATCTGGTTTGCCACAGCAGCAGGGATTACATTTGCTCTGTGAGAACTTCTTGGCTGTGAATGTGGATGGACTTAAGCCAGCCCTTTCTCCTTGGAGGGGAGGCCGTTGGTTAAGGTGAATTGTTGAAGCCTTGGTCAACTCAAGTTCTTAGTTTTATGACTGAATTATGTTAGTAGTAATCAGGGAAAGTGGGGGAAGATGTAATTTTGGATCATTTATATTTCACCTCTCAGTAGAGGGAACAACTTACTGTCATTAAGAGTGACCTTCAAATATTCTTCCCATTAAAATCGCCTCTTCCTGTTTTTGACTTTCAGTACTACTGCCTAGAAAATGCTGGTGAATTTTTTGCATCAGCCTTGGAACTCTGTCAGCATTCCACCTGAAGGGCACTGTGTGCCTTTGGGAAATGTTGATTGGAAGATTAGAGGCTGTGGGAACTTGAGTGACTGTTTGCATTTTTTTATACTCTGGGTATAATGCCTCTGTTAAGTCAAGCCTCAGAAACAGAGCTGCACCAGGTTAATGATACACTTGATGAAATTAGTAATGGCAAGTGAAGGTTGACATTGTGCCCACCCGAGAAGAGCGAGCCAGAAGACATGGGTTTTGGAGTGATACTGGCTTTTTAATTACTGCCATTTAAAAAGTTTCGTGTGCTCCATGAAAAGGCACAAGTGTCAGGTTACTCTTTGAAGAAAAACCAACAGTGGCAAGAGCTTGCTGTCAGACGCAGATAGTATGTGGCTGAGTTAGCCAAGGAAAAATAATCCACTTAGAGCTGTTTATTCAAAGTGCTAGATTTGGAGGTGCATTTTGTTGCTAATTGGTGCCTTTCCAGAAAATAAATTACTTGTATGTAAAGACACAGGCTAGCCAAGCTCTGGATGCTGATAGTTATTTTGAAAAACTCTTTTCCTTCCTTGTTTTACTTTCCTTTTTGAGCTCTTTCCTTTTCTACTCCTTGCTTTCTTTAGCGGCCCATTCCTTTTGGACATGGTTTTGCTCTTGAAGGAATTCTTCTAAATTTGTCCTCGTGTCTTGGGATTGATTTGCATGATGGGGAGAATATTTGACCCAATTGTTTACATAGCTTAGTGTTTGTCAGTGTTTTGTTGGATGAGGATTGGCTATTAATGGTAGAAATTTTCGCATTTTAGAGCAGTGATACTCCTTCTTGTCAGCACATTGACATCACCTGAGGAGCCTTTAAAAATGCAGATGTCTGGGTCCCACCCCAACAAAATTTGCTTTTATCATCTGGTGGTAAAATGAGCACTGGGACTTTTAAGAGCTCGCCAGGTGATTGAAACATACAGCCCAGTTTGCATATTACTCTTAGCTCTCAGAATTACGACTCTAGCGTATGCTGTCCAGCAGGGTAGCCATGAGCCTTATGTGGCAACTTACATTTATGTTAATTAAAGGTAACTAAAACTAAAAATTCAGTTCCTCAGTCACACTGGCCACATTTCAAGTGCTCAATAGCCACATAAGTCTCATGGCTACTGTTTTGGACAGTGAAGATATAGAATGTTTCCAACATGGCAGAAAGTTTAGATTCAGGCTCTCTCTGTAGGATGTCAGCAAAACAGGGAGAAGCCATGAACATTGGAGAGTTCTGACACAGGAAAGACAGACTTGGAATAGAGCTAATCCAGCAGGACCTGCCAGTACCGAATTACCACATACGTTTTTAGCAGCCTTTTTCTCAATGGCCTTTTGGCACCAGAAGTCTTGCAGCAGTTGGTGAGATGGATTATGTGTCGCATCTTGCTGAAAGGCCCTGTTTAAAGCAGGCTGGCCTGCCCGGGTGTGGTGAGGGTGAAGGGCAGGAAAATGTGAACTCTGAGGAGTCCAGGGCCAGGAAGGAGAGAATTAAGCTTTATTTTCTGCAGAGCTGAAGAATGCCCTTTAAGGGACTAAAGCCTGAGAATTTGGGGTAAAACTAGGTGAGAGGCAAAAAATCTCTTCTGTTGAAGAAATACCTTCCCCAGTTGTTTGCCGTCTCAGCTGAACTCTCAGATGTGGGAGAGAAGGGTGGTGCTAGCTCATATTTCCAGTGAAATTTCCATTGTGGGTTCCCATGTTCTGGAGGGAGGGCAGATGGAGGTTAAGAGAATGGGATCAGACTAGATCATTTTTATTCAGACATGTCACATAAAATCCAAGTACGGTAGGGTTAAGGAAAAGAGAAAACGGTAGAGGCAAAATGTAGTATGCCGAAGGATGTAGATTTTCTAAATGATGCTTTCTTCAGGCAAACCCTCTTTCTAGAATCTGCCTTCTTTCCGAAATCTACTTCTTTTCATTTTATTGTTTATTTTTGGCAGTATGTTGAATTCTGTTCCTCTTCTCATCCCAGAGTTCTGTTCCTTGCTTCATTATAAAAGGTGGCATGTCACATGTCCTGCATGGTTACACAAGCTGAGTGTGAGTGTGTGGATGATCTCTTGGGACCCTCTTCCTCAGATTTCAGTGTTGTGCATTATCTCATCCTAGCGGCTTCTTTGTGATTTATAGTTTCCTCCTTCCCCTCACCATTAAAAAAAAAGTCCTATCTCTTGTTATATTTTTGGCTACAGAATAACTCCAGATGGTACATTTTGTATAGGGGGAAAATAACAGAATTTTTCACACTTTCTGTGAATTATTTTCCTACTTTCAATTTTAATGAAGTTATTAATCTTACAAAGGACTCATTTGTAAAGACACTAATCATGAACAAACACACTTGTGTACAGTATTTAATTCCACTGGCAAAAATTAAGAATATTATTACCCTTACGCCTTTGTATTATTTGTTACCGTCTTACATCTTTAGCATCAGATGCTAAGGTAATAATCCATTTTTCTAGAAATGGAATGAGTGCCAAAAGTGGGATCAAATAAAATGATGTAATCGAAAGTACTTGGAAAAATACATGGCAATATAGAGATTAAGTTACTGATTTTTACAGTTATAATTCTGAGTTGAGAGCTGATATGTTTCAAATGATGAAGAGCTTTTGCAAAGAGCATGCATACAGAAATCCCTAAGTGGGCATGTTTTGCAAAATATTACTGAGTATGTGGATTATTTATAGAAAATGTTCTTTACTTTGAAATGATCTTTTCTCTGTGGTTTTGAATCAGTTGGATTTTTCTGGATCAAAGAGAGGACCTATGATCTATTCTTTGAGCCTGAAATAGTTTTAATCCTCACTGTGTTTCTATATGAATACAAGGAACGCTTTAGCATTCGTCATCCATTCTGATCTCACAGAGCCATCCCAAGAATCTGTTTAACTTTTCTGGTTGATGATGCAGAGAACAGAAAACAACTTTCAGACATTTTCTAAACAGATCTTTTAATTCCCCAAATATTTAAAGGGTCTTCTCTGGTCGTGCTCTTAATTCAGGTAGCGCCACGTAAAAGGGAAACTAGGTAGGACATCTGAACAATCTTGAAATTACTGAAGTGGTGGCAAGAAACTTCTTTCAAAAGTCAGTTTTCCAGAAATTTCTGATTGGGAATAAGCACTTTAAAATAACTGAATTCTCTCATTAATCTGCTACATCTTAGTTTTCCCTCAGTAGTGGATATGTTTATAAGGTTGCTTCCGCAGCCTAGATGGGCATGGAGCTTCAGTTGGAATGTTGAATACTTCCCATTGCTGGGCTCTGTGCTGGCACCAGTTCTGCCCTCATGGGACAAGTGTTCAGAGGAGGAAATAGGGAACCAGTGATGAGTCCTTGTCATTGGTGTAACTGTGGACATAGAATTGACATGTCTTATTTAGGTAGGTGACAGATATGAGGGGATAGGGACAGCTTTCTGAAGGATGATGACCTGAGATGACTCTGGGAGAATGAATGGTGTTAGCTGGAAATATTAGGGGGTGGAGAAGTCCCACCCGAGGGAACAGCATGCACACAGCCATGGAGAAAGAAGATAGTGTGCTTTGGGGAAGTGTTCTGCTATGGCTGGCGTGGAGGGACTGTGTTGAATGTGGTTGAAGCAAGATGAAAGAGGTCTTACATACATTGAAATGAGGTTTTACCTCAAAGATGAAGCGGGAGGCTTTGAAAGATTTTAGGCAAGTCTGTGTATTTTTCAAAGCTCACTTGAATTCCAGGATGGAAGAGAATAAATTTTTGTAGGGCACAATGGCAGAGTAGGCCATAATTCTGTCAAGAAACACTGAGGGACTTTACCAAAGTCAGGGTGATAGCTCATAATATTTAGGGGGGTCCAGAGAAACTGTTAATAATAAACCTGACTGACAGCAAAAACTGAATCCCCAAGGCATCGTGTCTGTCACTGTGAGGTTTTACCTTCACGTAGTCATACATTATGAAGAGTCTCCAAATCTATATTCAGTGGTTAAAGATTGTCCACATTATTAACAATTCTTTATAGTTTTCAAATATGATGACAATTAGAAAATTGTAGATATTATGATTTGAACTATTGTGGTGGTCAACATTCTTTTTTTTTTAATTGTTTTTTTTTTAATGTTTATTTATTTTTGAGACAGAGAGAGACAGAGCATAGTGGGGGAGGAGCAGAGAGAGAGAGGGAGACACAGAATCCGAAGCAGGCTCCAGGCTCTGAGCTGTCAGCACAGAGCCCAACGCGGGGCTCAAACTCACAAACCGTGAGATCATGACCCGAGCCAAAGTCAGACGCTTATCTGACTGAGCCACCCAGGCGCTTCTGTGGTGGTTAACATTCTTGATGAAGAACTGATTGGAAATTGTTGATCATATTATGTAAGAATAATTTTTAACTTTTTAATTTTTTAAAATTTACTGAGAGAGTAAAAGAGCATGTTAGTGGGGGAGGAGCAAAAGGAGAGAATCTTAAGGAGGTTCCATGCTTAGTGCTGAGACCAACTCTGAGCTCAGTCTCAAAGTCGTGAGATCATGACCTGAACCAAAATCAGCAGACGCTTAACTGACCGAGTCACCCATGTGCCCCTGTGAGAATAGTCTTTTAGAGTAAATATGTACCTGAGGAATCTCATGGAAAGTAAAATTTTAAACATCATATTTTAAGTGTCTTATAGCCATGTACCATTTAAAGTAATTTTCTTGAAACTTCTCTGGTTTGAAGAATCATTTTTAAGTAGCTGACTTCTGATTTTTCTCTTTTCTAAATCCAAATTGTCTTATTAGAGTCTTTGCTTATAGACCCTTAAAGAAACAGGCATTCCATATTGCTGGTGACCATAGTTAAGTTCTTAGATTCTGTTTCCAGAGAAATAATGTGGTACTTTAAGGGCTTAAAAAAAACCCAACAACCCTGTAAAATATTTGTTTTGAGAAATACATAATTAAAGAAAAAATTTATGATTAGGAAAGTAATACATTTAAGAATTTTCCTGTGATCCTGATGCTATTCTATCCCCTGTTAACATTTTGATAAATGTCCTTCTTCCTGGTCTTGTTTATTCATACTTGCTCACATACATACAACCACATAATTATACTTTTGTTTTTATATAATTATGTTCCCTTTGTTATGTCATGAGTTGTGTCCATTTAAAAAATTTTTTTTGAACATTTTTTTTCATGGCTATGTAAAGTACCCATGGCTATGTAAAGTACTCTTATTACTGGGCATTTAGGTTGTCTTCACCTTTTTTTCTGCTATAAAAAGCCCTGTGATGAGCATTACTGAATTCAAACTTTTATCTGAATTCTCGTTTTTCTGAAGATTTCTAAGAGGGGAATGCCTAGATCTAAGGAGTTTTATTTAACACCTGTTCTAAGGTTATGTGTTCCCAGGACCTCCTTGCAGGTGTCTGTTTGACTTCCTCCTTCCTATGACAGATAGCTTCAAGCTTAAGCAAGCTTGATTTGGGTTTTGTTACTTGAACGGTTTGTTTCCCTAACATTAAAAAAAATGTTCATTTATTTATTTTGAGAGGGAGGGAGGGAGGGAGAGAGAGAGAGAAAGAGAAAATCCCAAGCAGTGCAGACCCTGACACAGGGCTTGAGAGAGAGAGAGAAAGAGAGAGAGAGAAAATCCCAAGCAGCACAGAGCCTGACACAGGGCTTGATCTCACCAACCACAAGATCATGACCTGAGCGAAATCAAGAGTAGGATGCTTGACTGACTGAGCCACCCAGGCTCTCCCCTGGTTCTGTAACATTTATGTAAAATCACAGTGGTCTTTGTGCTGAGGAATCATGGGCATGCGTGTTAGGTCTCAAGCAAAGATACTCCCAGCCTGCAATAGAAATGTACTTGACTGCTGTGTAGAATTCCCTTTCTTTTCATCTGGAATGAGAATGAGATTTATTGGTTTGTATAAACTAGAGCAGAAGGGTTAATAGAAATAATAAAAGTTGTCAGACTGTTTAGCTCTATTATGCTTTTATACTTAGAGTCCTTTAAATCTGTTTAGAAAATTGTTGTGTAGTGTAAAGCATCCACAGAATATTGAATACAGTGTTTACCAGTGAAAACCCAATCTTTTGAAGTTTGGATAGAACCAAGGAGCAGTTTTCTTACAATTTCCTCTGTGTTCCAGATTACTCTTATTTTTGTATTCTACAAATGTATGCTTCTATCTGTTCTGAATTTAAATAGGTTTAAGTTGGGGGGAGGGTCCTAGACTAAGAATGTTTCCATGTAGAATTGCTTTTTCTATTTTTAGCTCAAGTTGTATTTACTGCAGAATAGTCGTTTAAACAAGAGGCCCTTAACTCTCACATCTAATTTTGAATGCCAGTAGAATAGGGTGACTATCAAAGGCACAGAAAGTTAGCATAACTTCCCCAAAGTCACATGAGTGGGTTACTGTCTTTTCTCGGAACATATAAAAAGAAAGGGTCCTTCTTCAAGACTGATAGAATCACAGTGTCATGCTCTTTCTCGCAACACCACTGTAGAGAATTACAGAGAAAGAAGCAATTAAATGGTGCCATCCAAATCCTGAAAAGAATGAGGCTCAATGTAGGGGAATTGGGCAGTGGATAGAGTGCGAATTTTTGTATAACTGTAATTGATATAGGCATGACTCATTTGAAGTTAAAAAAAATACTTCAGATGTGAAGACTGAATTTTAAAAGTTACAGAGAATGATTATTCACATTATAAAATGACTCATCCCTTATAAAAGGGATTTATTATCTTTCTTTTAAAAGGATATTCCCCTAGTGCATTTGGGTACTTGTCTGCTCATTGTCTTTTGTTTTGTTTTGTTTTTTTAATTAAATTAGAATACTCCATGATTCAGTTTCTTAAAAAACTTACACTATGACCTATGATATGACCCAGGTGTTCCACTCCTAAGACATTTACCCAAGAGACATGAAAGCACGTATCGACACAAAAATTTGTATACAAATGTTCGTAGCAGCTTTATTTGTAGTAGCCCCAAACCAGAAACAGCTCAAATATCCATCACAGGTGAATGTGTAAATGAACTGTGTTGTATCTGTACAATGGAATACTACCCAGCTATATAAAAAAAAAAAAAAAGTATTGCTGTGTATAACAACAGGGCTGAATCTCAAAGTAATTATGAAGAAGACAGAAAAATTTCATACTGTGTGATCCCATTATTAGAGAATATGTAAACTAATCTATAGTGACAGAAAGCAGATGTGTGGTTGTCTGGGGGGTGGGGGAGTGTGAATACATGGAGGTGGGACAAGAGGATGGACTACAGTGGGGTATGAGGAAACTTTTTGGAGCGATGGATGTGCTCATTGATTGTGGTGATGGCTTCACAGGTGTATACATATGCCAAAACTTCTCAAACTGTGTAATTTATATATGTGCCATTCATTGTATTTCTTTTTTTTTTCAATATATGAAATTTATTGTCAAATTGGTTTCCATACAACACCCGTTGCTCATCCCAAAAGGTGCCCTCCTCAATACCCATCACCCACCCTCCCCTCCCTCCCACCCCCATCAACCCTCAGTTTGTTGTCAGTTTTTAAGAGTCTCTTATGCTTTGGCTCTCTCCCACTCTAACCTCTTTTTTTTTTCCTTCCCCTCCCCCATGGGTTTCTGTTAAGTTTCTCAGGATCCACATAAGAGTGAAACCATATGGTATCTGTCTTTCTCTGTATGGCTTATTTCACTTAGCATCACACTCTGCAGTTCCATCCACGTTGCTACAAAGGGCCATATTTCGTTCTTTCTCATTGCCCTGTAGTACTCCATTGTGTATATAAACCACAATTTCTTTATCCATTCGTCAGTTGATGGACATTTAGGCTCTTTCCACAATTTGGCTATTGTTTAGAGTGCTGCTATAAACATTGGGGTACAAGTGCCCCTATGCATCAGTACTCCTATATCCCTTGGGTAAATTCCTAGCAGTGCTATTGCTGGGTCATAGGGTAGGTCTATTTTTACTTTTCTGAGGAACCTCCACACTGTTTTCCAGAGTGGCTACACCAATTTGCATTCCCACCAACAGTGTAAGAGGGAAAAATATGGAACGCTTCACGAATTTGCATGTCATCCTTGCGCAGGGGCCATGCTAATCTTCTCTGTATCGTTCTAATTTTAGTATATGTGCTGCCAAAGCAAGCACTCATTGTATTTCTTTTTTTTTTTTTTTAATTTTTTTTTCAACGTTTATTTATTTTTGGGACAGAGAGAGACAGAGCATGAACGGGGGAGGGGCAGAGACAGAGGGAGACAGAATCGGAAACAGGCTCCAGGCTCTGAGCCATCAGCCCACAGCCTGACACGGGGCTCGAACTCCCGGACCGCAAGATCGTGACCTGGCTGAAGTCGGATGCTTAACCGACTGCGCCACCCAGGCGCCCCTCATTGTATTTCTTATATGTCAACTATACCTCAGTAAGTCCCCTCTCCTCCTGCCTACTGGTTCTACCACTCTTTTGCATCCCTCCCAACCCACTCAAAGTCAAGAACGTGGGCAAGAATGGGCCAGCATTGTAGTCTGGAGTACAGAATGCTGTGCTAGATATGGGCATAGGGGTACAATGAAGACACCTGCAGGAGGTGATCTTGAGCTGATTAGGAGAGAGGGGTGTTACATCTGAATCTGGGAATGTCTGGAATGAAGGTATATGTGGTCATTCCAGGGGATGAGACTGGGGGAAAGCAGGGGCCTTGTGTGCTTATCGGAGAGTTTGACCAATGTTGAAAGCCCTGGAGCATCACTGATGGCTGGTAAGTAGGGGGAAAGACAAAATCAGCTCAAAGCCCTTGCCCATATCTGGGAAAATGAGGCAAGAATATCAGGTTCAGAGCTCAAGGAACCCATAGGAGATGCTACTCCCCAGTCCAAAAAATGTTCCTGCCAGAGAACCTTGTTATCCAAGAGGGGACTATCTTGCCAGGCTCTGCTCTGTCCAAGAAACTGCATACCACATTGGAATCCCACCTGTACAAATACTTAAAATTTTTCATTTCAAAAATCAAAGTGTTCTTTGTAGGAACTAAGAAAAATAGGGGTTTTTTTTAAAGAAAAATGAGAAAAATTAAATTGCTTTTCATACCACCAGCCAGTGCTTACTTTTAACATTTTGGTGTATACTCTTCCAGCTGAAGGTATGTTTTCAAAAAAAAAAAAAAAAAGAATCATAACATACTCATTTTGTTACCTGCTATTTCATCTGATAATTGTCCCATATTTTACATATATCTATAAAATATCATTGTTTTTATTTTAGGCTTGAAAGTCTACATATTTTTTATGTATGTGAGTGTGTGTGTATATATGTGTATGTGTGTGTCTGTGTATATATATGTGTGTGTGTGTTTGTGTGTGTGTGTATCATTATTTATTTAACCAAGCTCTTTTTGGGAATTTTGTTGTTGTTGTTAAAACATTTTTTAAATTCTGAGAACATGAGGATTTTTTTTTTTTTAATTTTTTTTTTCAACGTTTATTTATTTTTGGGACAGAGAGAGACAGAGCATGAACGGGGGAGGGGCAGAGAGAGAGGGAGACACAGAATCGGAAACAGGCTCCAGGCTCCGAGCCATCAGCCCAGAGCCTGACGCGGGGCTCGAACTCATGGACCGCGAGATCGTGACCTGGCTGAAGTCGGACGCTTAACCGACTGCGCCACCCAGGCGCCCCGAGGATTTTATTTTTAAAAAGGAAAATAAAGAATCCGTAGTTTATTAAAATTTTATTCAAACATGTATTTTTTTTTAATGTTACAGAGAAATAGCCTTGGTCTACTGGATGTTAAAACCAAATGAAGGGGAGGGAGGTCCATTTCTAGAATTACACATGGGTACATACAGTGGTTCTTTGTTATCCAGTGATAATTATTTCATCTGTGCTGTTCGCAAAAAGCAGCCACTGATGTGAATTCTGTTGTTTCAAAGGAAGATTTCTTCCTTATCAGAAATAAGTTAAAAAGTAATAAATACCAGAAATAAGTTAAAAAGTATAAATAACAGTAATAGTTAACTTTTTTTAATGTTCTATGTATTGTAAATATTTTATGTGCATTATTTCCTTTGATTCTCAAAACAGTTCTATGGAATATAGGTTCAATGATTATTTCTGTTTTACAGATAAATTAACTGAAGCACAGAGAGGCTAGTAGCTTACCCAAATAAGTGATTCATTTAGATTATGAAAACATACTCAGTGTCACGTCATTCGTGCGCACAGACATGCAAATTAAAATAATACTGCAATACTAATTTATAGACCTGGAGTGATCTTAACCATAACACTTGAGGAGGCTGATCAGGGGAGAGGGGAAACAGGCCCTCTTGTATAATAATCCTGGTGGGAAAGTGCCTTTCTGTAGGGCAATAGATTGCTCTTCTAGAAATTTATCCTAAGAAAATAATGGGCAAGGTTACAATGATATTACCACATTTATATAAAAAAAAAATACTGAGCATAGTTGTCCCCTAAGTTGTGTCTTATAGGGACTTGGTTAAATAGATTATAGCATATCCATACTGTAGAAAATTGCTCAGCTATTGGAGATGATGATTTGGGCATGTGTTTACAGAAATAGGTGCTGAGGAAATAGTAAATAGGGGTAAACATACAGTGTGGAACATGAGGATCCAACATCTGTGTCCACTTTGAGCTCTTGGTTGTGGGTATTTGGCTGCCATGAGGAGCCAGCATACCTGGCTTCCTCTGTTTTCTGTCGTGCCGGAGAAACTAGTCCTCTTTTGACCCAGAGAATGCATGTCCTTTCAAGGAACCCCTGAAGTTTCTGTGGGGAACTGAAGTTCTGAAAATAACTGAAAAGTTCTGAAAAGTTTCTGAAAATAAGTAGGAGAAGAAGGAAGAGGAATGATGAATATCTTTCATTTAACAGATGCAGAAGCAGAATTTTACAACTGGGAAGTCCAGCCATAGCAGAGCTATGAATTTGTTTGGTTTCTCCAGCCCGTGTGTAAGCCCACTTGAGTACCTTTCCTCTTCCCGTGAGACTCGCTCCACCCTATAAGTTTTCCTCTTTACCTCTTTATTGTTATGGCTGTTGGTGCTAGGACTTGACTTTTGTCCTACCGGAATTTACCTCTCCAGGGTTTCATCTTCCCTCAAGTCCTTGTGGATTCGGATGTTGTATTGAACAAGGATTCAGTGTGTTACTGTTCTTAGGGTGATTGAACTTTCACAACTGCCTTTTTCTTAAAAGTGTAACTATTTCGGGAATTGGCAGAAATCGTAACACCTCCCCACCCAACCCCCCCACCTTCATGGCAGCTCACCATGAATCCTTCTCCAAGACATAGAACTGCCTTGATATCAAGAACTTTCTTATGTTACAGAAAGAACCTTCTGTGGTTCATTTTGAAAAATATCTGTAAATATTTTGAGAACTGAATTTTGGGAATGGCTACCCTCTGGCTGAACTCTGCTTACAAAATCCATAAATACAGGGTTTCAGTCTTTCACAGCAGGACAGGTGCAAGTGTGTGCCAGTGAGTTTACAGCCAGAGACCATTCTGCAAACATCCTGCCAAGAGAAGAGTTGAGAATAACAAGGGAAAAAAAAAAGAGTTTCTGGTTGGCTTTCTTGTTGAAGACATTCGTCAAGAGTCATGCTGCTGTCAACTTGCTTTTATGTATTTTTGCTTAAAGAGAAGGTGTTAGAGTCCCTATTGGAAAAACCCTTTGTGTTGTTTTATTAGGTTAGGTTAGGCCTGGAGATGGGACCTTAGGTCTGGAGGTAAACCCAAATCAAGGAGGCAGCAATAGAATTTTGCCTAAGAGCATAGATTGGTGCCTCCATTGGGGCTTTCTGCAGTGATGAAAGTATTCTCTGTTTGTGCTGTTCAATACTGTAGCCATGATCCACATGTGCATATGGCTAGGACTGAGGAGTTGAATTTTAAATTTTATTTAATTTTATTTAAATTTAAATAGCCACATGTGGCTTGTTGCAACCATACTGGATGGCATAGGATAGTAGACTCACAATCTGGACTACTTGGGTTCAAATCCCAACTCCACTAGCTTTGACCTTTGACCTGTGCCATAATTTTCTCATCCATAAAATACAAAAGATAATAGTCCCTACCTCATAAAGGTTATTTGAGGCTTAGGCCGGCACACAGAGCTATGTATGTGTTAAATGATGCAAATATACATACCTCTATAAAGTTAAAAATTAAAGCCCGATCCACATTGTATTTTCTTTCAAGAAGCTCCCAAGCATCAATGATCAGTGCAATTTTCTTAAAACCCTTTAAATACTATGGAGATGAGTGCTTACTTTTTGCCAAGTGCTATGCTGGGTGCTGGAGATAAACATTGTGGGACAAAAGAGACCTTGTTTTTATTCCTCATCCTAATGAAATAGGTAACGTTCTAGCAGAGTATTCTCATCTGATGGATATGGAACTTTAGATCGGGATAGGACTATAGAAGTGTAGGGTGAGTAAATGTTTCAGTGTAGACTCAGAAACTTGCAGCGGCTGTGCCTGCTCCTGGCTGACGAGTTGGGCTTTCAGCTCTCATCTTCTTACTGCTGACTCATGCTTCCCATTGCACCTGTGGGGCCAGGTGTGACTTGAGCCGCTCATTTCCTGCTTCATGAACCTGGATGTGAGGTTACTGTGTGTTCTCTTATGTAAAGGATTGATGTCTCAATTCTCAGATGATGATCCTTCTCCTATTTGGAATCTTATTTATAAGATAGTGGCAATATGATTTAGTAGTTTGGGGTTTGTTTTAATTTTTATCCTTAACGAAATAAAAGTCAAAACCCTTGTTGGTTGCTCCATTTTTTTTGGTTGGTTGTTTAACTTAACCGGTTCATGAGATTGAAAAGTCTCTGCTGGACCATGTCATTGTCACTACATTGGTTTGTATAAACTTAAAAAAATAATAATATAAAGTCCCAACATTTATAAACTACTAAAAGTGAGAGGCTTTTAAACCATAATTGATTTGACAACAAGTGGACATATGAAGGCAGGTTGACTGTTGGTTTGCCTCTCGATTCACTTTCAGCACTTGCTAAAAAGTGGAAGGAGGGGAAGAGAATGGACCGGTTTGCTTTACATACGAAAAGTATTAAAATGTCAGCCACTGACAGAAGAAAAATTGTTTAAAGTTAAGTCTCTAAATGATGTCCTAAAAACACACATTGGTAATTATCTAATTAAACTAATAAAGGCTACAGGTAATAGAAGTAATATGGGGCATTTTCTGGCAGATAAACCTTCGGGAACATTCACATCTGCACATGGTTATGAAGCCCTGTTGTTCCTTCACCTTCTCTTTTCCTTAGCCCACATTTCTCACTATGAACTAATAGTACATAACAATAAAACCCTGGACAGCAGCCAACACAGAGTTTGGCTAACTTTGAGAGTGTTTGTGAAAGTTGAAAAAGCAATGCAGCTGTTATACTGGGTACTTTCCAATGGAGAATATGTTTTCCAGATGAAAGAGCAAATAGTAATTTAAATGTAATCAGTATTTTTGGCATCTTGGTATTATAATTCTTTTCACTTTTTGTTATGTTAATTGTTCATTTCTTAGAATTTGTTTTGTACTTTTCTGTGGTCTATAATAGACTAAAAATGAGGGAATGAACGAATGTTTTAGCCAGTTGTTCTTTGTTTTAAAAGAAAACAAATGACAAGGAGTCTCATTTGTTAGCTAAAGACTTAAATAACCACAAAATTTTCGTTAGAGATACTTTATTGTGAGACTCAGGTTTCAGGCAGCAAGAGGGAAGAACATCTAAATCCCAAATACAGTGTCCAAATTTTAGAACTGACTGGAAACTTCCTAGAACATTCAAGCAGGCTGCAACATCAGTGTTTATCAGGTGTTCTCAGGATGGGGCTGGCTGGACATGCCCCTTTCTCTGACAGACTTGCCTAACGCTGTGATGAGCTCACCTTTTTCCTCTCCATCCACCACCCTAAGTGGGGAGGAGTGCAGATGATTTCCCTTGTGTTTGAGGCTTAGGAAGGCTTTTGTTTCCTTTAGGCGGGAAGGGCCTCTATTTGATCGGTAAATTTCAGCCCTTAGTTTTAAAGGTCCCGATGCCCACCCACATCTGAGCCTAATTAAGTCACAGAATTACCTCGAGGGATTGTGATGTGTGGCTGGAAACTGCTGTTGCAGTCTGGACCTCTCTCTTTACAGATGGGGAAACTGAGGCCCTGAACCTTGAGGTGACTTGTCCTAAGGCCCCTTCTGGGACTGACATAAACATGGGATAATTGGCTTCCGGAAGGGATGTCACAGTCTCTGATTCTGGATCTCTGGTGATCTCCTGGGCGTCTGGCCCCTATGGAGAGCCCGGCCAAGCTGCTACAGAGGGTAGGACCCCATTAAGGAGGATGAAGCATTGATCAGCCTGTCCCTTTCATTCAAGTAGAAACTGCCCTCTATTTCCCCACTGGAGCTACCACATTCCTCAGTGAGAGGCATGATAAACTGCCTCAGGTTCTCTGTTTTGTTTTGTTTTGTTCTGTTTTTTCCAGAAACAAATAGGTTTGCAATTAGCTAAAATGAGATGGTAGCTTCCAGACCAGTTGCTGTTTATCACAAAAGAGTCTTTGGTATAGCTGGTCATGTTTGCATATCTTAGAAGCCTCTTTCTCTATTACTATTCTCTAGGGAATAGTAGAGATTATTTAGGCAGTGTTCTGGATAACTGACAATTTCTAATGCTACCTGTATCCATTAAGGGTAGTTTAAAGCAATTAAGTGCTAACCTGGCTGGACAGTAAGGTACAGGTCTGCAGCATCAAAGAGAGGGATTGGACCCCTGGACTCTGAATTGGTCTGTGACTTTTTGTGTTGGAGGCTTTGTCTAAAATGCTCTCTTTACCTGCCTACTTCTGCTGGCCACTTGGTCAGGTCTGTGCACAGTGGAGGGTGGTAACCTGGCTTGCCCCCTGGCCCAACACAGGGCACATGTGGCGCAGCCTACTTGGGAGATGAAGCTTCTGAGGAGAGGAGAGTACAACAGAGGGGCTGGGGAGTTGTGAGACAAGAGGAAGCTGAGATATGGAGTGACTTTTGTGCATAGAGACTTTTGAGAAAAATTTGATCACATTTTTGGTTAAGTGTTTACAGCTCCCTGAAAATTTGTGCTGCAGGTGATCATTAGCATATTTTGGAATGTTTGATTGAAAACCACTTGCATTTTAAAGCAAGACTGGATTAAAGGGCTTTGGTTCATTTCCAGACCTGCTGTTGATTCTTGTAACATGACAGCATCCATTTCCAAATGTAAAACTCGGAGAAATGAAGAAAATAAAAATGCATTTTTCTTTCAGGACATGAATCAGAAAATTCATTCTTCTCGTATCTAAAAGACACTCACCGGCCTCTGAAATACCCCCCTCCTTTCCATGAGAGACAGTAGCTGTGATGGGGAAGCTGGTGGTTTTCTGCTTTTTAGCCCTGAAGGCCTCACCTCTGCTATCATCTGGAAGCTGATGGTGAAGGTTTGTTATTCTTGTCAGGAGCAGGTTCCAGAGACCTAAGGAATGTAGACAGTAATGGACAGCTGGCATCAATTTAGCACTGTGGGATGGTTAGGCTGATAGAATGGTCTAGCTGTACCTGCCCGCCCCTCCTCCATGAGGAGTTGGTTTACATCAGAGAGGGCTGCTCCTGACATTGCTATTTCTGGCAACAGAGGCATGGCAGAGATGCAAGATCCCTCCTGCTATTTAGAGGAAATGAAATAAATATTCACTTCAGAGAATACCTTTTGGGGCTGGGACGTGTATGCATGCAGGCTCCCAGCCTGCTTTTTCTGCAAAGTTCTGTACATAAAGATTAATGGACTTAGTCTGAAGTCAGACAGAGATGTGTTAATGAAAAATCTATCTCATTGCAAAACCAAAGGTAAACTCTGGCTTTGCTGTGTGTGTGTGTGTGTGTGTGTGTGTGTGTGTGTGTGTGTGTGTTTTCTTCTTGGAATGTACACTGAAAGCAAGGGGGAGGGTCTCCTCCTTCATTTGTAAAGCCTGTGGAGCTGGCTAGCAGGAACTTTCTGGAACTTCTTGAGGGAGGTTCCTAGAGTGTGTGGGAGTGGTGAGCAGTCTCATTGAAGAGGACCAATGCTGATTGGCTTTGTCCTCATTAGGAATGAAGAGAGACCTCTGCACAGACTCCTGAGTTAGTACATCAGCCAGCTCATCTCAAGGAGAATGCACTTGATGTCACTACCGTGTTCCCTCTGTGGTCATGAGGCAAGAGGAACACTGATACTCCCTGGCTGTGTAGCTGGCATATTTCCTGGCACAGTAGTCACTCTAGATTTTACACGGAGAGGGGTTTTAACAGTGGGGTATGTTTTAGTCTTCTGGTCAGCGATTGCTAAGTTAAAAAAATCTTCTTGTCCTGTAGAGCGTACTTTACTGAGCTGATTAATTAAAAAAAAAAAGGCATTTTTGGATCCTGGTCAACCAGTCTCACCTGCCCCCAAGACTGGAGTCTCCATTCTGATGTCTTATACTCCATTTCTTTGCATGCTCCATTTGAAGATAGAAGGATCTCATGGGAACTTGGCTAGTTTTTAGTAGACTGTGTAAACCATTGGCTGCCTTCCATAATGTGAGGGGTCTCTGCCCACCTGCTTAGTGCCTTTGCAGTCAGAGCAAACTAAGCAGATCAATACCCTCCCTGTTGTCTTCCAGTGAGGCAAGATGTGTTTTAAAGAAATCTCTGACACTGGCTGCCTACTCCTTCCCCCTGAGGGTCTGAGGGATTTAGCAGAATTTAAAAGTATCCAAGGCTTACAGGCAAGAAATCTCCGTTAAGTATGGCAATGACCATTCTTGTAAGTCACCATTTTGATCCTTGCTCTCACAAACAGGTGTCTCATTCCTAGTCTTTGAACATATCAACCCTTTTTGAGCAAAATGGCAGTATCAAAAACACATGTACATCACCAGAAAGCAAAATCAGCCAACTTCTGGCAGAAAAGCTGCTAAATGACTAATTCTTCATCATGCCATAGCTGAGTATGATTACAGTGAAGTTTTCCCACACTTTCTTAATGCTTCCAAATGTATTCACTTTTTTCAGAAATGTTATGGTGCAGTCGTGATCTGCCTCTAGAAAACGGGTGAGAAAAGGACACATCTAGGAACTGCTAATTTAAATTTTTTTTTTCAACGTTTTTATTTATTTTTGGGACAGAGAGAGACAGAGCATGAATGGGGGAGGGGCAGAGAGAGAGGGAGACACAGAATCGGAAACAGGCTCCAGGCTCTGAGCCATCAGCCCAGAGCCTGACGCGGGGCTCAAACTCACGGACCACGAGATCGTGACCTGGCTGAAGTCAGACGCTTAACCGACTGCGCCACCCAGGCGCCCCTGGAACTGCATTTAAAACAGCCATAGCAAAACCAGTTCTCTAGCTGATTTGGTACCTTGGTTATTTGATCTGGTTTGTCACTCTCGTTATGTCAGGACTTAGCTGGAAAATGACCAATTCTGGATACTGGATATGTGTCCATTGACTTTTAAGTACAGTAGGTGGGACTGATGAATTTAAAATCTGATCAGGGGGATCACAGAGTAATTTTCTTAAGGAATCTATTTGAAATGCAGCACCCTTCTCCCAAAACTGAAGAAGTAAAGAGAGGTTTTCATTTAAGCAGTGTAAACAGAGGGTTTATGAAGCACAAGCTGTTTTATATTCTGACATTCTGACTTTATTAAATAAAAACTTTTTTTTTTTATTTTTTTTTTCAACGTTTATTTATTTTTGGGACAGAGAGAGACAGGACATGAACGGGGGAGGGGCAGAGAGAGAGGGAGACACAGAATCGGAAACAGGCTCCAGGCTCTGAGCCATCAGCCCAGAGCCCGACGCGGGGCTCGAACTCACGGACCGCGAGATCGTGACCTGGCTGCAGTCGGACGCTTAACCGACTGCGCCACCCAGGCGCCCCATTAAATAAAAACTTTTATACATACATTTAGGTATCAGAAATGTCTCTACATTTTGCAAAGAACCGTCCCAGACTCAATAATATGCTCTGGGTCACAGAGATGTTATGCCAGCATAGGCAGTATTTTCTAATTAAATAAAGGTTTTTTTTAATGAACATAGGTTTTACTTGGTACATTATGGTATTAATAAAAGTATAAAGTTGCCTAATAAAATAATTGTTTTGATAAATATTTTCAGTGGTGCACTTTAATGTTTTCATCAAAATGACTAAGCCTGGGTGGCTTAGTCAATTGAGCATCCAACTCTTGATTTCAGCCCAGGTCATGAACCCAGGGTCATGGGATCTAGCCCCTCATCAGGCTCTGCATTGACTATGGAGCCTGCTTGGTATTCTCTCTTGCTCTCTCTCTCTCTCTCTCTCTCTCTCTCCCTCCCCCACTGCCTCTCTTCCCTTCTCACACTCTCTCTTAAAAAAAAAAAAAAGTAAAAACCAGTTTCAAAACTGTTTGCCAATTTTTTTTTCTACTGGGGTTGTGCAACTCAATGAAAATATTTATAAATGTTTGCAGAAGAATACTTTTGTTTTAAAGAGAATGCAAATACTTTCCTTATATGGAAATACAAAGAATGGCTATAATTAAGGTAACAGAGATCATGTTAAAAATAGGAATGGAAAAGTCATTCTCTTGAAATATCCTTTAAGCCCCATCCAAGAGAGAGTATCGTGCATACCTTGGGAACTAAGTTTTGAGTACTGTACTATTACTACAGTGTACTGGTTGTAAGAATGGTAAATACTTTGTGGTTAACCAAATCCTAGGGGCCTGCTGGTTGGAAGAGATCTTAGCATTCATGTAGCCCAGCTTCCCACACAGTACTTGGTTTCCTCTGTAGCTTCCCTGTCATATGGTACTTCCCCCACCCTGTGTGAACTGCTGGTGATAAGGTGAGCTCCCTGCTCTCTGGCCAACCCTCTGCATTTTTTGGAGAGCTCTAGTTGTTAGAAAGTACCTTCTAACCCTGAGTCACTATGAATTTGTTGCTCCCTGTCTGCCAAGGAGTTTGTGCCAGTGCCCACATGAGAGCTCCTGAAGCTCTTCTTAAGGGTAGATGCCGAATGTCCCTCTAAGACTTGTTCCCCTATGAGGTCCTGGCTCCTGGGCCTGGACTTCCAGGTGTCTTCCAACCTGGCTGCCCGCTTCTCAGCACTCTAGAGTTGGTCAGTGCCCTGGGGTGATGACTTCATTTCTAACAACCAAGCCACCCATGTTTGTACTGTCTTTTGCTGGCATTTCATGTTGAGCTTACCACATTTTCTAAAAATCTTTTTTTTTAAGTTTATTTATTTGAGAGAGAGAGAGAGAGCGCGCGTGTGCCTGAGTGCACAAGTGGGGGAGGGCAGAGAGAAGGAGAGACAGAATCTGAATCACAACAGAATCCACGCCATCAGTGCAGAGCCCGATGTGGGGCTGGAACTCATGAACTGTGAGATTATGACCTGAGCCGAAACCAAGAGTCGGACCCTCAACCGACTGCACCACCCAGGTGCCCCTGAGCTTACCACATTTTCTTTGGAATGCTGTCAGTTTTCACCTCTTCCAACTTTGGGTACTTAAAATGGAGTACCGATTGTGTTTTTGAACAGTTTTGAGTCTCTTCTTTGTCTGATGTCCTTCACTGTGCTAAGTATACTTTCTGAGGTTTCTAGGTATACTTTCTGTCTGGGCCCTGGGTTATGGACCTGACCCACCACACTTTTCATCTTTGACTTGGCACCCTTTGACTATGGCTCTTCAGCCGACAATGCAGTTTTTACTGAGGAAATTAACCTCTGTAATTTGAAGTTGAAGTTGTCATTTGAAGTTTTTCTTCTTAGTCAGGGAAGTTAAAAGTTTTAATGTAAATATAGTAAAATTATGCAGATAATTCTTGATCACTTAGGAGTTTATTCAGATTTTGTTTGAGTTTTGCTTTCATTTGAAAAAAATTACCATTCAATACACTGGACATTTTTTTTTTTTCTTGATACAGCAGATTTCATAGGGAAAGTGCTTATAATACTCGTGGAAGGTGAAAATTTTTTTTAAGTTTATTTATTAAATGTTTATTATCTGCTACGTGCTAGGTATTATATCTACGCATACATTGATGAAAAAGAGAGATGCCCAACTCATGGAGAGTATAGTATAGAAGGTGAGATAGTTATTTAACAAATAATTACACATATAATTACTTAAACGCTATAGGTATGTGCCATGAGGAAAAGATACCAACAAGAGCATATAATAGGAGGCCATGGGTTGGGACTGGGAGCTTCAGAAGAGCTTCCTAGAGAAAGTAATGTTTAGGCTGACCTGGTTCTGTTGTCCCAGTCTTTAAAATCACGAGTTACTGAGAGATAGTAGCTCTGTTGCTAATGAGATTAGTAAACTTCCCTTAATTACAGGAATCTTTTCGAATCGGCATTAGCGTTTGATGGCAGGAAAGACAGCGTCAGAGTTCACTCAGACAGACATCCCTAAATATCCAGTCACCCCCTGATTTTCTGCCCCCTGATTTTCTCTCTGCACAGGATCATAGAATGCTAACAGGATTTATTGCCTCCAGTTCTCTAATTTATCCTACCATCCTGTTCATTCTTCACTCTGTTGCTGAGTTTGGCAAAAGAAGTAACTAACTTATTTGAAAGCATTTGGAAGCAGGAAAAACAAAGTGCATGTTATGTTGTAGATATTTTGGGAAGTAGAAAACTGGTTTATTAATAACATATTTCAAGGAGATAAAAGTCTAGGCTTGATTTTGTTCAGGCGAGGAGTTCAAAAATGCAGTTTCCAAAATCATATCAATAGGGAGCTTTTAAAGGGAATGCTCTGGATGCTCTAGTTCTTGTTCTTTTAAGCCTATTTTCTGCTGTTGGGGGGAACAAGGAAAGTTGCTGGTTTCCTTTGCTCTTGAACCTGATTAAGGACTTCACCAGCTGAGACCTTATTTTCATTTTGAAGTGATTTGAGCAATAGCAAATTTGAATTGCAGGCCCATGCCCCTGTAGCTTTGGGTAGGCCATGCTTTAATCTTGGCCTTTGTGAGAAGTTTGGTGTGGGGTGCTGAGCTGACTCAGTCGGTCAGGTTAGGGTCTGGCCCTGTGGTAGATGTACTTGTGTTTGGTCTCCTATGATGAAATGCATGCTCTTAGTTATATATCAGAGAGTTTCTCTGTCATTCTGAACTTGAGGGAACAGTTCAAACACTGTGACTCCTTTTTCTCATATATCAACGTTTAAATATCCTAGAAATCCAAAATGGATCTCCACATTTACTTTAACTGACCTTTGTTACCAAGGTTGATACTGAGCTCCTTTGGAATCAAGCTTTTGAAAGTAATGTGCAGAATTCTAATGGAGTTCAGCCTGTATTGTTAAACGTTGTTTTTTTTTTTAAAGTTTTTCTAATCAGTTCTAAACAAATTTTAGTAATAGAGGTTTGATCATATTAAAACGGCAATTATTTGAATGTTATTTTCTGAAATTAATGTCAGTTCTCCTTTTCAAGTATCATAGCCCAACCTTTACTCATTTTGTTCATATGAAAGGTTACAGATTTCTAAGTAGCTTTGGGAAACATTCACCAGGCATACATAGGGGAAAGGCTTGTTGCCAAAGTATTAACCTGAGCAACGAAAATTGTTTGAACTTCTCTCTGAGAAAACTTAACTAGAGATATTTAAACCTTTGGAAATTTGGGTATTAGACAAGCCTAGGGTTTTGGTCATGTTGCAAAGGGAAATGATTCTTAAAACATTACGTATTAAGATACATGTATTTATTTATCCCAAATGAGATTGTGAAATTAGTGATTGTTCCATTCCTATTCAAATATGATCTGTCTTATTTTGTAACATTTGAAAGCAAACTTCTCGTAAAAACTGATCCTTTTCTAAATGAAACTGAGTGAAGAGAAGGTTCCCACGTATGTAACAATGAGAATTTTATTGGGGTCCAAGATACATTTGATTTAGGCAGAAAAAAGCATTGTGTTTCAGAATTGCTCTGGAGTTAACACTGCTCCTGGCACCTGCCGTTTTAATTCATAATTGTTTTTGAGCACCTGCTGTGGCTTAAGTCTGATGCTGGTGTTGGCGGTATAAAAATAAGCAGAACAGAGAGGATCCTGGCCCTCGTGGAGCTTAGGGTATGTGTGCCTCGTTCATCATTTCCCATAGTGTTGTTTTTCATTGCCATTTTATATATTTCCTTCATTTGATCACTATTCCAGGAAATAGAGGTACTCGTTTTCGCTTGATAGATTTGCAGAGGATTTTGGCAATGGGCTACTCTAGAAGGAAAACTCTGCTTTCCAAATAGAAAGCACATTATTGCTCCTCTATTGTTCCGGTTAGGTGCACATGATACTGACTTAGGAAATTTCTCAAATAAGGCAGTGAAATGCCAAACTTACTGAAATTCAGGATCAGCACTTTGGCAGCAGTGCCATTAGGCCTATATTCTAATGTAATTTAAAACTGTCTGGGAATAAGGGTAAGACCAAAATAGTTACTTCTAATGGCTCAGAAATCCCACACTGGCTATTATATCAGATCGTGGTGTTAGGTCTGCATTGAGTTAATGATTTCAGTTTTAATTGCTTGTCTCTGTAAGGAGACAAAAAGAAGTTTGGTCTTTAGCTGCCAATAAAGATAGCCATATGTTTAGTAGAAATTATTGTATTATTTTTTTTTGTTTGATTCAAGTTAAGTGATTTTGAGGCATATTAGGTAGACATGGCAAAAGCTTTCTTTCTAAATAAAAAATCTTTTGTTTTCAAAATAAAAAATCTTAGTCTAGATCTGTTTTCAAAATAAAGCTAGTCTAAAAAAACCTTCAGGGCTTGCAGATTTATATTTAGAATTGGGTGATATCATAGGTAGGCAGAGAAAATAAATTAGGTACTTTGTTTAAAAATTTAATTTACAAATAGTAAAAGAGGATAAATTTCTATTCAGTGTATTAAGAATTTTTCTTTCATTTAAAACGGTCAAATAATAATTCTGTTTATAATTCCACTGGTTTTTGTGCAGCTTACCCTAAAAAATAGAGGAAGGTCACAGCAATGCCTTGTTTCTCCCCCAACATTATACTCCTCCTTGTTGTAGAAATCTGTTGTTGGTCATTGTGTAATGTAAATTGTTAAGCCATAGTGATGGACTTTTTAAATAGATTGCTTTAAGATAAAATGAATTATGGTCAATGTATTGCTTGCTAGTGAAATGTTTTAAAATAATTAATTTCCTTTACAATAAGGAAAGGAAATTTCCTCCTCCAAATAGTAGAGCCTGGCGTCTCGTGCCCATGTTAAAAAATAAAATTTGTTCCTAGGACTTTGTTCATAAAACTAAGTATCAGCCTTTTGGGGGCATCTTTTACTTGTGTAGGAAAGAGGTTATTTCTAAATATTGGGAATGAAGTCCCTTTGAGCTGCTATAAAAAAAAATACCATAGATAAACAGCAGACATTTATTTCTCATGGTTGTGGAGCCTGGAAGGTCCAAGATCAGGGTGCTGGCAGATTTGGTGTCTGATGAGGACCCGCTTCCTAGTTCATAGATGGCTATCACATTTCTGTAACCTCTCCTGGAAGAATGAGTGAGGTTATACTCTGTGTCTGTTCTATAAGGACACTAATCACCTCCCTCAAACCCCACCTCCCAGTACCACCATATTGGGCATTACAATTTAACGTGAATTGTTGGGGGGACACATTCAGTCTATAGCAGAAGGTTTGTGATAGGTGCTTTTTACTCTTAGAACGTTGTAGGGAGAAGGTGGCTTAACCATCATCATTTCTCTAAAGCACATACATTAGTGTTTGGGAAGAGTAGCCCACTGTGAATTTTTACATCAGAAACATGATGAATAGGACCTTTGGTATATGAAATTCTAATCCTTTCTACAAAAAAAAAAAAAAAATTGTTCTTCGTCTTCCTGTCTTCTGTGGCTGCCTTCAGGTCTTCATTTACTTAAAAGTGATACATGTTTTCTCTTAGCTTGGATGGTGCTTTTTAACCTTTTTTTCATTATTCCTTTTCTCTACCAGGAGTTTTTTAGACATTTTTCCCCCTAATCTTCCATCCATGAAATTTTAATACTACAAATACTCCATATCTCTGTACTTAACATTGGAAAGAGTATTTTCCCCCCATTCCCAAAATGAATTTTCACTCTTTGGGAGGAATATCACCTCCATTGAGAATGCACAATTTTGGAGGCCCATTTAGGTCACTTGCTGCCTTAAGCAGTTAATTAGACTTTGAAGAGGGCTAATCTATTTCCTAATTTATTTAAGAACCTTGAGTCCATTAGATATTTTTTGATATAGACCACTATTAAAGGTTTGTGCTTCAAAATGTAGGCTAAGTCATTCATTTAAAACATGGGCTATGGAGTCCTATATACTGGGTTCAGATCCCCTTGGCTTCTTCTTTTCCTTGCTCTGCTACCTGGAGCAAAGCCTTAGTTTATTCATAGGGCTCATAGGGGTGCCTGGCTGGCTCAGTCAGTAGAGCGTGCAACTCTTGATCTTGGGGTTGTGAGTTCAAGCCCCATGTTGGGTGTAGAGATTACTTTTAAAAAAATAAATAAATAATAAAGTAGGACTAATAATGATATCTTCCTCAAAGGTTTCCTGGGAAGGACTGAATGAAAAAGTAAGTCAAGCACTATGCTCACATAAAGTAAGCCAGCATGAAAATTAAGCTATTTTAAGTATTATTAGCATCTTCTTTGGTTGTTAAACTCGTCAGCTCTCTGCATTTTAAAAATTAGATTGAGTTATGGCTCAGGATTCAGAGGTGACAAAGATACTATGGATGTTGGGCTCACAGCTGTGACATGGTCCAGTTGTTTAACTCTTTGGGCCCCAGGTCCCCCATTTCTTTAATTAAGATAGAGAACAAGTTGGTTGAAATGTCATATATGGCTGTAATCCTAATAAACATAAATGGATTATATTTGTCCACAAAGTGACAGAAACTCTTGGATTAGATTTTAAAAATAAGAGGCATAACTAAAACCTAAAACAAAATGACTATAGAAGGTAAGAGTGGAATGGAAAAAATATACCAGGTAAATATTACTATCAAAGAAGTAGAGTTAATGTGTGACTAGGGAGAAAATGGACTATTTCCATGTTATTAGCCCACCAAGAAGACAAAATAGATACGATTTGTATTTGTATGTATCCAAGGAATTACAAGGAAAATCTGATAAATCCACACTCACAGTGGGAGATTTTAACCTATTCTGTCACTGATAAATAAAACAGACAGAAGTTAGTACAAAGTATTTGAAGACCACCTTTGTTAATGATGGGTAGTTATTAAACACATATCTGAGCATACCTCCCTCTCAAAATGGCCTGATTCTATGAATTGTTTGTTTGTATAACTGAATCATGCTTTTTGTATAGTTGGTGTATTCCTGTAAAGCAGCAAGTAAACTGGTCATTTTATTTATTTTTATTTTTTTAATTTTATATTTTATTTTTAAAAATTTACATCCAAATTAGCATATAGTGCAACAATGATTTCAGGAGTAGATTCCTTAGTGCCCCTTACCCATTTAGCCCATCCCCCCTCCCACAACTCCTCCAGTAACCCTCAGTTTGTTCTCCATGTTTATGAGTCTCTTCTGTTTTGTCCTTCTCCCTGTTTTTATATTATTTTTATTTCCCTTCCCTTAATTTTGTCTGTTTTGTCTCTTAGGATCCTCATATGAGTGAAGTCATATGATTTTTGTCTTTCTCTGACTAATTTCACTTAGCATCATACCCTCCAGTTCCATCCACGTATTTGCAAATGGCAAGATTTCATTCTTTTTGATTGCTGAGTAATACTCCATTGTGTGTGTGTGTGTGTGTGTGTATACATACATATATATATATACATATATATATGTGTTGATAGTGCTGCTATAAACATGGGGGTGCATGTGTCTCTTCAAAACAGCACACCTGTATCCTGTGGATAAATGCCTAATAGTGCAATTGCTGGGTCTTAGGGTAGTTCTATTTTTAGTTTTTTGAGGAACCTCCATACTGTTTTCCAGAGTGGCCGCATCAGCTTGCATTCCCAAAACTGGTCATTTTAAAAGTGAATGAGGGGTGCCTGGGTGGCGCAGTCGGTTAAGCGTCCGACTTCAGCCAGGTCACGATCTCGCGGTCCGTGAGTTTGAGCCCCGCGTCAGGCTCTGGGCTGATGGCTCAGAGCCTGGAGCCTGTTTCCGATTCTGTGTCTCCCTCTCTCTCTGCCCCTCCCCCGTTCATGCTCTGTCTCTCTCTGTCCCAAAAATAAATAAATGTTGAAAAAAAAATTGCTTTAAAAGTGAATGATACTGGGGTGGCTGGCTGGCTCAGTTGGTAGAGCATGACTCTTGATCTCAAGGTTATGAGTTCAAGCCCAATGTTGGGCATAGAGCTTATTTAAAAAAAAAAAATGGAAGTGAATGATACTTCTATAAAGGACTGGAACTGGGTATGTGACTTTGTTAGCTATCACACTAGAACTTATCATTTATGTCTTGGTTTTGTGAGCAGAGAACTCTGAATACTTAAGATGATGTCTTGGGACTTATTGTGAAACTAACTCCATGAACCTGAATAACAATAGGTTAGCTGGGTTTATCCTTCACTTTGGTTCTAGATGTGGTTTCTTGCAGATATTCCTTTTTGTTGGCTGTTTTATTCATGCTGCAGAATGACTCAATGGGCACATTGCAAACAGGGTGTGACTGCCTTACTTTCTGTGGATGTTTTATAGTTGAGAGGATGGAGGCAGAACTCTCCTGGGTCTCTTCCTGGAAATTGTCAGACACACAGTTTTGTCTCTTCAAAGTACCTGAGGAGAATTGTTTTTAAAGGTAGCATACCAGAAATCCATTGTATGCTTTGTCAACTCTTTTAGGAGTAAGTGGGAGGGTTTTTAGTGTTTGCAGAACATTTGAGTCTATGGATTCTGCCAAAATAATTGTTAGCATATGGTTTTCATCTTCAAAAAGAATTGGCAACTGTTAGTTACCTTTTTTTCATTTTCATTTAATTTATTAGAGCATTTAATATAAAATTGGGCATTAAAGGGGCACCTGGGTTGTTCATTCCCCTGATCATCCAACTCTTGATTTCGGCTCAGGTCATGATCCCAGGGTCATGGGATCAAGCCCCACATTGAAGCTCAGCATGGAGCCTACTTAAGATTCTCTTTCCTCTCCCTCTGCCCTTCTCTCTCTCTCTCTCTCCCTCTCTCTCTGTCTCTCTCTCTCTCTCAAATAAAATTTTAAAAATTGAGTATTAAGGAGGGGTGTGTGTGTGTGTGTGTGTGTGTGTGTGTGTGTGTGTATGTATGTGTTACCAGTGAAAATCCCATTTATTCTCTACTTGTTACTTTGTAAAATCTGAATAGTTCAGACAAAAAATAAATTCTTTTAGTGGGTAAAAACTAAATTAAAAAGGGAAACATAAATTTCAAAATGTACATGGGGAAGTACCTTATTAAATCTGTTCATGTTTATTAACAGCCTAGTCTAAAATTGTGACCTCCTTAAAAGCAGATTGCCTAGAAGATCTGTATAGCTCAGAATAGTATGTATTTTGGCCTTTGTGACTGATGAGATGGTACTAGCATGGCAGCTTGAATTGACATTGCCTCTGTCAAGAAGGTAACATCTGCCTCACCTTCCAGACCTCCATCTACCGGTCTCCCACCCACCTAGCCAGCCACAAATAAATAATTAGCAAGCACTTAATGTTTCCACGCACTCCACTAAGAGTTGAGAAGATACAAGGACAGTAAGATGGGAATGTGACCTTGAGAGCCTATGGCCTATTAACAGCAAGTAACTAGAAGTTTTGTAATTTTGAAACAGTCTTATAATGGTATGGTAAGTGATATGTCAGTGGTGTATAAGGTGTCTGGGAGCTCTCTCCCAGGCTTATGCAGGCTTATCTAAGGTGGTCTTAATTCAGACCAGGAGCTAATGGTGGTAACTGATAAGAGATAGCTTCCTGGATGAAGTGATACCTAAGCTAGGATTTGTGGGAAGAGGAGAAAGCTGTTTCCAGGTAGCCTGTTGGTAAGTCAAGAGCTTGACTTTTTTTCTCAGGAGCTACAAGAGCTTAGAACAGTAATATTGAAACCAGGCTGGAGAGCTGGTCAGAGCTCCCTCATGAAGAGTCACATTTCTCTTCAAAGGTTTCTGGGCATATTTGAAGGGGTGGACATTGGTGGGTTTAGTCACAGGAATGAAATGATTGGACTTACATTTGAGAAAGTTCCCTCTGGTGGCAATGTAGGGGAAAGGGTTAGGGGTTAAAATTGGAGGTGAGTTGCTGGAAAAAGAAGAAACTGTTGCTTAAGCTAACTCTTGGGATTTTCAGGGGGTACCAGCAGCCTTGGGGGCTGAAGATGGGAGGAGAGGGGGAGATGGGGACTGCAAGGTGAGGTAACTGGAAAAAAGGAAGGTGGCATTTAGTGAGGGAGTGATGGAAGGGAAACAGGGTCTGCAGGGAGGAACTAGGGGTTTAGTTTTAGACACTGACCTGGTGATCTTTAGCACTTAGCTGTCCAGGGAGCAGCAGTCAACATAGGGAAGGAGCCAAAGCTTGGGGAGTGGGTAACATCACCAAGGGAGATTTTGTACAGTAACAGAAGAGGGCAGTGGAAGGAAACTTGGAGATAACCATAAGAAACAAAAACCTGTACATTTATCTAATACCTGTGTCACATGGAAAACAGATTTGGCATCTCGGAAAATTAACAGATATGGTATTTTCCTTCTGGGTTTTGAGAGATACTGACTTACAGAATTTTAATCAGTAAAGAGGTGAACTAATGGAATACTACTAAAACTTGGAATGGTAATGTTCTGGATTTTTTCTTGATGGTTGTGACCTTATAGTGGTACATGTAAGAGCTGTAGGAACCTCTTTGCCTTCTAGATCTAGATCTAAACTGGTCTGCCAATTTAAAGAAATAAAATTATTGTCTTCTTATTGAAGCAGAAAATGATGAGCTTTTGGAATTTTTTTTGTATCTTTTGGAAAATTCCAGTTCATAGGATGTAGGGTTACAGAAGAGTAACGTTGTTGAGAAGTCTTGGCATTTTCTTATATATTCCTTGTTCTTTCTCTCTCTCTCTCTCTCTCTCTCTCTCTCTCTCTCTCTCTCTCTCGGCTGGGAAAGTGGGTATGTACTTTTACCCATCTTCCCAAACCTAGCCACAAAAACATGGGTATTACTTACTGTACCCAGTATATTATTGATTTTTATTCATTTGGGGATTATTTAATGAGCTCCTGCTGTGGTGATCAAGTGAGAATCCAGGCCCTTACTTGAGCCCATAGTGGCAGGGAGGAATCTTCTCTGGGAGGGGAGAGTGTCTTGTTTCATGCCAACCTTATATAGCCATCTCAGGCTTTCCAAATGGTGGGCCCACTAGGCAGAGTTCCAAGATGGCCAGCTCTCCTTTCTTCTCTCCTCCTAATCTCCCCACAGCCATTTAAGAAATACAGATTACTTCACTGGCTGTGGGGTCACATGGCTGATAGCACCTTAGGAAAATCTAGCCCTTTATAGATAACCTACTAGAGACACCTCCACTGGCACTTGTTGAAATAGGCTGGGGGATAATAATGTTTATAGTGTGCTGAGCTTTCTGGAATCCACATGTCATGGGCATACTCATCCACATCTTTCCTTGACTCTGACTTTCCCTTTATCCTCAGGTTACTCTGTTGTTGTTTTTGAAAACCTAGAAACACCCTTTCACTGTGGCCCTTTGGGGTTTGGGATGTTTCATTTTAACATTGCTCTGGTATGGCGGGGGGCACGGGGAGCTTCCGTCTTCCATCATTATGAAAAATCAGCTGTTTGATAAAGATATTATCTTAGGACAGATGGAAAATGTTAAAGAAAAAAGTGACCCCGATGTCCAAGTTCTTAGACACTCAAGTAAACCAATTGAAAAAAAAAGAATTAAGTGATAGCATCAATATTTCTTTTGTACACAAACTAGTAGGAGCTTTTGCTTCCCATGTTGCTCTTTGTCTTAAGGGAAAATTACGTTATTAAAGAACACCATTAAAGAAGAATTTTTAGGACAAGACGTACTTATGTGCTTTGAATGACTTATTTAAAGCTTAGAGGAGGATTAACGCTTGTTGAGAAATTTCTGGAAAGCAGTCGCTGAATTTGGGATAAGTCATTGGTAGGAAGAGGGTTGCGTAGGGGAAAGGATTGCAGTTAGTTGGGCTTACTCAGGAGTCCGATGTGGTGGGATGGAGCACAGGTTGTTAGCTGCCCTAGAGGCCGTGGTGTGGCTTGTTCTCATTGGTCAGCAGGTGGCACCAAATAGCCAGCACGAATCTGGAGAGGTATGTAGTGTTTAGATTTTACCATGGGTTGGGTTGAATTGCACTTTCTCTGCTTTCACAAATTTGTAATTCATAGCACTTTCACATTTTTCCCCCATAGAGATGGCATCCTCCAAGGCTGAATTTTACGAAAGTCTTTGGTATTAACATAGTTATGAAAATTAACCATCTCCCAAGGTCAAATGGTACATGACATAATTGATTTTTTTTTGAAGGGGTTTATGACTCAATGTGAAAAGCAACAAACAGTAAGATCAATAGAATATACTTATTGGCTTAATTTTCTATAATTTTTTTATGTTTTTATAAAATGTGGTTAAATACGTTGCTAATGTAAGTCTTAAAATTACTGAAAAGTTTATATTGTTGGAATTGATTATGTCTACCTGATGGGAATCCAGGATTTTACTCCCATCCAAATGTTTGTGTTTGAGCGAAGGTGGGTCATTATTTGGGTCATCGAGCTCTTCATTTCCTCCCAACAAGCTATCCTGCTTCTCAACATAAAGTCTCTCCTTTGCCTGGGATGCTGTTGCTCCTGATCTGGGCATGACTCGTTCCTTTTTGACACTGAGATCTCATTTTAAATACTGACTCAGAGAGGACTTTCCTGACCACCAAATATCAAATAGTCTCAAAATTTTCTCTCTCTCTCTTTTTAAGGTTTATTCATTCATTTTTGAGGGGAGGGGGCAGGGGGCATTGTGCAGAGAGAGAGGGAGAGAGAGAATCCCAAGCAGACATGGGGCTTGAACTCACAAACCTTGAGTTCATGACCTGAGCCAAAATCAAGAGTCAGACTGTTAACTGACTGAACCACACAGGCACCCCTCTCTTTCTTTTTTAAATTGAGATATAATTGATGTATAATATTATATAAGTTGAAGGTGTACAACATGTTGACTTGATATATATGTGTATTGCAACATGATCACCACTGTAGCATTAGCTAACATCTCTGTCACATGATATAATTACCGTGTGTGTGTGTGTGTGTGTGTGTGTGTGTGTGTGGTGTGAACAATAAGATCTAGTCTCTTAGCAACTTTGAGGTTTATAATACAGTGTGGTTGATCATTGACTGTGTTGTATCACTCCACTTTTCATTTTTTTTCAACTATTTTGCCTTTTCTTGTGTGCTTTTTGTTCAGCTCCTCCTCCTATGCCATATGCTTCACTAGAGCTGAGTCCTTATCTTTTTTTAAATTATTTTTTATTTTTTTTTAATGTTTATTTTTGAGACAGAGAGAGATAGAGCATGAGTGGGGAGAGACAGAGAGAGGGGGAGGGAGACACAGAATCTGAAGCAGGCTCCAGGCTCTGAGCCGTCAGCACAGAACCCAATGTGGGGCTTGAACTCACGCACCGCAAGATCATGACCTGAGCTGAAGTCAGAGGCTCAACTGACTGAGCCACCCAGGTGCCCCGAACTGAGTCTTTATCTTGTTTACTGTTACCCCTAGCATCTGAAACAGTGCTGAGCACGTAGTGAGTCCTAAGTACATTCTAGTTCAGTGGATGAATCATAGTTGTATTGAAGAGAGAAGAAGCTATATAAGCTGAATGTATTTCTCATTATTCTCTGAGGGTATTTTGATAAAGTGAAGACAGCAGTGGACCAAAAGTTGAGGCCTAGGTTCTTGTTTCTTATTTGTTCTTGTAAAATACTGTGACCTGGGTGGGTCCCTGAGAAATGGGTATTGGTCATAGAATTTGTAAATAACAATAATATAAATAATTGCAGTCGTTATTGTTTGAACCTCTCCTATGCACCAGAACAGTCCTTGGTGCCTTACATTTACTATTTCATTTGATCTTAGGCATCTGTTAGTTCTGATATGAAAATGAGATATTTAGGTGAAATGATCTGTTCTCTTATATAACATTTTATGAATTTCTAGGAGAAGCTAAGAGATTATAGTTTATGGTGGTACACAGTAGAAGTAAATGAGTTCATTCAGAAGCCCTAGGTGTTCATCTTAGTTCTTAAATAAAACTTTAAAACTGCAAAACTTAAACATTACAAAGAGGGAAGAAACTCACCCTGTTTTGGGTGTGTGTCATCTCACTCAGTCCTGTGAACAATGTGGAGAGTATCTTTCCTCTTTAATGGTTGGGGAAACTGAGACGCAGAGATGTTAAATAACCTAGCCAAGGTCAGACACGTGTTATGAGGCAGTGCTCAAGTTCAAAACCAGCATTGATTTACCCCAGAAACTTGTTCTTGACATATAGGAATTGTTCTACAATTCTACTTTACCTTTATCCCAGTAGGTTTCATGGGAGCACAGAGCATTTTTGACCTCTAAATAGGATTTTCTTGCTCTTTCTCACAGAACTGTAAGAAGGAGCTGATGTGGAGGAGCAGCTGAGACAGTTCAAGATGACGACCACAGTAGCCACAGACTATGACAACATTGAGATCCAACAGCAGTACAGCGATGTCAACAACCGCTGGGATGTGGATGACTGGGACAATGAGAACAGCTCCGCAAGGCTCTTTGAGCGGTCCCGAATCAAGGCTCTGGCAGGTAAGTCTTCTCATGCCCTGTGACAGAAGCCCAGGGGCCTGATAGTTCCCTTTAAAATCACCCACCCTTTCTCTTCTACAGGAAGGTCAGCTCACCTCTACTTAAACATGTCCTAGGAGTTGACCGTTGCATAAGGTAGCCAGGTCCATATTTGGGGAACTGTTGATCCTAAGGCCAAAATGATTGAGTGATTTTTTTTCAAGCTGCCCTAGGTTATTAAGAATTCTTTTATTTTTGACTCCTCTTACATTTCAAAATAATGCAGCATATTGTACCGTATTCAGGCAAATGTACAAATCATCCTGTGTGCTTAGTTGCTGTGATATTTTAATTGACCTGACTTGTTACAGTAGAGTTCTTACTTTGACCAAGAGTAGTTAGCATCACATGCAAGGGTTTTAGATGTAAAGAGCAATAACTTAATGTGGTGAGGGCATATTTAATGCTACAACAGGTAAGTTTGCCATTAATTCACTAAAATTAGCAGGAACACATCCTTCCTTTGTGATTTCTAACTCTCTTGGTGCTGTTGAATACTTAGAACACACTTTTACCCTAACCCTAGTTGGGGTGGGTAGTGGTCTTGCCCTGAATTGCCCTGGAAATCAGGAAAGGGTTTCATCAGGGTTTCATCAGGATTCAGCAGTACTGAATATATGTAAACCAAGGGTCAAAGTGGAGTCTATTTAAGGTCTTGCATCTGTACTTTGAGATTTTAAATAAAATCGTTTCTAAATGAGAGAAGTACGTTTATGACTTTTTTTCTGAATGTCTTTAATCATGACACATAAATTATAGCCATGATTTAAAAGGTAAGTTTACTGTTAATTGTTCATATAGCTCACATTTTTTACCTTTATAGTATAATTTGCTTATGATGCATGTGTCATTTAGAGTTCTCTAGATTGTAAGCAAAAGGAAACCTAACCCAAAGTGGTTTAAATGGTAAAGAAAATGTATTGATCACATAGAAAACAAATTTGGCCTTTAAGCAAGACTTATTCCTGGGCTTAAATGGTATGCACAGGACCCAGTTTCCTTCTCTATATTTTTTGGCCTTATAGTTCCCAGATGGCTGCCCCAGGTCCCAGATCCATCTGTAAGGATACCCAGGAGAAAAGAGCACCTCTGCTGCCCCAGTACTTCTACCATGTCCTAGGATCAGTCTCACTGACCTAATCGATCATGACTTGGGCCATGGGCCTTCCTTAGAATCTCTCTTCCAGTGGAGTCAGAGAAGAGGGTACGCTGATTGACATTAGCTAATGAGGATGTACTTCTGGCGTGGGGGTTGTGGGGGGAGGCAGAGAGGGGTCAGTTCCATCTGAGCTCCTTGGCTAGAAAATTTGGTATATAACAGGAAGGAGGAGGAGGGAAATGGATGCTGGGAATACAGCTAACTAAATGCTATAGGAAGGTTATTCAGTTGCCTTAGAATAATTTGTCTCTTGAGTGGTGGTGATTTAATGATCTTTCTTGAGCTTGCCTGATTGAGTGCATAAATGAATGATTAACCAGATAGTCACTCTAGAATTGAAGCTTTATTTTCTAGCTTATTCATTAACATGGAAGCCTATGGAAACCTTGCTGCTGGCTTGTGCTAGTGGATTGATCTGTACTTTAATCCCTTACCTCTTTTTCTTGAATCTTCATTTAAGCCTTTAGACTAGTATGATTTGGGTAGCCAGTTACCTTTGATCATGAATCATTTACTTTCTGGTTCTAGGCTACTATGTATTATCTCCCTTTTAAGAAGAATAATATGGGGTGCCTGGGTAGCTCAGTCTTTTAAGCATCCGACTTTGGCTCAGGTCATGCTCTCACAGCTCATGAATTTGAGCCCCGGGTGGGGCTCTGTGCTGACAGCTTGGAGCCTGGAGCCTGCTTCAGATTCTGTATCTCCCTCTCTCTTTCTGCCCCTCCCCTGCTCACACTCTGTCTCCCTCTCTCTCTCAAAAATAAATAAACATTAAAAAAATTAAAAAAAAAAAAGAAGAAGATGTATTTACAACTGTAGAGCAGTTCTTGCTTTTTGTATCTGGTCTTTCCTGCAGTTCTGGAGGATATCTCCAGCTGTACTTAGTATTGGTCAGTTTTCTTAAACTTCCTAGGGTGGCTTTTCTTCCATGCTATCTGGGTCCCTGAACTACTATAGTTAATGATAGTAAGCACTTAACATGGTGTTTACTGTGTGCAGGCACTGTTCTAAATGCATTGTATATATTAACAGCTAATCCTATAACAACCATATATGAGGGGCATTTTTATTATCTATAGTGTATAGATGAGGAAATTGAGGCATGGAGGGATTAACTAGCTTGCCCAAGGTCACACTGCTGATAAATGGCTAAGGCAGACTGCCTCCAAAGTGTATACCTATTTTTCTATATTCAGTAAAATACAAAATGATTCAAAGCATATTGGTATAGAGTATTGATAATGAGTAATTGAAACATGTTTTTAAAAAGATCTTTAAAAGGCTCAGGAATGCATCTTGTGGTCTAGAAGAAGCCATGAGTAACCATGACAAGTTATTGAAAAGAAAACGTGTTGCCTCCAAGTTAAATAGAAAAAAAAATTGCTTTCAGTGAATCCAGAAAATATCAGGAAAACCATCTGTGTATTGGAGGAGATTTTCTTGTTATCTGACTTCCCACTTCTGTGGGACAGAAAGATCTCTGAACTCTCTAAGAAATCTTATATGCTGAAAACAAGAGTAACAGAACAGTCCGGCAGTGTCTGGAACAGTGGTTCTAGAATGTGAGCATGCATCAGAATCACCTGGTCGTCTTGTTCATTGCTGGGCCAACCCCCAAGTTTCTGATTCATTAAGTCCAGGATAGGGCTTGATAATTTGCATTTCTAACAGGTGATACTGATGTGTCTGGTCTGGGGAATCACATTTCCAGACTGGTGTGGAGTATTGATGTTTGGTCTATTTCCTTGGGCGTCTGAGACTATTTCATCTAGACCCAGCTGAAGTCTAGTAAGAATTAAAGTATCAAACTCAACAGAGCTATCTGAAAGACACACTTTAATGTGGGAGTGGTGTGGAAGGCTGGCACCTCATTTTGAGAGGAGAGAAATATCTTCCTGTTCCTTACAGGGAAGTAGTATAGTGATAGGCCCAGCGTGAGAGAGTGCTGTTGTAGGATTTCTGTTACAAGTGCACATTCTAAAGTGGGAAATCTTGGTTAGAGCACTAGAAATGTGAGTAGAAATGTGCATACCAAGTTTCCTGTCCCTCTTAAGTGTTCTGCATATTGAGTCTTCTCTAGATTTCAGTCTGAAACTCCGAAGTGATATACAAAGGACATTACTGCAGGAATTCATCTTTTTATAGTGTGCTGTATTGATAGTGTGTCTTATATTGATAATGTAACAACCACCTTGGGTTGTGTCCTTTACTAAGTGGCTTTTCTCTGAGAAAATAAGGTGAGGTAAACTACTTGCTACTAGTTTTTACCCAGTTCGCAGATCCTTTCTATTATTAAGCTGCTATATATGTAATATATATTACATATTTTACATATAGGTAATATATATTATGTGTATGATATATATTTTTTTTCCTCTGAGTTGTAAAAACCATTCTTAATTTCAGTTTTACTTGCCTTCATCCTCTTCTTGCTTTTAACTTTGTGGTATAATAAGAAACAAATTTTATCTTTGCACTCAGATCCTGGCACAGAACTCCTAAAACCCTTGGAATTTGCTGTCTTTTGTTATTCATAAAAAGCCTTCTTCCTCACACCTGGATTTATCCTAGTGGAGGTGACTTAGGGTGAAACCTTTAGATAGTGTTAGGATGGGACTGGTCACTGGAATGACCAAATAATGAGACGGTGGGAACTTTCAGCCCCATCCACCAACCTCCAGGAAAGAGGGGGAGCTGGAGATTGAGTTTAATCTCAGTGGATGATGATTTAATCAATCATGTCTACATATTGAGACTTTCATAAGAACTCCTAAATGACTGGATTTGGAGAACTTCTGAGTTGGGGAACACACCAGTGTGTTGGAAGTGTGGTGTGTCCTGTGAGGCCATGGAAGTTCTGCCCCCACCCCATGGAAGTTCTGCCCCCCAATACCTTGGCTACATACCTCTTCCATTTGGCTGTTTCTGAGTTGTGTCCTTCATAATAAACCAGCAAAATAAGTATTTTCTGGAGTTCTGTGAGTCCTTCTAGTAAATTTTTGAACCTGAGGGTTGTGTTCATGGACCTGATGAACTTCTGCTGTTCAGTCAGAAATATGGTGGTCTCGGGCCTGTGACTGGCATCTGAAGTGGAGGCAGTCTTGTGGGACAGATCCCTTAAGCTGGGGGGTCAGCGCTAACTCCAAGCACTTAGTGTCAGAGTTGAATCATAGTCTGGGACACCCAGTTGGTGTCAGAGTTGTATCAGACGCAGTAAGATATTTCATAGGGGAGATGGCTTCCCTGGTATGGTGTGGAACGTGGCCATGTTTTAAAAATGTAGGAATCAGGCCTGCAGTCACTTGTCAAGTGCCAGTTTATCATTGCAAAGATGAAAGAGTCTGGAGTTGGGTCACTTCCATTGCCCAGGGAGCTTTGAATCTTTCCATTCTCCTTAGACTTTTTTTGCTTGAAAATTAGTCTGATTCATCTCTCAGTCACTCAGCACCCCCCTCCCGTTCTTTAGTATCTGAAACATCAGAGGAAAACACTAGTGAAAGCATCAGGAGCTGAGCACTGCTGTCTTCATAATCCACCTAGAGAATCTCCTGGTGGGGTTGAAAACAGCAGCTCTTTCTTACAGTAGAGAAAACCTTCATCTGAAAGTTTCCCCCTCACACAAGTTAGGTGGAGAGAGGGTCTCTTGAATTGTTAGCTTGTAAAATGTCGAGACTGGGCACCTGGGTGGCTCAGTCAGTTATGCAGCCGATTTTGGCTCAGGTTATGATCTCAGGGTTTGTGTGTTTGAGCCCTATATCGGGCTCTATGCTGACAGCTCAGAACCTGGAGCCTGCTTCAGATTCTGTGTCTCCGGCTTTCTCTGCGCTCCCCCCCCCCCCCCCACCTCACTCTCTGTCTCTGTCTCTCTCTCTCTCTCGAAAATAAATACTAAACAATAAAAAAATTAAAAGGTCAAGACTTAGGAATGTTTTAGAAAGTAATTAGAATTAATATTGACTCTTGCCACATGTTCACAAATTTTATATATACGAGGCTGGGGAGATTTATACTTGTGCCTAAATTGTGCGCCCCCATTTATAATTTAGAAGGAAGATGAGAAGAGCATTGGTGCATTGTGTTGTGTAGCAGAGATCATGCCGTGCCGATTCAGCCTTAAGGCAGAGTGCTGTGAAGTGACTTTTTTTTATGCATTCTGTAAATGATTTCCTGCATCCCATGATGGTGTATCCACATTCCTGACCTCTGACCAAATTGCCCCAGTAGTGTGGAACATGTGGTAATGAAAGTGATTTAGAAAAAGCTGGACTTTTTGCAAAGCAACGTTTTATTTGAAATAAAAACAAAAAAAACTTAGATCTTTTAAAGAAATGTAAAAGGTAAATGGTTTCTTTTTACAAGTGATAAGTGTTTATGGTTACAGGTTATATTTTGTAGAATCAACATAAAGTAGGAAAGGAAAAGTAGTCCATTAAAAAGTACATTTTGCTTGAAAATATTGATAAAGTAATTCGAATTAATATTTTTGTGTCAACACTCATCAGCAGTAATTTTAAAAATTGGGAGGATGTACACCAAAATAGTGTTTATTTCTGAATGACTTCCCTTTTTTCTTACCTGTATTTGAATTTTTTCCTGACATAAAATCTGAACTAATTTGTAATAAGGAAAACAAAACATAAATTCCTAATATCACATTCAGAAGTTTTAATTATTTCCACAAAAAAATCATGTCATAGAAAAGTTATAGGAAAAAGCCTATACATAAATGAGTAGTTAAAAAAGACAAATTAAAAATGAAATTCCTTCGGGAGTTGTCACTCGTCAACATTTATGAGCTAAAATTATTCATAAGAGCCTTTCTGCTAAGCTATGGACTTGGAAGAAGAAATTGACCTTGAGTTTACATGGTTAGTGGGGAATCAAGGACACCTGATAGCCATAGGAAAATGAGCTGAAGGCCACTCACTAATTGTATCTTTTACATTATATCCATAGAGCATATAAGTTATTAGCGGCTATATGTATAGGCCAGACTCCCTTTAAATACAAGCATTTGAATGAACAATAATTTTGGTGGAGCATTTAATCAGCTAAAGCACTGATTTGCTTTAAATGTTTAAAGCAGTATTGTCCAAAAGAAATGTAAAACTAGCCACATGTGATTTTTTTTTTTAATGGTTTTGTTTTTTGAGAGAGAAAGAGAGCAAGCACACATGTGCATGCAGGGGATGGGCAGAGAAGGGGACAGAGGATCTGAAGCAGGCTCTGTGCTGTGCACAGAGCCTGATGCAGGGCTCAAATTCAACAAACCCTGAGATCATGACCTGAGCCGAAGTCAGATACTTAACCAACTGAGCCACCTACCCACATGTGATTTTTAACTTTCATCTTCTAGTTAATCAAATCATCTCAGATATTATCGTATCAATGTGCAGTCAGTATAAGAAGTTAGCAAGATACTTTACATTTTTTCTACTAAGTCTTTGAAATCCAATATGTATTTTACCACCCACATTTCTTATGGTCATTAGTCACGTGTGGCCAGTGGCTACCAATTTGGACAGAGCAACTTGAATGCCTTCACATAGACACTTACTGGTTAAAACTTTATAGATCCAGCCACACAAATGTGAGCTTGAAATACCCATCAGGTATTTAGTCTTGAGTATATTTATAAAGCGGTAAGTAGTTGGCCACTTGGCTAAGTGTAAATTTAAATTCTGATTGGGAATAATGCATCAGTCAAATTGTTGTTGTAAAAATGAATCTCCTTTTTGTGCTTTCTGGTACTAAGACACAGGTAGCAACAACGCAGATCTTGTACCACATCTTTTTCTGCTGTTTCAGCTGAAAATTTGGCACTGCTCTCAAGCACTGTTTTTGGATGCAGAGGACTCAATAGCACACTTACTTAAAAATGCACATTTAAGGTTCCCCCATAAGTTGAGATTCACCACTGGAGGAGGGAACCCAGTGATCTGCATTTTTAATGCAACTGATACACTTTTTGAGAAACATTTTCCTGGGACATGGCCTGAGTGTTCTCACTTAATATTCATATCCTGTTCTGTCTGAGTCTTCCCCTCAAAGTGAAAATCAACTTTTTATCTCTTCTTCAAAATATCAGTCTGCCCTTTCCCCAGTAAGCAGGTCACAGTTTATGTTTTGATATCTTGACACCTAAGAAGCCTTAATGTTGTGCCCAAACTGAGTACAGTGCTGTCTCCTGGCAGGGGGAGCACATTCTTCCTCTAATCCCAGGCCTCATTCCAGCCCCTTTCTGGGTGGATCCTCTTGGTCCCAGAGGTGATAAAGCGCCCCCCCGCCACCCGTCCCCAACCTCTGTCACTGTTGAGGCCTTTTAGTTTGTAATCTCCAGGAGGGTAGACAGTTTCTCTGGGCCTAAATTAGCTTTCTAGTGCTAATCAAAGTTAGTAAGGAAACTTGAAAGGTATATCCTAAAAAAAATCTGCAGTTATAGATAAAAATAAAAATTCAGGGACAGGGTTTTTCTCAGGAGGAAAAGAGCTGGATTCTGTACACTGAAAATTGGAGCAAAACTTGTCATAGTTTCTCCCACGTGAGTACAAATTTCAAGCTGTGGTTAAAGTTATGTACTTAAGTTGTTTACATAATTCCAGAATAGATGGACCTGCACATAGATGGAGGAAAGCCTATTTTAAAACCTTAAAAGATTTTTAAGTTTACCTTTTTTGAGAGATGTCTTAATGTCTTTTCTACCTACAGTCATGAGTTTTTAATGAGATAGTTTAGATATTGGCTTTATATTTTTTACGATCTATAATATGATGGTTTTACTTAGAGACTTTCCAGAATTAGACTGTTAATTCATAATCACCTACCCCTACCAGAATGAATAAACATAACAAAAATTTATACATGTATCTATGTATGTATGCATATATAAAATATTCACCTTCTTTCTAGTGAGAGTGCAAAGCTAGCCTCCTATTGGATATATAAATAAATCTTTAAAACATGGTCTAGAATTGTCTCAATAGGAAGACAAGACCTATTTGCATGAAACATTAACCGAACATGGATGCAAGTGCCAGGAAGGTAGTATAAGCAATTAGTGCTCTAGTAACTGAGAGGCAAAGGGTGAACACAAGAGGAAGAAAGCTAGTCATTTTGAGAGGATGGACGAAGTAGTGTGAAGAACATTGGAACTTGGAGAGGAACTGAGGCTTGAACCTTGGCATGGCTGTTTCTGTTTCTACTGCAGCAAAACTGTAGAGGCCAGGCTGCAGATCTCTGAGGACCCCTCTCATTAAAGCAGAAAGTCAGCTTTTGGCTTCTAAAGCTTGGACTCATTCCTCTAAAATTAATTGAGAGCTTTTCTTATGTGCATACCCACCCGCCCGTACGGATGGAACACTTTTATGTCCCCAGGGAAAGTCTTCTTGCATGATGGAATTGACATTTATAGTCAGGATTAACAGGGATTTAATAGCTATCCATTATTTTCCTCATCCACTCTTGAAGCTGTTTCCCTAAATTTTGTATTATTTGGTATTATTTGAGAGAGAGGTATGGTGCCTAGAGTACAGTAAATATACCACCCATTATTTGTAAATCGGAATCTGCAGGAGCTGTTTCATATGAAAGAGGTTCGTGAAAAGTAATGAGAAGAAAGTCTGTTCAGGTCATTACGTGTATGTAGTTCTGGGTTATACTCTCCATTTATTTTCTGTATACGTATCGCTTCAGTAGTTTCCTGACCATAGGATTGCAGGAATAGTTTCTTTCTTGTTTAGGTACAGTTCCCCAGGTTTTTCTTTCCCTCCCTTTTTTTCCTCTTGACTGCTGGGGATGACCCCTCCCCACTTTGGAAATCAGCTTGGCTTCCTGCTGCTGTTTCTTATACTCTTCCCATTCTGTTATCAGCTTAGCTGTGCTGACATCCCCTAGTAGCTGAGGTGAATGATCCTGGTGGGGAGCACCAGCCTGCCAATCCTCTCCTTCACTACACTGCTTCACCACCCACCATTCCCTCTTCCTACCCCAGCCCCGTTCCTGCCCCTGTCTTCTAGAGCCCATGTTCTCCTTTCTCAGCCACCTCAGTGGACTTCCCTTGGTTCTCATTCTTTTATTGCTCTCTTACTGCACATTTAGCCTTTGCCTTAACTCCTTTTCCCTGCCCAGCAACATGATTTCCTTAAGTCAGTCTCTTACTTTTAAAGAACTCCATAGTCACCATTTCTATGAGAAAATTCCCATAAGTTAACTTGTGAATGAACTTGGGGAATATAACCTGTCTTTTGAGGACTGCCTGGATAAGCAGAAGAGGAAAACTTAAGCTTTTTCTCTTTTCCTAGCCTTTTCCTGGCTCTCTCTGCAAATGTGCCCCTGACCCCATCTGTCTCTTAAATATCAGCTTTATCGAGATATAATTTACATATCATAAAATTTGTCCCTGTAAAGGGTACACTTTAGTGGTTCTCAATATACTCACAGAGCTGTCCAACAGCCACCACTAATTCCAGAACATTTTTCTCACCCAGAAAGAAATCCCATACACATTAGCAGTCACTTCTCATTTTCACCTCCCCCTAGCCCCAGGCAACCACTACTGTACTTTCTGGCTGTGGATTTGCCTGTTCTGGGAATTTCATATAGGTGGACTCAGGCAATATGTGGCCTTTTGTGACTGGGTTTCTTTTCCTTAGCAAAACATTTTCAAGGTTCATTTATGCTATAGCATACATTGGTACCTCATTTCTTCCTCTGCTCTCTTATGTAAGTAATTGAGGTAGATTAGTGAGAAAGGACAGAAAAATTCTGTAAAAGCTACCAACATCATAATACTTCTTTGTCTGGCAGTTACTGGGAACAGATGGCAGATCTATTGTAGGTATCTGAAAGTCCTGTACACTTAGGACCTTCTTCATTTCATTGTTTGGTGTCTCATGTGGTCATATCTGTTGCCTTTATTAAGTTCATTTACACGGTCTAACTCCTTTGCCAGTTTCTACCAAAGTAGACCTGTGAGTAAGTACCCTCATAGGAAGATAAAAAGAGAAAATATAATTTATATATAGGACATTTGTAAAGTCCTGTACACTTTAAAAATAAACATGTTACATGATAAGAAAAAATTGGAAGTGTCAAAAAGTAGGTTTTACGTTAACACTGCAGTTCAGATAGCTAAAGTTTTATGTAACCACCATCTTCAGTGATACCATTCAATTTAATGTATTAGTTTTTTGATTTATAGAGAGATTGATGCTGGGTAGGTGTTAATAGTCTCTTAAATTACATTTTGATTTTTGACACTAAGTTGATTAAAGAAGATGGTCTTGAGTATTTGTGTATTTGTCAATTTTGACATGATCCCGTTACATAGTAATCTACTGGGAAGGATCTGGGTAGCAAGGTAACAAGCATTTGGTCTGTGTTTACTGTTTGTTTGGCTTCTCTGAAAAGAATCCTGCATTCAAAATTATTTTTGGTTCTTTCCGGTTGTCCAGAACAGAAATTCACTTGAATTATCTTAATAAAAAGGATATGGGCCTGTGGTGGAGTGAGGGAGGAGTGGGAGAGGGTTACTGCAAAATTTCAGGCTTACCCAGACCTAGAAATCCATTAGTGACTGAGGCCGCTGTGGGGCTGGAGGCATTCTTCATCTTTCACATGGTCTGTGTGCCTCATTCGTTGGAGCCCTGTGCATAGTAATAGTATCTGCCCCCTCCTAATTCAGCGCGCACATGGCTTTGGCGTACTGTAGTTACAGCTCTACATCTTGCCAATCTTTTCTCTTTTGACCTCTTTGAAATGACTCAATATCCTGGTTTTCTCTAGTTCAGATCCCTATGAGGTTGAATATGAGGATAGGGCTCCAATTGGCCCACGTAATCTTTTTATATCTGGCCACGACCAATGGGGTACTTATAAATGATTATCTTTAGAAGAGGTATCCACAGCACTGGTAAAGAGCAGGAAGCCAAATGTATAAAACATACCAGCCCTGTCCCTCCACAGCTCAGAGGATATTTGGCTGGCAGTTAGAGGCTATGGTTGGCATTTCTAATGCAGAATGGTGTAGTGGAGGAAGGTACTTTATGTTGGGACTTTTGGGGAAAGATACCGGGGCATTCTGCATGATCAAGGGAAGAGTTAAACAGCCAATATGAGGGAAAGGCAAGGTATAGACAGGCGCTGGAACCACAGAAATTAAGGCTTTCCATCTCTCTCTCTTGTTTTTACCTTCTGTTTCTTGCCTCAGAGGTGGTCTTTCAGGTGACTTAAATATGATTGCCATCTGTCCCTGGACTTTGCTATCTACCACTTTCTCTATTTTTCTAGTTCTAGTTGGAAACATGGGGTGGGGGTGTTTGATAGGGAGGCTTTAATTTACTAGGCTTTGGTCAGGAGGCCAGGCCTGAACCAGTGAACTGCGGTGTGAGGTATGGAGGAATGTGAGAGCGTGGCAGCTTTCCCTGGAATCATACGGAGATGTTCCTGGAAAGGGAGGTGGGTGCTGGGCAGATGACAGTAAGTAACAATAAATGTTCACACATTTTCAGATATTTCAGTGATCTTTTTTTTGTTTTTGTTTTTGTTTTAACATTTTTTTTGTTTATTTTTGAGAGAAAGGCGGAAGTGGGGGGACAGAGGATCCAAAGCGTGTTCTGCACTGACAGCAGTGAGCCCGATGTGGGGCTCAAACTCATGAACAGTGAGATCATGACCTGAGCTGAAGTCGGCTGCCTAACTGACTGAGCCATCTAGGCACCCCTAGATTAATGTTCCTGATTCAGAAATAAAACTATTATAAAGTGACAGGGTGACATTTGCTGTTGTCTGATTGCTTCCTTAAAAAAATAAAAAGCAACTAATAATGTACAGCTTCCTTTAAGATCTTTGAAAAAAGAGAAATGTAGACCAACGTTTCAGTCTTTAGAATATGCCTCTAATAAGATGCTTAGTTTGCACCTAAGTTGTTAACTCGTGAATTTGACAATTTTGTTACTTGGAAATACTCTAACCCATTCTGTCTTCTTGAGGCCTCAAAGACTAACACCATTCTTAGAGTATGACAGATGCCCAATAATAGTGCATCATTCCAGACTTTTTAGCAGTACAACAATGTAAGCACCATATTAGCATGTTCCTTACCCACATTTAATCTATTTTGGGGAAATAGATCATGTGTATAAAACAAGCAGTGAATGTGACAGGATTACATAAAAGTGCTGTGATGCTTCCCCAAATCCTAGATCTTACCTCTTCATTCTCCAGTTGATAAACATGCCCCTTTTCCACAATTCTTCTTCCTTATTCTCATTGGGTTAATCCTCAAGGGAATTTGCTGAGCTTGAGTTTTGATGTCTTTCCTACAAGCCTGTGAATTTTCAGAACTCTAAGGTAGTGACATAATTGGGTGATGGACACATGTTATTGGGTGAGGCTGATAAAAATTTTGCCATACAGGTTTAAATTTCTGCAGACTCCTTAGATTTCTTGAGCATCTATGTGAAATTGCCTTACTAGCCACGTGATTGCATCTTAACAGCATCAGAGAGATGCTGGGCCATTTGCCAGGTTCCAGACCCTGCCTGCATCATATGTTACCTTTTGGATCACCCTGTAAATCTTCAGGAAACCCAAGCCTTTCCAGTGTTCACCCTGACTCCAAGCCCCTCCATGGAGCCATCTCCTGCATGGTTCACACCTTTTCAAAAAACTTCTTTGGCCTTTGTATTTCTGTACCCTATCCCCTGAGTCTTACTAGTTTCATGTGTGTGCTTAAAGTGGGTGTATCTTTATTTTCCCTCCAGCTAATCACTTAACTCCTTGAAGACAGTGACTGAATAATACTTCTTTCCACATTTCCTACAGTGCCTCGTGTAAATGAAAACGCAGTTAGGTGTTTTTACTTGTCAGACTGAAGAGCCCACTTTATTTGGGGAAAATTTGCCCCTAATTTCCGTGATACCCATTGGAAAGTTAGTTCTATGTGTTTAAGAATTTTACATTAAAATGTAAGAGATAGGGACTTCTGTGTAACTCAGTCTGTTAAGTGTCTGACTCTTGATTTAGGCTCAGGCCGTGATACTCATGGTCATGAGACGGGTGGCTCAGTCATTTAAGCGTCCGAATCTCAGTTTCAGCTCAGGTCACAATCTTGAGGTTGGTGGGACCAAGCCCTGCATTGGGCTTTGCACTGACAGCATGGAGCCTTCTTGAAATTCTCTCTCTCCCCCACCCTCCGTCCCTCCCCTGCTCGTGCATGTGCGCTCTCTCTCTCTCTCTCTCTCTCTCTCTCTTGATAAAGAAATAATTTTTAAAAAAAAGATTCTCTTCCTCCCTTTTCCTCTGCTCCTCCCCCACATGTGCACACTTTCTCCCTCTCTTAAAAAAAATGTAAGAGATAATTCCTTTTAAAATTTGACACATCTTTTGAGATAGTTTCCACGCACATTATTGAAACACCTTTTTTTTTTTTAATTTTTTTTAAGGTTTATTCATTTCTCAGAGACAGAGCGTGAGTGGGGGAGGGGCAGAGAGAGAGGGGGAGACACAGAATCAGAAACAGGCTCAAGGCTCCGAGCTGTCAGCACAGAGCCAGATGCAGAGCTTGAACTCATGGACTGCGAGATCATGACCTGAGCCAAAGTTGGACACTTAACCAACTGAGCCACCCAGGTGTCCCGAAACACCTTTTTTTTTTTTTTTTTTTTTTTTAAGTAATAAGCAGAAGCAGGACAGGTTGATTATAAGAATCTGGAGTATTCTCTCAGCAAAGAGCATTTGTCTTAGATTTTCATTCTTGCAGGATTTGATCTCACTACTACAGTGTTAACTTATGGAGATGCTTTTGAAAGTTTGGGGCATTATTTTTAAGCTGATACAAACCATTACACAGAGTATGGGACATCTTTTAATGATGCTTTCAGTTCGGCCCCTGCTTCTTTTTGTGCTGCAAGAATCTGCCCTTAGGGTTTTATACTTTTTGGCCAAAAGAGCTACAGCTAAAGATGTATTTGTCCACTCCTTCCTCAGATCATTGCAGTGTTTCTGGACCCCTTTCGAAAGCTCCTTGTCTCTTTACTTTCCATGTTTTGAGATACTAAAGGCACTTGATGGGGGCATCTCTAAAGAGGCTCTCACTCCCAGGTTGGCCCACAGTTTGCCTGTGTTTTTCCCATGTGTCACTTAGCTTCCAGTGGGTGCCAGCAGCTGGAGTTAGATAATATAATGGCTCGTTACAAATTTATAAATGCTGGCCACAGTTGGCCATCTGGAATAATGTATTGTGACTTTAAGGACATAGGGAATTTGGTGAATATAGTGGCCAAGCATGACAGGGAATGGAATGCTCTAATTATAGTTTATGGTTCCTAGAATACTTTATTTCACTATGACAGCCAAAGGCCATTCGTCTGTCCCTCAGACTAGGCTACAAGTGGACTAGAACACTGTTGTTGTTGTTGTTTTAACCGGTATATAATTTAAACCTTTTCTTCTGTGGTTAACAACAACAAAAACCATTCAGCAACTTTCTAAGTCCATGGGACTGGCAGTATGTCATTTAGCCAGCTCGGCCCTTGGTCAGTTTTTACCTCTTTTGAGATGGGTTTGACAGTTCCATGGGTTGACAGTCCTGAAACTGATTTTGGAGAAACGGGTTTACAGACCAAATCAGTTAGCCCTTTATATGTCTCTGTTGTGAGAACACAGAGTTTTATACCTGGAACTGGTTGCTCTGCAGAGGATTAGTGTGAGCTTCCAGCTTCTTCCCTGAGCCCCTATACACGCCATCCATGGAGTTGTCTCCCAGCATTTGAGGGAAGGCCAGTGTTAGTAGGGATGTTGTAAATAATGTAGAGGTATTCAAGACTGCCTTAAGAAATACAGGATGGAGAAGAGGCCAGGCTAGAGGATGCACTTGATACTAATTCGAAACCCAAAACCCACAGCACTGAATTAACAGGTGTGCTGGTGCAGCTTTCTTTGTGCATTTAATCAGGCATATTCTTCAGGTGTATTCGCATGAAGATCTTTTTTTTTTTTTTTAGACTCCCTCACATTCAGGGAACCATTTTAATTGGCATGCTTAACACCATTATTGTCTGAACTGGATTTTGTCATGAAGGATGAAGTATCTATGTGGGGTTTTTTTGACTTTTTTTTAAAGCTTATGTATTTTGAGAGAGAGTGAGACAGCACAAGTGGGGGAGGGGCAGAGGGAGAGAGAGAGAGAGAGAGAGAGAGAGAGAGAGAGAGAGAGAGAGAGAATCGCAAGCAGGCTCCGCACTGTCAGTACAGAGCCTGATGTGGGGCTGGAACTTACTAACCATGAGATCATGACCTGAGCTGAAATCAAGAATTAGACACTTAACCAACTGAGCCACCCAGGTACCCCCTCCCCCCAGTGGCATTCTCTCTCTGTTTTTTAAACTAAACTGAAGACTTTACTCATCATGTTAATCTAATCTGTAATTGACTTAAGATTTTGACAGAAAAAAAATGGAGCACAATATCAGTAGGAAATATATTTTACATAGTATTCTAGTATACACAGAAATTTATGTATATGGGTATGTTTATGTATTTACTCATTTAAAGTTCACAATGTGATGCTGAACTTGAATTCATGAGATGCTATGATATTTTCTATTCTATCCCATATTTTTAAATGCTAGTATTGATCTACTAATTAGATTTTTTTTTTTAATTTTAGAGAGAGCACACAGGCAGGGGAGAGGGGCAAAGGGGGAGAGAGACAGAGAGAGAGAGAGAGAGAGAGAGAGAGAGAGAGAGAGAGAGAGAGAATCTTGAGAAGGCTCCATGCTTAGCACAGACCCTGATGGTGGGGCTTGATCCCACCACCTTGGGATCATGACCTGAGTCAAAATCAAGAGTCGGATGCTCAACTGACTGAGCCACCCAGGCAACCGTACCAATTAGAATTTTTAACTAATGGTTAGGAAACCCTGTGGTAGCAGGTGCAATTAAAGGACATCAAAGTGGCCTCTTTATTTTTAAGCTTTGTGAATCATGATTGTGAAATGGGTAAGGTAGTATTTGATTTTTTTTGTTTTATTCATTTATTAGCGAATGACTAAGTGAAATTTTATTGAGTGCCTACCAGATACTGTGATTACTATTAGAAATACAGAGATAGGTAATTAAGTGAACATAGGTGTATGGTCAGCAGAGGTTTTCTCTTCTCACAGGACAGGCAGTGTCAGTAGATGGAGGCGAATTTTAGGCTAAGCACGTGATCTGTTGAATGGTGTGCTGGTGCCTGGCTCTCTCTCAGGAACTGTGTGCAGAATTGTAGAAGGAGCTCAAGGTAGGAGCAGGCAGGAGAGCCTTGAATGCCATGCCAAGAGGTTTAGCTTTTATCCATCCTTTTGGCCAGCAGCTTTCAACATTTAGCTCAGGATAATTTTATTTTCAAACAGAATTTAATTTGTTACCTCACTATGTAAAATGGCAAACTTGGAGCCAAGCTGAATGAAACAGAGTAGTCTTCTCTAGATTTCTACCCCGAGGGGTTCTAAAGCCCCTGGTGACTTTACCTGAGAGCCACTGGTAGCACTGGACTTATGTCTCAGGAGGAACCCCCCCTGGGGACACCATGGAGGGTGACTTGGGAGAATGGCTGGAGGGAGAAGAGCCATTTTAGGAGAATGTCATGTTTGGGGGAGAGATAAGGAGGAGGCCCTGAAACAGGGCAGTGGCAAAGGGCTTGAGAGAGCAGGGACTTAAGCTGTTGTGGTTGCCTCCTGAGGACTTGCTCTATAGTGGGCTGTGGAGCATAGGAGGTGGGGTGGGGAATATCAGTTTGGTTTAGGTTATATGAAACCTCATGCCAAGTTTTTCTTTTGGGTGCCAGATAGTTGGGATAGATGAGGGTTGTTTGAGTATGTTGGTCACATATCTGCAAAGCGGGCCACTGTTTGTCGTGGTGTTTTTTGTTTTTTTGTTCTTTATTCTCCATTACATGGCCTCCAATTTTCAGGATTATATCATGTTTTCCTTAGCTCATATTAGTCTATATTCTTTCTAGCTACACCTTAAAATGATCACAACCCCAAACATTTACTGAGAGAATGATTTCAGGGAAAGTACAGTAAAAATATTTTAAAACTTTTCTTGGAGTAGAGGTTGAGAAGTTATTACCCCTACCTCCCACCCTCAGAAATAGCCAAGATGGGAGAGGGAGAGAGAGAGAGAGAGAGAGAGAGAGAGAGAGAGAGACCTGTGTTCCTTGGAGGAAGAGAGATGTGTTCAGTGCAGAAAATCCCAGTCGAACAGCCTGGCTCTGACTGGAAGAGAGCTGGTCCTTCCTGGGGTGTTTTTGGCTTGAGTGCACTGTTCCTCTTTGTTGAGACAGCTGTAGTTTGGTATCAGGGGATAATAACGAAGAAATATTACTAGATTTTCAGTGGTATTATCTAGAACACTTAAAATTTGTGTATCACTTTCATCTTGGAGAACATTATGAAAATATTACTTTAGTATTAAGAGCAGTCTTTAGTGTAGGGGGGCATTACCCCCCATTTTACAGATTCCAATCTGAGCTTTTCTGAACTGGGCTGTTACTTGCCCCAGCCTGCCTGCTTTAGTGCTAATATAAATCAGAGGCTCCTATGGTCTGGGATGGTGATTGAAAGCCTCTGATGCCTATCTTTGGCTTGCCTTTTCTAACTCTACTGGAAATTGCTCTTCTTCGAATAAGTATTTGTAGGTCTCTGAATGGAGAGAAATCTTGCGACTCTCCCTATGATGACTCCATATTAGAGAATCAAGACTGAGATCCCTTGAATAAACTTAGAAGATGAGAATTGCTGGAGGAACAGAAATTAGAGTGTAGTTTTTTTGGGTTTTTTTGTTTAAGTAGTGAATACTCATTTGTGACATCAGTGCTGATTGAGCTTATTTAAAAATTTTTTTTTTCAACGTTTATTTTATTTTTGGGACAGAGAGAGACAGAGCATGAACGGGGGAGGGGCAGAGAGAGAGGGAGACACAGAATCGGAAACAGGCTCCAGGCTCTGAGCCATCAGCCCAGAGCCTGACGCGGGGCTCGAACTCACGGACCGCGAGATCGTGACCTGGCTGAAGTCGGACGCTTAACCGACTGCGCCACCCAGGCGCCCCTGATTGAGCTTATTTTAAAACCTTTCCCAATAGGACACACATTACCTATATTTAACAGGAAAGCAGAAGTAAGAATCTGATATTGTACAGGGTTGTTTCTTTGTATTTGGACAAGCATAAGGGAAATGTGACCAGTTGAAAAAGGAAGGCCTAAATGACTTATATATTTAAAAAACAATCAAACATTTATGTGTTAAATAGTATACTAAAAAAATATAGTAGAATGATTTGTCTTATATGGTGTGGAAATATACAATTTCTCCTAGATATGACTATTGGTGGGTTGCACAACTTGAGAACAACAAGTTATTTTCATTTTCAGGGAGGATAAAATTAAGTAAGTGAGGCTATCCTAAGACCCTACCAAGTAACAGATGCTAGCTAGACACTTTATGTAACATGCCTACTTTTCTGTTGCTATTCTACTGTCTGCAGGTGGTAATTAAAATCTAAGGAAAACTTTTTTTTAGGTCACAAAGCTTTTTAAAAATTTATTTATGTTTTAAAAGCAAGCTCTGTGCCCAATGTGGGGCTTGGACTCACAACCCTAATAAGATCAGGAATTGTGTGCTCTACCAACTGAGCCAGCCAGGTGCCCCTGGGTCACAAAGCGTTTTTCTGGTATTTACAAAGTCGCTTCAGATAGGAGGCCATTGTCAGTACTTTTATCGCATCCAGGACATCTGGGGGCCACTGGGCCTGGCTAGTTGATACATGAGAGAAGTCATCCAGCCTCTCAGCCTCAGTTTCCTTACTTGCAAAATGAGGGGGTTGGCTGGTTAGATACTTAGGTCGCTTAGGCCTCTGAGATTGTGTGAGAGCTCCAGGGGAGTTAGCAGGCTAACATCCTTTCGTTACCAAGGTATGTTGTGGCCTCTTTTCCTGATGGTTTCTGTTTATACAGTGAGAAGCTAACTGTGTGGGAGTATAGGGTTGATAGCAACCTTTGTCCTTCTCCAGGAAATAATAAATGTCGTGTGACTCAGACTCCAGTCTGAGGCTCTTGTTAATTTTTTAACTTTCTGTGTTTGATGAGTCAGAAATGCAGGTTCTTATAGAGTGTTAACAAATCTTTGATTATAATGACTGCAAATTACAGTCCCCTTTCCTGTGTAATGATTTTTGACATTTGCCTTCTTCAATCTAATAGGCAAGATAGAAGGACATTTTGATCAGTAAGAACCTTGGTCTGTTGCTTCATGAGTCCTTATTACACTAAAATAATAATTCTTCCTCTTCTTTTTATTTTTTTTAATTAAAAAAAATTGTTTTAACGTTATTATTGAGAGACAGACACAGAGCATGAGCAGGGGAGGGGCTGAGAGATGGAAAGACACAGAATCTAAAGCCGGCTCCAGGCTCTGAGCTGTCAGCACAGAGCCCGATGTGGGGCTCGAATTCACAAAGCATGAGATCGTGACCTGAGCCGAAGTCGGACGCTCAACCGACTGAGCCACCCAGGTGCCCCTTTTAACTTTTATTAAGTAACCTTTACCCACAGCATGGGGCTCAAACTCACAACCCCAAGATTAAGAGTCACGTGCTCCACCCACTGAGCCAGCCAGGCACCTCTACACTAAAATATTCTTGACAGAAAACTATGTGTGTGCCCACACTGACAGGATATGGGTATTCTTTAGCTAGGTGGGCACTTGTAAGTATTGCAGGACAGTTGATGCTGGAGTAGCACAAAACCTTAGGAGTAAGGAAAACTTGTTTATTTAATATCTGCGAAGGTGATCCTGTGCACATGTGGGCCTGTGCGCGCACACACACACACACACCCAAAGTGTGTCAGTGTGCACATGCCTGCTCAACTAGGATGTGTCACTACTGACTATTCCTTAACTGCCAGTTGATTACTTTTGTGTTTGAGGCACTCAATCTCAGAGAACATCATTTTTAAACAATTTCATGGAGTTTGGACTTGTGGAGATTCTGAGGCCTGACCCTGGTGGTAACTGGTAAATGGAGGTTGCTCTACAGTGCTGTGCAAGATGTGAGTGAGGCAGTTTGGAACCAATAACTCGTTTATTAAGCCTTTTTTTTTTTTTCCCCAGTTTTTACAAAACTGAAGAGTTGGCAAGATTCCCATAAAGTTTTCTTAAGGGTTGAAGAATGGGCTTGGAGGGATCAGAGTGTTGGTCAATAGTTTTTGAGAATGTTTGTTAGAGCTTGGGACTCACACATGCATACCGCATAGCTTTAGATTTGCTGTTTGTCCCCACAGTCAGTACTGCATTCCCCCTGACTCTAGTTTGTTTTTTTTTTAATTTTTCTTAATTGTAAAAAACATATAAAATTGACCATGTTAAGCATTTTTAAGTGTACAGTTCAGTAGTGTTGACTGTATTCACTATATTATGTAGCAGATCTCTGGAACTTCTTCATCTTGGAAAACTGAAACTCTGTACCCACCGAAAAACTACCCCCTCCACCCTCTCCTCAGCTCCTGGCAGCCTCTGTTTTACTTTCTGTTTCCATCAGTTTGATTACTCTAGATGCCACATGTAAGTGGAATCATACAGTACTTGTCTTTCTGTGATTGGCTTCTTTCATGATGTCTTCATAATGACTTAGCATGACATCCTTAAGGTTCATCTGTGTTGCGGCATGTCACGTGATTGCTTTCTTTTTTAAGGCTGAATAATAGTCTGTTGTGTGTAAATGCCACATTTTCTTTACCCATTCATTCATCAATGGACATTTGCATTGTTTCCACATCTTGGCTCTTGTGAATAATGCTGCACTGAACATGGGTGTGCGAATCATCTCTTTTTGAGATCCTGCTTTCAGGTTTTGGTTTTGTTTTGTTTTGGGATAGATACCCAGAAGTGGGATTGCTGCATCATATGTAATTCTGTTTTGAATTTTTTGAGGAAACCTCCATACTGTTTTCCATAACACCTCCACCATTTTAAATTCCTGTCCACAGTGCACAAGTGTTCCAATTTCTCTGCATCCTTTACTGAAGTTTTTATTATGTTATAAAAATAAGGTGGAGTGGAGAAATGCACCATCATGGTCACAATTTATGTGTGTTTTTTTTTTTTCCTGGTAGGTGGTAATTAAGAAAGAGGGCAGTAGAAATGGTAATAAAAGATGAGTGGAGAGGTGGTTATAGATGAGCATGTCAGGTTTTAGAAAAGAGCTTAGTCTGTCTCTTAGCCCCCTTCATTCCTTCCCTGTCATTAAAATTATACTTTTGATCAATAGTCCATTTTTCAGATGTTTTTAAAAAACGCCTCCCGAGTAAACTCTTCTCTCAGAATATCATAAGAAAAATAAAGAAAAGTTCAGTGCAGAAAAATGAGAAAGGGTCTTTGGACAAGAGAGTTTATTGGGGCTGACAGTGTATTTGATTCTGTGTTAGTCTATAAAGGTAAGATTGAAGCTGTCAGTACCATCATCTGGGTCTTTATTCTGTCTATGCTAGGACACACCGGGCATCAGAGAACATGGAAAATAAGGGTCATCTGCCACTTAGTACTAGCCTCTTGGCTTCACCATGGTGTTGGATGCCGGGTGGTGAAGTGGGAGAGTGGACGAAGGTGAGCCTTTTCTAATTTTGAGTCCTGGGCCTACTTCCCGGACAAAGAGGCATGAGAAATGCCTGCTACTTCCTCTGTCCGCAGCTCTTGGTTTGCCCTAGAAATGAAAGGCAGCAGGATTTCAGAAGGTGTACTTTAACTTCCTTCGTATCTCTGGGCATACCTTTCTGTGCCTCATTTTCCTTATCTATTAATGAGATGGTTGGCTTAGGTAGGTACATTTTGAAAAGGACCTTCTTGATACCTGTTAGGAGTTTGGCTCTCATGTTCTCCTCATGAAGGATTGACATGTAAACCAAGGGGTGTTCCATAAGGTGGAGAAGGCTCTCCAGTTCTCCTTATAGTGCCTCCTCCCTCACAGAGCCCTTGCTCTGTTCAGGCTTCTGTTTGGTGTCCAGGCTTCTGAAATGACTGAATGGTATTTAACAGCTGCCTCTTAGGGGAAACTGGGCTCTTAGCGATATAGAGTGAAGGTGTTCTAAGACTTGAATCTGCCCTAAGACAGGTGGTAATGTATTTCCAAGAGCATTGCATCCAGAGGACCGTAGAGCTTTTCGATTTCACATCTTGTGGTTTTGGGGGAGAAAATTGGAGAAGCCAAGGGACCAGCTCAGGGTCACAAGGCCAGTCAGTGACAAAAGCTGAGTCTAGAGTCCATTTTTCACTTCTCTCGAGTCTGTAACGGGTGCACTTGCCATTATTTTAATTAGGTTGATAAGACTGGTACATAAGAAAAGCAATACTCTAAGGCAGTGCATGATAGGTGCCAGACAAGGGGGTGCTGACGGTACTGGTATAGGGTTTCTGAGAGGGGGAGCAATCATCTCAGCAGGGATAATCTAGGAAATCTTCCTGGAGGAGGGAAGTTTTGAACTTGGCTTGAAGAAGGATAGATAGACTGACTTCAGAGGAGAGGGGAGCACCCAGAACAGAGGCATGGAGATGGGAGAGCCCAAAACAGGGTGCAGTGTGAATCAAGCTTGGCTGGAGCAGAAAGACAAGTAGGAGAAAGGGACGAGGATTGGCATTTATTGAGCATCTGTCTTGTGTGAGGCACAGTGTCTGGTCCTTTACCCGTGTCATCTCAGTGTCCCAAGTGGAGAAATGACACCCTGACCATGCATTTGTTTCAGAGCATCACTGTCTTCCCACCCCCATCTGTCTTCTTTCGAGTAAAAGTTACACTTTTATCTAGTGGGAAAGTGCCTAGTTAAAAATGGGGAGAAGAAAAGTGGGACGAGTTGTTTGCTTCTGTAAAGAGGGTCTCAGAGGTAGTTGATAGGTAATTCTGCAGTAAGCCTGGAGCCTGCCTCCTAGCTAATGGCAGCTGGCGGGCCTTGCACTCCTGAGTGACTGGGCTGACCATGAATTATTCAGGGCCTGTACCTAGCAAAGTTCTGTGGGAAGGAGGCTGTGTTATCTCATTGAGAGATTGGCAGAAGCTCGGGTGCTGAGGAGGAAGAAATGACTGCACCCTTAAAATATTTCACATTTTAACATGCCAGGGCCGCACACAGTGTTCCATAGACCTGCAACGAGGTAATCAGGACCTGTTTTTCAAAGAAGAAAAAATAGTATCTCCGACCCCTAATTAACAAATACAATAACCTACACTCCTGTGTGACTCTGGCACTTGTTGGCAGGGATTTGGCTGGGAGCCACATTAAAATCGCAGATAAGACAGTATAGCCACAGAGAGTGTTCATGTGGGAGAAACCCCACTCTGCTCTGTTTTTATCTCAGCCAAATAGAGAGATGCTATTGTTGATCCATTCAGAATGGTACTTGCAGTAACTGTAACTGTTACTGTCACTGACTTCATTTGTTACATGCCCTGTGTGTGTGTGTGTGTGTGTGTGTGTGTGTGTGTCTATGTGTGTCTGTTGCCATCCGTCTGTCCTGTTTCCTCAGCTAGGATGAAAGTGTCTGCAGAGGATGAAAGTGTCTGCAGAGAAGAAATCACATCTTAGAACTTTGTGGGTCCCTCCAGTGGCCTGTGTTCCTGGATGGGACTAAACATGTGTTAGATGGGTTGACTTTTACTTTCTGTGGACCAGGAGGTATGGGGCCTCTGCCTTGATGATGAGGTTTGCCTCCCTCCACTCCTTCCTCCTTCCCTCTTTGGGTGCCTGTTCAGCCTGCTCTTTTTACCTTTTCTCATTGCAGCCAGTCTATGGTAAGCTTCTGGAGAATGTAACATGGGTATGAAGATCTGAGGGCAGGGTCCATCGGCCTGTTTTCACAAAGAATAGATTTGTATCTCCTCTCTTCCAATTTTTTCCTTTGAGCTGTGCTACCAGGAAACAGCATTTTCTCACTGTCCCAGCTGCTTCCTTGTAAAACTCTGGCCCAGTGGTTCTGAACACCTGTGTGTGTCAGCCTTTTCCTTCCATGTTGGAAGTGGGAAACAGAACCCAAAATTCTGGGCAAGAGCAGGCCTGGCCCCAGCTGCATTCCTCAGATGTTCTTTCCCTTTGAACCACTCTGCCTGTAGCAGAGGAGCCCAGTCTTGGCTCTGGCTGGTGTTATATTCACAGGCATAGCAACACCTGTTTGCCAAAGGTGGGGCCTCTGGACTGGGGCATTCTTTTGCCCATACAGGGAAGATTTGCATGTGCAGATAACAGACATGATAAGAATGCAGGGATAAGGTTTGGCCGGGGTAGAAGATTCAATAAACTGCATTCCTTCCCCAGAACCTTGGGTGCTTGTTACTGAGTGTCACTTGCCATTTTTCTCCTTCTCAGCAGAGATGTCGGGTACTTTGTATTCTGCTGTGACCAGCCGAACAAAAAACAGGAAAAGGATATAAATGGGAATTAGATTTGCCCTGGTATTTCAAATGCAGCCGTGTAACTAGTTTTGCAGGAGGTGTGTGTGTGTGTGTGTGTGTGTGTGTGTGTGTGTGTGTGTGTGGAGAGAGAAAAAAAAAAAACAACACGCATATCTTCCATGGAACAGAGATAGCACTTGCTGTAGATGAAAAATACCTTTAGCCTTCCCTTTAATTTTTCTTCTAGGTATTCTGAGTCCTGAAGGATCAAATCTGATAGCCCCACCTCAAATAAACATTGGCCTTTCTAAAAACAGAGGCCCTTTGTAACTTGTTTCATAGTGAATATTGTAAAACACATTTGAATATGCCTTTCCCCATGCAAAATGGGGTGAAAGAGAAGGGAATGAGGTTTGTGAGCACCACCCCAGTTGAGGACTAGTCTTACCATCCTGAATTGTCCTTGTCCAGAAATCCAGAGGGGTGCCCACTGTGGTCCCTGGCCTTGAGGTCAGTGACTCCATAGGAAACCTGTAACACCCTCCAGCCAACAGCCCCCTTGGCGAACAGGTGGCCAAAGGTGGGGTAGAATTACTTTTTGAAATTTCCTCCACGAAGAATTTAAAGACTAGTGATCATAGCTGCTCAGTGTGGCTGCCTTCCTGGCATTTCTCTTTTGCAGACATTTATCTCAGTTATAGGACAACTCTCTGAAGTTGGCCCCCTTATTGTGCTGACTTTTCAGGCTCAGGGAATCACACTCTTAGAAAGTAGCAGAGCCAGATTCCTAGATTCCAAGTCTCTTTTTAAGCACCTTTCCTCCTCTAAACCCTGACCCAAATGCCCCGTGGGTGGTGCTCTGGGAGTAAGCTGAGGAGTGGTGTAGGCCCTGATCTTCAGGAGCCATGTGGTCATGAGGAAGTGCTGCTGACTGCTTCCAGCAACCCAGGCTGTGGGCCTGTATGTGAGGTGCCACTGGGGAGAAAGGAGAAGCTTCTGGAAGCATGACAGGCTGCTTGCTAGCAGTGGCACAGAAATGTTAGAGATATGTGTTGTTATAGTGGGACTTACTGAAAATTGTTCTTTTCGGGAGGGCAGGGGAAGAAGGTCTCAGGTAATTCTGTTTTCTGTTTTTGACTGGATTTCGTGGTGGTATGCTTGGTTAGTTGATGAGCTTTCTGGTACATGGTGCAGTTCCCTTTGAAAAAGGACTGGGCTTTTGAGAATACACATACTGAGGCAGGCTTTGGGAGAAAGGACAGTGGTAACTCAGTCATTGGGGGGCGGAAGGCTCTCTGGGCATTGTACAGTAGAGAGGAGGCAGAGAAAGAATGCCCACAGTTAAGGATTCAAGACTAGGAGTGGGCAGGAGGCTGGTTGGAGAAGGGGGTGGGTGGGCCAGAGAGGTGAGACAGATCACGTAAGCTTCAGCTCCTGGGAACATAAATGCACTGGCATGATTTGGAGCCTGCTTCTCTATCTGGCCACACCAGTGGAGGAGGATTATTTTAGTAGTAGTATTTTGATTTCCTATAAAGAAACGTTCAGGAGAAATTGTCTGTGGTCGTCCAGCTGTTATCCAGATGAAGGAAAGGCAGATCGGGAAACGGCAGAGAACTTGGCAAAACAGTTTATATGTGAAACCTTCTTGTATTCTGACCTCCCTGTTCCCACCACTTCTTTCCTAGCTCTTGGGTAGGTTTTTCAAGTCCTTGAATGTGTACAAATCCCATCACAGCTTGTTGGCCATCCTCTCCCAGGCACTGCAATCCTGCTAATGTTTAGATGTTCAGGAAATGAACACTCCATAGTTTACCCTTTTGAGATTGTTGTGATGCAGGGAAAGTGGTCATCTTTTTTTCTTTCTTTCTTTTTTAACCTCTCAGACTTCATAACCTCTCAGACCTCTTGCAACAGAGGCTTAATCTCCTCTCTTAGTGTTCCCATTCACATGCTTCATGCTAAGTCATACAGAATCTTAGTGTATAGGTCTACCAAGTATGAGAAAAGAAACAAAACCCATTCACAACAAGAGAACCCTCAAAGTAGCAACTTCCACATGAACTAGCAGGGAATGTGCCTATTCCTGGCCTGGGCAAAGCACAGTGTCTCTGAATCTTAGTTGCCTTGTCTGCAAAATGGACACAATACCTGCTTCATAGGTTTAGTCACTTGAGAAAATGTATGTGAAAGCATTTTGTAAATTACAGAGTGCTGTAGTAATGTGATAACTGTTGTTATTATGGCCAATCGTTTATATGGAGATAGATGATAATTACTACTACAACAATAGTCTCTAAGAGAGAGGAGATTATTTATCACCAATAAATGTAGAACTAGAAGGAATTTTTTATGACCATAGACTCCAACCTATTTGATCTCTAGGTGAGGTCCAGGGAAGGTTAGACACACATGCAATTATTTGGCTTTTCCGTGGCACTCAGGAGATGGGGTGAGCCTGAGTACTGCGGACCTGGGTCTTTGAGTACACCACAGCACTTCTAATTTGTGCTGTCCACAGATAACCATAGGGACTTGGTTATACTATTCTGGCACCACAAGGATGGCAGATACATGTTGCTTAGGTTTCATTTGCTTTGACCCCATAGCTAACTGTGCCTGTCAGTTGTGGCCACCTTTCATTGCGCCCTGGAATCTTGGTGCAACTTGAAGCCAGGTACAGCTCTTATCAGAGTTGGCTGCATGTGTTGATATCCCCGGCCTGGCTGAGGGACACTAGTTTTTTGGATTAGAAAAGATTGAGGGGATAGCCCCAAATCACAGGGTCTGTTTCTGCAGAAAGCTTGGTTGACTGCTGAGCACTCTGAAAACTATCTTGCCTCCCTTCGTGTTCCCTTTCACATGCTGTGTGTTTCTGCGGTAAGTGTCTTCAGGATTCTTCTTAGAGCACCATAAATTGTGGGTAAGACCCCTGGCCTCTTGCTTTATTAAGTTAGAATTGGGTAAACTCCTTTACATTTCTTCTTTTCTTCCTCAGAATGTCCTCATCCTTTCCCTTCTGCCTCAGAAGCTAAGGGTATCTCTCCTCTTGGCTACGGCTGACTGCCCCAGCCATAACTTCAAGCCATTTTCCCACTGGCCTTTTCCTACCTGTGCCAACTCAGGGCTGAAACCTGTGCACAGAGGATGTGTTCAGCTGGACCCTGACCGAGAGCCCCTTCCCCTGGTTCTGTTGCTCCTGTTTACCACCTCTACCTTCTTGTTGTTCTTCCCTTTGCTCCTCATTCTCTAACTCCCTGTAACCTTGCTTCAGCTTTTAATACCCCAGTGACCTCCTCATTCCCATACTGGATTAATCCACATCTCCTCTGACTTCTAGTTCCTTCTGTTTGCAGTGTGATGCCATCCTACCCCCTTTCCTCCTTGAGTATCTCTTTCTTCTCTTGGATTTTCATTCCATAGCTCTTTTGGTATCTCCACTGTTTTTTCTTCTTGCTTACAGCCCCTGGCTTTCCCCAGGGCTCTCTGCCCAGCCACTTTCCTCTTACATTCCTTCCCAGGTGTAAGCCTACTACAGTATCTCTCACTGTGCCCGGCCTCTTTCCTCAGCCTTGAGCTTTCCCTCGTTCCACATCCTTGACCACTTCCGGACATGTCACCTCTAGGTTTTGCAGGTAACTCAGATTGAGCATAACCAGAAGGAAATGGTCAGCCCTCCCCTACACCTGGCCACCAGCTCTAAAAACCCCGGAGTCTTGTGCAACCCTAGCCTTTGAACCTCCCACGTATGTATAGTTGGTTGCGAGAGTCCTATGGATTAACTCTTGCATCAGTCCATTCCTTTTTGTGTCTGTTGCCTCACACTGACTAGTCCTTTGACTTGGAGAACTCCAGTAACCACCTGAATGACCTTGCTGCTTTTAGTCTCTCTCCTTTCTACCCATTCTAACTGACCACTGCCAGAATAATCTTCCCGAGAGCCCAACCCAAACCCAGTCTTCCTCTGGGTGAAATGTCTCCAACTGTTCCCAGCTCAGGCTTAGTTCCCTCAGGGCTTCCCTCCTGTCTGACAGTCCCTTATGCTCCAGTCAGATGGTAACACTCGCTGGTGCTGTTCCTGGAACAGCCCAGTTGGTGTCTTTATTTATGTTGCTTCCCATCCCATCTTCCACACTAGGAGAGGAGGCTCCCCTCATCCCACCCATCGACAGTCTTACCTGTGTTTCAGGTTCTGATCACAATGCCAATCCCTCCTAGAGTTGTTTCTACCTGTCTTCCTAGGCAGTTGTGTCTCCCTTGTCCTCTGAACTCTTGTAGCTCCCCTTCTTTAGCCCCCGTCTGTTCTTCTGCTATCAGACTGTTTGTGTATCTGTCCCATCCTCTTGGCCAGAAACTCTCCCATCTCCCAGTCATCTCTGAAACCTCCACTGGGCATTGTTCCTTGCACAAGGTTGGCGGTCCAGTAAATGCTGAATGGAATAAAGAACGAGTGACTCTGGCCTTCCTTTACCTCCACCCCACTGCTGAGTTGGAGGTGGCCAGATGAATCATCAGGGTTGTGTCCTCTTCTTCTCCTGCCCCATCATACCAGATAGATTCCCACTTCTCACCTCTTGCCCCTGCAGGGCTATTAAACCCTTCACCAGCCTCAAAACCTTCCTTACTTGGCATGTATTCACTCTGCCTGGCTTGTTTGGAGTCTGCTCTTTAGTACTGAGTGTGGCTACATTAGTCCCAGCCTCTACCCCCATCACCTAGTATGTAACCTGGCTGATTAGAAAGCTCATTTCACCTACTTCCCCATACCAGAGGGAGCTGAAAGGGAGTCTCGAAGAGTGGTGACTCATACTCTATTCACTAAGTGGCTTAAAGATTAAAAATAAAGCATTGTTAATTGGCAAGCACTTTGCAGTCTCCTTGTCTCTGCCCACAGCTGGACACTTAAGAGACTTAAAATTTCATATTTAATAGTGAAGTATATTTAATGTTAATATATAATGTATGAAATAGTGAAGAAGGGCCTGTTAAAATTGTAATTGAGAAAATTCTCCATTCAACTTTCTGTAGCTTTGATGTGATATGTGGGGAAAATATGCAAAAGGTGTATTTTGAAAAATACACTTCTATTTGAATGGTATCATCATTGTCAGGGTATTTTTACCTCATTCCCTCATTGACCTTGTAAAGGTAGGCATTAATTATCCCTGTCTGACAGGGGAGGTTTAGAAAGAATCCAGGTTTCTTCTAAGGTCATAGGCGATTAAGAGGCTTGGCCAGGACTAGAAGCTCAGGTCTTGGAATCCTAGCTTCTTCCAGTAACCCCACATTCCTGTCAGCATCCTGCATGATGAGAAATGCCTTCAAATCCTGGACCTGGCTTTAGAAAGCTAAAGGTTGACACTGGATGTATTAAAAACCTTGTCCTGTAGATACCAGCAATGGGGATTGCTCATTTGAGCACTTAGCTGAACTTTAGGTTTGTTTTAACTCTAGCCCTGGACAGGATGCAGTTGCTTGAATTACCAGTGCCCTGGGGACTAAAGTAAACCTGGAGTGGAGGCCCACCTCTTTAGGGCAGATTGGAATCCCTTAGGAAGAAATTACCTTCTTCAGTGAGTATTGCTGCAGCAGTCCATGTGGAAAAGCCAAATTTGTGATTTGTTTTCTGTCTGTAGTTAGGGGAGAGGGGGTTGGGGTGGTGGGAAGAAAAAACTAGGGTCAGTTATTTACCCAAAATATATTTTGACCACTGTTACTGTCTCTGTACGAGATTTTTTTTTTTTTTTTTTTTTTTGGTTGAGATCGGTGGGAGAAGTTAAGGAGGAGAGTTTTAGTATCTTGAAGAACCCAAAAGTTCAGGAGTCTCATTTTACAAATCAAAGTAGGATTTGAAGATAATTTCTGGTCTCTTAATCTCCCCATCGGTTGGTAAACTCCTCAGGTCAGGGATCCTTGAGGTATATACCTGTGTACCTTTCTCCCACAATGCCTTGCAAATCAGTGCTCCCGTAAATCCTGCATCGATTTAGTATTAAGGAGCCAGTGTTATACCAGAAAACCTCCCGCTAAACATCTTGTGATGGCCGCAGAAGTCTATTGAGGAGATTCTTCGGTGCGATGAACTCACACTTCCCCTCGCTGTGGCCCTGACTTTGTCTCACTTGTACGCAGTGGCCGGCCGGGCCGCCCCCGAGTGGTTGGCGCCCGCGCAGTAGGGACGCTGCGCGCACCTAGGTGCGCGGCCCTGGTGGCCGCGTTATCTCCACGGACGCTGAGGAGTGGATGAACCGCCCCGGCCAGCGACCTGCGGGGCTCCTCACCCTCCCGGGCTGCCTCCTTTTCATGTGATAGTAATCGGAGACTTTTCCGTTACACGAGGCTCTCAACAAAAGATTGTAATTCCAGCAGCTTTGTTTGGGAAGGTACCACTGCGACGGGCGCGTCCTGGGCCCGGCCCGAGGGTCCGCGGCTCCGGGGCTTTAGAGGCGGCGTGGGCCGTCCCGGGCCGCCTGTAGGTGGGGGGACGCCGGCCGGCCGGCGTCCCCCGCGCCCCTCCTCGTGGTACAGCCTGCGTTTCCTCTACAATGCTGTTATGCTAATCAGGTGACATCACCGCCCAGCGCACGGAGAGTGGCTCATGATTAAATTACAAACCGGCGGCCGCCGCGGGCAGCCGGGAGGAGGTGTGTGTACTGCTCCCGCGAGCTCCTGGGCTCAGCGATCGGGGCATGCCTAGGATTGGCCATATTTAAACAAATTTTTAAAGTAGGACTTGCACCTTCCTTCCCTTCCTCCCTCCGTCTTCCCGCCCCTCCTCGGTAATTTATTTCAAGCTTCTAGTCGAGAACCACAAAAGAAAGGAAAACAAGGAATTAGATGCGTGAGTGGTAACTCCTGGCCGGGCTAAGGTGGACTCTGCTGCAGCCAACTTCCTATCAGATCAGCCTGCTGGACTTTCAGACCGGAATGGGGCTTGCCTGAGGTCCAGCCCTTTTCACAGGGGCCGGGAGCCAAGCCGTGCGGAAGCTGCTGTGTGTTGGATGGGGGTAGGCGGGGGCCGGAGTGGGATTTCCACCGTGCAGCCCGCCGGGGCGTTACGCCGGGCATAATGGAATTGCAGAGGACGTCTAGCATCTCTGGGCCGCTGTCCCCAGCTTACACGGGGCAGGTGCCTTACAACTACAACCAGCTGGAAGGCAGATTCAAGCAGCTACAAGGTAAGCCCCCGTCCCAAAGGCCGGACCTGCCCTGGGGCTGTGCCTACAGGGGTTCCGAGGTTTTATTTGTGCCATATGGTGTGTAACCCTAAAGAAGACGGGCCGCCGTTTGGCCCAGCCCCAAAGCCTCTGGTTGGCTGTGAGCACCCCATTCACTCCTTAAAGGAGACACTTTCTCACTCTCTAGAAAAGCCTCCATTTGGAATCCCATTCTCTCTCCCCCTCTCTCCCTTTCCCCCCCACCCTCTCTCTCCCCCTCCTCCCCTCTGCCCTCAACCCAGTATCCTTTTGGCTTTCTAGGTTGTCAGGTATCTGCTGCTCACTGCACACACCTTTTCGGTCCTTTTAGCTATCTTTGCAGCTCAGTAGATCAATGCTAATAGACCTATTAGTATGCAAGCATTAGATTCTGGGTCGCCTCTGTCTCCCAGCGCCCCCAGCCTCTTACCTCTGGGAATCCTAAAGGTGTAAAGTGCACTGCTCGACACCCAGTCCCGTAGAACAATAGCAAAAGGGAGGAGGGAGTGGTCTTTTTGTTCTTAAGCCTTGGGTAAATTACAGTTTTGATTCCGAAGCTTAATTTTAACTCTTTTGATGTATTGTGTTGGGGAGAACCTTCCCATCAATTTAGTAGGCTATGTAATTTATAATGAAAGCCAGTTATTGTCATTCCAGTGCTATGGGTTGGATTAGTTGGATCAATTATAGGTTTCTTGGCGTCTATATTAGTCTGAAATAATTGAATGAATCCAGTATTATACCGCACATATTTTTATGGAGAGCAGGGACCTGTGTGCAGCAGTGTGTGGGATGATGGGCCTGCAGCCCGATGCTGGGGTGGCCCCTCCAGCCCTTGGCTGTCCCTGCCCAACCAGCAGGCCTGGCTGGTGGTTTCTCAGAGCTTGTACATGAAAAAGGACTCATAACTGAAAACAGAACTCTTTCCGTTTGGAAGCCCCTGGAATCAGTAGTAGGCCAGGAATGGTTCTAATGCTGTGAAAAAGTGGCCTTTACACACTGTATGTTTCTTATTTTAACTCTTCTTAGTGCCACAAATGTGGTTCCTGTGAGGAGGAGGAAGGAAGGAAGCAGCTCAATCCTAAAATGTTTTCATTGGGAAGGGGAGGGAGGATATATTTCATTCAAAGGTTTATTTGTCTTGTGAAATAGTTGACAGTAATGACACTTTTCTGGAAAACAAGAGGCAGAACGGGACGTGATTTTAAACATTTGCTAGTCTGTGCTGCATTCCTGGGGCAGTTAGCTAAGAGGAAGCTCCATTCCCCCCAGGGAGTGGTTATGTGTCTTTGCTTCATTCCCCTTGAGCTCTTCGAAGGTAGAATTTGCTTTTTGGGAAAATTTGGGTTGGGGAAACAGGGCGGTAGGGGACATTTGCAAATGGTAAAGAGAGGAATGGTGGTGTGTCTGTTATCTTCTGGGTCTGTGCTGGAAGCCCCATGGTTTTAGGTTTTAAGAATTCAGAATGCACCTCCTGTAAGCATGACTAAGTCTCCCTGCTTCATTGTGTCACACCGCTAAGGAGAAAGCACCCAACGGCAGATCCTTGATCAGAAAACCTATTACCAACATCCAATCAGCCCACTCCTGTAGTCTCAGGGAAAAAAAATGCAAAACCAAGGAGAAAATGTAAGGTGTGGGGAGCAGTGTTCTCAAAGGCCCACCCATGACAAAAGGCCGTTATCTGAAAGGTTTGAGGATGGTTGTAAAACTGCTCACTGAGAAGGGTGGAGCTTACACACAGGAAATGTCTTAAACTGTCCTCCCTGGATACAGTAAAATTTAAATTAAAAAAAAAAAAAAAATCACCAGGTGCTCATTACTGTTTCTCAAGGAAATCTCTTCAAAAGGTGTAGGCTTCACATTTTGTTTGCTGGCTTTTTTTTTTTTTTTAATGACTTTTGCTCCCTAATGTAGTACCAGATAACTTTCTTATTTCTGAATATTGTGGTTTAGGAGTTACACAAGTTGAGTGTTGGTATTTCTATAACAGAAAACTACCCATGTTGAGGAACTGAGAAAGGGTGAATTAACTTCCAAGTATGGTGGATCCCAGGAGAATTACAAACATCGCATCCTCCTTAGTAGGGGTGTGTGGAACTGATTGCATTGTGAGCAACTTTAGGAAAATTTTTGCTAAAACTTCTTCCCTTTCCTACCCCCAGTTTGTATTTGTAGTTCTTACAATCATCACATCTTTTATAATATATAGATTATATCATCTGATTTAATTTTATGCATGCCTCCAAAGCTGCTCCTTGCCCCACCACCCCGTTTTTTATTCTTCTGAATATCATCCTTCCTAGCAGTTATAACCCAGTATTGGTAAACTGGTCTTTTGAATTGATTTTTTAAAATGCTTCTTACATGAATTTATTCATTTAGCATTTATGCCTGAGATGTTTATTTCTGAGGGTACTGTGATTTCGTAGGAGATATTTTTGCTGGCTTCTCGTATTTTCACAGTTGATCCTAAAAATTTCAGGAGGGACCAGGGGATGAGATTTGATGTTGTAGCTAAAGGAATATGATATTAAAATGTGTTTAGTCTACTTAGGTAGCAAGCAAATAAGTGTGACTTATTTACACTCTGATTTAAGGGTCTGAGATGTAGAGTGATATCTGTCACACTGGTGTTCCTGGTATAAGTAAAACAAGAAACAGACTTTCAGCCTCTGATGGCTTCAGACGTTAACCACCAACACCCAGCACACCTAACAGACACACCCAAAGTGCATTCTCTCTCTTGAAATTGTTCATCGGCAAAATTAAGTTACCACCTTCCTCAGAGCCTGATCATGTGTCTTTAAAGGTGGGTTAGTTTTTTTTCAAATAAGAAAGAAATGCTAAAACAAAAAACTCAACCTGACATGTTTAAAAAAATGTGTTTGTAGTAACAGATTCATAATACCTTTCCTTCAGTTTCAAATCAGCCAGCTGAATTCCCTATAGGAATTGCTACTCTTCTACTCAGGAACTGTTGCTTGTGCCTAGAAAGTAAATTAAATGCCAGGCTCTTTAACTTGGCATTGGACCCTCCCCAAATGGCCCAAACCCCAAATACTTCATATTCTGCCTCTTACATTCCAGTCAAATCTTCCAGGTAGGCAGGCTTGCAGCTCTTCATAAAACCAAGCCCCAGGTTTTGCCTTCATTGTCTGCCTTTTGCCTTAAATGCCCCACTCTTCATTTTACGTGCACAAATCATTCCTATAATTTTTTAAGACTCTGCTCACATTCTAGTTATTCCATAAAGCTTCTTGTCTCCTCTCTTGTGGTTGGTGGGAAAAAGATTTCATTGAGTGCTTACTGTGTCCCAGACATGTTAGTAGGAGCTTTATATATGGTATCTTGTCTTCGTAACACACCTAGGAGATTTTAAAGATGAGAAGACAATCAAATAGCTTGACGAGGGTTCACAGGCATTACTGAGCTCAGGCTGCATATTGTTGTTCTCTGGGTTTCTTTTCCTAGACTTTTAGATACTGATTTTATTTCTGCAATAATAATAATAATAATAATAATAATAATAGTAATGAGGTTACATTGTGAAATGGGCACCCTAACCAGATTGCTCTCTCCTGCCTACCTGCCTCCCAGAACACTGATTCTCTTGGCCCCGGCGGTGGGGTTGTAATGAAGACAGGATCTAGTTGAAAAGCATCAACATGAATTTCTTCTGCCTTCTTTGCAGCCTAACCCTGACATCCAGCACTTGGTATTTCTGGAAAAGGTGCTTTTTCTTAGCTGTTCTGGCTCAATGAACGTGTCCCAGTGTCCAGAAGGAGTTATGGAGTCATTTGTCTTCAGTGGGACACAGAGAAAACTACAGAGCAGTTTATTACTTGCTATCTCAGAGTTGTCTTATTGCATTTCTTCATATTTTTTTGTGGTCCTGGTTTCTTCTCTTAGTGAAAGAGCATTGCTGGTCTTAAGTTTTTAAGAACTTGCCAGTTTGTTAGCGTACCTAGATATTTGTCTTGCATAGTATCTTAAACCTTAGAGAAAGAAGATTGCTGGGCTTCTACCTCCTCATCATGAAGAAAATTTAAAGTTCTTAGATACAGTGTTAGCCTTCATATATTTCCCATTGTGACAGTGAAAAGAGTTGGTGACGAATGAGAACTCTTTTTTGGGGGTGGGGGCCAGGATTTATAAGAGCATTTTTGGGTTTAATGAAAGCATGTCAAGATTGGCGTTTTGGTCTGGATACCTGCCAATACGATACGATAGCTTTTCTAAGCCCAGATAACTTTGTGGGACAAGTAACCAATTAAAAAAAAATCTTTTTAACAGTTTACCAGACTTTCAGCCTAAAATTTGGAAGTTCTTTTAAAAAAAAAATTTTTTTTTTAATGTTTATTTATTTTTAAGAGAGAGACACACAGCACAAACAGGAGAGGGACAGAGAGAGAGGGAGACACAGAATCCAAAGCAGGCTCCAGGCTCTGAGCTGTCAGTACAGAGCCTGACATGAAGCTCGAACTCTTGAACTGTGAGATCATGATCTGAGCCAAAGTTGGACACTTAACCGACTGAGCCACCCAGGAGCACCTTAAAATTTGGAAGTTCTTAACAGATTTGTGAATTAGAATCCTTTTTGAATGGTGTAGTAATAATTACTACTAATGTGTACAGCACTTAACTTAATCATCTTGCATAATTAACTAAATGAGACTATTCAAAGTACCCAGCATGGGATGTAGTACTTAGTAAGTTCTAAGTAAGTATGCATGTATTTAATAATAATATTTCTCTGGGCTAGATATTATTTTTTTATAGGTAGATAAGCAGATCATTTGGTATGAGGCTACCGCTCCAGAATCCAGGTTTTTGGATTCCAAATTTGATCTCTTCTAGGACAACAAAGTGGATTAGGTATGAGCCATAGAACCCGTTCCCCAGATATCATGAATTGCATTGTGGTGGCATGGAAAATTAATGGACTGGTCAGATTACTGGACATGTGGTGCTCTCTGGTTTTGGTGGGCTAGGAACTCTGATGGTCAAGGGAATGCCAATTCCTTTAGCTTAAATCTGGTGTTTGACTGGGATGTCCATTAAAAGGACTGTGGGAGGCCAGCTAGCGAGAAGAAGGAGGTGACTGATAACTCCCTTTGAGGGAGAGAGACCACTTTTTTTAGGGTAGTGAAATAGGAGTAAATGACCTGACTGCTGAGGAAGCTTTCTGATGACTCTGTTCTTGTCACCTCTTCACATGCCTAGGGCCCAGAAAGGGATCTCTTCACCGCGCCCCACTGCCTCTACCTGTGTTTTAGTCTCTTTGGTCTCCTAAAGCCTCCTAAAGCTGGGCCCTGATTACAGCTCTGTGCAAAAAGTTTTGGGATTTGACTCCATTGTGACTTGGCTCCAGCTGACCTTCCCATTTCCAGCTCCTGCTACTCCTTCCTCAACAGTACTCCGTATTCCCTAAACCTACTCTGCATTTTCCCTGCCCTTGAGACCCTGCTCTCCAGCTTTCTTGCACCGGGAATTCTTTCTTGAGTCAGGATTATTACTTTCGAGTTCCAGTTCAGATGCCACTTAATTCTAAGTATTCTCAGAGGGAGAGGAGGTCAGAATCTCTGCTTGGATTCCCTTCCTATAAGATTTAAAGTTTAAGCACTTGCTCATTTTGTGATTTTTACATACTTCTTTTGGTTACTATAGGGGCATAAAGACAAAAGTCTGACATAACCTGTCTTACATGTAATAGTTACCAAGTCTGTTAAAGAGTAAATAAATGCAATTATTATTATGGGCTGCTTTATTGCAGTGGTTCTCAATAGGAGGCCCCCCAGCCCAGCAGCATCAGCATGATCTGGGAACTTGCTAGAAATATAAATTCTCAGGCCCTACTTCTGAAACTCTGGGGTGAGGCCCAGCAGTAGGTGTTTTTTATAGCCTGCCAGGTGGCTCTAACGCACACTCAACTTTGAGAATACTCCCTTGTTGGATCATTCATAGAATCTTTGTAATTTGGTGATAGGGAGGAACTGACTGCATGAATTGCTCCTAAATAGGAGCAGATAATATATGTGATTTATTGAAGAATGAAGAGTTGTGAAAAAGTATGTTCAGAACAAAATTGTTTAATAGTGGAAAAGGCATTTAGTCAGGAATGGCCTCTGTCCCACTAAATTAGAAAAGCCATTTAACATCTGCAGGCTTCAGCTACCTCATCTGCCAGATGGGTCAATTACCTGTCCTAGTTGCCCACCAAGTTGCTGTGAAGATCAATCCAGAAAGATCTAAGTTTAGAAAAAATAGAGGTAAAGACACTAGTATCTGCAGGTTGTGAGTACAGTTCTGTAAGGCATCTCGCTTAGTTCCATTTAGGTTCTTAAGAATCTACTGCATTTAACTGTAAAAACAGAAATCCCAACGACCTGGTGACTGGAAGGCAGGCATGCAGTACCTCGCCACAGCCCTGTCCTGGATCTCTGAAGATCTGGGCTGCTTTCCTTATCCGAATACCTGTCAGGTTTACCTTCCAGGATTGTGTTGAACAGTAGCTGCCATAATCTATATGAAGCTTCCTTGAAAACATCCATGTACTATTAAAAATGTAAAGTGTGGTTATTGTTTCCATCGTCCTCTTTTCTTTTAAAGAAAAGTTATACATGTGAATGAACTCCTAAGTAGTCTGGTATTGCACAGCAATTTAAATATGGATTTCAGGGTTTGTTTTCTTGTCTTCTGGAAAATGACGTGACTAGTGACAGAGCTTCAAGTTTTCAGTTAATGATAGCTTCATAGGCATACATCCATCAAAGTGGAATTACACCTGTGCACATTATCAAAGTAAGCCAGGTAGATCTCAGCCATTTTTAGATCTTGGTATCTTTTCTCCCCCTTGTCTGACAAGTTTCTATCAATTCTTAGGCCCCCAGCTATGAAAAACTAATGACAGGTGAAATAAACAATAAAGGTATTGTAAGCATTTTTCTAACTTCTGTGTTCTTAGCTGGCTAAGATTGCTGGCTATGTTCTTAGATTGGCTTAATTAAGACTTTGGCAGTTGTTAAACCAGTTCATGGGTGCGAAGGACTTGGCATTTAAAAGCTCAGTAGTCCGTCACTAATCTAGGCAACTTTAGAGCAAGAAGAATCCCAAGAAATAATAAAACTGATTTTTAAAATAGAGGGTTTGCTTTCTTGCTTATCCTATCAGCTTATTAATAAAAATGTGTTGAGACCTGTCCCCTCGTTAGGAAGTGTGTGAGGAAGTATATTTCAGCAATGCTGGAAATGCTGGTTGAGCTTACGGCGTAGAGACGCAAGTGGAGAATAAACTTGTTCCAGATTAGAGACCCAGGCTAGGGATGCAAGACCAGGGTAGGGGAAGTGGAGCAGGTTCAGGGTGGCCAGAGTTTGTAGAGTGCAGAATGAGGAAGGGTGGATAGGAGGGATTCTAGAAGGATAATTGAAAAGCCAGAGGATGTGTGGTTCTGTAAATCAGGTTAAGGAGTTCGGAGGTAAGTTGAGCAGTGGAAAGCCACTGAAGGATTTTAGATAGGATAGTGACTTGTTCTGACTTTTTTTTTTTCCTCCCAAGAAAGGTGTGTTTGACTGCTTAGTGTGTTGATTGCTTTAGAGGGTAGTGGTCAGGAAAAGAGGCTGGAAACCAGTTGGGAGACTGTTGCATTTGTGGGGTGAGAAACAGCATAGCCTCCTCGAATTTTAAATTGCAAGGTACTTAGAATCTGGTTACTTAGTGTGGTCTGCAGATGACCTGGGGGTTTGTTAGAAATGCAGAATCTCAAGCCCACCCCAGATCAACTAAGTCAGAACTTCATTGTAACAAGATCCCCAGGTGGTTTGTAGGCATCTTCAAGTTTAAGAAGTGCCGCCTTGGGGGCACTGGGGGCTCAGGTCATGATGTCACAGCTCAGATCGTGGGTTCGAGCCTCTAGTTAGTCTCTGTACTGAGTTCAGAGCCTGGAGCCTACTTAGGATTCTGTGTCTCTCTCTCTGCCCCTCCCCTGCTCATGCTCTGTCTCTCTCTCAAAAATAAATGAAATTAAAAAAAAAAAAAAAGTGCTGCCTTGAAAATAATCTCTACTTGTCTCTTTACCCCTGTGAGCAGACAGCAAAAAAGTTCCAGAAAGCTTATGACCTTCCTGAGGTTTAAAGTTTATGTGTTTTATATGAGTCTACATTAAAGGTTTCCTGGTCTTTTTCTCTTTCAGGTAATCTAGAGCATTTTAAAGTAACTATAAAAATAATCTTATATCCAAATGTATAATAGTTAATTAAAGAAAGTTTAGTATTACCCTAGGAGATTACAGGGCTTTAAAAGCATGGTTGGTTAATTCCTAGCTTTGTAAATCTTTGTAGAATTTGGCTGGGATTTTTGTATTTGCTAATCCTGCATTTCTCAAAATTGGTGAGGTTAAAAAAGCACAGTTTCTTTTCATTTACCCATTTGGTATATGTATTTTTTAAGTTTATTTTTTTAATTTGAGAGAGAGAGAGTGTGAGTGGGGGTGGGGGGAGGGGAGAGAGAGAATTCCAAGCAGGATCCCTGCTGCTAGCGCAGAGCCTGACACAGGGCTTGAACTCAGGAACCTGTGAGATCGTGACCAAGGCCAAAACCAAGAGAACACTTAATCAACTGAGCCACCCAAGCATCCCTACCCATTTGGTATTAATGGAGCATTAAAACAATTCTCTCGGCCAGTTTCTTTAAGTTCTTTCAGAATTTTAGCGTGTTCTCCTGGGAAGTAGAGGCTTGGTAAATTCATACCTGCTTTATGACTTCAACCTTTTACATACTTTTAAACTTTTTTTTTAAAGCAAAAAAATTCCTTCCCCCATGCTCCGTTTTAGTAAAAGCATCCTATATGAAATCAATGATGCCCTTGTTGCACTTGCACTTAGACTTTAGTCCACTTTCATGTATATCAGGCTTCCCTAGCAGTGCCTTCAGGTGTGGCTGTTAAAAGTGGATTTAACATACATTAAATATCTGTTACTTGATAAGTGCTCATTTCCTGTGAGTCTGCAGGTGAAGCTTTAAAATTAGTGGGTATTGATTAGGTGGAGGAGAAAAAACATCTGAAACTTGATGGCTGGAAGTTTTTGCCCCTTAAAGAAGAAAGAAAAGGGATGGGGGAGATAAGTTATTTCTGTTCTCAACTAGCACCAGTCCAAAGCCTTCCTGATGAAAAGGGCACAGGTAATGAAAGCAGTATGAGTCAAGAGGCCACTCAGGTGATATTCTTACCACAGTAGGATTGAAGGTCACTTATGGGCAAAAAAAGTTTAATTTCTAACTGTTCTTTATATTACTCCAAAATTCACTTATACAATAATTCTTTCATAGCCAAATTATGACATGTTCAAAAAGAAAGAATAGTTTAAGATCCAGCAATCCCAGCAGATTTTAACTTTTCAATAGTTCTTATCTATATGCATGTACAGTTTAACGTTATTATAATCATTATATAGATTCAGTTTTTTGGTGTCTTGTTTCTGTTTTTCATTTAACATTTTATCATAAACTTTCATATGTGAGTATTTCTGTGCCTATTGCCAAATTGCTTTGTAGATCAGGGCAGTCTTTTTACTAATCTGAGCGTGTTCACTCATCTCTGGGATGAAGGTAAATACAGATTTTATGAAATAAAATTATTGTAAGAAAAAGTCAGGTTCTCCATGGAAATGGTCACAGTACCTGGTACATAGTAGACCCTCAGTAATCAATGACAGCCATTATTATTACACGTTCTGGTTAAATGGTAAAGTGGGGCCCAACAGTGGCTGGTCTCTTGAACTTAAGTTGGGTATCTTACCCCACCTCCACCCCTGAAACCTGTTCTGGGTGTGGTTTCCTTCAGCATGTCAAAAGAGTGTTTGGTTTGCTTGAAAATGCACCCAACTGAAACACCCCTTTTATGTTCCCCTTTAGAACATATTACAAGGTTGACTGCAGTCACTTGAGTCTGAGTCTGATGACTTTTGATGTAGGTTGAAGGTCACAATGGTGCTGGCTTTCCCAAGTTCATAAAAAGCATCTAGAGCAGTTATTGCTGGAGCCAGAGCTTCCAGCACTTTGTCAGAGAGAACTACTGTAGCCAAACTAATATTACCCGCCCTGTGCAGATTGGTGAATGCCTCTACTGTGTGTGCTTTTGAAAGGCCTTTCTTAGCTTTTCTCTCTCTGCCCCAACCTTGTTTTCAAGAGGCATAGGGTCTTTAAGTGGCAAATCCAGTAATCACAGTAGCATGGAGACACAGGCCAGCCTATATTTGGTTTTCACAAAGGCCTTGTGAAAGATCCGGCCTTAAAGTCTCTTTTAATACTGAAATGATGCAAGTGGAAAGTTAATTTGAGGATCACTGAGGCACGCTTTATTCATGAAGAATGTGAGCAAAACATAAAAAGTCTGCAGGCTCTGTTCTTCTTTGGTGGCAAGGAAATTACATAGGCTGTGTCATTATTTGGGTGAATTTTACCCCCTACGGAGTGTAATTGTGCTGGAATTTTGGAGTGAGAGCTGTCGTTTAAGTACAGACTAGTTGGAGTGTGTGTGTGTTTTGCCTGAAATACTTATACAAACCATAGACCTTATTTTGGTGACACTGAAGATGTGCAAATGGTGGTTATCTCTTGGAATGTGGCCTTGGCATTTTGAATTAGGTTTTTTTTCTTTTTTTAAGAGAAACTTTGAAGGTCTGTTTTAATACATATTTTAATGTATATGAAATCTTTGAAAGTCCGTGTATTCTGTTTGAACTATTAAATGCCAGTGAGTTTCTGTTTATCACTAGTTTGAGTGTGTAGTAGTTGAGAGGTGAGTACAAGTCTAGTGCAAAGTGTGTTTCTGATGCTTGAAAATGGTGCCCTGATTTCTATTGAAGGAGACGTTTACCTACAGAGGTTTAAACAACTTGCTATAAAAAGTTGACTCTTGTAGTGGTAGAGGGAGATTATGCATTATCTGTGAACAACTGCCAAGCAGATGAAATCACAGCTGCACAGTCTGTGGTGGAGACTGGGTGGGAGTGGCTGGGGGAGCAGAGGAGGAGAATGATCAGAACCTAGCTGTGGTGGTGTGGTGCAGAAGACTCAAGGGCTGTGGTTGGCAGTGTTCAGCGTTCGGATATTTCATCTCTCAGAAACACAGCATCGCGTAAAGCACATGGGCCGCGGAGTCACGTAAACCAGTATCAAATCCTGGCTTCACCAGTGACCTCCCTGGACCCCGTTTTCTTGATCTGTTAAAAACTGGGAAAAATAAATAGCCCTTGGGGTGGCTGTAAAACTTAAATTAGTACATCGTATTGATTGGGTGACAAACTCATCCTAGTATGTCAGAGACTTTCCCAGTGTCAGCAGTGGCTATTCCTTCTGGGCAATCTCCCCAAGTCCCAGGCAAGCTGGGCAGTGGGTCACTATAGTTACATATGAAAATACTTACCATGTACAGAAGACAAGGTCTGTGTGTGTTTGCTCATCCCTGTATGCCTTCCTACTGTTTGACACATAAATGAGTAAAGTAAGGAAGACAGTAATGCATACAAAGTTCTTTAAAGTGAGTTAGCTGGTCTTCCTCCCTGTGGCCTCTCCTCTCCTGAGAAAAGAGGTGGCCTTACCAGCCACATAATAAATAATGTGTTGAAAGAGTGAATCATATAATAATGGTTTTGGCTCTATGATGTATGTAGCTAAGCTATAACTTCAGGAAGGGCTCATCTGGATCTATTTACTTTTTTGATAAAATGAAATTTCGATAGGACCCTAGGGACCTCTCTCATAACAGTCCCTGTAGTCTGCAGGGTGCTGGGGGATTTAACTTTGGCGAGGAGAGAAGGAAGCCCATGGTACTGAAGTACTTAGAGAGGTAGTAACAGTTCCCCAGAAGTTAATTAGACTTATTGTTGTGGTTGTTTTTCCTTTTTTCCCTTTGAGTGAGATGGGGCAAGAGTAGTTGGACCAGAGAAGGTTAGGATCACCCTAATGTAATCTAGTTTCATAGCCAAAGAGGCGAAAAGTACCCTGTGAAATTGAAATTCATTGTTCTAGGTGTGGTAGCCATTCGTTCAGATTTTTATACTGTGTGACTGTGAAATGAAGGCAGTTTTTCTAACTGCAAATATGTCTTTGCTCACAGTGATACAGCATGAGTAATGTTTTTCTGGAAGCCAAGCAGTTAATGATACTCTGAGCAAATAGAGGCAGGGCCTCAGAAATGTAGATATCAGATTATGATGCAAGCTTGGCTTTTTAAACTGAAGAGATAGCCACGAGAAAACTAGCTGTGGCCAAAGACTGTTTCTCAGCTCACAGTGATTTCCAGTCCCCTGCCCCCTCCTTAAAAAAAAAAAAAAAAAAAAAAAAATGTTGGTTTTCCTCTGCAAATATATATGATTTCTATTTTGAGACAGGAGGTTATTTTTTCATTTGAAACACAAGGAAGCAATTTTTAAAAGTCCTAGTCATTCAGCAGTGGGCCTGACTATAGCCAAGCTTGACTAGGAGTTCTTGGCCACAGAACCACATACTGCAGCCTTTATTAGGGTAGTAAATTCAGTTGGCTTTTTGGGAAAGGAGGGGCCTGGAATTGAGGGAGAGGCACTAGGGCACTGGCCTGCTGGTCTAGGGCTCTGCATCTGGCCGGCTTTGGGACTGTTTGCCTACCTGTGTGCTGAGTCAGATGGGAGGGTGAGTCCAGATATCATCTCAGCCAGTGTTGTCATCCAGTGATTCTGTAGTGACCTTTCTTACCTTATTTTACTTATGAGCTCATAGTTGTCTGCAAAGGTAAGTTATGCTGTGGATCACTTTTTCTGTGATAAGGAGCAGCTCTTTTGCTCATCAGTGTTTTTTGGAAGAGGAAACTGAGGCACAGGGCACTCAGTGATTTAGCAGTTGGCTTTGGGATCTCCTCTATTTCCCCTTCCCTAGTGGGAATTTACAATGTAAGTCATTTGCTAAGGTCCCCTGCATTAAAAACCGACAAATAAAACTACTGCAGTGGGAGACGTGATTGTTAGAATAATAGTTGGTGTTACTCAATTCCTGTTTAATATTCTGCCTTATGGAGGGCATCTCTGTAGCTCGTTGCTAGGCACCTAGGGTACAACTTCCCTCTAGAGGCTCACAAACAAGTCAAGAGACAGCAAAACAGATATGCTTTTCGTAATAGGATTTAAATGGGTGAATATAAAGATGGGGTGGGTGCTTCATATACCTGCAAAATGGAGAACACCTGCCCTCCTTGCTCATCCAGGAGTTGCTTTGAGAATCAGTTACAATAATGTGTGTGAGCACCCTATGAAAAATACAAATCCGTAATCAAATCCAAGAAATTTTCGTGTGGGGAAACAAATGGCAAGACTCTGTTCTCAGTTTCACTCAACTGGTCTGAAGAAGGAAACAGACCTTTTCAATAACAATTGCCTGTATTTACTGAATACTTAAATACCTGACTCTGTGCCATTTATTATATGCATTACCTCATTGCAGGCTCAGAGGAATGCTAGAGGTAGGCATAGATGTTATCTCTGTTTACAGATGAGGAAACCAAGGCTTGGAGAGATGAAGACACTTGCTCAGTGTCACAGGGCCAGTAAACGGCGGGGCCATGATCACACCCAGCTGTGTGTTCACAGACCCCACTCCACGCTGCCTCTCTGGAGATAGTTATCTTCCTGGGAAGATCTAGGCGTGCCGAGGTGTGGAGAGAGCAGTTGGACCTCGTCTAGCAGCAGCCTACACAGTTTCTTGAGTGTGCTTTGAAGCAGCTTCCTCAGCGCTTGCTCCTCAGAAAGCGTCCTCCCCTGTGGGTGTGGGATTTATGATGTGGTTTCCTTCCTCCTGCCTCTGGCCCTTCTCCCCCAGGGTCAGAAAGCCCACGGGTGGCTGATAATGTGCTGTGCTGGAGTCACTGGTCCCCGCCCTGTGTTCAGGATGGGTCATGTTTGTGTCACCGTGTGGTAAGCTGGTGGTGCTGTGGGGGCCTGACCAGTGCAGGCTGGCTTGGAATCAGAGGTCACAGCCTTGGCCACCACATTGCTCATGAGTCCCCTGATGCTTGTGATGTAAGAGTTCAACCACAAGCTTCTTTCTCCTGCACTGAATGTAACCTTAAAAAAAAAAAAAAAAATGCTTTTGTGGGTGAAATTTCCAACACGAACCAGGTATGAACCAGGTGCTTTGATGTCTACTGTATATTATTCTTTCAGTAGCCTTGTGAGGTAGGTGGCGTCCTGTCTGCCCTGAGAATTGAGGAACCTGAAGATCACAAAGGTGAAATAAGGTGGCATGATCACTTAGCCAGCAAGTGATAAATGGGTGATTTTGCAAAATTTTGCAGCAAGAAGGGGCTGTTTTCAACATTTCTTTGAACTTAAAGTATGTATTTTTTTGTTGTTTTTACAGAGTAGAGGCAGATAGCAAGGCATAGTGTACATGTTTATCAGCACATGGGTAGATTTTACTGATTTTAATTTCATTTACATTTTGTTGAAAACACATGTGTTCAATTATTTTTATTAGGGATTCAACCAAATTCATAGGTGTTTTAAAGTGTCACACTTAACCTAGCAAAAGATTGAATACATAGATTAAAAATGATAGGCTTGGGGCGCCTGGGTGGCGCAGTCGGTTAAGCGTCCGACTTCAGCCAGGTCACGATCTCGCGGTCCGTGAGTTCGAGCCCCGCGTCGGGCTCTGGGCTGATGGCTCAGAGCCTGGAGCCTGCTTCCGATTCTGTGTCTCCCTCTCTCTCTGCCCCTCCCCCGTTCATGCTCTGTCTCTCTCTGTCCCAAAAAATAAATAAACGTTGAAAAAAAAAATTAAAAAAAAAAATGATAGGCTTGTCAGTCAGGTTTCTCAAGGTTGAATTTCTGATCAAACTGCTTGCTACTGATGAGTATATCCTTCCATTAAAAACAGTGTCATCTGCTAAACTGCTTATAGATATTGCAAGGGGCATAACATTGCCGGGAGGGGTGCTGTATCTGCATATCTTGACGGTCAGAGCTGACATCCATTTGGATACATTGGATAAATGGTAAATGCATTTAGGGTATTTGGGAGGATGTTGAGCCATGTGATAGCTCAAATTCAGGTGATATTAAGCCTTGGTCTATCAGGATCTTTTTGAAGATAGCTATAAACACGCATGTAGATAAGGACCCAGTGCCAGTACTTTGAGGACTCTGGATTTTGAGTTGTTAGACATGAGATACCTGCAGCCAGACATCTCTTGTGATTTAAATGATGTGGTGACTCAGTGACAGCCAAACTGTAGGACAGCTCAACTTTAAAGTATCAAGGACTCATTTGAATCTGTCCACAAACCTCTGAACCAAAAGGGGAGGGAAAATGTGTTTACCTACATTTGGAAAGCTGGGTCGCAACATGCCTCTGCTTAGGCAGTCATGAAAACCATGTCTTTCTTCCTTTCTCCTGTGTGAGACAGGAGTTGACCTGTAGCCTGAAAGAAATGTGTTTGGGTGGGTACTTAGGGCAGCTTCCAGAACCCGGCTCAGTTTTTAGGTTATCGTGGTGGAGTTAGAGGGAAAGCTGGGTAACGATGTTGGTCTTTTATTTTGATGTCACCTGATGTCACTGGGGTCTGCTTCACCTTTTGCTGCGGTGGCTCAGTTTGTGACTGAAATCTAGAACATCGCTGAGGGGGGAGATGCATGTAGGCATAGGAAGATAGCTGTTGGCTCTAGTTGTTGCTTCCATTTCTTTCTGTTGGTGATAAGTATTGTTATCTAGAACTTGTCCTCAACTCAACTGGCATAACCTGGAAGCCACTTGCTTATAATGGGCTCTAGTTGATGCACTATTGCAGACTGGCTGTTGGGATGGAGTAGCATGTGCCTACTAAGTAACGAAGAATAAGTGCTGTGGATGAAAGCAAGATCAAGTTTTAGAACATGTTTATAGCTCTAACACTGCCGAAGGAGCCATCAAATCCATTCACCTGTTTAATCAACAATTCAGCAAGTGAGTGAGTGTCATGGTGAGCAAGTTAAGATGCTAAACACTCTAGAAAACAGGTGTAAGAGACAGTCACTCCCTTGAATAACATTCTAAAAGGGAATACTAGGTAGAAAGTGGCAGGTGTTCTAAGATGTGCACATAACACCCCTAGGTTGTGGTCAGATGGGAGAGAGACTTTTTGGAGTTGATATTTCAGCTACAACTTTAGGACCAGGATTAGGTAATGAGATGGTGGGTGCTGGGGGGGTAGGGATGGGCTTTGACCAGAGGGAGCCACAAAAACAGTGAGGCATGTTGGGGGAATGGCTGGACACCTGCCTAGGATGTCAGATGTATATTTTCCCTTCCATTTCCATTGTTAATGCTTTATTACTAGTTGGGGGTTTGGCCTTTTTGTTAGCCAACATGCAGCTAATGTTGGCACAGGTACAGAGAATCAGGTGCTTAGCAGCCGGTTTTGGTAAAGTGACCTTGCACAAGTGATATGCATCTCATTTCTCTCGCCCATTAGAAAGGACTGTGAGATCATCATTTGGCACAGACGTGAAGGTTCCTGCAAATAAACGTATGGAAGGTATTATTGGTAGTACCAGTAACCAGTGGTAACTTTGATTTTACTGAAGGCATCTGTTAAGACTTTGCTGGGTAGATGCCCACTGCTAAGAAAAAAACAAAAAAACAACAACAAAAAAAAACAAAAACAAAGCAAAACACACACAAGCATCTGGCTTCTGTGTCCTCTGGGCTCACGGAATCAGTCCCGTTGGAAACGAACAGGCTCCTGAGGAGAAGGAAAGCAAAAGAAAAGCTATATCCTCATGCAGAGAGAAGGAAAAGTAGGTCCCTACCTAAACTCCAGCCTGGTGGTGGTGGTAATAGTAATACAGCTAAAGGTTCTTGATACTTATCCTCATGCACGTGTCTAATACTTTGCATGTATTGATTCATATGCTCCCACAGCCTCCCTGTTAGAAAAGAGTTATCTCCATTTTGGAAATGAGAAAACTGAGGTACAAAGGATGCTTTGTCCAAGGACACATAGGTAGTAAGTGGTGGAGTTGGGATTCCAGCCCAGGCCACCTGAACTGGAGTCTGAATCCTTAACCATTTTGCCATTCTGCCTCTCCAGAGCATTTCTCTTATGGCAATTAAGGCCTATGCTTTTGTAGATCACAGGTTAGCATTTTGCTAGTACTTCTCAAAACCTTGATTGGTGAAAGCATTTGCTGGGAAGTGGAAATTCCTGAGCATACTCCAACTGTAAAGGATCTGTTGAGACTTTCATTCTGAATTGGTGGGGGTAGTGAAGGGCAGCATGGTAAATGCAATGTAAAATTTAAGCCTTGCCTAGTCTAGGAAGACTTCATTCCCTTTTCTTTGGTGGTTTGCTTCGGTAATTCTGGTAGAGTAAGAGGCATTCATCTGACAGTGCAGGCTCCTCGATCTGTCCCCTCTCCTTCTAGAGTGTCACAAGTTATTTGTCACTGTGTTACATGCTTTCCACCTCCATTTTAGCGGGATTGGTTTTTTGTTGTTTAGATGTGTTTTTTGTTTGTTTGTTTTCGTTAGTGGTGTTTTGTTCTGTTTTGCCTGGTATTTTGCCAGTGTACAACATTATTTGTAAAGAGACTTGGAGAGCCTGGAATGAAGGGTCATAGTGCTGGAGTGGAATTTTGGAGTTAAAAGGGTGATATTTACTCGTGTGGTAGCCTCCACAGAAGGTAACCCTGGAGCAGTTTTCAGTGGTGATGGTCTTACCCTGGAACATGGAGCTGGGCCAGAACCCACGTTTTAAGTTTACATTCATGGAGTTTGCTGATTTTTCTTGACTTTAAACATTTTCAGCTGCTGGAGCATTTGTTGGTGTATTTAGGCCAAGTTGCCTTTTATTCTGTGATGTCCATGTGTGAATAAAGTAGATAATCCCAATTTCTGGCTCGACTGTTGCTGCCAAGTATAGGCGAAGACTTCCAGCTGCTATTTGTGTTTTGTTTTCGGGCCACCTTTTGAGTTTTCCCACAGCAGATACACACATAGTTTTTAAGAGAAGCACCAGTTCATCCTTGCTCATTGCTATTCTAAAACTGCGTGCTTCATTTTGTTCATCATACATTGTGTTGTAAATTTGGCATAAGAGGAGCAAGTGATTTGTATTTATTGTATATAGTTCCCTCCACCGCCCACCCAGTTCCAGAAATGATTTAATTTGACCTAGGCAAGTGTCTTCTCATGACGTTTTTTTTTTTTAAATGTTTATTTATTTTGGGGACAGAGAGAGACAGAGCATGAATGGGGGAGGGGCAGAGAGAGAGGGAGACACAGAATCGGAAGCAGGCTCCAGGATCTGAGCCATCAGCCCAGAGCCTGACACGGGGCTCGAACTCACGGACCGCGAGATCGTGACCCGAGCTGAAGTCGGACGCTTAACCGACTGAGCCACCCAGGCGCCCCGACCTTTTTTTAAAAAAATATATGTGTGATGGTAATTCTGCTGCTTGCACTGTCTGGAATCACAAAACTTCATGATGGGTCTGTTGGGTTGGTGAACACTGAGTTTGTTCTCTTCTTTGGACCCTATCTAGAAAATTGTGAACATTTTAGGAAGGCCTGACAATTGCAGTACTGAGAGGTGCCATGTCACTGCTGCATGTCTTTCCCCACCCCTCCCCCCCAGCAAATTTTCTTTTGATGGTGCTATAGAGAAGCCTTCTTATATATATGATGTATGTGTTATGAACTCACATTTTGATCTCTTTGGAAAGTAAGCTTTATATTTTGGATTTATGTAGTTCAAGTGATCTCATTCACCTTTTCTCTGAGATGCAGTATACTCAAGGTGTAGAAGGAGGTATGACAAGCATGTAGTCAAGATGAATTATAACAGTTTCCATTCATCGTGTGGTACACCACAGCTGTAAAGAGTGACATCCAAAGAGAGTCAGTACCAGATTATCAGCTGCTATTTTTTTAGGATTGATTCTGTGGAGATGACAGCTGATGTGGAGCCATTTATGGGTGAACCATGTAATAACCATAAACCAGAACATTTCTGAAAACACCTGAACTCCCCGTCTTTCACATTTACGGGGAGAGACCATAGCACCCAGTGAGGGGTGCTTCATCTCTGTGCGGTAGGAATGCAGGGAAATCTTTAGTCCCCTCAATATCAGAACTTGTGGGCAGACCAGATCTCACCTAGCTGGAGCACATAGCTGAAGATTAGGCATATCAGGGAGTATGATCATTGCAGTTCAGTCCTGCTTTTGAATTGGGAAGATCTGCTGTGTGGAGTTCTGAAAAGTATCTTTATGTGTTCCAGTAACTCCTGACTATTGACCCTGGGGTTTAGGTAGAACGTAAGTCTTAAAGAGTCTTAAATAGAATGTAGGAACCAGTTCTAGCCAAATGCATTGACTAAAATGACTGTCAGGTCTTGTGAGAAAGTACGGTGTGACAGCAAGATCCTAAAACTGTAAAAGTAAATAGTCGACAGGAGTTAACTATATTTACTTGGGGGGCAGGTTATAAACCCAAATCTCTATGCTGAACTTGAGTGTTTCTTTTCTCCTCTCCTAGAGTAAAGGCTCCTAATGAGGACTGCTCTCCCGTGTTGCTAGGACAAATCTGTTTGACCTTCTTCATGTAAATGACTAAGAGGGGAATATTTTCATTTACTTTAAAGCCATGTATTTAAGAGGTTTGCAGACTGGTCCTGACATGATAGCCTTTGGCCCCTGTCGTGGGGAGGGAAGCTAATGCTGAACAAATTGAAGCTTCCAAGTGGTCAGGTAGAACCCTAACAAATCCTCTACATGACAGTGATGGCTGAAAAGCTGTTTATCTTTTAAGTAGTATCTCTGTGAGAGTTACTCTGGGGTGACTTTTCTGGTCCATAAAGAGTAGATTTTGTTTCTTGCTGCTGTGTAGAGTTGTGGTTAACTATGTGCGAAGCTGAAAACTATCTGAAACTTTCAGGAAACCACCATTTAGAAGCTTCTGGCCCACTTTGGCTGGGCACCTTTCATTTTAAATGCCCACCGTGGCTCTTCACAGTGCATGTCTTGAATACACAAAAGACAAATTCATCCCCATTACTGGGAATGCAATTTGAAGCACAGGACTTGTTAATTAGTATGATCAATAGTATTGCCATCCTCTGCTTATTTGTGTGTCTGGGGCAGTGGGGTGGGTGTGGTAATTCCAGTATGTTCTCATTCTTTCAGCAAAAGAATCTTCCCTCCCTCCCTCATTGTTTCTTGACAGAATAAGAAGTTTATTGTGAGGAGCGAGTTAATTCTGACAGGATTTGGGTTCTTACCATGCCTGGAGGTGATGAAGATGAGATGCACACATAACAAAGATAATGAGTACAAGTGGAGGGTGGAGAGTAGAGGAGTTGTCTGTAGTCACTAAGTGCTCCTCCTTTGTGCCTTATAACCTTTCAGTATTCTAAATTGAAAATTCTCAGTAAGGGCTTCAGTGAGACACAAGCCGGTGTCTGACCAGCTTGCCCAGGACATGGGCTTCCTTCGGGGTTGACCAGTTGGTGTTGCTCTCCAGAGGATCATGGCCGGCACTGAGCTGCCCCTGCATCTGGGCTCCCGAGGTTACTCCTCAGCCGGCGAGCCAACCCTTGGGTGGCACAGCATTCATGCCATTTTGTTTTTGTTGTTCTGGGACCACTTTGAGGCCTTTCATGGATTTCCCTGGGGGTATAGCCCCATGGTTTAAAAAAAAAAAAACAAAACTGTTCAAGGCCTCAGCTTCATAACAAGAATACAACCCTTTCCCCCTTGTCATTACTGCTTCTTCCTTACTAATTAGCCAGCTGCTGCAGGTCTCATTAAAGTTCATTAATCCTGAGCATCTATCTGTCCATAGGAACTGCCTCAAGATAAAAAGAGGAAATTCAGCTAAACATTTTTGTTGCTGCTAATTACTCTAAGCTATACTTTTTATTAATTAATTACTCTGCTCACTTTCCAAACCTGAATGAGGACCTTTGCCTGTGCCAGACAACAGGCATTTCACTCTCCCCTGGCTGCAGATATGCTACCTTGTGGTTTGGGGTATGGGATACCTGTAATTATCAGGGCCAAGAATAGGGTGCCTCTGGAAGCCTGGTTTTGTGTAACCTCAACTGTTGAAAGCTTTCAGTTGATAATGGATTTATTTTTTATGTTATTTAGTTTATTTTTTGATAGAGAAAGAGCAGGGGAGTGGCAGAGAGAGTGAGGAAGAGAGAGAATCCCAAGCAGGCTCTGCACCATCAGCGCAGAGCCCAGTGCAGGACTTGAACCCACAATCCGTGAGATCATGACCTGAGCTGAATCAAGTTGGATGCTTAACTGACTGAGCCACCCAGGTACCCCTCAATAATTGATTTTTTTTTTAAACAGATGCATTCTTTAAATTATCTCATATGTTTGTTAAAATACGTGATGGCAGAACAGTCACAAAGCTAGTTGTTCCAGAGTCTAACAAAGAATTTTAATGGGGGTTGGGATGGGAGTGTAATGGATGGTTCTGTGTTGTAGCTACAGGTGACATGAAAAGCAAAGTGTTGATCTTGGGGGTTGGACTGGTGGTGACTGAAAGCAAGGAGTCCTTGATAGTACATGGTGACTTGTACAGGCAGGGCAGAGGAGCATGCTTCCATTGTTGAGACTTAACGGGAGATCCCAGTGGAACTGAAAGAACTGTTGAAAGGAAGATTCTTTTTGGTGAGGGCTTCTGCACTGAATTTTAAGTAAAACTCCTGGTGTTCAAATTGTCAGGAAGTAAGTTTACAGGATACTGTAAGATATTTAGTTCCATGTGCTCCCTTTAGGTGGGGGAAAAAACGTATTCACCAGTCAGGCTTGACTCCTCTATTTCATCTCAGATGCAGCATAGTGTAGAATTCTGTTTGGAGCAGTGGGGGCTGGCAAGGCAGATCTTGGTTCCAATCCATGGGACTGTGCTTTGTGACTTTGGTTTGCTGTTACGCAAAACATGTTTGATAAGAGTACCTCCTTTACATGGCGGTTGTAAGAAGTAAATGAGTTTAGGGGCGCCTAGGTGGCTCAATTGGTTGAGCGTCCGGCTTCAGCTCAGGTCATGATCTCATGGTTCGTGAGTTCAAGCCCCGCATCGGGCTCCATGCTGGCAGCTCAGAGCCTGGAGCCTGCTTCAGATTCTGTGTCCCCCTCTCTCTGTGCCCCACCCCTGCTTGTGCTCTGTCTCTGTCTTTCAAAAATGAATAAACACACACACACACACACACACACACACACACACACACAAAGTTAAAAAAAAAAAAAGAAGTAAATGAGTTTCAGTGAAGTGCTTAGAAGGGTGCCTGGCCCTTTTACAGTAAGTGCTCCATTAAACCCTAAGTACGCTGGTTAATATAGAAGACAGTAATTGAATTTCTCTATCATTTAAAATTGTTAGTGGATGAACCCCGTTGGGCTCTGATCTTATCCCTGTGGCTGTGTAGTGATGTCACCTGGACTTAAACCTCATTGGTGACACTTTGACCCCTTGAATCACCTCTGGTCAGATGATCCTACAGTGCTTTGCTCCTTCCTCTCTTTTGCCACTTCTTACATGCTGTGTAATTAACTGTCGTGTGTTATTAAACTGAAAACCCCTCCAGCATGCATCCTAATTTCCTATTTCTTTGTATAGTGATTTATGAACACTTTTTAAAAATGGAATTATTTTCCCGGCAGATGAAATCAGAGGTGGAACCTAGGTAAATAAAGGGTATAATGGAGCTTTTCTGACCCGAGTGCAAATAAATAGGTACTTGGAGCCTGACCTCTGGGAGCCTGGTTTGCAAACTACTTCCCAAGCATCCTGTAGACCTCAGTGTTTCTTTAGTGAATGTCACTTATTTTTGTATTAATAGGCTCAATTCCCTATTAATTAGGGAATTTCTTCCCTCAATTAAAGGGAAGAAATAGTATCGGTTTGCCTTACTTTGCTTATAAATGTTGTATAAAGTTGGATACTGATTTGGCATTCTCCAGATGATAGGCATGAAAATTTAGGGTGACATTTTATTTATTTTAGAGTACTCACTGGAGACAGCATTCACATATGACCTTTTGTTGTGCCCTGGGAGAATGATTTCCTCCAGCAAATGCCCTTTCTATTCCTGCTCATCAATCTCGCACCCATTTGTGAGGCTCGGTTCTCCTACCCAAATTAAGATGAATTGTATGTTTTTCCCTCAAATAGAAATGCCCTTTGAATATTTAGAAGTGGTATATGCTGTTTTTGTTTTGTTTGTTTTTACAAAACAACTAACAAACAGTGCAGAAATACAGAAGCATAAGTCCTCCAGGTTCTGGTTGTCTCCCTTGAGACCATTACAGTTAATAGTTTGGGAAGTGTCCTTCCATACCTTTTTATTTGGTTGCTTACATTTAAATACATATCTTTCTCTATAGGATCATACTAAGTATATACAGCGTTCTGTAAGTGACTTCATTCATGGCTGTCTCCCTAAACCTGTATGCTGCAGATTTCCCTTACTCTTTTTAATGCGTACAGACTATTCTTTTACATGAATGCATCATATTTTACTTTATCAACCTGTTAATGTATATTTAGTTGTTTCTGGTCTTTACTCTTTTGTTGTTACTGATAAACATTTTGTTTGTTTTTTAGTTTTTTTTTTTAAAGTCTGCAATCTGTGTCTCATACATCTTTGTGTGCTTGCACAAGCATTTCTGGAAAGTGACTCTATACAGGTGTGATTGGTAGATGGAGGAAATGCGTATTTTAAGTTTTGATATTGCCCATTTATCCTCCCACCAACCACATACTAGTATGCCCTTTTCTTCATGTTTTCAGTAAGTGACAGGATTTGTTTTTCAAGTCCAAGGAGTAGAATTAGTTTATTTTTGCCTACTTCCACCTAGTCCTGTAGGTGGAACTTTTTGCCACCTTAGCGGAACATCATCTATGGGCTGTGAGCCCTTCCCATCCAGTTTCCAAGATTACTATCTTTATATAGGCTATTGAGGAGAAACAGCTAAAGTCTTCATTAAGCAATAAAATGTCCCTCAAGAACGAATCAGCCATGGCAGTTGGCTTCCCAGGCATATCTAGGTAACTAGCAGAAATACTTCTCCTGTGACAGGGTTGCCTTACCCTTCACCATCATGTCACAAACCTGCAAAACTACAAACAGCAAGGTCCCCACACCTGTTACAAGTACCCAAAGCTGTGGGATGGGAGGTAAAGACTTGCCTCATAGAGACAGGAACAGACCCGGAACAACCGAGGTGGTGGTCCTGTGTGTGGGGGCGCACTCTGGGGTATTGTAAAGATATGCATTCCGTGTTGTGGGAAGAGATTGGCATTTGGGTTAAGTAATACTATATAATTACACCTTGTGCATTGTCTTATACAAAATTGTGCTTAAAGCTTTGATTAGTATTCCTATTAATGAAAAATAGGTTTTAATTAAAGAAAAAAAACTAGTATAAACTCAACTATCCTGTCCTCTTTTGATTAGGGTGAGGGATTCTTTGGTGCCACCCACCCTGTTGACTAGGTCACCATAGGGGCTAAATCTGAGGTCATTTATACCTCCAAGTTTTCTGTCCTCCTTTATTAAAACAAGGTAGTGTACGTGTATACTTAAAAGATCTGCGCGCCAAAACTCTGTATTATTTGGCTTTGTAAGAAATCTTGTGTAACCATTCTATGTGTGAGGTTGAGTAAAGCCACAAAGGAAGTTACCAGAATTGTTTTTCAGTGTTTGGTCTTGTGAGTGATAACTTTCTCTTTTTCATTTTAATATATCCTAAAAATAACTAAATGGTGGTTGAATATGGGTATCAATTATCTAATGTTGTGAATTCTCAAGGAATTGAAAATTTCTCATTAACTATTTTAAGAGAGGACTTTTAATGCTTTTAGGTACCCTTCCCAGTGCCTTCACACTTGTTACTCAATAAATGGTTGCTTACTGGTTAACAGATTAACTCAAGAAGAAAAAAAACGAAGAGGCCCATATGGCTGAATGTCAGGTACTAATGTGTAAAACATGTGCTGTCTGAGGTGCCTGGGTGGCTCAGTTGGTTAAGCATCTGACTTCGGCTCACGTCATGATCTCACAGTTTGTGGGTTCAAGTCCTGAGTTGGGCTCTGTGCTGACAGCTAGGAGCCTGGAGCCTACTTCAGATTCTGTCTCTCTCGCTCTCTCTGGCCCTCCCCCACTCACTCTCTGTCTCTTTCTCTCAAAAATAAATAAACATTAAAATAAAATAAAACATATGCTGTTCTACAAGGAATAATTTTTTAGGCAGTGAAATCGTTGGCTGAGTTTAAATCTATAACCAAGGATTGGGTCAGAGCTTATCATTCAGTAAATTACTTCCTGAATGAAGAATACTCCATGAAAAGTGAAAATTTTGGTTTGATGCACTGACATATCACTTTACAAAATAGTGTTAAACTCGGAAATTTTTTAGTTCAGTTCAGGAAACAGCTTATCTTTACAACATTATGCATTAAAAAAAAAAATCTTGTCGCAACTGTTGGTTCTTTCTGATATGCAACTGTAATTTGAACATTTCTCCCCCATCCCCAGTACATGAAACCTTGGGCTTACTTGCATATACAACTGCAATTTTGGAGTTTGGCCTTGAAGTTGAAACAGTTTTATTTAACGTCCCAATCTGCCATTTCAACTCTGAGTTTCTACAGCGGGTCATATTCTCTGTTGGAGTGGTTTGGGTAACTAATTTGTAATGATCTTTAGGACGGAAGTCAGTTTCTAAATTTTTTTTTTAATGTTTTTAATGTTTATTTTTAAGAGAGACAGAGAGAGACAGAGTATGAGTGGGGGAGGGACAGAGAGAGAGGGAGACACAGAATCCGAAGCAGGCTCCAGGCTCTGAGCTGTCAGCACAGAGCCCGATGTGGGGCTCGAACTCATGAACTGTGAGATCATGACCTGAGCTGAAGTTGGATGCTTAACCGACTGAGCCACCCAGGCGCCCCCATTTCTAAGTTCTTTTGTGTTTACATTCATTTGTTTTTAAATATAATTTCCCATTAATTAGAAAATTGTCCTAATTCTGTAGTTCCAAGTGATACCTTGGCATCCCTGTAACATTCTTTGTTCCAAAATAGTAATACTTTGCAGATTAAATTTACACATAGAACCATAGTTGGAGGACTTCCATGGTAGATTATCTTAGAAGGGCACTTCCACAACTGATTTCGGAAATGATCATTGTACTAAATGCTATACCATCCGTGAAAAGGAGATGGCTTTGTGATGACATGTAGGTTTTTGACTGTCTCCTCCTTCTTGTTTTTGTGTTTCTGGCTTAAAAAGTTTCTTGGACTTTCGCTCTTTGGAATAATAAATTAGAGGTGAGTTGGACATCCTCTTTAAATAGAACTGTCAGAAACTGTCCTGAGTGGCTAGAACTGGTGCAGTAGCCTGCTGGCAGCATCAGCCCTTCTGAAAGTATTGAGGGAGGGCTGTATCCTCTCAAGAAATCTTGAATTTCTTACAATAATGTGACTCTAGTGTGTGGAAGAGAGTTCTGTTTTTCTCCTTGCACTGTTGACCCTGAGAATTCTGGGAAACTGGAGAAGAGAGAAAATCCTAAGGAGGGGCCAGGGTACATGCTACTTGATCTTTAATATACTGGCTTAGACCAGCTGCATGATCCACAGAACAGTGTGGCTACTTTTTTTGTGCATTGCATGAAAAAAACATATAATAAATTTTAATTCTCTCTCACCACCTCCACTTAATCTAATCCCAAGGCTACTATAATAAAAAACTACCTTTAGCTCTTGAAGTAAAGGATTTTATTTTTACAAGTAAATTTGTGTGCCATATGATATCCTGGTTAGGATACATTATTTACTGCTTCTTTAGTTGTTGCTAAGAAAAGATACAGATACTATCCCCCTCATATATTGCAATGGAATTAACCTTTATAAATTCTTTAGTGTACCCATTATAGTTGTTGCCCTTTAAAAAATTCTCTCCTAGTGAGTCTGTATTAATGTTAGCATTCTCCCATATAAGCTGAATACTTAAAGTGGTGTCTCTTTAGTTCCAAGGTTTTCTACCTTTTGAGGATATTACAAATTACCCTAATCTACCTGGGACTTCATGTTTTTTAGTTTTCTTCCAGGGAGGATTGGAGGAGGAGAGGTGATGGCAAATAAAGTGTACCTGAAGCTTGTGCATAGAGGAAGTAGGAAGTTGGGAAATCTGGCCTGAAGCCTCCTGGCTTTTCCTCATCCTTCGATATGAAGGTACAGCCTCAAGTTCTGGCCTGTGTGCCCACTGTGTTGTGTCCCTCCTGACTGCTGGGTTAGCACTGTTAATCCTTTTTTTTCTTTTTTTTTTAACTATTTTTTTTTTCATGTTAATCCTTTTTTTCAAGGTGGCCAGAAAAATACCTCAGCTAGGGAGGGAAGTGGGCCCAGAGTTCACACCCTGGCTGATTTGACATGTGGACAGAGTCCTAGTAATTCAAATTAAAAAGGAAAAAAATGTGGCACATCAACCTGTCTGCCCATTTAATAGTAGAAATTCAAATCGTCCCCAGTGTGGTATCTTCTTTATAGCAAGCACTCAGTGTGTATTTGCTAAGCTAATTTTGATTGGAAAATGGAAGCTAACAAAGGGGATACAGGACTAATGACAGTATAAAAATGTTTAAGCCAGGAATTGATGAAGCTTTTTCTGTAAAGGGCCAGACAGTAACTATATTAGGCTTTGAGGGCCACATAGGGTCTCTGTCATATCTCCTCATTCTCCTTTGATGTTGCCCCTAAAATGCCCCCCCAACCCTAATATAAAAACATGCTAGCCCCTTGACTGTACAAAAACAGGCTATAGGTCAAAGTTTGCTTGTCCCTATTTTAAATTGATCTTTTCAGTCATCAAGGAGCTGACCTGAGTGGATGGGTGTTGTTTGGGGGGAGGTAAGATGTTATTTTCCTCAAGCAATGTGGGATGATCGTGTGAGTAGGAGCTTTGGGATTCTTCAGGGTTCACAGAGATGAGCGTTCTGATCCTGGTTGTGCCTTTGTTAGCCACATGCCCTCAGGCAAATCACCAAAATCTTTCTGTGCTCTGTGCCTCATCTCGTTAGAACTAATATGTTAATGAACAAGGTGAAGCTAACACTGGCCCTAACACAGCATCTACCAGTGCGTAGGAGCCGTGTAGGACTTCATCCTTGGTCCTGCTGACTCTCCCTGGCTGCAGTTGCAGACGGTTTGTGCCAGAATGTCCCTTAAAGATAGAGAGTAGCGGTTAGTAGGCTCACACTTTTGAAGTGTGCCATCCATTTTCAGGCATATTTAGTGAATGGTTTCTTGAGTATTTCTTTATCAGGTCCTGTTTCTTGGTTTTTTTTTTAATCTTTATCATATTTTATTAACATAAACATATTTTATTAAGACATGCAACAAATTTCAGAAACATTTTCACCAAAACACATTTACAGCCCCAAACTTCCAAAGGTTAAGTTGCACTTATTTTTTTTTTTTTTTTTTTTTTTTTTAATTTTTTAAGTTTATTTTGAGAGTGCGCATGAGGATGGGAGCAGTGGAGGGCAGAGGGAGAGGGAGAGAGAAAGAATCCCAAACAGGCTCTGCATTGTCAGTGCAGAGCCCGAGGTGGGGCTCGAACTTGCTTACCGCGAGATCATGACCTGAGCTGAAATCAAGAGTTGTACGCTTAACCAACTGAGCCTTCCAGGTGCCCCACGCTGCATTTATGTTAAATATTAAGTGGAGGAAAAGTGTATTTTCGGTGTCAAGTATATGAAGTGTTGTTACTCAACATGCATCATAATCCCATTGCCGGAAGCTTAAGAAACCTGTTGATTATAATCACTTAATGACTATATAACCTTTGGCACCTGATGCCTCCATTTCTTCACCTGTAAACTGGGAATAATAATTAATATATCTAATAACAATGGGTCTAAATAAATGGATAGATTTAAAACGGAAGAGATTCTGGCAAATGGGCTCAATAAATTTAATATGTTATTGTTGCTACGATGGGAGCTACAGTAATTCTTTTAGAATCACCAATATGAATCAGGGTACTGACCAAATAATTTTTTAAACAGTATAATGAAATCTGATATTATTTAATAGTTGTGTTCCTGGAAAATTATGTGCAATTTAAATTTTTAGTAAAATAACATTCTTTCTTAAAATAAGCTTCATTGATAGATTATTTTGCACTGGAACCAATCATTTCCTTTTATCATTTACTGATATTTTTTCTGTGAAACATTTTTGGTATTTTAAAATAAATATTAAAAAATTAACAAACATTCCCAAGTTCATGTGAATGAACTCTCTCGAGGTGAATTTCCCCACAAATCAGTGATTTGATAAATTTGGTGTGTGCGTGTGTGTATCCTTTTGAGTATAGTTGACACAGCAATTCAACAACTCCGTAGGTTATGCTGTGTTCATTGCAAGTGTAGCTGCCATCTGTCACCATACAAAGCTCTTACAATACCATTGACTATGTCCCCTGTGCCAAACCTCCTTTCTCCCTTTCTCCCGTTTTACTCATTCCACCCTCCTCTGGCAGCCATCACTTTGTTCTCTGTATTTATGGGTGTGTGTCTGCGTTTTGTTTCATTCGTTTGTTTTGGTTTTTAGTTTGCACATATAAGGTAAATTTTTTTTTAAGGCATTTAATTTTCCCTCCTGGTTTTGGCATTTTACACTACTTAATTCACCCTAGTTCTCAGCTTTGCTCTCATTGAAACGAATTAGTGGTGTTGCTTTGGCCATTTGCTTTCGCAGATCATCCCTACCTTGGCCTCATCCACAGTCTTAACTTTTTGTGCATTGTGACTTTAAGGGGCTCACCTTGAAGTGATGACCGCGACAGGGAGGCAGGACCACTGGGAATTGGCCTGTCTATTCAGTTCATTATTGTTAGTCTCCCCCCGCAGTGCCTTAGTTTCCCCATTGGCAAAACTGGGCTGGGCTACTCAAAAGAAAGGCCTGCCGCAAGGTCCAGGCAGGGCCTGCCTGAGGGATATAAACCCTAGGTGCAGGGTTATATAGAGTTCACAGTTGTTCTGTAGTCTGCGTATCAGGCTGTTAAGTGTTAGCAGAGAATTGCATATTTGCTGTACATACATTTAGAACAGATGTTTACGTGTGTTTTGTCCACAAAGCAGGTTAAACTGTTAGGAAAAATATTTTAACTCAAGTTCTATTTATATATAAATCAGCAAACATAAATTAAAGGCCCGCACGCAGACTAACCCGTCACAGGGAGGCCTTTAGTCAGAAGATTAGTTTCCTTCCTTTTGCTGCTTCAAGATAACAGCTCGATTCTCTATTATCAATACAGCCAGTTGCCTGTTTCCGGTTTCCGGCTGTGTGTATTTTGCATGTTGCTCATGGGAAATGATTTATTTATTTTTTCAAGCCAAGACACACATGGGAACTCCACCCTTCTGTAGTCTTTTGTTTTGAATTAAGATGCTTTTTTTTAAAATAACTCCAGAATTGAGCTTTAATGGATAAATTGTTAAAATTATTATAAATTGAGTCTTGTGACTATTGGCCTACTTGGTCATGTTAAAATAATGTTGTAATTACACCCTTATGTATTTTGCTGCCTTGTTCGGTACAGGTATGTGATAGCAGTTGTCACAAAACAAATACGAAAGAAGTAAAAACTTCAAACTTTTTAGGTTAGCTTTGGACCCCTTTTATTCTGAAAGGCTGTACCACAAAATTACATTTTTATCATTTATCAGACATTGAGGAACAGTTGCAAGAAGCAATTCAGTTGTAAAAGATTTTTAGTTGCTGTACAATGATAACATTTAACTTCTTAAGGCCTGTCTACATGATTTCAAATTTCTTTCTTGAACAGTTTAAGTAGGATCACCAGTAGCAGCGGGATTTATCAGTGTGCCTGTTTGTTGGGCACTGGAAATCTGCTGGTTCATTCAACAAATGTTTGTTGTGTGCTCTATCAGGCATATGGCACTAAACAGATGTAGAATTGAGTCCTTGCCCTGGGCACAATTACAGGCTAGTTGAGGAAATAAAGGACACAGGATATATGATAAAAAGATAAGATATAAGGGGCGCCTGGGTGGCTCAGTCGGTTAAGCGTCCGGCTTCGGCCCAGGTCATGATCTCACAGTTTGTGAGTTCGAGCCCCGAGTAGGGCTCTGTGTTGACAACTCAGAGCCTGGAGCCTGCTTCAGATTCTGTGTGTCTCTCTCTCTCTGCCCCTCCCCCACTTGTGCTCTGTCTCTCTCCGTCTCTCAAAAATAAATAAATGTACAAAGAAAAAAAAGATAAGACCTCACATCCCATCAAATGAATGGCCCCTCAAAGAGCTTATCTTGGTCTGGGTCTTAAAGGAGAAGGGTAAGAGATGAGTAAGTGCCCTCTAGGTTAGGAGAATGGTGTAAGCAAAGGTAGGACAAAGGGATATGCAAGGTGTGAGTTCAGAGTGTAACAGAAGAAGCTCTGTCAGATTGGAACACAGAGCTCATGTGTCAGGGAGGATCCCAGAGGAAGCATGTGCCTCCTCAAGAGAGGCTGTTCCAGACTCTTGAACTCCCAGCTCAGTGATTTGGACCCTCTTGTGGATGGCTGGGAGCCATTGAAGGTTTTGGTACAGTGGTATAACTTTGAGAAACTGCTATGTGGGGGAGATGACCACAGCAGTGATATTTAAGGTGGGTAAGAATGAGAAAAGCATGAGGCAGGAGACTTCAGGAATTGTTGAAGGGGGTGGGCCTGAAGCCATCCTAATTGTAGTAAACTTTTTCTTCCAAACACCCAGAAATACATCTTGAAGTCAGTCTCCTGGCAACTGATCCTGTGCTACTTTTGTTATTTTTTGACTTTCGATTTTGACTGAGACACAGAATTCTGCATACAGTAGGTGCCTCATAAAGACTGGAACTTGTTAATACTCTGACCTTCTGATTGATTAGTCATTACTCAGATAGATACAATAATGTCCATTCAAATAGCCAGCCATGGAGCAGTGTTCAAGGCATGATTGCTTCATCGCCTCCTTTTGATTTCTTCTCAACTTCTGTCCTTGTTTCTCCATTCCTACTGTGAACCCACATCTACATTTAACGTAGCTGAGTCTGTACAAAGAACAATTGTACATGATTGCCACCTCTTCCTTAAGATAGGCCACTATCTTCGCACACTTGAAGAAGATCCTGGGAAGAAAATATTCTTGTGTTATACCAGCAGGTTCAGACTATTTGAAAAGTAGAAGAAAGATCTATTCTCTGCAGCCAGGTATAAATCTAGTCTTTGGGGGAATACTGCATGGGTCATTTGCTAGTTCCTGTTTCTGTGTTTCCCTTATTTTCCATCCAGAAATGTTCCATGCCTTGAGGCCTTTCTTCATCCCTGGCTCCCATCCCTTTTCATAGCCAGAATTGTGGCATATGGTGAATATGATCGTGTTTAGCACTCCATGCACAGGGTGTTGCCGAAAGATGCTATACAATCATTTCCATAACACAATGCCCTTCTGTTCATCAAAGCTATTTCTATATCTTCTAGCTTAACTTATGCTAACACAGTGTTCATTTTTCTAGTTGTAGCAAATCCTCCAGAGTAAATAAATGTTGAAGCATCACAGTCTTATGGTATTGGTAGTAGCCATTCCCCAAAAAGCATGGAAGTCAGTTATGTGCTTCAAAGGGGCTGATGATGGAAAGGATAGTCACAGCCTTTTGGTTAAAATTAAGCAAGTATGGGGGCACCTGGGTGGTTCAGTTGATTAAACATCTGACTCTTGATTTCAGCTCCAGTCATGTTCTCAGCGGTCATGAGTTCAAGCCTGGCGTTTTGGAATATTCTCTCTGCCCTCCCCTGCTCGCACTTGCTTACACGATCTTTCTCTCTCCTGCTCTCAAATTAATTAAATAATTAATTCATTAAAAATAAGCAAGTATGTTTCTCTGTTATAAATATTCCATCCCTTTTCAGTAAGCCATCTCCTGAAAATTTCAAGTTATTTATCAAAACCAAAAGACAGTGAATCTAGATACTTCAAGAAGGTATAGCCATGCACAATGATTGGTCTTAACTTGACTAAACAATGGAAGAGACTGAGCAACGCCCAGAGACACCCAGCATATGTCAGCTGTGCCTCTACTGGCTGGCATTGCAGAGCAGCCCTTGTCCTCACCAGGCCTTGAGCTTTGGTGGAGATACCTCTTGTGTCCCACCTCCCTGATAGAGTTGCTGTGCAGACAAAGTGAAAATTGCTGTTGGGATGCATGATGGTGTTACTGCAGACACACCATCTTGTCAAATTCTGTTTTCAAGAAAGGTCACCGTAGTAGAATTTCACCTACAGTTCACTGCTTCTAGAGATTGCCTCTCACTCAAGGTTGGGTTTTCTCTTCTGCTTCTCAGTAGTCCTCATTTTCTAGGTGGTTGGCTAATTTTTCTCTGTGTCTGTGCGGACAAAGACTTAGCTGGCTAGATCTCACCCGGAACCACTTCTGGTTCTGGGGGTCTGTTCTGAGGACATTTTGGTAGAATTGGTAGTTCTGGGAGGCTTATTTTGGGAGTCACTTTAGCCCTTTCCGACTCCTACTCCTGCACTGACATGTAGACTCACCTCACCCCCTCCTGTGAGGGGCTGCTGGTTCTCTCTGCCCTTTCTTCACTTGGTTCACCACATTCCTGGTCTCTGGGCTGCTGACACTGCAGGTTGACTTCCACTGGTCGGTATGAGTTGATGCCAGGCTGCCAGAGGTGGTAGCGTCCTCGTGTACCACCTTGGTTTCCACTCTGCCTACCACATCATGATGCTCATTGCAAAGAGGCATCAATGAGGATTGCTTAACATGAAGGCCCTTATGTGGAGGAGTGAGGAGACCTATATTCTCTGTAGCTTTGTGGGTAGAGTGAGCCTTGCTGGGCCATAGAGACGTATCTAGACTTGCTAGAGACACAGTTGGAGTTACCCAGTAATGGAGCAGACCCTTTGGCAAAATAAGGACTTAAGTTAGGATGGTGAGATGGTGGGTGATTCTACATCTTGTATCATGAACACGTTTGTTTTTGTTTTAATGTTGTGCTAGAGGCATTATTACATGATTGAGGACCCAGGCTTTAGAGCCAGCCCATCTGGAAAGTTACTAATTCTACCTCATAGAGTGATTACAAGGATTGTAAAGCATGTAGATAGGTACCTGGGACACAGGAAGTCACATTAATGCTATTATTTTTTTAATAAAAAGGAAAGAAGCTGTTTTCTTCTGTATGACCGTTAACAACCTCTTGCCATGTACACAAAGTTCCCCCCGCCCTTCCTGAGATTTTTAAATAGCTGGCCCAGGTGTGGTAGAAGGGAATTTTTTGCTTTTAAAAAAGAGTGTTGTTTTAGATAACTTTCAAAGCCTTGTTCTACCCTGAGAGCATATGGCTCCATGATACTGGATCTCAGATGGTTTGAACTAATGAGAGTGCTGCTGTACTGGGGCAGTGCAGAAGAAGCTGATAGTTACAAGCCTGGCACTTTGCTGTGCACTTGACCTCCTCTCATCTAATGCTGGAGCGACCTTAGGTCAGTCCCTCTAAATAAATAAATGGTGGGGGTGGGAGGGGGATGAACAAATACCTGAGAGACACTCACTGGGAACAGAGCTATGGAAGTGCCTGTTCCTTGGAGGCAGTACTTACCAGGTTATGGGCAGGGTTAGGGCGGGTGGGGGGCACTGAACCTGCCCCAGTGTCAGGCTCAGACATCAGCAGATGCAGGCATGATTTGGCTTGGTTAACAGCACTACAAGGTCCTAAAAAGGTACAAGGAGAACAGAAATGGCTTGGGGTACAGAAATGCCCAGTGTCACACTGGGCCCTACCCTTTGGTTGTCCCGGAGGCAGACACAGCTGCTGCTGCTGCTGCTGCTGCTCTTTCTTACAAGGAAGCAGTAAGCAAGAGCTTTGTGGAATGAGTGGGGTTGAGGGTAGAGAATTTCTCCTGCTGTGGCCAACATGCAGACCATTGGGCTCATAAAACCTTGGGTGTAGGCTAAGAGAATAGTGAAATGAACAGCACCCAAGTCAGATGTCTCTCTGGGGAGTGCAGTCTGAGACACTACAGATGCCAACTCCTTTTGGCAGAAGACCAGAATGTGTACACCAGGATTTCCCAACCTGGATACTACTGACATTTTGAGCTGGATGATTCCTGTTGTGGGTGCTGTCCTGTGCACTGTAGGATGCTTACCAGGATCCCTGGCCTCTACTCACTAGTTGCCAGTGTAGCACCCACCCCCGGGCGGGACAATGTCTTCAGACATTGCTAAATGTCCCTTGGGGAATTGAGAACTACTGCTCTAAATAACCAAATCAATATGGAGTTTGCAAGGGCTCCCTTTTCATGGTACCAGATTTGCCTCATACCCGTAGAGCTGAAATGGTCTCTCATTTCTCAGCTATTCCCACCACTTTCTCACACAGTTCTGGCACAGTGTGACAGCAGCTTGAGCTTGGAAACACGCCTCTAGACTGTCTTCCATCATCTGTGCCAAGGGCCTCCTTCTCCTCCTCAAGCAGGCATCTGGCTTAATCTGCCCCTGTCTCGTTGGGTTGTGAGTGCAGGGGTGATGTCATTGTGCCTTCCCAGGAAGGGTGGAACAAAGGACGGGGTCCCCAAGGACACACAGCCTAATCCTCAGCTAGGCTGCTGGGTAGATTTCTTTCCTTCCCTTTCCCTCCTTCCGGCCTCAGAAGTGTTTGTTGTTCACCAGGCCCTCCATTGTCAGAGGACACACTAAGCTGACTGGACTTTGTGTCAAACTGCTGAGCCCGTTTCCTGCCCCTCGTGTGTCATAAGAGTGTTGGTTGTGGTCCAGTCCTTGGATGGAATCTTCCATGTCTTTTCCAGAGCAGTGGCGCAAGCCAGAGGAACTTAGGCTTTATGTGACTCTTCTAGCACACTTACGTGATCTGGGGCCTGCTCTTTAGCTGTGTGGGGAGAGTAGAAAGAGGAAACAGGAGCGAGGACAAGAAAGCAAGGGCTTGTTCTTTTCCTTTTGTTTTTAAGTTCTCTTCATCTTCTTTTCCCCCTCCTTCCTGGAGTTTCTGGGGATGGAAGTAGCCCTCCTCACACAGATCCTCAGCCTGTTTTATTTCCATTCAGTTCTCTCCCCCACCTATGACCTCTCTGCCCACTTCAGGGGGAGGAGGGTCTGGGTTTGACTATAACTCCCAGAACTGGGTAGTGTGGGAGTGTACTTACTGTCTTGAGAAGCAAATCCTTCGAATCTCCTTGTTTGTAAGGGAACCTGTGAATTCAGAACCTGAAGGAAGCCAGGAGTATTTTTGTAATGTGAGATTTATCTAAAAGAGTGACAGTTGGCTGAGGAACACCTTTGTGCTTGTTTATTTAGAAATACCATAATCTAAGCAGGTTTTCATTTTGATCTTGTTCCCTTGATAGGTTGGGTGTGGTAGTGACTTTGAGCCCAAACCCTTGAATAACAGCTTCGAAACCCATCAAGGGCTTTATTAAAGACATTTTTAACTCCAGTGTAGCACATAAAATGTATTAGAATTTTTTGAAAAATTAGCTGTCCCTAAATACGTCTGAACCAGGAGGTACTTGCCATCTCTGAAATGTACTTAATGTCTATGTATTCTGCTTTGGACTTCCTCTTCAAAACAGCCAACCTTTGGCAAAAAATACAGCTCCCTGTGTCAGTGTCTTGAAGTTGCCATCCATCATGATGATTGTGTGATTAATAATGCATGTGATCTTCTCTGTGTGACCTATCATGATGTTATTGGTACAACTCCTTTTTCATCTGCAACTGTGCCCCTTACTACCGTTGTCTTGTTCCCCCAATCCTGCCCTTTCTGATCCTTTCTTTTGGGTTGGCTTTTGTCCCTTAAAAAGGCCCTCTTTTCTGCTGGACGGACTGTTCCTTTAGGGAAAGGCTGGGCAGGGAGGAGCTGCTCATTGCAGCACGTGGCCAGCCGCCTCACCTGCCAGGCTGGCAGCAATACAGGCTTGTCCTGTGTTGTCTCTGCCTGGCCCCCTTCCTGTGGAGGGATGGCTGGAGGCCTCAGCAAAGCCTTCCAGGCAGACTCCCGGGATATTCCAGCCAGGCCGGGAACCCAGTATCTCCAGGCCACCAGATACATGCCCTTGTCCACAAGGGTGGCTTTTTAGTTGTCACCAAGTGGTGGCGAAATACATAAAAATTATTGGGGTCTGCTCCCTTTTTTGTAGATTAATGCATAGACATCTTGGTGGGTTAGGGCTTACACTGGAAGGAGTAGACCTTGGGTCCTTTTGACGCAAATTTATGCTACAGAACCACAAGTGGGGTGAGTAACTGGCAAAAGGGTATCTCTATAGAAAACAGTCAGTGAATATGAATGTGTACAGGGCATGTTATGTGGATCTCTGTTGAAGGTTTCAACAGCCTGTTGGGCTGATATGTCTAGAGTTTTAGGCTTTGAATTGGACAAAACTTGATCACTGAGGCTTGAAAAACTTAGTGTTGTTTCCTAGATGACTTGGATGTACTACTACTACACTTTAGACCATAAACTAGCAGTTGCCTTTTTTTTTTTTTTTTAACGTTTATTATTTTCAGAGAGAGAGAATGTATGTGTACTCATGAGTAGGGGGAGGAGCAAAGAGAGAGGGAGAGGCAGAATCCCAAGAGAGGGAGAATCCCAAGCAGGCCCTGTGTCATAAACACAGAACCCGATGTGGGGCTCCATCCCAGGAACCATGAGATCATAACCTGAGCGGAAATCAAGAATTGGATACTCAACTGACTGAGCCACTCAGGTGCCCCTAGCAGTTGCCTTTTCAACTAATGGTTGTAGTTTGGAGATTACAGCTGTCCACTCCTCTTATAGAAGGGGACACTGAACACAGTATCTCAGCACATTTTTGGTGAAACCTTGGGCCCAGGCCCTGCTCTCCCAGTGCCTGGCCAGATCTCTTTGTACCTTACCACATTGACTGCCATTTTCTCTGTTGTTCATGGGTGTGTGATTTAGCAGGTGAGAGGGTCATTGCAGATCAAGGTCATGAGTGAATTTGTCTTCTTTTTTTTTTTTTTTTAAGTTTATTTTAATTTTAAGAGTGAGAGAGCATTTGAGGCACCTGGGTAGCTCAGTCGGTTGAGTATCCTACTTCGGCTCAGGTCATGATCTCACAGCTCGTGAGTTTGAGCCCCTTGTCAGACTCTGTGCTGACAGCTCGGAGCCTGGAGCCTGCTTCAGATTCTGTGCCTCCCTCTCTCTCTGCCCCAACCCACTCACATTCTGTCTCTGTCTCTCTCAAAAATAAATAAACATTAAAAAAAATTTAAAAAAGAGTGAGAGATCATGAGTGGGGAAGGGGCAGAGAGAGAGAGGAAGAGAATGGATCCCCAGGAAGCTCCACGCTGTCAGCCTGGAGCCCAATGCAGGGCTCTATCCCGTGAACCGTGAGATCACGGCCTGAGCCGAAACCAAGATTCGGACGCTTAACCGACTAAGCCACCCAAGCACCCCGTATCTTCTGATCCTTTGTATATGAGAGAAGCAGTTTCTTGCTTTAGCTTTTTTACCCCATGTCCCTCCCTGTACTGTGTGCTTCCCTAATACTCACCTTTTGAAGGAACAATAGTAGTTGTAACATACACATTAGAAACTTTACCAAATGTTATGCTACGGGGCAGGGCTGCACAGGACCCCACTGTGATCTGCTGTATCCTCTTGACTCTTCAACAGAGATGAGAGAAAATGAAATGAATGAGAGCAAGAATATTCTGCTGGTGGTACACGTAGGGGCTCAGATGTTCAAGGATTGTATGATTCTTACATTCCTCAAGCGTTTATCATGCTTCAGAGAAGCTAAGTAGCAGTTTCAGTTAGAGTTGAGTTTTCCTGTTCTTCCTTTGGCTGGGCTCTTGTGACCCTGCTAGCACAAAGCTGCTGTTGCCATGCTGTGATTGATGGTAAAACGAGCTCTCTTCTGCTTGCAGATGAGCGTGAAGCTGTGCAGAAGAAGACCTTCACCAAGTGGGTCAATTCCCACCTCGCCAGGGTGTCCTGCCGGATCACAGACCTGTACACTGACCTTCGAGATGGACGGATGCTCATCAAGCTACTGGAAGTTCTCTCTGGAGAGAGGCTGGTAAGTGGGAATGTTATTAAGTGACTTTGCATCATAGGCCAGAAAATGTTTTTGAAAAATCAAGTGTGGACTTGTGTTTTCTGATGAATTTTACAGTTAATGACTAATATTTTTGAGAACGAGAATCTGGATAGGTGAGATGAGTATGTTGGGAAAAGCTCCTGTGTACCATTGTGAGTCTGGGTGATATTCTTGAACTGTAATAAAGCAGCCTCCTTCTGGTAATTTGTGAGGTTACTACCCTTGGTCTGAAAGATCTTGGCTGGTGTCCCCTGTTAAACTGGGCACAGCACTGGAAATGGAAGGGCCAGACGTAGGCACTGGCTCCAGGATGAATCTGTATCCCACAAGATCATGGAATAATTTTAAATCTGTTTCTTATTGATTCTCTGGAAAATCTGAGCTGCTGTTACAAGGTGGCAGGAATTGAATTCAGTAGTCTTTGATGTTTTTTGCTTTCTTCCCTGCATACTTCTTATTTTGGGGGTGGAAGGAGAGGCTGGTGTTTTGTCATCTTGGAAACTCAGCTTCTGATGAATTCACTGTGCCTTTTTGGGCAGGGGAATTGTCAGCCTACAGTGAAAATTCTCTTCCCATTTTGTTTCTCAGAGCTACTCTGGCTTTCTGTGATGTGACTTTTGTTTATGAACCGTAAACCAGTCACTGTAACTGACCCAACAGGTTTTGTCTTGCCTTGGTTTGAAAATAGATGCTATATTGTACCAGAACACATGTAGTTCCATAGGTGGTGGTGGGACAGAGCCAAAAACTGACGCCCAGGGATAGAGTCCCACATCTGTAGTGACATCACCAGGAAAATATGATGCTGGTGGTTGGCAGGGCTGCCAGAAAGCCTTATTTTTAACTTGAGCTCCACCCTGTAGCTTGACAGCCGCATGGGTCTGTATGCAGACCGACCCACACACCTCTGACCACAGGCAAGGGGCTAAGGTTGTACCTTGCTCTATTATTAGCCTGCCAACAGAATTGCCTCTTGAGCCTGGGTGAAGACACAGAGTTTTCTCTCTCGCATTCCTACGTTCAAGAACAGAGCCCTTTAAAAGATAGTGAGGCAAGCCCTATCTCATCTGTAGTGAGTTTTGTCTGTGTGCTTTGTTCCCCAAGCATGCAGGTCTTGTTACCTCATCTTTGAGAGTTTGTGGGTCAAGCTAAACTAGAGAACTAAACTCAAGCCAAACTTGAGCTTCTGTTCCAGCCCATGATGGCTGCCTCACAAGTGGTATATAGGGTAGGAGTTGGGGCAGTTGGGCTCGTGTGGAGGGTATGTAAGACCCCTCATTTATTGCATTTTGATTTTTTTTTATTATTTTTTTTAATGTTTATTTTTGAGAGAGAGAGAGAGAGAGAGAGCGAGCCAGGGAGGGGCAGAGAGAGGGAGACACTGAATCTGAAGCAGGCTCCAGGTTCTGAGCTGTCAGCACAGAGCCTGATGCGGGGCTTGAACTCACTAACTGTGAGATCATGACCTGAGTGGAAATTGGATGCTTAACTGAGCCTCCCAGGCGCCCCTTGACTTGTTTTTTGAAGTGAGCCTGTGTGAGAACCTAGGATAGAATTACCATGATATGCACCTTTAAATATAGTTTTTGGTTTTGGTTTTGTTTTTCCTGTTTATTTTTTTGTTCATTTTTTGAATTTATTTTTTTAAGTAGGCTCCACGCCCTATGTGGGGCTTGAACTCACAACCCTGAGATCAAGAATTGAGTGCTCTACTGATTGAGCCAGCCAGGCACTCCCTCCCCTTTTTTAAAATTTTATTTTTAAGTGATCTCTACACTCAACATGGGGCTTAAAGTCACGACCCCAAGATCAAGAGTTGCATGTTCTGACTGAGCCAGCCAGGCACTCCTAAATTTCACTTTTGTAACCAGACATTTCCCCCTACTTCTCAGACCTTTTTTCCCCCTTCTTCAATGTTTAACTTAGTATGATTATTTTATTTTATTTCATTTTATTTTATTTTTTATTTTTTATTTTTTGGAATGTTGTTTGGAAAGTAGCTAAAAAATCATTAAAGGTCATATGGATGAAAATTAACTTGAACTTTTATTTTGGTTCCAGTAGGGTCGAGTCTTCCAGGCTCTAGGGAGCAAAGTATTCACCTTTGAAGGTCCATGGTTCTTTAATACCAAGAAGATCGTGTCCTTGATAACGTCCACATAATAAATGGGATCAGTCCCATTGCCATTTATTCTGAACAGGGCAACAAAAACTTTACTAGGGAAAAAGAAAGCAACCAGCAAAGCATAATTCTTAGTTATGTGTGGGTCCCACTCCTCTCTTTATTTGCTGTTAGCAATACTTTTTTTCTTCTTCTTTTTCTTTTTCTTCTTCCGTTATTCTTTTTCTTGCAGTCATCCAGAGGCCTAGGAGAGTAGGAATGGGGAAAAACAGAAAATGGGAGCCATTTCCAACCTCTTAGGCAGTCAGTGCTAGAAATGGTGTTTAGCAATGACATACCCTTTGTGAAGCCCCAAGTGCCTCGAGTTCTTTCATTATCTGTTCCTCACAGCCAACCCTGATTATAGGTTGGGCAGTCTGATTAATCTTCTTACTCCAAAAATAAGGGTACCATAGATAGAGTGAGCTAAGACTCTTGTTCATTCGAACTGAGACTTTTAAGCCTGTTTGGCCCCATGGTTTATTTGTTTCATGGAACTTTCTGGATGGGACGCAAACTGCTCTCTGCTCTTGGCCGCGGAGGCTGCCAGGGACTCAAGTTAGAGACCCTCCCTGCAGCAGATGACCTCTCTGAGGTCTGGCCCCAAAGAATCCTTGCATATTCAGAGTACAGAACTAATGAGTTGTGGTTAGAGCTTCCAAGCTTGGGTAAATTCTTGTCCACAGCTAAATGTGTATGGTCAGATAGCATTTAGTGAGCTCTGGGCTTTCTGCGCCAGTGGTCCCAAACCCTGGGTAACATTTTTGCCCTCTGTCTGGGCCTATATCTCAGTCAGCATTTTAGCCCCAGCCTTACCATCAGGTTGACGGTGGGTAACAGATGAATATAGGAGGAACTAGAGTATTTAAATGTAATAGATCTATGGAGCCAGTTCATCCTTCTTTACAAAGGAGAAAGTTTGATTTTTATTGAGTAAAGTTCAGAGAAACAACAGCTTCAGATAATTCTTACCCTAACCCCATCCTGCATTTTGACTCAATAAAATTTGAGTTACATTTGAGCAAGTATCACTCAGACATTCGGGTTATCAAGGCACTTGACTCTGCCATATCGGGAACGTCAAGAGAGCAGAAATCCCTTTCTTTGGTCAAGGCTTGGACAGAATCCATGTCTGGAAATGTCCCTTTGTTTGCCTTAAATATGTCAGCCTGTGGAGCATTGAGGAAACTTTGAGACTGAACTAGGAAGCTTCTCTTACTTGGGTGGGATTGGGTTGATGACAAAGAAAACCATTTTTTTCCTCAATATCTTACTCTGAAATGACAGTGGCTTATAGCTCTTCATAAAGGCGTTGCTTTAAAATTCCCTTAAAAATACAGACCCACCCTTAACTTTAACATCACCTGAGCAGATAAATGCTGTGAGCACAGAAGCTGTGCCAGTCATTCTGTCAGTGGTCCCAGATCTTAGGGCCTCAGGAGTAATGCTGTCAGGCTTGGACTTTGGTGAAGTGGGGCCCACGGGTCATAACCCAGGGTTAAAGCTTGCCTGTGCCTGCCCTCTTTCCTCCATGGGCCTCAGCAGTGAGGGATGGTTCTAAGTAAGACTGCCAGCTTTCTGCCCGGTTCCTGCCACACAGGGCACTCACCTCTGACCCAGAGAGGACAAGGTTTTCTGAACACCTCTGCCTGCCATTTCCAATAGCAGATATCACTGGTTTTTGCTTGCCTGTTGTTTTCCTGATATTCGGTCTTCTTACTCTGTTGATCAGTGTCAAAGAAGAGAAAGCAACAACAACAAAAAGGATTTTTTTTTTCTTTGCCACCGTTAACTCCAGAACAGGCTGAGCTAGGTGAGGAAGATAGATTTACCACGAGATTTGTTAAGCCTTAAATCCCACATTGAACTGCTCTGAGTGAGTTTTGCATAAAGCCTTTGTTAGGAGAGCCATACTGGCATGTATTGTTGAAATGGGATTTTGAGGACTGGCCACAGAACCTACCTGTTGTTTGTAATATTGTTTGTTTGGGAGTATTTGCTTTTGTTCTAAATATGGCCACAGAAGAAAGCACCATTAAGTTGCAGTCTAAATTGCACAAATGCAAAGAGCGAATTAATAGTAATGGGTACATATGATCAAGTACCAAGTGAATGGTCCCAGAGTCCTAGAGTTCAGAAGGGGAAACCAGCCTTTTGGATGGCTTACCAAGAAGCCATAGCAAGTGGGTGGGGTTTCATCGGGATCCAGGAGGAGGGGTTTAGGTTTAGATGGCCCGAGGAGATAAGGGTCAGATGTCTGCTGTGAGGGAGAGTGAAGGAGCAAGTTTGGCAGTGGGCATTAGGAAGGAACTAGTGTAGGAAAGTATCCTGGCTAAATTGGGGATTGTTTTTGGAAAGAGTGATGATGGTAACTTGAGGGTCTGTTGCTTTTAGTTTGTACTGTCACATGCATGATCTCACTGAGTTCTCACAGTCTAATGAAGTGGACAGTTAGGCTTTATGAAAGAAATAGGCACAGGTGACCAGGATCTTGCCCAAGGCCAGTATCACTAGTAAGTAACAGAACGTGGACTCCAGTCCATTCTCCTGTTTATATTGGTGCCTTCCTTTCCCTCTGAGCCCTGCTAAAGGGAAATGTTCACTGGGAGAGGGCCCAGCCAGTGAGGACCCAGGCAGGACCTAATGGAACACAGTGTGTTTCTTGATTGATTTTAATTGGACGAGAATCATCTATACTCTTATTAAAGCTAAAACTTGACTGGGGACTTAGGGTGAAGTGAGTTGGGCTGTGTATTGTATTAGAGGAGACTGGAATAAATGCTTCCCATCCCACCATCTATATTAAGTAGAGCCTTTTGCGTGTGATGGAACCATTTGTGATTAAAAGAGAGACAGGGGCACCTGGGTAGCTCAGTCGGTTGGACGCCTGACTCTGGATTTCGGCTCAGGTCATGATCTCACAGTCATAGGATCGAACCCGCATCAAGGCCCTGTGCTGAGCATGGAACCTGCTTGGGAGGATTCTCTCTCCCTCTCTTTCTTCGCCTCTCCCCCACTTAGACTCTCTCTCTCAAAGAAATAAACATTAAAAAAAAAAAAAAAAAAAGGCAAAGACATAAGTGTCAGTCACAGTGGTAGGTGGAGACCAGTTAGTGTGTTTTCTCCATTTCCTCTTCAACTGAACAAGAGACCAGGAGGCATGTTAGTAAGCCTTGCAACCTCTAACATATACATTGTGTTTTATAGCTGGAAGTTCATCCCTTCATACTAAGAAAAAGCAACCGGCCAGGCCATCCAGCTAGTGTGTGTGGCAGATAGAGGCCTAGAGTCTGCTTCTTCCACTTCCCAGGGCTGGTTCTCTGGTCACACTGCAACCCTTGGAGAGCTGTTGCTCCAGGTGGCTTCAAGGTGACTTTGGAAACCCATGGAAAGTATCTGAGGAAGTAGGGGTTCCCAGGGTGGAACAGCATGGCCCAGCTCCCAGGGGGCCTCCCAAACACCCTGCCAGAAACCCTCCCTTATGTTTTCCTCTTTTATTCAAGGAGGCGAAATTAGCTCTAGGAAACATTTGTTTTCTCTTTTCTATCTCTAGACTGTGACAAAAAACGCTGCCATTGTGATTATTCTGTAGTTCTGCAAATCCTGATGCCCTGCAGGGTATAATAGATTCAAACTCAAGGACGGGCAGACAGTGGAGGCAGAGTGGTGGCCTGGACACCATCCAGCTCCTTTGTTCTTTAAAGGCATTGGGTCCACTCAGGCAGATTTGCCCAAGGACATACCACTTCTCAGAGGCAGAGCTTGGATAAGTTGCTCTAATAAGCAATTAGAATTGTGTTGTCAGATGCTAGAGGTGGTTCTTTAGCCCTGTAATTTCTACTCCTTACTTGGAGTCTGAAAAAAGATGGGTCTGGGGTGAAATGTAGGATGGAGCTGTGGTTGAAGATTTGGGACTAGAAGGGACCTTGGGAAGGGAAACAGGAAAAGTGCCTGCAAAATACAGGAACATGGGCCTTGTTGTGGGAGGAGCAGGAAAGCTTATTTTTTAAAGTTTACTTATTTTTGAGAGAGAGTGGGAGGGAGGGAGGGAGGGAGGGGGAGAGAGAGAGAGAGAGAGAGAAAGAGAAAGAGAGTAAGAATGAGTGGGGGAGGGGCAGAGAGAGAGGAGACCAGAGAATCCCAAGCATGCTCCACACTGCCAGCGCAGAGCCTGATGCGGGACTCGAAATCATGAACAACGAGATCTTGACCTGAGCTGAAATCAAGAGTTGGATGCTTAACCGGCTAAGCCACCCAGGCGCCCACCTTGTTAAAATGATTTCTAGGAGGGGGGCGCCTGGGTGGCGCAGTCGGTTAAGCATCCGACTTCAGCCAGGTCACGATCTCGTGGTCCGGGAGTTCGAGCCCCGCGTCGGGCTCTGGGCTGATGGCTCAGAGCCTGGAGCCTGTTTCCGATTCTGTGTCTCCCTCTCTCTCTGCCCCTCTCCCGTTCATGCTCTGTCTCTCTCTGTCCCAAAAATAAATAAACGTTGAAAAAAAAAAAATTAAAAAAAAAAAATGATTTCTAGGAGGATCCATAAAAATAGGCATTTCCTCAGAGGAACCTTCTCCCCACCCCCCCACCCCCCACCCCCGCTGCCACCACCACCACCACCACTTGTTTCTGAGTCACATATGGGTCTGGTATTGATCCTTGTCTCCACATTAATGGCATTTCAGACTTCCCCATCAGAAATGACCTACAGAACAGAAATGCACATGTTGTTGTGGGAACACACCAATGCCACACTAGAAGTTTGACAATAATTAATGGAGGCAAGACAGGGAGCACTCCATTTCTTGGCACAATCAGCCGCTCTTGGGGTGTGGCTTTAAGAAAGTGTTTATTACTGAGAAATGCACCCTTCCCCCTAGTTCCATTGTGTTCAGTTTTCTCCATTGTTATCTCTTTTTTCCTTTTAAGAGGATGGAAGTTTAGTGATATAAAAATAGCTCTTAAAAAAATGAAAACTATCTGCTAGATGGGAACTGAGTCTATTTCCTTTCATGTGGAAATGTGCACTGCTCTTGGTTCTCGGTGTAGCATGAAGACCGTGAGCTTTGGAATCCTTACCGGCCACAAAGGGACTAGCCACATGGATTACTCCATCTCTCTAAACCAGCGTGTTCTCATCCATAAGATGGTAATTATTATTCAGTGTTACTGTGAGGATTAAATGCAATAACAGTTATTAACCACCTAACAGAGGTTAACATAGTAGGTCTATCAGTGGCCACCAAGAATTTTTAAATCTTGGGGGCTTTGCAGTTGTTTTGTTTTGTTTTGTTTTGTTTTTGTGGTTTTTTTTTTTATATATTTGAGAGAGAGACAGAGAGTGAGGAGGGGAGGGACAGAGAGATGGAGACAAAATCTGAAGCAGGCTGTAGGCTATGAGCTGTCAGCACAGAGCCTGACGCAGGGCTTGAACTCATAAACCTCGAGATCATGACCTGAGCCAAAGTCAGACACTAAACCAACTGAGCCACCTAGGTGCCCCTAAGGGGGCTTTGCAGTTTTAATGACCAATGTGTTTCACTGTATAGCTCTGTGAGGTCATTAATATTTCTTAAAATTAGTTTCCTGTAGTCATTTCTAAACGTGCCCAAGTATTATGCCTGAAAATATTTTATAGCCCCTCTGTGAAGCACACAGAACACGAGACTTGAAAACCAGGATACTTGAGTTTTAGTCTTGATCCTTACTCTCCCTTGTATCGTGCCACCATCCTTTAACCTCACCATGTCTTGTTTATTACTCTTTTGGTTGAGAAGGAGTTTAACAAGTGCCACCAAAGATGAGTGAGCTTCCACTGAGATGAAATGTGGGAAAGCGTTGGAGAAACAGAAAGGTGGTAGAGTGATAATTTTTACTATATGGTAGTTAGCTGAGTTTGAATTAGCAGCTATAGAGCAGTAATAATATTTATTTAGTTTTCTTTTTTTAATGTTTATTTTTGAGAGTGGGGGAAGAAGGGGGTGGGACAGAGGACTGGAAGCAGGTCTGTGCTGACAGCAGTGAGCCTGATGTGGGGTTTGAACTCACAAACCAAGAGATCATGACCTGAGCCAAAGTTGGACGCTCAATTGACTGAGCCACCCAGGCGCCCCTACAGTAATAATATTTAAAATGTCTCTGTAAATCATGTTTCTTAGACTTGTTTTCTAATAAACTTTGAACTACAGAGTCCTCACTATTGCAGAAGCCCCAAGTGTTGAGGTTTGGGTATTTTCATGTCCTTTCCCCTTTGTCAAGACACCAACCAGTCACAGTTTTCCCTACCACTTTTTCTTTTCATTCCAGTCCAGAATTTAATTTTGGGTGTCAAGATTAGAAGAGTGGTATTATCATCACTGTTTGGAGGCACATTTTCTTCTGGTTTTAAACTTGCCTTTCAAAAATTGAAGTATGTTAACTTTTCAACTTTTCAGGCTCTTAGTGGGCAAGTTCTGTCTAGACCCTAAAAATTTGCTGCTGTCTCCAGAGAGGTGTGTTGTACCTAAACACAGAGAGAGGGGAGAGTCTTCCCCCTTTTGTTTTAAGTAGAATTGTTGGGAGGAAGATACTTGAGGTGCCCTTTGCTGGTAATGAGACATTTTGTGTGTTTGAGAACGCTATAGTGATTAGATTACCATTTCATTTATGTAGCGGCCCTTTGAGATAATTATTGGTATTCTGATCAATTTATGGGTAAACAGTTGAGAAGTGAGGCTCTTATTTGCCAGAAAATGGGGAAATTGTAGCTTGAACATAGGTATTTCAACATTACAGTTGTTATCTTCTGTACTCAACTGTCCAACAAAAACTTATCACAGAGGGCTGGTTTGCTCGTGTCTGATGATTTAAAAGAGAAGAGGCCATGAGCAGTAGGGAAATTTTAGGGAAAGGGAAACTCCACCCCCTCCTTGGTTTGATTTGGGGAGAATTGCAAAAAAGAGGGTTGGTTCCTAAAGTTTTCCCTTTTTTTTTTCTTTTTCCTGGGTTTTGGAAGTTCATGAGGTTTGTTTATTTTTTAACCATTTGAAGGAGTCTGACCATTTTACCTGAAGAGGTTTGTCTGAATTTTTTCTTCTAGTTCCTTCCTTTGTCTCATGCCCTGGTGTTTCCAATGGCTGGTGCTTTTCAGGGACTTAAGTTGCATCTGGGTCTCTAGTGAACCATCCATAGCTCATCTGGCATGGCCAGTCACAAACACATGGGGTCCCTGCGAGGTGGCATTAGACTTGATCAACCTGTTGGGAAGTGGACCTTTATCACCATTCTCCCCCACTCACACTTTGTATATATATTCATGTGGAAAGGAGCGCAGGTTCCACTGAGATTTTATAGAGAGAGAATAGAGGCTTGGAAGGCCTTGTGTGTTTGCGATTGAGTTTTTTAAAATAAAGTCTGAAAGAACAGTGGTTATACCTGATGGAGCCTGGGAAGATACCAACAGCCCCCCAGTCTACTCCTTCCCCATCTCTTTAGCTCCTTCTGATTCCATCCACAGTTTCTCTCACCCTCAGTTAGGAAATGACCTCTTCTGTCGCCTTTGAGGCACACTTGGGAGACTGTACTGCACTTAGTAGAATGGTCCTGTCCTCATTGCTCTGCAGGCCACTTTGGGACTGTAACAGCATGCATCAGCGGACCCAGGTCTTATTAGTCAGGTGCACAGTCATTGAAAAGAGATGAGAGGGAGAGTCCTCAGGACGTGAAAGGAAGTGTCAGTGTGAGGTGCTGCCTGTGCTAGAGGGGGCTGTGCTGGGAAATAGAAAGGAAGGGAGGGACAGAGCCAGGCGGTGGAGGCATGAGCTTAGTGCTCTAGACCCCATAGAGGACAGAGGCGCACAGAGAATTTCCTGTATGTGTGCCTTTGTCTTTTGTTTTACTTATTTAAAATGTTCACCTCCCCAGGGCCTCTTGGATTAGATATAACTGAGTAAAAAAAGAGACATTGAGGTATTCACATTAAACTACTCTCTCGTTTTCTTTTCCTTTATCCTCAGGGGGTCACACCCTTTTTCTCAGCCCTTTGCGTCACTCTCACAAAACTGCCACTTGGAAATTCTCATTTGGTGGTGTATCCCCTTTTCATTTTGAGCCAGCCTTAGGAAACAGCCCAAACCTGCAGGTAGCAAACCTACTTTTACATTTAAAGCAGTCAGAAAAATCATCGAGTGTTTTGCCCTGCATCGGCAGAAAACTGTGTGGGTGGCAGCAGTAGCTCTGAAATCCTTGATGGAAATGGGGTTCCTTTCTCTCTAACCTTCCAGCTTCTTTGCTCATTTGTAAATTGTGTCACTTGCATAATTAAACCTCTGAAGAGTGATCACCATCCGTTAAGTAAACTTCTCTCTCATAAGGATGTTAGGTAGATACTGTCCTTGTACTGAGTATACATGTTTTTAATGTTTTGGTTTGGGTAGAAGAGTGCTGCATGAGCAGGCATGTGTGAACTCTGGGCAGTAGCTCTGAGCTGAGCCTGTCTCTGCCCCATTACATGATCTGTTTCTATTTTCTGCTCTCCTGTTTCTAGCCTAAACCCACCAAGGGACGAATGCGTATCCACTGTCTGGAGAATGTGGACAAGGCCCTTCAGTTCCTGAAGGAGCAGAGAGTCCATCTTGAGAACATGGGGTCCCATGACATCGTGGATGGGAACCACCGGCTGACCCTCGGCCTCATCTGGACCATCATCCTGCGCTTCCAGGTAAGGGCTTGGCCCCCAAGGTTCTGCCTTCTCCCTGGCTAGGAGCATCCTTGTGGAAATGGCATCCCCAAGTCAGGTGTGCAGAGCGCTGGGTCCCATTGAGCCACCCATAGGCACATTGCAGCTACCACATCCTCCCTCAGTCCTGCTAGCCCCTGAAAGTCTTGGTTCTCTTGTCAGATAAGGGAGTTTCTGGGCTACATCCCCACCCATCGTTTCACTGGTACCTCCTCTAAATGTCTGGTGTCTGCCACTAGTCTTTCAGGAGCAATGATAAGAAGGATGTGGTTGATGCTGGGATACTGGTAGTAGACTATCTGAACTTCACCAGATTGTAGCACGTGTCATGGAATATATTCAAGAGAAGTTGTTTAGGATTATGATATGTGTGTGCACTCTGTTTTCACTTTCTCATTCTCCTCTGGATGTAAGGAAGCCATTTTCAGGGGGAATATGCAAAAACCTTATGCTTGTTTGAATCGATGACAATTCTTTGGGTTTGATATACTTGAGGGGAAGGCTCTAAGTATAGATGTCTAAACCAAAAGGAACTCTCAAGGTCGTTCTGTCCAGTTTTTTTGTGAGGAAAGGGAGGAGCTTTATCCAGGATTACAAGGCCAGTCAGGGCTGCAATGCATACTTCTGACCCTTTAGGAGAGAGCTCAGAATTTCAGCACTGTGGAGCACCTCTGGCCTGATTACTGGTTCTTTCTCCAGGCAATGCTTCATGCTCTTGCTTTTCAATTAGAATTTGAAATGCAGGAAACCCTTCTTAACCAAAGCGTCAGGTTACTCTGCAAACAAATGTCCTAACAATCCTGTCTCCTGGGTGGCTGTGTTCTCTGTGCCTTTCCTTCCTGTTCCACCCCTTTGATATAAAGTCTGATTGATTTTTCTAGCTAAATAAAAATCTCACCAAAAAAGGGCAAAGCCAGAAATCAAATTATAGCTCTCTTTGTATTCTTCCTAAAATTCTGAAGTCAGCGGGTAACCAGTTGTTTTCTTTCTCATTTCCACTGGGAGTGGGTTTGAGTTAGCAGTGTTTTGGGTGTGTATGTGGGAGGAGGAGGTGGGAGCAAAAAGAGCTATCCAAAGAAACTCCCTGAATGGTGGTTCCCAAGTCTGGCTGATCATCTGACTCCTTGGGAAAGCTTTTTACTAATTCAGATTCCCCTGTCCACACTCCCAACTATTCTATTTAGGTGGGTTTAAGGAGGGACCACTGTTGAAGAAGACATCATGAATGGAGTTAATTACAACAACCAAAGACTATTTTGCAAACATTTCTTATGTAGGTTTCTGTCATTTAGTTCCTGAATGACTTGAAAATGAATACCATTAAATTCACTAATAATAGCTCTCATTCTCAGGCCAACAGAGGTGATATTAACAGCACCCTCCTTGAACCTCACCTCAGTTTTGTAGAGTAAAATGTTCTATTTCTGTTGCCTTTGGCCTGTAGGAATCAGAGCGTGGAGGGGCATCCTGATGGTGGCCTCTCTTCACATCGGGTCATTGCCCACGTTGTGAGCTGGCACACGCAGCCCTTTCCAGGATTCTCAGCATGAATGGGGTTAAGTCATCGATTAATTAGCTTCCTGACAGCTTGCCTTTTTCTGTAATTGAACTTGTAAATGCTGATACATACTTTCTCTCTTTTTTTTTGAGGCAAGAAATTTAGGCTGATGATGTCACTGCATGGCCTGCAGTGTTAGTGTCTTACATGACCTAGCTTCCTCCAACAGGCTTATTGAATCATCAACCATTTCACAAATATGTATTGATTCTGCGTCAGCCAAGGCCCAGCTTGCTTTCTGCCTCCTCTGTGAAGTTTCCCCACGTTCTACAGAAATCTCTTTCTCCCAGTTTCTGAATATACAGCCTCATCTTACATTCCCTCTTTGTGTGTGTCTGTGTGTGTGTGGCCCCAGAACTCCCAGGACATGGCCTGGCCTGTCTGTGCATAGTAGGTATCCATTAAATACTAATGATAACACACAGGTTTTATTCTGTCCCTTTAAAAGAGAGTAAAGGATATTGTGAGAAACTGGAGTGAAGGCCTCTGAGTTTGTCTTGTGTAGATAGGGAGCTGTCTTCATTGCAGAAGAGTAGACTGTTTCTAAATGAGCAAGTGTGGAAATAGACTCCCTTCTTCACCCTGAAGCATAAGGAGGTTGACAGGGGTTAGTGTGTGGGATTCCACCTGTCTGTCCTGATGAATCTGTGTCTTATCCCTTGAGTAAGGTTGTTCTTTCACATTTACTTTATGCATAAGAACTCAGGATCCTAATGATAACGTTTGGAGCTTATGCAGACTCACCTCACATACTTACCACAGTTAAAAAAGGATATTTTTTTTAGAAGTATAATTATTTCAATTTGTAGGTGTTTTTCCTAGTTGAAAGTTTCTGACTTTTTCATCTCTTATTTATATATTTTATTCTCCTCCTGTCTCTTTTCCAAAAAGAATGCTGGGGCACATCTCTAGATTAAATGGGAAGACCTTTAACAGGGACGAAGGCAGGGAAACTTGGAATGGTTAGAGCTAAAAGATGATGGAGGGCCTGCTAGGCCACCACCATTTACCCCCACCCACCATCCCACATTGTAGTATCATAGGCAAGAACCTAAAGACAGAGGGTATATAGAGCATTTTTCTAAAATCACAAAACTGGTAGATAGCCCCTAATCTAAAGAGCTATCATTTATGGATCTTTATTATGAAGTCAGCACTTGATATTCTTTCTTCATTTAAGTGCACAACAGTGCTGTGAGACAGCCACTGTTGCTGTTGCCACTCCTCAGATGGGAAGCTAAGGAACTTGCCCAGTGACACACAGTTGGTGGTGGAACCTAGTTTTAGACCTAGGCTGTCTGATGTTGGTGCCAGTAGACCAAGCTCTGTGTTTACTGTTGCGTTTATGATGCCAGTGAGCAGTTTATGAATGCAGACTGTCTTGGTCCATTTGGACTGCTATCACAAAATACCACAAACACGGTAGCTTACAAACAATAGAAATTCATTTCCCGCAGTTCTGGAGGTGAAGTCTGAGATCAAGCCAGCATGGTCTGGTGAGGGCCCTGTTCTGGATCACAAACTTCTCCCTGTGTCCTAACATTGTGGAAGATGCTAAGGACCTCTCTGGAGCCTCTCTTATAAGGCACTAATCCTGTTCACAAGGATCCCATCCTCATGACCTAGGCACCTCCCAAGGGCCCCATCTCCTAATACCATCACCTTTGGGAGTTAGGATTTCAGTGTAAGAATTTGCAGGAGTCATAGACATTCAGACCATAGCACAGACTACAGAAGCACAGAGTGTAAATGTGTCCTTTCTCCAAGAATTTGGGTCACCTTTTAGGAAAAGGAATATAGAGTATCCTCATCTATGAGTGACACACACCCTAGTGTGAAAAAATAATTAGTTATAAAAAACTGAACCAGGTATTTTTCTGGGATCTGACAAGGTTCAAGTTATTTACAATGTGAACCACTGTGCTAGCTTGTAGTTGGAAAGATGGGCTACCTAGAGGTTAGAAGTGACTCCCAGTGGATAGTTCTGAGAAGTCATGCAGGTTAAGTAGTCTTCACTTCTTACCTCCATGCAAAGTAGAAAACCTAGTTGGTGTTTCTGTTAGGTGAAGTGTGAAGAAAGCAGTTTTCTTTGGCACAGTAAGTAAATCTGCAGGACTGGATTGTGATCTGAAGTTTACTCTTCATGTATAAGACCTGTTCTTCTCTGGCAGTCGTGGACAGCTTGACCCATCTATTTGACTAATACTTCTTTGTAAATCTTAGATCCAGGATATCAGTGTAGAAACTGAAGACAACAAAGAGAAGAAATCTGCCAAGGATGCATTGCTGTTGTGGTGCCAGATGAAGACAGCTGGGTGAGTGTGAACTCACAGGGGATCAGGGGCCACTGCGCCCAGGACAAGGTTACACTGCAGTCATCACTTCTGAGGTGTTGACAAGTATCTCTTCCACTGCTTCCATCGAGAAATCTTATTAACTCATAAGCAGTTGATAGCTGACATTTTAGCTAGCTCACAACATGGAAGGAGTTCTGATTTATATTCTGGACCTGTCATCTCTGTAGTCACTTTCCCTCTCTTTGTTAAAGACGCTCCAGAGAGCAGTATATCTTGAATTTTAAAATCAAGAAACCATGTTTAGGAAACACATCCATGATATTTTTAAAAAGCAACTGTGGGTTTTCTCCTCCCTTTAATTTTCGCTGCTGTTGGAGAGCTTTGTGTGATAAACTTAAGAGTAGTCCTTATACATTATCTCAGTTTTCCTTAGTGAAATTTTAGTGAAAATACTTTTAGGGCACTGCCCCTGTTGTGTTGCTCACTAAAATTGCTAGGATTCATGATACTTAGCACCGATTTTGGTTAACTGGAGTTTTTGTCAGAACTACTTTGAGGACAGTTATAACTCTAATGGACATGATCAATTAACAGTAAGCATGGAGCCCATCAAGAGTATATGTCTAATAAGGGCATCAACTTAGTTATAAACCTTTAGTCAACCACAGATAAAAAGTTAGTAATGTGCAGTATGGTACAGAATAGCTCAGTGATGAGGGGTAGGTCTCAAACATAGGGAAGTTTTTCAGGGAGATACTTGGTTTATAAGACTTTATTCAAGTCAGTGATAATAAGCAAGAAAGCCAAGTGTCATGTGAATCCCAGCTGCTTCCTCTCCCCAAGTAGCTTGTGAATTCAGATCTCAGTGACTGCAGACTCCTGATATCTTTGCTGACAGAGTAGAAGGCCAGTGAAAGCAGAGAGGCCTCTAGGCATCTGGGTTGTGGTCATTTTTTCCTCTTTAAGTGTTGTTTTTAAATCTAGGACACAGTTCACAGTCTTTTGGCCAGTTTACTTACCAAGAAAGAAAAGCCATGTGGATGTGTATTTTTTTATTTTATAGCATGCTGAAGTTGAAACAGTGTTTGCTCTGACTTAATTGTCCTTTTGACATTTACTGCCTCAACATTTTTACAGTGCTTACAAACTTTTTCTTAAACACTGCATTTCACGAAATTGTAAATCTTTATTTAGTAATTCTGTTGATTTTTCTCTTGTGCTTGGTCTCTGCTAGGTACCCGAACGTCAACATTCACAATTTCACCACCAGCTGGAGGGACGGCATGGCCTTCAATGCCCTGATACACAAACACCGGTAAGTCAGATCCTTAGGAATCATGCTAACGATTTGGGGGTAGAATGTTGACACTCTTCTGTTAGCAGATCTGGGTGACTTTTGATCCTCATATCCATTGCCTTAGATGTTGCACCACAGTGAGAATTCTGCATTCCATGTGAGGAAAATGTGAGAGAATATGTAAATTCTCCCAAACAGACAAGTTTGCCCATTATCTATCTTCAGCTGTCTTAATAAACTTTGAAGTGTTTATTCAAAAATCAGATTTCATTGTTTGATGATTAAATAATATTATAGAGTTTTACTCTAAGGGGTGATTTCTACGGCTTTTGGAGTAATGATCGTGTCTCATTGGTCACATGTGTTTTCAAGCCATAGTTTTTGTCATGTTCCACTGTTGTTCTGCATAGGCCTGACCTGATAGATTTCGACAAACTAAAGAAATCCAATGCACACTACAATCTGCAGAATGCGTTTAATCTGGCAGAGCAGCACCTTGGCCTCACTAAACTGTTGGATCCGGAAGGTAAGGACGTGAGGGATGAAAGGTGGGATGGTATTGGGGGGCTTATATAAAATCTGCTTTCTGTCAATTTGTTTTATTTGTGTAATGTGCTTTGGGAATTATTGAAGGAAGAGGAGCTTAATTTTGGGGTGGGAATTACTTGAGGATTTGTGCAAAGGATTCTGTTTAAAAAGGCCTTGAAAGATGAGTGTGGTTTAAACATGATGGGAAGGGAGGGCTTGCTAGGCAGAGGTGCTTGTGTGAGCAGAGGTGTGGAACCAGGAACTAGGAAGGTGTGTTTGGGGACTAACAGTTCATTGGGAATGGTCTTTAGAATAATAATAGGAACTACCACTGGAAAGGTGGGTCAGGGCTCTACACGATAAAATTTTTAGAGGTTATTCAGCAGTCACTGGAAGTTCTTAGAAGCTGTGCTCAAGGAAGAGAACCTGCCATAGACCCTCAGCAAATGTTTGTTGACTACTTTCATCCCAAGGTGGCAAGCAGCCATGGGGGATGAATGGGTGCAAGACTAGGGGTGGGGGGTGGGGAAGGTGCCTCCTAGGAGGCTGTTCAGTGTTTGCTGTGAGCAAGAACAACTTAGGTGAAGAAGGTGGATCAGGAAAGGGAACATGTGAATGGAAGAAGTGTTAAGACTTAGTCCCTTCTTACGGCTGACCGCTTCTGCCTGAAACCACTGTCTCCACTCTCAGTCCCTGCAGCAGGACCCCAGAGACTGACTGCAGGTGACTTGGAGTCGACTGGTGTGGGGCATTCCCTCAGGCCATAACTCCCTTAGTTCACACAGAATCCTAATTGTAGGATTTTAGCGTGAGCTGTCATAGGTACTTTTTCTTATTTTGAAAAGCATTTGAAACATAAGAGGATTTGTTTGTAGTGCTGGAGCTCTTTAGATCATGGCTCTCAGCTGCGAGCAGATATTACAGAGAAAGCTGTGAGTGAAAGTTTAAAGTTCTTATAAATATAGAACAGGAAGTTGAACTCCCCAAGGACAGATTGAGGTCATGAGGCTGCCAAGCAGGCTTGCTCTTTCCAATGCATCAGATTCACTGATAAATTCACTATACAGGAAGTGGAGATAAAATTATCTTTGTGCTAACCCATTAAATGATTTCTTAATATAAACAGAAAACTAAAATTCCTTGGGCTATGATTAATCTTCCTTCGTAACCCCTACTTTAACTATGGGAAGGCATTCTTCTTCAGCTGTAGCTCTTTGTGCTTTGCTAAATAACCTTTTTTTTCCTACCACTATGACAGATATTTTTTAAATAACTTGCTCATTAGTTAATCTTTCTAATCACTTCCCAGTATGGAAAAGGGGATTGATGTTTCCCAGATCACAAGACGAGCTAAAAAAAGGCAGTTGATGTCACTTGTCCGGTTTGATCTTGATTATTAGTTGTTCTTAGCTATTGTTAGTTGTTGAGTGCCCCAGAGAGCATCAGCTAAGATAAGATTGCAGTTTAGTTACAAAACCACAAGGTTTTTGCCTGCTCACATCTTCCCAGTCATGTTGACGTTTTGTGTTTATTGTATTGTGTACAGAACCAGCATTTTTTTTCTGGCCTTCATCCATTTCTCTCTCTTTGGGGCATACTTGAATGGGGCTGAGCCAGATGCAGAGTTGGCCACAGGGACTCTGGGGGGGAAACAGTAGCTGCTCTGCTGGCCCCCCATTGCCATCAGTTGCCTCGGTGACTACTGGCAGGGAGCTTTCTTGCCCTGTGCCCTAGTATTCTCATCTTAAAAGTAAGAGAAACAATCCTGCCTCACACAGGGGCGCCAGGAAGATAGAAGGCACATGTGTGAATGCATTTTGAAAAGCAGCCTGATTATCCTATGTATTATTCATCCTATGTGTTCTCTTCTCCATCTGTCCTGAGTTTAATACTTCACTTGTATTGCCATACCTGAAACACTTGCCATCTTCATGCATTTATTCCCTCTCTTAGTGAATACTTTCTGACTACCCACTTTGTGCAAGACAACACACCAGGAATTTGAGAGGTGGAGCAGCACCAGGCTTACCAAGACACAGGGTTCCTACCCTTGGGGACTTAGTCTTGTAAAACAAAGAAAGTGTGTATGAGTACTGAATTATAATACCTGGCAGAGAATGGACTGTGTGTCCATGTAAACAGAGTCCTTAAGGGAACTTAGGAGAGAGACACTAATTCTGACTGTAGGGATCAGAAATAACTGTGTTGAGGTGGTATCTTCAGGTGGAGCTGAAGGTTAGGAAGAAGGTGATGGCGTGGGGAAGGATGTCTTAGGCAAAGGGATGTTGTGAGTAAAGGGAAGGAGTATTAGGAATTGTGGAATGTGTGTGTGTTGGGGGGGTGTTGAATAGCCCCCTTATGCCTGAGTCTCCTTATGCCTGAGAATAAATAATAGGCTATAGAATTAGAAATGTCTAGAACAGTGGTTGGCTCTTATAGGGAGCCTGATAAATACTCGATGGATGGATGGAATGAAGGGAAGGAAAGTTATGGCAGAGGGTTAAGGGGCTTAGACTTTATTTCTGTAAATTGTAGGGCACTTTTGAGTAATTTTGAGCTAGGAGAAAGAGTGTTCACAGCTATGCTTCTGGAAGATCAACCAGGTACAGTGTGTAAAGTGACTTGGGTGGTAGGGAAACCCAATGAGGAAGCTATTGCTTCATATCTGGTTATGTGACCATGAGAGTCTGAACCATAAATGACAGTAAAGATTCCATAAGTAGAGTCATCTGGACTCAGATTTGGTGACTAACTGGATAACAGGTAACAACAAGGTAAAGATGTCCAAAGACTGAATGATTGGAAGAAATTCAGGTGGCATTGGCATAAATGAGGATTCAAGCAGCACAAACCCAGTTTGGGGGTAGAATTGGGCAGGGAGATGAACGTGGTGTGCCTAGATAGTAGCCACATTGCTAAGAATTCTGACATAATTCTTACTGTATTCTTCATTTTTCTCTAGTTGTTTTGTGTACATGTTGTTTTCTTCATGGCTTGGGATCCTGAAGAGAAAGGATCATGTCTCTTAAGACTTTTATGTCCTTATTGCAATAGTAGAAGGCATTCGTGAATATTCATATCATAAAAGAGTCAGTGAGATGGTTTCATCCTCATTAGCCTTGTAATTACTGCACTGATGGCAGAACTCTAAGTATAAAAATTGGAGACACTGACCTGTGTCAGTATTAGGCGGTCATTCTGGGTTGTTGCTGCTGCCTGGGTGGTAGCACTCTGAGCAGAGTACTGAGGAAATCTTCTCCGGGTTACAGATATCAGTGTGGACCACCCTGATGAGAAGTCCATTATCACTTATGTGGTGACTTATTACCACTACTTCTCTAAGATGAAGGCTTTGGCTGTTGAAGGAAAACGAATTGGAAAGGTGAGTTCACACCAATTTTATAAGTTGTGAGACATGATTAAAGCTCGTGTCTTAATGTACTGCCACCCGTGCACTCATCAGTTCAGCCAGCAGCAGCTTGTGGTGGACACTTCTGGTGGCAGAGAAGTAGGCAGGAAGCCTCTTTGTCCCTATGAGTAACAGGAGGTAGGAGTAGCTACAATGTTTAGGGAGGGATTTCAGGGGCATCTCAGACCCAGAGACAGCCCTCCCCTACACCCTATCAGAAGATTGGGTATTGGAAATCTGAGTCGGTTGATGTCATTGGTAGGAAATCCTGTTTATTCGGTTGAAAAGGCCTCACTGTTATGCTTCTTAATTCTCATTTGGCTGATGTTCACCACCATATATTTCAGAACACCTCAGAAAATTCAAGGGCATTCATGGGACAGGACCAAGCAAAATAGAGCCCTTTTCGTTTTTTCTAGGAATTTTGGAGCTTAGGCAACAGGAGTCATTCAGAATCTGAAACCCTTTGCCTGGGGGTTGGGGGGTTACAGAACCAATTACACTTGAGTTAAGCTGTCATTGCTCACAAATAATGGCTGCAGTCTGAGTGCCTATTAACAAATAGTTCCTCTAGTTTGAAATGCTTGGGCCAGAGTAGCAGAGAACTGTTTCAAAGCCAGTCCATTAAGTGTGCATGTGCTCATGTAGGGTTATAATCACGTTTTTCTTACTTGGCAACACGATCTTTCCCGTTTTTCTAACTCTTGTTTACAGGTGCTTGACAATGCTATTGAAACAGAAAAAATGATTGAAAAGTATGAGTCACTTGCCTCTGATCTTCTGGAGTGGATTGAACAAACCATCATTATATTGAACAATCGCAAATTTGCCAATTCTCTGGTTGGGGTTCAACAACAGCTTCAGGCTTTTAACACTTACCGCACTGTGGAGAAACCACCCAAGTAAGATGCAGATTGGAATGTGTTATAATTAGTGTGGAAAGAGAGATGATTGCAGCATGGACCCCTGCTTTCTGACTTGTGTGATCTCCTCACTTAATGAATGCCTGTCACCAGTGGCCTATCTTACTCCTTTTCATCTGACCCTGAGTGGCTGAACTTTATTACAAACCATGCCCTCTGTGAGCCCTTCCAGTGGATTGTGTCCCTGGTCTGATACATGTGATACATGAGAATCCTAAGAAATAGTACAGGTCCCTTATACCAAACCCTCATGCTTGATGTGGATTTTAGAGAAGCAGCTGAGTGCATGGATATTGTTTATTATATGACTCCCAGTAGACCTGAGGCAGTAACCCATTGTCAGGCTTACTGAGAAGTGTGTAGCAAAATGTGTAAATACATTGTGTTGAGTAAAGACAAATAATATATAGTTTTATATCTATCTGTTCAGATCAGTTTTCACTTCCCCTAAATTTGATTTTTCACTTCTTTTTGAAAATTCTAATTGTCAGATAAGGATTATGGACTTTATCCCTTCTTATAGTTGGAAAGTCATTCCTTTTTCTGTAAACGTGCTCTGTTGAGAATTCCTTGGTGCGGTCTCTGAAACCCATTGAAAGTTGTAGTAGGTAGTCATTTTGAAGTAATTCTTGCTGAATGTTTTCAGCTGTGCCCGTCATCCGGGATGTATATAATCTAAACCTTGAATGAAGTAATTAATAAAGGACTGGTATTGTATGCCCCCAAATATAAATCACAGTAACAACAGTCAACCAACCCCACCAAAATTCCACAGTTAGGTGCATTTTTTGAGGTCTATAATACCCAAAAACTAATGTACTGCGTTTTCTCTAACCTGAGTTGCACATAAATCTGACCAGAGATAAATGGCTTTTAAGATTGTGTGGCTGTGGGAAATGTTTTTTTCTCCAAAAGCAAATTAATTTTTCCCCTTGAAGGAACAGCATATTTTTTTTTTTTCTGTGCTTAGGTTTACTGAGAAGGGGAACTTGGAAGTGCTGCTTTTTACTATTCAGAGCAAGATGAGGGCCAACAATCAGAAGGTCTACATGCCCCGGGAGGGCAAGCTCATCTCTGACATTAACAAGGTAAAGCCAATCAATCCATCTGGTCCTGTTAGGGCCTTGACCTGCTTTATTGCTTCAGGTTCTAGGTCTTGATTGCTAAGAGGGCAGTCCGAAAGGGTCTGTCCCAGCCTGCTGAGTTGAAGAGTAACAGTGGTGGCTGGGGTTTTGCAGGGGGTCAAGCAAATACTTGAGGTGGGCTAGTCCGTTGGAGTTTGGTGAGGGAATGTTAGATATTATCAAACTGGTCTTGGTTCATTCTCTTTACCTTGTTACTCTCATTTGTTCAAGGCCATCGACTCCATCTTTATTTATTTATGTATATTTTTAATGTTTGTTTGTTTGTTGAGAGAGTGGGGGAGGGGCAGAGAGAGGGGGCAACCCAGAATCTGAAGCAGGCTCCAGGCTCTACACTGTTAGCACAGAGCCTGACACAGGGCTCAGGCTCATGAACTGCGAGATCATGACCTGAGGCCAAAGTTGGACACAACTGACTGAGCCACCTAGGCACCCCAAACTACAGCATCTTTAAATTGCAGAAGGGAGAATTTGAAACCTTATTTCATGTATCTGGAATATATATGAACCTCTGGAGGTTTGAGCTTAGGATTTGGGCTGTTTCTATCAGAGAAGCTGTCCAAAAGTTTCCATTATTGGCCTGTTTTGTCTGTAATGATAGAATTTCGTGGTGGGTATTATTTCCAAGTAGAAATTTCAAAAATGTAGAACTGTGGTCAGTGGTACACATTTAGATTATTTTATTTTACATTTTTTTTAATGTAAGATATATTTCATAGAAATGAATTTAATGTGGACATTTGGTGAGGATTTTGAAAAAAATGCTAGGTGTGTGAATTAAAAACAAAGTGGCACACAAAGAAGGGGGGAGGGCATGGGAGGTGCCTGGCTGGTTCAGTCGGTGGAGTGTGCCACTCTTGATCTTGGGGTTGAGTTTGAGCCCCACGTTGGGCATAAAGATTAGTTAAATAAATAAAATGTTGAACCAAAAAAACAAAGCAAAAAAATAACAAATGGCCCAGTGTGGGGTGAATAAGAGATTCATAATATGATTTCTTTCTGAGAAAAAGGATTTGTCTTTTTTATGTGATCAGAGCTGTTGAAGATACTTTGATTCCTCTCAAAGTAAGAGATTTATAATTTAGTTATATTTCTCCATATCTGCCCTGTTTTGTTTTCCAAATATAGCAGACCTTTAAATAAAGATTGGAGAGAGTGTTCCCATGTGGCTCAACTGAGAGAAAACGATTTCTTTTCTCCGGGCTTAAGGGTCAGGGAGGCTGGAAACAGGATGTCCCTTTTTAAGTTCTCAGGTCTTATTGAGAAGTACTAGCCATTGACTATAGCCAAGGAAAGTTCCTTGAACATTGCAGGAAGCTGTTCTTTTTCGCCCCTGTAGGCCTGGGAAAGACTGGAAAAAGCGGAACACGAGCGAGAACTGGCTCTGCGGAACGAGCTCATCAGACAGGAGAAACTGGAACAGCTCGCCCGCAGATTCGATCGCAAGGCAGCTATGAGGGAGACCTGGCTGAGCGAAAACCAGCGTCTGGTGTCTCAGGTTCTGCTCTAGACCTTCTTCGGGGAACCACTCCTGGGGTCATCTAGAAATGTAGACCATACCCAAGGACTGCAGGACAGCCACTTACCAACACCCACTATTCTGAAGTAACTCGAGTCCTCTTGCTCACTTCCTATGAAGAGGATGTTTATCATTTCTAATATACTTTGTCTTCTGTTTATCTAACTTTTCATAGATTTGAAAACAGCTCAAGCAGTTTGTTTAGAGCCAGTGAGTGTGAACTGCTCACATTTATATAATTTTTAGAAATTTCTCTTACCTTCTGTCTCTGACCATCTGACGTTCAAGGCAGTTAGACTAGTCATGAAATAAATAAAAGTGGCTTTCTTTTTCTACTTAGCGTAACGCAAACTGTCACCTGCTCCAGTCACATAAGTATAAAGGTCTAGATATGAGCTTGGACTCCAGTGTAAAATGAGAAGTTGCTGATTGGCTTTGGAGAGGGCATCCTAGCTCGACTAAGGTGTTGTAAGTGTCCTAAGGAAGGCGGAGACAGACCAGCATCTGGCAGGGCTCAAGTCAGTGTGGCCTTAGAACCACCAAAGGTGGTGTTCAGGATTCATCCTCCGTCTCGGTTTCTTTGTTCCAGCTGGATGGCTTTTTTATTTTGTGGGGTTTTTTTCCTCCCATTTCTCTATAGGACAACTTTGGTTTTGACCTTCCTGCTGTTGAGGCCGCCACAAAAAAGCACGAGGCCATTGAGACAGACATCGCCGCATACGAGGAACGTGTGCAGGCGGTGGTAGCAGTGGCCAGGGAGCTTGAGGCGGAGAACTACCACGACATCAAGCGCATCACAGCAAGGAAAGACAATGTCATCCGGCTCTGGGAGTACCTGCTGGAACTGCTCAGGGCCCGGAGGCAGCGTCTTGAGATGAACCTGGGGCTGCAAAAGATATTCCAGGAAATGCTCTACATTATGGACTGGATGGACGAAATGAAGGTAGAACTTGAGTGAAAGGAGGCCAGAGCTGATGAAATGGGGCCTCCCTTTTCTGGAACCCACGCTGTACAGTGTGCCACTGGTCTAACTGCCCTCTCTGTGAAGCCACAGAGGGGCCACATTACCTGTGGGAAGATTGTTAGTTTAAGAGTTAAATGGCGTGTGGAGTGTAAAGACGAGTTCTGTAGCTAGAGGTCAGCTGCAGTGATTTAGACTTCATTTAGATCTGTTCCACAGTAGCGAGTCAATCAAATGTTGTTGATTTTTGAGAGTTGAACTAGCTTTCCATCTCATTGATCTGTGTGTGAGTGGCTCTAGTTTGGGGAGGGGCCTGGGAAGATAATGTGGGCACATGGGAGAGTGGTAGGCAGTGTGTTTGGGAACCAGTTGAGATTGTCGGTGCTGGAGCTGTGTAGTCTTCTTGAGCCTCCTTTCTTTGTTTTTAAGTGGAGATCGCACTGACCACCTACCTCAATCCGTTGTAGCAAGGACTAAGTGTGGTAATATGTGTACACATCATAGGACAGAGTGGATTCAGAGTGGCTGCCAGTGCCAGTTTGTGCTTCCCCTTCCTCACTGGACAGCCCTGAGCATAGAGTTCCAAGCTTGCCTCCCGCCCGGGAGGAGACCTGCCATTGTGCCAAATCCCCACGCCCGTTTGTGTTCTCCGCTGCAAGTGGTAGAAGGCTCGTCCATGTCATGCAGTCCCCCAGCTGGAACGCACTTGGCTTCATAGCTCGAACAGAACAGGGCAGTTTGTAGACAGTCCCGTGAAACCCCCTTTATCTCAGCACACTGTGTTCCCAAGCTTGACCTTATGCAGGGGATTTCCTTCCTGGGATATAAGCCTTCATCTTTTGCCTCACCTCTTGAACTGTCCCTGGCGGCGAGGCAGAGTCACCTCATAACATCAGTTTGCCCTCTTATCGTCCAAGATTTATTATGTTCTCAAGTGTGGTCTGCATTGACTTTTTAACGTAGAAATGTTCATAAAATCTAACAGGGATATGCTTTTCATTTTATAAATCATGTTGTACATTATAGTTCAGATTTGGGGCCAGAGATTTCCCTCAGAAGTAGGAGTGAAGTGGAAGTTCCATCTGGAGGGGAGGTCTCATGAGGCCCCCAAATTGAGCTGATGGAAGAAAAGAAGAAAATGGTAATGGATTCGAACTTAAACCAAAGAAATTGCTCAGGCCCTTCTAAGCATGAAGCTGCCTGACCCTGTGTTTGTTTGGTTAAAGGTGTGGTTTGTAAGCTTTCAACTAGATTGTTCTCCCATTGATGATAGAAGTATCTCAGAGGCATAACAGTAAGCTTTTAACTGAGGCAAACATCCATTTGAGAGGTCCACAGCTTCTGGGAGATTTCTTTAAACTTTGAAGTGAAATAACTCTGTGACCTTTATCTCTTATCTTTTTGGATAGAGTCTTCAAGCCCCAGGTTACCTGCCATACCGCTTTCCACCGCTCCCTTTTTTTCTATTCTGTTCTTAGTGTAGTTGTGACCTGCTTATTCCAGGGTAAATCACCTTTAGTTTATCATGTCTGTCCTGATGAAAGCTTCTGGGTTAGTTTGATTTTGCTCCGAATTGCTTGTCCTTCTCCCCTTGAGATGCAGGGAGGGAGGGTGGCTGGAGAGAGGGTGTAGCATGGTTGCTGGCTCTCGGCATGTCCAAAGATTATAAGACACTGAAGTCAAGGTTGTGTGCATAGATGTCCTCTCTGTTTTCTCTGGCGCGCAGGTGCTATTACTGTCTCAAGACTATGGCAAGCACTTGCTTGGTGTGGAAGACCTGTTACAGAAGCACGCCCTGGTTGAAGCGGACATTGGCATCCAGGCAGAGCGAGTGAGAGGCGTCAATGCCTCTGCCCAGAAGTTCGCAACAGACGGGGAAGGTGAGGATGGACTGTTGCAGACATTACTTCTTCATCACCGGAGATCCATTTTTATAGAAGTAGATAAGTGGTGTGTGCCAGCAGGGACACTGTCCCTCCAGTAACTGGAGTTACTGTGCCATTGTAGCTTCCCAGTGGGTTTGTCTGCTATCACGTCATGGGTACACAAGATGCAGTGGGTTAGCCTAATGGACACTTTATTTAACTCTGTCTGGCTTTTCTGAAACGGACAGGTGTTTTCCTTAAATACCCAAGTGCTCCTTGGTTTTTAATGGTGATATTTGGCAATCAGACTTGACCTAGACCACACTTGATTCATGCCAACACCCTGATGTGGCTGTTTAAGCATCTCATGGCTTTTTCACATCTGGTTGTACATATCCTTGTTGAGAGGATGTTTGGAAGGATTTGGTTGTGTTCCTTATATTTGCAAAACAATTAAATGTAGCTGCCCTTTTTCTTATAATTTATGTGCCTTTTTTGGTTCATAAGTAATGACTTTGCACTTGGGCCAAAAAATGACACTTCTCATTGCCCCTGCCTCATAATCTGGCTCTGCAGTGAGAATGGAACTGGTAATCTCATGGTGAGAAAATGGGTATAGCTCACTGCCTGCGAACGAACAGGGACCTCTGCTAAACTGTCATACTCCCACATTCCTTCCTTGACATTAAACAGGTTACAAGCCCTGTGACCCTCAGGTGATCCGAGACCGCGTGGCCCACATGGAGTTCTGTTACCAAGAACTCTGCCAGCTGGCAGCCGAACGCCGGGCTCGACTGGAAGAGTCCCGTCGCCTCTGGAAGTTCTTCTGGGAGATGGCAGAAGAGGAGGGCTGGATACGAGAGAAGGAGAAGATCCTGTCCTCCGACGATTATGGGAAGGACCTGACCAGCGTCATGCGCTTGCTCAGCAAGCACCGGGCATTCGAGGATGAGATGAGCGGCCGCAGTGGCCATTTCGAGCAGGCCATCAAAGAAGGTGAAGACATGATCGCGGAGGAGCACTTTGGGTCAGAGAAGATCCGAGAGCGGATCCTTTACATCCGGGAGCAGTGGGCCAACCTGGAGCAGCTCTCGGCCATCCGGAAGAAGCGCCTGGAGGAGGCCTCGCTGCTACACCAGTTCCAGGCAGACGCCGATGACATTGACGCGTGGATGCTGGACATCCTCAAGATTGTCTCCAGCAATGACGTGGGCCATGACGAGTACTCCACGCAGTCTCTGGTCAAGAAACACAAGGACGTGGCAGAGGAGATCGCCAACTATAGGCCCACCATCGACACGCTGCACGAGCAGGCCAGCGCCCTCCCCCAGGAGCATGCCGAGTCTCCAGATGTGAGGGGCCGGCTGTCAGGCATCGAGGAACGGTACAAGGAGGTGGCAGAGCTGACGCGGCTGAGGAAGCAGGCACTGCAGGACACCCTGGCCTTGTACAAGATGTTCAGTGAGGCTGATGCCTGTGAGCTCTGGATCGACGAGAAGGAGCAGTGGCTCAACAACATGCAGATCCCAGAAAAACTGGAGGACCTGGAAGTCATCCAGCACAGGTGAGTGCAAGAGCTGCCAGCAGTGCTGAGGCCACCACCCGCCCCCCATCACCACTTGTGACCAAGAGGGTGACCTACCCTGTTCAATTGCTTTTCCAGATTTGAGAGCCTTGAGCCTGAAATGAACAACCAGGCTTCCCGGGTCGCAGTGGTGAACCAGATTGCACGACAGCTCATGCACAGTGGCCACCCAAGTGAGAAGGAGATCAAAGCCCAGCAGGACAAACTCAACACAAGGTGAGTGTGCAGCCAGCAGTGTGTGGGGCCAGGGAGGGCAAGGTCACTTGCTGAGACTTGCTGTCAGGAATTTCCTACAAAGGTTCACTGATACTGTGGCACTGATGTCACAGCATTGGCATGTGCCTTACAACATCCCCTAATTTTGCAAGAAGTATCTTTTGGGGTGGTGTCATACAAGGCAGCCTAGCCCCTAGCATCAGAAGTCAAGATGTTAAGGTGAGGCCTGTGCCCAGAGTGGAGCGCCACAGCGTCAAGGTGGCACCTCTACTGTCCCTTTTAATCTTAATCTTTCTGGGACAGGGTTTTAGCGTGTTTTAGACCTAATTGGTCAGTGAAAGTCCTGATTATCAAGTTAGACCTTTGTCCCCTTGTCATCTTTCTGTTGCATAAACACATTTGACTAGGTTGTGGTGGCCTTGGCTCTGAAGGTATCTGTCAGGTTTTGGGTTTGGAAAATGTTCATTAGCTGCAGTTCAGAGGTGAGTAAAATGCACATGGCAGAAATGCAGTTACAGAAAAGTGACTCTTTGGGGGACAGATGTGCTGCTGTCACAGCTCCATTGGAGCTCTTTGAACAAGTGCCTCTCATGACTGGCTTTTTTCAGATTATATTGTGTCCCTGAGCTGTTTTGATAATATTTGGTATCCATATACAGAGTGAGATGATTTTCCAAAAAGCATGTATTCCTAGAAGAGATTGAGAGAGGAAATGACCACTGCAGTTAATGTGACTGTCCAGCCGTGGGCTGTCAGCCTGTCTCTTACATGACTCTCTCTCCATGGCCTTGCACTCACAGGTGGAGTCAGTTCCGAGAGCTGGTCGACAGGAAGAAGGACGCTCTTCTCTCTGCCCTGAGCATACAGAACTACCACCTTGAGTGCAATGAAACCAAATCCTGGATTCGAGAAAAGACAAAGGTCATCGAGTCCACCCAGGACCTGGGCAACGACCTGGCCGGCGTCATGGCCCTGCAGCGCAAGCTGACCGGCATGGAGCGGGACCTGGTGGCCATCGAGGCAAAGCTGAGCGACCTGCAGAAAGAGGCGGAGAAGCTCGAGTCCGAGCACCCCGACCAGGCTCAGGCCATCCTGTCTCGGCTGGCCGAGATCAGCGACGTGTGGGAGGAGATGAAGACAACCCTGAAAAACCGCGAGGCCTCCCTGGGAGAGGCCAGCAAGCTGCAGCAGTTCCTGCGGGATCTGGATGACTTCCAGTCCTGGCTCTCCCGGACCCAGACGGCCATCGCCTCTGAGGACATGCCCAACACCCTGACTGAGGCAGAGAAGCTCCTCACGCAGCATGAGAACATCAAAAACGAGATCGACAACTACGAGGAGGACTACCAGAAGATGAGGGACATGGGCGAGATGGTCACCCAGGGACAGACCGACGCCCAGTACATGTTTCTGCGGCAGCGGCTGCAGGCCCTGGACACCGGGTGGAACGAGCTGCACAAAATGTGGGAGAACAGGCAGAATCTCCTGTCCCAGTCACATGCCTACCAGCAGTTCCTTAGGGACACGAAGCAGGCCGAGGCCTTCCTTAACAACCAGGTACCTCTCCTCACTGCCTTTGCTTCCTTCCTTGTAGAGCAGGCCGCTGCTTCAAAGCATCCCTGTGTGGAGGCAGAAAGGTATCTGAGAGGCTCTTTTCCCCGACTTCTAAGGTGTTGAAAGCCATCACAGTGTAGGGGATGGGAGCTGCGGGTCCCTGCGGGAGCTCCTCATCTGCAGAGTCCTCTTCTGTTTCAGCTGCTTCTGAGGGTCTGTTACATTCATAGTATGTCCTCATGGTATCACGTGAATTGGCGATATTCTGTGAGAGAGCAATCCAGTTTGACAGTTTGAAAGGTGCGGTGAGGGATTTTTTTGTTTGATTGGTTTTTTTATTTGTTTGCTTGAGTTTTTTGTTTTTTGTTTTTTTTTCATGGAGGAGTAAATGGTTCTGTCTTCCTTGCTCTAGTATAAGAGGGACTTTGAGTCAGAAACTCAGGAAAGAAAACAGCTGAAGATGGTGGCCAACATCAGGGTTGTTAATCTCTCTATTTAAGAAAGCGTTTGAAGAGTATGTCACTATTGCCTTCATGAGCATATGAGAGGACCCTGGTGGCTGATGCACAAAGCTTTGGTTACTGTCCTCACTCACTTTAGAGAAAAATTTAGCACATGGAACCACTTAAGGAAATTTAGTTCCTTATGGTGTCCCACTGCGTATTTTCCCCTCCCAACTTCTGTTTTTTTCTGATTCAGTAGATTATTTTATTTAAGAATAATGAAGCAAGTGTAATGAAGTATGTTACACAAAAACCCAGGATATGGGAAACAGTGCTGTCATTATTCTGAAAATGAGTTGTATTTCATATTTCATCCTGCTGTGATTTTGGTTTTCTCTCTTTGAAAAAGGAGTATGTTTTGGCTCATACTGAAATGCCTACCACCTTGGAAGGAGCTGAAGCAGCTATTAAAAAACAAGAGGACTTCATGACCACCATGGATGCCAATGAGGAGAAGATCAATGCTGTCGTGGAGACAGGCCGGAGGCTGGTGAGCGATGGAAACATCAACTCAGATCGCATCCAGGAGAAGGTGGATTCCATTGATGACAGGTACAGTGTTCCAAGGTTCCTGAGGGAGTCTGGCACCCTGGGACTCTCTAGCCTCTGAATCACTGGCCAGACATCCTTGGGACTGTGGGTATAAATTTCCCAGTGAGTGAAGTATGGGCAGCTGGCAAAATTTAATCTATCAGAAAATCTCCCTACCTCACAGAAAATCAGTGAGCAGTTGCATGGCTACCTGGCACTGTGGTTCTTATGGTCAAGCATGTGCAGGTGTCCACAAAAGAAAAGAAGCTGTGAGAAGCCAAACTAATACTAAATCAAAGGGTTGTAAGAGCCCTCATGATGCCGAGTAGCAGTTGGATATGAGCCATGCCCTTGGAGAGTTGATGTATAGCCTGTCACCTGGTGGGACTCTGAGAGCCACATTTCCCCAGCTAAGCCCATGTTCACCTTCATCCACACAGGACTCCTCTGAAGCCTTTCGGAGGGAGTATCGAGGGAGGGCGAGGTTTCCTTGTCCTACGTACCTGGCACAGCCACAAAGGAATGTTATCAGGCCCTTCTCAGAAAATTGGCTTGGATAATACCTTGATAGGATTTTTTTTTTTCTGATGAGAGAAAAGCCCCTTTCCTCTTCTGCCAAGACATCTCCAAGATTGGATGCTCTTCTTTAATTTTTATTTGTTTACTCATTTATTTGGAGTTCTGTAAGATTTTTCTCCCTGACTGAGGGCCAATGCGCTCTGTTTGTAACTTAATTCTTACCCTGCCTTGGTGGTTACTAAAGTGAGAGGTCAGGGCAGATCAAGATCTGGATGTACCAGCACAGGCCGGTTCTGGTCTGGCCCATCTGCTGCCTAGCCTCTGTTCCAGTCAATCTTCCGTGGTCCCCGTTTGGGTTGGATTTTTAAGGGCTCATCGTGAAACCGATGTCATCAAGAAGCAAGTTCTTCCTCAAGGCTTCTTTTCTGACTTTCAAGTGCAGTGAAAAGGAAGAACTTCTTGCTGAGAGCGTTTCCTTGCTTACCATGTCCAAGAGCATCTCCTGAGACCCTGGGCCAGATTAATGTTTTATCATATGGGTTGAAAGGGGAAATTCCTCCCTCCCCATGACGATTCAGCTTTTGGCTTTAGCACTTCCAGTCTGTCTCTTTCACTGATTCAGAGTCTGAACCATATATTCTGAGGGTGCTACTGTTGAATAAGGTATGACATACATTAATTATAATTTTGTGTCTGTTGCTTTTTAAGTAGCTACAAAAAAAGGGGAAAAATCCCTCCACCAAACCCTTGAGTGAGTGTGAAAAATAAAAATTAGGCCAGGTATTCTTAACTTAGAGAAAAAGAATTTATTTCCTTTCTTCCTAATGTTAAGTCTCCAGTTATTTTGTAAATATAATACCTCATGTTCATCTGTATCAGATGCACACAGCTGGTTTCCTGAAGGCGGGCTTGGCCATTAGGGACACGTGCTTTGAGGCAGACGTGCAGCCGCCTTGTAGTTTCCTGCATGTATTTATACGTCCCCTGGTGCTGCAGCTGTGAGGGGTTGTTGGAAGCAGGTGACGTTGTCAATGGAGAATCCTGTGTATGACAGAACTTTTCAGCAGCAGTCGGTTTAACCTTCCTTTTTCCCTTGATTTGGAACCTGAGCTCCAGGGGTTCCAAAGCCGCCTTAGGATTTCTGTCTTGAGGATGAATGGAGGGATGTGAGTGGCTCAGTTGGTTAAGCATCTGACTCTTGAGCTCAGTTCAGGGTCATGAGTTCAAGTCCTCTGTTGGGGTCCACATGGAGCAAGGAGCCTACTTAAAAAAAAAAAAAAAGCACAAGAAATGGGAAATACTGTCCATAAACATAAGAAAGATGGATGCGGGAAGGGTCTTTCCATTGATCTGCCCTCAGGAGGTCTACGCTGTCCTCAGCTGATGTTAAATGAATTCCGGTTTCACTTTAATATCCCCAGAGGCCTCAAGATCAGAAACTGACCTCAGAGGATACTTGTCTGTTACCAAAATACACAAATATGTGAATTCCAGATGCTATGGGGACGCAAGCTAAGTATAAATATCTAAATCTTCAGATCTCATCCCCTGTCCAGAAACTTTCTGATGCTGTTGTGAAGCTATTTTCATAAAATGCGAAAGTCATTATAATGTGCTTATGTTCTGGAAATCTTGTCGATTACCACTGAGTTTGTTGAAATAAAAAAGTACCAGAACAAAGACACTGGCTCCTAACAGATGTGGGTGGGGTACAAGTGACCTTTAAAGTGCTCATGCCTGGGTGGAAAGTAGCCTGCTGTCCAAGCCCGCCCCAGGGGTGTGACTGGGTGAGCTTCCTGGCTCCAAGGAAGTTCCAGACACATTGCAGTACTGGGTGAGCAAGAAAATGGGATCTAGCTTCATAAAGCCAGACCCTATCTCAATGGGAAAAGAAGCTTACATATTACCCGTCTGTTGTACTCAGGCACCTGTGGTTCTTTACTTTTTATAAGAACCAGAGTTAGACCCAGCATCCGCCTCAGAGGATGAAGGAGCTTCTGAGTCCTATTATAGGGATAGGAGGTGAGAGATGGAAACAAAGCAAGAGATTTAACCTTGCCCCAAACAAAAAGTACCCTTAGGACTATGGGAAACTATAGCCAAGTTTTAGATGGTCCTTTCCTATAGTTAAATTGATGATCCAGCCTTGAAAGGCCTTCTCTGAACGCCTTTGGTTACCACTGGTGAGCAATGAAGCCACACTGACTTCTCTCGAGGGTTCTCTGAGTCAGCAACCATGTCCACTGCCCGTGTAACTGTTTTTTACAATGAGAAGCATATCCCTCCGAAGCCATCATCCTGTCCTCTCGTAGATTTGTGTCATTTGGACACGGGGCCCTAAGTCACCATTTGGCTTTTCTCTTCTCCCTGGTCCCACTAGAAGAGAAAGACTGGCCGGACAGAAGTCTGCTGTATGTGTGTGACTTGAATATGTAAGATACATTCAGGATTATGTCTGGTTGTTTCTGTCTCGGTGAGTCTTCTCAGTGTTTGAAGTTATTTTTATTTCCACTATTGCCTTGAGCTTCAAGGATGCATGTCCTGCTATAGCTGCCAGTTTCTGGTTCCTCCTTGCTTTCTGAGCACTTGGGTGTGACACTGTGGAAAGGACTAGGATCCTTATTCAAGGCCTCTGAGTAAAGGCTGGACCTCCTGGGTTTTGTGCCTGACTCCAACTCAAATTAACCTTCCTCCTGAAGGATTGACTTTATATTCTTAAAACTCCCTACAAATAGTGCCTGAAATTTGAGGTTTGGGAATTTAAAAAACTTTTTTTGGACATTCCTTCCCTACCCGTTTTTAAACACCTAATTCCTTTAGCCCAAATACACTAACAGTCTTTAAATGATTTTTTTTTTTTAATTTTTGGTATCCGAGAAAGGATATCACTGCAGTTAAGAGGATTTGGCCTTTATTTTTTGTTATGAAAACAACAGAATGTTAAAAATGTTGGGAGAGAAGCTACAGCCATGAATCTCACCTCTAGCACCTGCCATTTCAGTTTCTGCTTTCTAATTGTGCCACTGAACATGCATACACTTTCCATTTAGCATTATTTAAGAAGTATTTTTCTATTTTTGCACTTTACCTAAGTGATTAAACATACTAAGACCCCTGTTTCTGAAGCTATAAAACCCCTTTCAACTAAAAATAAAAAATTAGAAAGTCATTTTATGTAACTAGCATATACCTGGCAGCATTACTTCGGCTCATATCATTCCAGTTGTTCTGTAGTCACTGGCGCCTGTAGGAGCTGAGAGCCCTTCCTTCCGTTCCCCAGGCACGTGGTAGCGGCAGTGTTGCCACGGTTCCTTGTTCCAGCACTCACTGAGAGCTTGTGTGACTCACGGCATGGCTGTATGATCTTTCTTGCTCCCAAGGAGGGTTCTTGAAAGTCAGTCAGCAGCTAGTGCTCCCTGAGCTGCTCTTTCTGGGCATCGTAGAGAATCCGGTCATGGTCTTCCTCCTCCTTCCATGGGGGCCGAACCAGAGAGACCTTGCCCAGGCAAATGCAGCAGGAGATGACTTTGAGAATCAGAATGGAAACCCAGCGTCCTCATCTCCCCCAGTTAATGTCCTTCACTGGCTGGCTGGCTGGCTGGGCTTAGGTTCCTCAGGAATATCAGGGAAACCGTATTAGAATGACACTGCTTGATTCTTGGTGTGCTGTGGTTCTCCCCTGTTGCCGCAGAACTGTGTCAAGGCCATCCTTCTCCTGGCACTCCCAGTATTCACATGGCTGTTCTTCACCGTCTCTGGTGAGCCTAAGCCACCGGGCACATGAGGGAAGTCTGCTGCTAGTTCTGGAGCCTCATCGGTGTGTGCAAAGTGTGGGCATTCAGGGTGGGGAGTGAGCACACCATTTCCCTTGCTGTTCACCAAGTTCAGCAGCTCCTACCAATTTTGCTTAAGGTTTTGTGCTTTAGCTGCATTAAACCTTGGTTACCCTTACCTGTTAATAAAGTGGGATTTAGTAGATAAATAATCTTACAGGTCTCAAAATTTTCATTCTTGGTTAATTGTCATTTGGAGGGAGTTTTTCTCAGGATGACAGAATATTTATTTAGGAGACATTAATTTAAAGCCAGTTGTATGGTTGTCTATAATTTCTTAGTCCAGTGTCTTAAAGGTAAGTTCCAGATTTTCCTTCAGTGCCCCAAATGGAGATTTGTACACAGTACATGATCAGGTTTTCCCCCCAGCACCAGATTAGGAAGCATTGGACTTATATGGCTCATTTGACAGCCTCTTCTGCCTGTTTTGTGGCTTGGACAGTATTTTGGTCTCTCGTACCGTGGCTTACTCATTTGGAGGATGCTAAATTCTCTCGTTTATCTTGCCTTTTTGACATAATTAAAACCGTACAGGCATACCACTGTCGTCATATATAGAAACCCAGAAAAGACATTGAGTTGTAAAATCAGTATTTCAAGATTCTCTGTCTCCTTTTTTAAAAGTTATTTTTGTTATTATTATAAACAGACATAGGAAGAATCGCGAGGCAGCCAGCGAGCTTCTGATGCGTTTGAAGGACAACCGGGATCTTCAGAAATTCCTGCAAGATTGTCAGGAGGTATGCCTCCCTTCCTTGCTTCTGAGGAGATCCAGAGCACTTAACAGAAGAGCCCTTGAATTATAAAATTAATCAAGGCCCAGAAATTCATTGTTTCCTGCTGGGGCAGTGTGGCAGTTCTCATCAGTTCTCTAGCCTGCAAGCTACCACTTAGAATAACTAGATTCTTCTAATCTAGAATAGTCCAGAACTCTGCTATCCATGACAGTGGACCCTAGCCACACATGGGGCTATTTCTTTTGTACATATCAAGGTGTAGCTCTTCTGTCTTCTATCACATCTATTAGCCAACTGTGATTAGCAGCTGCCACGTTGGACAGTGCAGATCTAGAACATTTCAGTTGTCGAAGGCAGTGACACCCTAGGATATTCTGTATTGTAAATGCATTTACTGCCGTGTTTTAACTATTTAAAGTAATACACACTTACTGGGATGGAAGGAAAGAACTAAGGAGTGCTGGAACTGGCTATCTAGGTAAAAAGCAAATATTTAAAAAATACAGACTGAGTTTCTTACTCACTGAAGACTTTGAAATAACCATCTTTCAAGCTCCTTGAATACATGTCTAACATGCCAAGAGCAGCACTCCTGATTTCAAACTTGTGAGTTTTAACATGTGGTATTAATCTGATGATTCTCATACTATTTCATGCTCCCCTGATATGTGCACAAACAAACTTGGAAAGCTAAAGTTAGCCAGAAAAATGCAGTCTCTCTCCAAGCTAGTTGGAGAAAAGCATCTGGCTGCCTTCACATGTGTGAGTTCAGGAGCACATTGCATTTTTTCTCTTTGCCGGAGAATAACAGTGAGACTCTATTCTCTCTGGTTTATTAGGTTAAATCCACTCGGAGGCAGAAATGGGATGAAGAATATCCAAGAGAAGCTGCAGGGGCCTTGGGGGAAGGGTATCGGAGGGTGTGGGGACGGGATCGGGTCATGTGCAAAGAATGTGACTGAAATCATCACAACACCTTGCATGCAAATGTGTGGCTGTGTGTTAGAAGTAATACAGCCCTAATAGCAGTCGCGTTAGATCGCGTGTGACAGAAGCGATCCTTCATATCCATTCAGCTGCTGTCTTACTCTGAATCTTGCAATATGCTCCAGCAGCTAAACCTTCAGAAGGAAAGCCCCTAAACTGTGTAGCTTAGGGTCTGTCAGTTTTCTGTGCCACTCTGATGAATCTAGGTCTCTGGGGGATTTGCCTGGAGCCAGACAAGCAGAAAACAGGAATGCCTCTTCAAGTGGCACCCAAGCATTAATAACCCATTTGGATAGGATGCTTATTTAAAGAGGTATTTGTGTCCCCTGACAGGACATAGAGGAGAGTAATGGGATCTGAAGTTAGCTGTATTGGGCCACATGTTGTGCCATAGTGAATACCAAGTGACTCTTACTCATTGGAGGGGTCAGGAGATGTCCGTAGCCTGGGCTGTGCCTTCCACACATTGGAGGTCCCTGTATTATCCCTTGATGTTTCCCTTGTAGTACCATCGATGACTCATTTTAACCTCAGCCCATATAGGGGGAAGCGGGGAGCCAGTAGGATTCCATACTCTTGCTTAAAAGGCAAGTTTAATGAGATGAAAGTTATGAACCTCAGCATGGTGAAACCTAGGTTAAATTTGGGAACAAGAATGCTGGAAAATGAGCAGGAGGTGAGGAGACGAGAGGAACCCTTGAAAGAAATCCATTTGGAGTTTCCCTATTTTCCATTTACACATGTGTGGACTCATAAGTAGAAACATGGGAAAAGTAGGTGGGTAAAATAATAGTCCTTCCCAGTAGAATCACAGGAAATGGTCTTACTAGGTCATTAGAGCTTTGTTAGCACTTGTTCTAAATTAGCACCCTTGGTTACAAGTAGTTCACTCCTTAACATGCACCAGTGACTGCTGGGCATGCCTCAAGGGCTCAGTCCTAGTGGGATTTCCCCTATGTGCAGAAAGGTTTTGGCTGCATTCTTACATCCTGGGAATGATGTGCAGGTCTCTTTGTGACTGCTCTGCTGAGTCTTCCTGTTTTAGCCTTTCTTTCTAGCCTCATTAAGTTACTACAATTCAGGGCGCTTGGGTGGCTTGGTAGGTTAGGTGTCCAACTCTTGATTTTGGCTCAGGTCATGATGGTTCATGATATTGAGCCTCTCATTGGGCTGTGTGCTGACAGCAGGGAGCCTGCTTGGGATTTTCTGTCTCCCTCTCTTTGCCTCTTCCCCACTCACATGCACGCTCTCATCCACACTCACTTTCTCTCTCTCTCTCTCTCTCTCTCTCTCTCAAAATAAATAAACGTTAAAAAAAAAAGTACATCTAGGGGTGTCTGGGTGGCTCATTTGGTTGATCATCTGACTCAATTTCGATTCAGGTCATGATCCCAGGGTCGTGGGATTGAGCCCTACATTGGGCTCTGAGCTAAGCATAGAGCTTGCTTAAGATTCTGTCTCACTGTCCCCCCCCTCTCCTCCCCTTTGCGCTCTCTCTCTCTAAAAATAAATAATAGGGGCGCCTGGGTGGCGTAGTCGGTTAAGCGTCCAACTTCAGCCAGGTCACGATCTCGCGGTCCGTGAGTTCGAGCCCCGCATCGGGCTCTGGGCTGATGGCTCAGAGCCTGGAGCCTGTTTCCGATTCTGTGTCTCCCTCTCTCTCTGCCCCTCCCCCGTTCATGCTCTGTCTCTCTCTGTCCCAAAAATAAATAAACGTTGAAAAAAAATTTTTTTTTTAATAAAAAGTTAGTATAACCATAGATGCTGGGGGTGGGGGGTGCAATCCCTCCCACATCAGCATGTACAGTTTCTGTGTAGTGACAGAATTTAGGGCACATTTGGGGGCTCCAAAACCCTGGTGTAGAAGTGCAAGCAAAGCATTGGTATGTAGTTTTCTTTGGCCGTGAGCTCTGCATCATTCAGCATCATTAAAATACGTACGTTTTAAGCCAGGATCTCTGAGAATGGAGTTTGTGTATGGACTAGCTTTGCATTTGAAAATCTACCTTCTATACTTCTAGAAACTTAGAGAGCACCCAGAGGTCAGAATGAGTGCCATTGCTGGCTACTGGTATCGTCCAAGTCTAGGGAATCCAAGTTGTCCCTGTCGTAGTCCCTTCCTTGTAGTGCCTTGGCTGGAGCAGGCAGGAGTTGTGAGATCTGCCTTGGTTGCCACTCCCATTAACCACTGCCTAGATGGGGAAATTTATTGCAGGGGCTCCCCTATCCCCAGCTGTAGATGGGGATATAAAGAACATCATAATTTTTGTAGCATTATTTTGATGTGTATTCCTGGAAAATGATTTAGAAGTTACTGCTTTTCTGTTTTATTCTCTCATACCATAACTCCTGTTTTCAGAAATTGATGTGTTTTTTTAAGAGGGCAGTAAAGCTAGACTCATGTGGCACCAGGGATAGCAAGTTCCGTTGCTTTGCTTTGAAAAGCTTGATTCAGTGATCAAAGCATTTTTCCTATCCTTTTCCAATCTGCACAGTGTTCTTTTCTGCAGAGAATGAGTATATTCTTAAATGACCTTTGTAAATGCCCACAAATAATAACTGCAGTTCTGATTCCAGAGTGCTGATGAAGGGTTGATGAACTAGCAAGTTCCATAGATCCATTTCATTGTGCTGTATCGCATGATGCTTTATCTGTAGGATGATGTTCAGCAAAGAGCAGATTTGTTTATAAGCCTCTGATTTTTATGGAGCTCTTTTTTTTTTTTTTTTTAAATCTCTCTGGGTAGGTGGTTATGAATAGCGAAAATATGTGAATGTCCTTTGCACTTTGGATAAATGCCTTCTATTGTGTATAATCTGTGTGTATGTGGAACACAGGGAAAATTTTACCATTTGGTTTCCTTTTAACCTCTTTCCCCCTTGGACCGAATGAATGGCCATAGTATTTCAGGTTTTGCCTACTCAGGTAACTGGAAAATAGATAATTCTTTTAAAGTAGGAAGTTTACTGTCTCTGTTGTGTAACCAATCTGTGGTCCTAGCTTACAAAGGGCTTTATGAGATTTACTGGTTTTTCACCTCAATAAAGAATAACAACTAAGATCTCACTCCCTTTTGCTTTCTGCCTCCACCCCCTTCTGTACAGTGGGTGAATATGCTGAGAAAGTAGAGATGGTGACTGGGAGTTCACCCACCTTCAGATCCAAGGGTGCTCCTGTGACCTGTGTCAGCCTCCTTGACATTGTTTTTAAAGAACAGACTTGCTATTATTTAAACACATTTGCAGGGAAGCCTTTCCCAGCAGTAGCCCCGAGTGTGAGTGAATGGTCTTAGAAATGTTGATCCTTTAAGTGTTCTTTTGGTTTTCTATGCCTTGGAGATTGGCACAGAAATCTCTAAACCTTGAAGATTGGACCATGAGGGTGCAAATTTGTTTTGTCAGCGACTGGTGTAAGAAGTGGGCTTCTTATGGTCACACAGGAGAAGGGACATGGTCTCTGAAGACCTTTGCTTCTGATTCTGGCCTGATCCTACATTCCTTTGTGTATATTTCTCTTGGGCAAACAAAAAGCTCTTCCCGGGTTAGTGCTGTGTATGGGGTAGGAATTAGGACCTGGCATGGGCAACTACGGGCAGGCAGTAAGGAGCCGAGCAAATTGGGATGAAAGCCAGCAAGAGAAGTGTGTCCAGGGCCTCGCGTTGGGCTGCCTCCCACCCCAAGCCTCGTGAGAGAACTCCCTTCTTAGATCTGTCAGCAGCTGGCAGGCTTTGTGATGCTTTGCAGAGTTCAGATCCAAGTAGACATGTTGGGTCTCAAAATCAAATCCTGTGGAGTGTTCTCGGTCTGAATGGAAGGCTCTTTAGAGAAATAGAGGCTATAGAAAAAAGGGTGAAGGTGACTCAAACTTGAAGGAAACTTTAAGAGGGCATCATTGTTGCCTTGCTCCTACAGTGAGCAAGTTATTTATGCTTTTTTGGCATTCCCATAGATACGCTGTGAAGGGAGGGGAGGGATCAAAGAGTGGGGTTTTGTGTTTGGTCTTTTTAATATGTAATAGAAAGAACTAAAAGGATAAAAAGATTACCGAATAAAGTAAAAGACAGTTAATCACGATTAACATGGTATAGCTGGCACAAGTATTTGGAAGAAAAAGAAGTGACTTGGACTGGTTAGGGCAGAATTTTAAACACAAGCCTTTAGGGGAAAGGCTGGTTGTACGTGCCAAACCCTTCGAAGGCTGGCTCAGAGAGCTTTTTGTACCTATGGATTTAAAATTAGATACTTTGGAGCAAGGCTCAGGTACATCTCCCGTACAATGGAGATAACCTGTCATGACGGGTCAGAGTTGTAAAGTAAATATTTGGTTGTCAGTTGACATGGAAACATGCAGTATGTGTAGTACAACATAACACAACTCTTTCCAGGCAGAAAAAAGGCTGATGTCTGTGATTACAATCTCTGACATTTTTCTGATTTTTGTTTTTCCTAGTTATCTCTTTGGATCAATGAAAAGATGCTTACTGCCCAGGACATGTCTTACGATGAAGCCAGAAATCTGCATAGTAAATGGTTAAAACATCAAGCATTTATGGCAGAACTTGCATCCAACAAAGAATGGCTTGACAAAATTGAGAAGGTGAGTTAAAATGTTGGATGAGACTCCCATTTGGGTGGTGTGGCCATGGCAAGAAAATGAACCAGGTGGGAAACGAGCTCTTCTCTTCAGCACATTCTCCTGCATTTTTAAGTCCCATCTGATCCCATACAGAAGTTACCCTGCCAGAAGCAGGGCCTCTCCCACTAAACCAAATGCCAGCTTTAACCTGCTAGAAGGGAGAACAGCAGAAACCCAACCAGTTGTGGTTCAAAATGCTTGATTTGTCTTTTAGTAAGTACTAGTTGTTTGATTTGTTTCTCACCTGCTGCAGATGATGGGCTGTGAGCCTCTTGGGCAGAGTCCCACTTTCTTGATCACAGCATGTGTCCTGGACTGTGACAGAGACTGATGATTTACACAGAATTTAGAAATATTATGTATTTTCAGTTTCCTCGATTTTTCTTGTGTGACCAGGCACTATGGTAACTTAGTATGTATCATCTTGGCACAGGGAGATTCTCTGCAGCATAACTGAACATGAAGGTGAAGTTCCCCACCCTTCCTTATTTTCCTCAGACTTTTTATATTGTTTCAGATTCTTAATGGTTAAAGTGATGTGTTCCCATCTTCGGGAGCCAAGTGCAGTGGAAGTCATAAGTCATTAGCATTTTCCCGTTGCCCCTGTTGAAAGTATTTCATCATGCAACAGTCATTTCTTGCTGCACTCTTTGGAAAGCCGTGTAGTGTACATAGACTAGGCCCTTGTCCATTTTATTAAGCCATAACTTTATGTGAACGAATAGGTGAATCACAGATTAAATATCGTAGGGTTGTTTCTCACATTGCCCTTTGTTCTCTAGCAAACTGTATTTATTGATGTTTTCCAGGAAGGAATGCAGCTCATTTCAGAAAAGCCTGAGACGGAAGCTGTGGTAAAGGAAAAACTCACTGGTTTACATAACATGTGGGAAGTCCTCGAGTCCACCACCCAGACCAAGGCCCAGCGGCTCTTTGATGCAAACAAGGCTGAACTTTTCACCCAGAGCTGTGCAGATCTGGACAAATGGCTGCACGGCCTGGAGAGTCAGATTCAGTCTGATGACTATGGCAAAGACCTTACCAGCGTCAACATCCTGCTTAAAAAGCAACAGGCAAGTGGGCGAGGCAGCCACATACTCAGGCCTCTTTCTGTTTCATTGCCATCATCCTTATAGCCCTAATTCACCACTGTCTTCTCAACCACCTGCCTTCTCTGTGAGGGGTTTTAACCCAGCATAGTGTTTGTCTTGACAGCGTCATGGGACATTTCCAGAATCAACTGGAAAGATACATATTAGTAGAAATATTGGGTGTCTGTGCATGGCAGTGCTTTTCTTTTTATTGTCATCATCTTAGTTGACGGATAGTATCACCATTTAATAGTTGAGTAAATATGCATTTCATTCAGTTCTGAGGTTTACACAGGGAAATCCTTTTCACATACTTTGCTCTATAACATCTAGTGGGTATGTATCAGTTATCTGAGTTGGTCAGGGTACTTTTTGGATCATAAATTTTATTTATGTACTTGTTTTTTGGACGTCATGGTAGAGCATTCTAAAGGCGAATGAATTTACTTCACACTGGCAAGAAAACAGCTTCAGTGAGGTTGAGGAAAAGCAGGTTGGTGGCAGAAGCTTCCAGTGGCTTCCCTGGCTAGCTTTGCCTTGTGCAGCCGAGTCCCCAGCCCAACGGTTCTGCTTTGAACCAGTCAGTGTGGAAGTGTCTTTGCCGAGTGCTGAAGCCTGTTTCTTCAGAGTGATCCCCACCCTTCCCTTTGCTAACTGATGCAGTTATTTGGCTACACTATTATGCTTTAAGGAGTTTTGCTACAGGTAGTTTTTACTCATGGCTGTTTACTTCCTTACCTAAGAAAGGAGCCCATTTGTTCCCAGAGGGGACCCCCCTGTTTCTCAACCGTTAGCATATGGTATTCCCAGTGTGTCGTTCCCTGACTGAGACTCCTCTGCTTTCACTTTGGCTCATTCTCCTCATGTAGATAAGCAGTTAGTATGTTTTCACCTGCTGATCCAGTATTTAAGAAAAAGAATAATCAGCCTCCTGATTGAAGAAATTGAGAGATGATGATGACATTAGCTATTCCTTTTGCCTAAAAGAACTGGAACCTTAAGTTCCATTACCTTTTCCTGATGGTTAAATGGGTTTCCAGCATCGTTATGGCATCTGAACAAGCAGATGAAGACTGTCCTTTCCCCATAATTAATTCTTGTTTCTCTTGTCATTTGCCTTCTGAATTCCTGGATAAACTCGAGTGTTGTTCCTGAGTTTAAAAATCCTGGGAAGGGATTAATGATTGTTTCATAGATGTTAAGAATCCTTTCTTGGGCTCTCCATTATATAAATTAATATTCGGTCTTCCATTTTGGCCAGTGCTCAAAACAAACATTTTATAGGACTGTGGACTGTGTGTGTTTTCCCTTGTCTCCGGTGTGACAATTGGTCTGTTTTCTGTTCTCAGATGCTGGAGAACCAGATGGAGGTGCGGAAGAAGGAGATCGAGGAGCTCCAGAGCCAGGCCCAGGCCCTGAGTCAGGAGGGGAAGAGCACTGACGAGGTGGACAGCAAGCGCCTCACTGTGCAGACCAAGTTCATGGAACTGCTGGAGCCCTTGAATGAAAGAAAGCATAATCTGCTGGCCTCTAAAGAGATCCATCAGTTCAACAGGGATGTGGAGGATGAGATTGTAAGTAGACCATCACTATGCAAGGGGCTTTTCCATAAACTTCCTTACCTGTCCTGCCTTAATTAGGACATTCTTGCTTCTTTGTTAGACTCACTTTGGGCTGCATTGGTGAGTTGGGCTGTGAAAGCCCATGCTTTTATATATTCATACAAAATGCAACTCTACTGTTCTCTTTGACATTCTAAAGATGTTCTAGGCTTTTACTGCCCCTAGAATAGTAGTTTTAAAAATAAATTAAGGGTGAGGACTCGAGGGGATCCAGCAGCGAGGATGAAGTAAGCTTTGAAAGACTAGCCCTCACCTTGTACTGGGCAAGAAGGGCAGGCTCCTCGGGCAGCCCTTCCCAGTGGGATCGAATACGCCTTCTCTCTCAAGCTGGCCTCCCTGCTAATCTTCTATTGCACTTTTGTTTGCATCAAGTATTTGTTCTTTTTGAGTGGTCCTGACCATCTAAATTTGTAATTTTTTCCAGTTGTGGGTTGGAGAGAGGATGCCTTTGGCAACTTCCACAGATCATGGCCACAACCTCCAGACTGTGCAGCTGTTAATAAAGAAAAATCAGGTAAGCATTTCTGCTTGGACTAGCTCAGTCTGATAAATAATTGCTCCAAATTACAGAGCAGAGAATGTGTGAGAGCTTTGAAGGTTCACTATTTCCCCTTGGCCCTCATGAAACAGCCTGCCATTGCGGCTCAGCAAGCCTTTTTTGTGTGTTCCCTGTTCCCACAGACCCTCCAGAAAGAAATCCAGGGGCACCAGCCTCGCATTGATGACATCTTTGAGAGGAGCCAAAACATTGTCACCGACAGCAGCAGCCTCAACGCCGAAGCCATTCGACGGAGGCTCGCTGACCTCAAGGAGCTATGGGGTCTCCTCATTGAGGAGACCGAGAAGCGCCACAGGCGGCTTGAGGAGGCGCACAGGGCCCAGCAGTACTACTTCGATGCTGCTGAGGCTGAGGCGTGGATGAGTGAGCAAGAGCTGTACATGATGTCTGAGGAGAAGGCCAAGGTGAGAGACGTTTCCAGCTTTTCCCTAAGAGCCTCCAACTCAGACCCCGAGCTTGTTTTCTGCCGGTGGCTGTGTCTTTGTGAAACATTTCATTGTTGCCTTCAAGTGTCACAGGTGGGAGGGCACCACATGCATTAAGGTGGCTGGAATCTGGCTATTTCCCCTTGACACAGAATCTTCTTGTGTGAGTCCTGACATGTCATTAAGACTGAGTTTCTCTTCTCGTTTTTTCCTTTTTTTTTTTTTAAATAGATATTTGCTAGAGTCCTTTTTGCTCTCTTTAATTAATAGAATCACCTAAACTTTACAAGATGCTTTTGAGACAATTTGAAAGTTTTTAGAGTTCCAAGATGCAGTCATCTACACAGGTGTTAGACTGTGAGGAGTCTCAGCCAGCCAGGATACACTTGGTTTCCTGGGCTTTACCCTGTACCTCAGAGGGGTCTCACTCATTCTGTATGATCCTCGTGTTCGTCTTTCACAGAGGCCTCCCACGTGCATACAGTCCAGTTCATATTGATGCTCCTTATGGTTTTGTTCTTTCTGATGATTCTTCCTTCCACCCATGATGCAGTCAGCTGGTCTTGCCTTAAGGTGGTGTCAGTCAGAGGGGGCGACTGTGGTTGTGACCCCATCTTTGCAGGATGAGCAGAGCGCCGTCTCCATGTTGAAGAAGCACCAGATTCTGGAACAAGCCGTGGAGGACTATGCAGAGACCGTGCATCAGCTCTCTAAGACCAGCCGGGCCCTGGTGGCTGACAGCCATCCGGAAAGGTGAGTACTGTTCTATCAAGAGACTGGCCTATTGGTTCTTCCCAGCGAGGGTCTCTTATTCTGTCCCAATGCCAAAGGAAATGGATGACAGCATTGAGTAACTGGTGATGTAGGTCTTTGGGAAGCATTTTTAAAATAGACCCAACAGGTCTGTGCTGAATGGGAAGGGTGAACTATTACATTAGGAAATTGCTCTTGTGGTTTAAATATCTCTTGTGAGCCTAGGCCCTCTTGAAAAATTATTGGTGTCATGAGGCAAAACTACAAATTGATTTGCATAGATACAAGTTATCAAAACCTACCCTTGGGTTGAAAGTCATCCAGTTTAGGAAAATGATGATGAGTTTGAGCAGGAGCGGTGAACAAGAATGCACAGACCTGTAAAATAATTGAGCTCCCACAAAGAGCAGGATGATACCGCATCCTCACTCTTGCATGTCAAGTCCTTCAAGCACGTTGGAAATTACAGAAGATATGTGTGTGGTACTTGCCAATTTTATACCATGTTCACAGGTTGACTTCAATGGCAGTTATCTTAGGCTTGCTATGTAACTGCCTTCGTAACTCAGGAAGAGAATCGGCTTTGTGTGGTAACTAAGGCAGGTTGAAGATGTAGTCAGTGGTGGCTGTGCTGGTGTAGGGGGTCCTTCATGTATTCATGATAGAAGTCCCAGGAAAGTGGCCTTCCTAGTCTCTAGGGACCGGCATCAAGAAGTCCTTGTCTCTTTGATTTCCTGTTACAAGACAGTTATGGGGGGGGGGGGGGGCAGGGAGCTGGAGGGAGGGGGATGCAGTACTCCCAGGACCCACTTGACAGGAGTGGCAGGGGAGAGCATACACCCCAGAGAAGGTGGAGGTGTGTGCCAGACAGGGTTATCTTTTGTCCCTTAAGTAGCATGGTTCTTGAGAGGGGAAGATAGCTCCTGGATTTTTCATTAACTTGTAATGTCAAAGGAAATCCTGACGTAACAGCCAGCAGTGCAGAGAGTTAGGGTTTCTCCTCCTCGCCACCTCCCCCCATCATCACAGGATGGCCATCAGCCTTAATTACTGTTTTTTTTTTATGTGTTGGCTCTTCATTACTCGTCAAATTTCAGAGTTTTATTTTTTAGGCCAAATAGGTGAATCGGAAGTTTCCTTTGAGAAATTTTATGTAAGATGTTTTCTTGGCATTTTCCCTTCACTTGTTTTCTCCCTGAAGAAAATTTGACATTTAAGGTCCTTTACCTGTTGCCCCTCCCACCCCCATTTCCAGTGAGCGCATCAGCATGCGGCAGTCCAAAGTGGACAAGCTGTACGCGGGTCTGAAAGACCTGGCCGAAGAGCGGAGGGGCAAGCTGGACGAGAGGCACAGGCTCTTCCAGCTCAACCGGGAGGTGGACGACCTGGAGCAGTGGATCGCTGAGAGGGAGGTGGTCGCAGGGTCGCATGAGTTGGGGCAGGACTACGAGCATGTCACGGCAAGTACCCTGGGCAGAGCAGGGGTGGCCATGCAGGGTGCACTGGGCAGGGGTGCTTGCTTGACTCCTTATCTGTGAGCACATTGGACACCCTGGACTCAGATCAGAGGTCACGGGGTTTAGTTCCAGCTCAGCTTTTTATTGCCAGGCAAACTCTGACTTAGCTTGTCTGACCTCTCCATGCCTTTCTCCAGTAGTGAAAGGAGATGGAGCCAGGGCCTTGCTCTGTGACAGAGGGCAGGAAGGAAGCCTGATTTGAGTTTTAGAGCTAAGACCTGTGACATCACGCATATTGTTTCTTTCCAAAGGACATTCATGTGATCAAGAAATAAAATGTTCATAGTAGTCTTACCGATTTTCTTCGTGCTTATTCCTGTTTCAGATGTTACAAGAACGATTCCGGGAATTTGCCAGAGACACAGGGAACATTGGACAGGAGCGTGTGGACACAGTCAATCACATGGCAGATGAGCTCATCAACTCTGGTCATTCGGATGCCGCCACCATCGCCGAGTGGAAGGATGGGCTCAACGAAGCCTGGGCTGACCTCCTGGAGCTTATCGACACGAGAACACAGATTCTCGCCGCCTCTTATGAACTGCACAAGTTTTACCATGATGCCAAGGAGATCTTTGGGCGCATACAGGACAAACACAAGAAACTCCCCGAGGAGCTTGGGAGAGATCAGAACACAGTGGAGACCTTACAGAGAATGCACACCACGTTTGAGCATGACATCCAGGCTCTGGGCACTCAGGTGGGTTAGGGAGATGCCCATGGGTGGTGGGGAGCATCTTTGTGCATCACTGAGGATCTCTCTCCATTCCTTGGCTCCTCAAAACATGCGTCAAAGAATTGCCCAAATTAAACACACACACCTCTACACACACATTGTTATAATGCTCCATTTAGGAGAATTCAGTCCATAAAATTCTCAGTTTGACACATGTACAGACATTATTAAGTGAATATCCCCACAATTAAAATAAACAAACCAGATGCACCTGCAAACATTTGCAAGTTATAGACCTTCTCAGCAAGAATTAGTACTATGTTAGTGTATTCACCCAGAATAATTTCTAAAATAATATCTTATTATTTTCCATCCATCAGGGTCTGAGTTATACGTCTGGAAAGAGGGAAAACAAGAGTCTAATGCTTTAATATGCCTGGTCTCCCCACTGCCCCTGTCTGAAATGCCTAACACAAAGACTTTCTTTAAAAGATGTTTGACAAAGTGGTAACAGTATAGCAGTAAGAACTTATAGTATAATCATGCTTTAGTTCCCTCTCTAATCTCTGCACAGTGTCTTGTTCAGTCTTCTGACTTTTAGATGAAAAATAAATTGTATCTTTTTCTCCTAAACTTCATAGTTCTAAAAAAGAAGGCAGTTCTATTAAAGATACCAGCCCAGAGTAGATTAGGAGTTTTGTTCTTGTCTGTTAAGAGCACATTGGTAATCCAGGGCATGGATCGGCTAACTTCTTCCATAGACGCGCAGATGGTAAATATTTTCAGCTTTGTGGGATGCGTGGTCCCTGTTGCAAATACTCAGCATGGCTATTGTAGCATAGGCCGCTCTAGACAATACGAAAATGAAGGAGCATGACTGCGTACCAGTGAATCTTTATTTCTGAAAACACATGGTCAAGATTTGACTATGGGCTTGACCCCTATCCAGTGCCATTGTCCTTACCATTCTTTGGTCTGCTTTGGGGTTTTCTCTGGAGGAACCACCTTTACCACCATTGTCTTCTCACCTACTAGAAACAGATCACAGTTGGGGTTGTGCATGGGGCTCCATGTATATTAAGTGACTTTAGCTTTTCCACCAAGGAGATAGAACGTATTGAGGAACTATTTGAAAATAGGTACATGGAGTGGCCGAAGGTCTGTATGAAGCAGAATTTAGGAGGGTCTACCATGTACCTTAAGCGTTTCCAATCTTTCCTTCAGAGCTGGAGGACTCCCCAGCTCTGTGACAACTTGTCAGCGTCACATTCAGAGGCTTTCATTGCACATGAGGTCCTGGAGCACCACGTGAATGAATGAGGATCCATAACAATGCAGTCTCACCTGTGTTTGGAGTAAGGCCCCCCGTAGAGGGGCAGATGCCAGTTTGAACCGGGCCTGCTGCTCTGTATCACTGCAAGTTTAATTTACCTCTCTAGGCTTCCATTCCCTAATGCTTTGAGGATTGAGATGTTGTTTGCAAAAGATACGTCCCTGTGAGAGCTCTGTAAGTGTTCTCTGACTGGGAGAACCTCTGAGATCCCTAGAGGCAGAGCTAGAACACATCTTACCAACAGGAGGTCTTTCCTCTGTACCTGTAAAAATCACTTAGTTTTAGAACTTCAGCAGACCCCAGAGATGATGGAGTTGCTCTCTTATTTTCTTCATTAAATCCCTTCACCTTGTGAGACTCAGACTGATGAGGGTGCCCATCTCATCTTGAGGGTGGACAGGAGTACACTCCCTTGAGTCTTGAGAGTCTCCACCTCACGATACCTGCTGGATGAGGCCATTTGCATTTCTAATAGTATGCATGCCCCTTCTGCAAATGTCGACCCAATCCAGTTTATTGTAACAGAATCAGAATAGAGGGAAGGCACTTGGTGCAGGCTCCCAGAAGCCATTGGTGTTTCTTTCCTGGCCCTTTAACCCTCACACCGGCCCACTCCATTCTGCACTGGAGCCTTAGGACATTTGCATGCAGTGGTGGTCTTCAGTGTCTTCTTAAAGCAGTGGTTCATTTGTGTGGGAATTTTCACTTTTGCTATCCCTCCTCCACCTTGTTTTTTGTTCGCTTGGTTGGTTTTGGATTGTTTTGTCTTAAAACAACCAGAGGCACAGGAAAAGATTTTGGGTTTTTGTTTGGGCTTTTTTAACTGTAGGGAAAGATTTGGTTAGTCATATAGGAAATTAGCTTTTCAATAATTTCTTAGGAACTTGCTCATTGTAATTTGAATTATACCTGAGCCATAATTGTAGATTTGCAGAAGTCAGGATATGAAAATCAGATCATCAGGGAAAACAAACTTCACTGAATCTTTTGTAGAAATTTGTTTTCCTTAACCTCCCACCACCTAAAGTCCTTTTGTGTGGTCCGGGTCAGTATCTTCCTCCCTGAAAGCCCCAGTGTTGTCCATCCCTGCTCCTTTTCTCCCCACATACATCCCCAGGTGATACTTACCAGCATACTCCCCTCACAGACCTCTAAAGGCTCCTGCAGTCCTGGATGACAGTTGTCTGCGAACTTTGATTACATAGCCTCAGTAAATAAAGATTGAATGTCTATTCCCCCATATGTATGTATTTTTAATTAGATGTTGTATGCGGTACAGCACTACTGATGTGTAAGAGAAAAATCTACTTTCTCTTGTAAAAGCCTATCTCCATTCCATTCCCTCCTCAAAAGAAGGTGAAAGCTGATCCTTGTTTTCCCCCTTTATCACATAGAAAGTAGATATTAGGTGCACTGTCTGCACTTTGCTTTTTTGATAGAGCCATCATTCTGGAACACTTTTCATGTGTATGTAGGGCCTTTACTCATTCTTTTTCATGACTCTGGAAGAGCCTTATTAATGCAACCGGATTCTCACTGATGAACATTTATTTTCAGTCTTAGGCTTTTGCAGACACTACTACAATGAATGATGTATATTTCATTTCCTAAATGTGCATAACTCTATCCAGGATAAATTCCCCAAAGTGGACTCATGTATCAGAAGGTACCTATGTTTGTAATTTTGATACATACTGCCCATGCCTTCTGCAGGAGCTGTAGACCGTTGTCCTATCATTCGTGAATCAGCTCACTGGCAGAGACATCATCAGACTTGAATTTTTGCCAACTAATAGATGACAAATTCTAGTATCTCCATGGAGCATCTTTTCCTAATACCCATTTGCATTTCTTGTTCTGCAAAGTTTTTATTGAAATATGGCTGGTGAAAATCTCACCTTCTTAGACATCATCAGTCAGCTTTTTTTTTTTTTAATTAATTAATTTTGAGAGGGAGAGAGTGTGAGCAGGATAGGGGCAAAGAGAAAGGGAGAGATAGAATCCCAAATAGGCTCCACTCTGTCAGTACAGAGCCCAGTGTGGCTTGATCTCACAAACTGTGAGATCATGGCCTGAGCCAAAATCAAGAGTCAGATTCTTAGCCCACTGAGCCACCCAGGTGCCCCTGCATCGGTCAATTTTTTGAGCTATGTTAGATTCTGTATTTTTGTTTTTCAAGTTGAACTGTCACATGTGAGCACTCTTACAGATAATTCATACGTTGTTTTCATGAGCAACATCACATAATAATGGAAAACTTGTTTTCAAAGTGAATTCTTCATGGTAGTTCCTGTTTCATGATAAAAGTACCATCTGTACGCTGCAGGAACAGATTACATGCTAATTTTTTTTTTTTACTATATTTGAGTATGTACCTTGTGCTTTCTGTACTGTCTTTACATCCCAGGCTACCTCCAGTAGACCTAACCAAGGTGTCCTGCCCAGAGACAGTCCTGTAGTATTTCACTGTCTCACCGTTTATGCTGAACTCAATAATCTAGTTCAGTACATTTATAGTGAACTTGATTTTTCCAATGTGGGTGAAATTGTGAGCCTGTTGGGATGCAGGGGCCCTGTTTTGACTTGGTGGTCCCATTAGTGGGCAGGCAGAACAGCATGTGGTGTGCATGAAGGGAGCAGTGGGGCAATGGAGAGAAGGCCCACCTGTCTGATCTGGCTCATTTCCCACTGTGGCTTTGCAGGTCAGGCAGCTGCAGGAGGATGCGGCCCGTCTACAGGCAGCCTATGCGGGTGACAAGGCTGACGACATCCAGAAGCGGGAGAATGAGGTCCTGGAAGCCTGGAAGGCCCTGCTGGATGCCTGTGAGGGCCGCAGGGTGCGGCTGGTGGACACGGGGGACAAGTTCCGCTTCTTCAGCATGGTACGAGACCTCATGCTGTGGATGGAAGACGTCATCCGGCAGATTGAAGCCCAGGAGAAGCCAAGGTAACCTTCGTGGCCTCCTGGGTGGGAGGAGATCCGGCTTCCTGACCCCAGGTGATTTCGAGAGAGATCTTCTCAGGAGAACCAGGGACCTCTGTGGAGAGCTTCAAGGCCAGAACAGGATTGGTGGCAGTTTGGGACAGCTTCCATTGCTTTAGCTGTCTCTAGCACACAGTTGCCAGGGAAACAGGGCACAGTATTTTCAAGCCCTCTATATGTCCCCATCCCCATGCTCCACACTCACTGCTGCCTTCCTGCTCTCTCTGGGCCTCATGCTTCAAGCAGCCATATGCCTTGGGCATGACTAGCTCTACTTCATCATTGGAATGAGATGGCTTTTTTTTGAGTTCTTTTTCTGTATCTGTTAGATTAAAAACCACTCTATCCCTTTTCATACATGTTACAAAAGATGTCTCTTATTCCTTACCATCTGCTTAAATGGCATCTTGAGATGATTATTTAATATTTGTTTGGGATCTTCTCTTTGGCCATGTTTGATGCAAAGCAGTGAAGAGAAGCTAATAGATGAACAGGCAGGTACATGCACAACTCCAGTTGACCCCTGCCAGCCCCACCCCCCAGTGTAATAGAGAAGAAATATTCTTATTACTGTGTGTGTGTGTGTGTGTGTGTGTGTGTGTGTGTGTGTGTGTGTGTGTGTGTGTGTATACAGAAAAGCAGCTGTATTTCCCGGATCAGGACATCAGGACTTTAGGTTTTGATCCATGAGAAGTTCTCACAGCTCTACAGTTGTTGATTTCTAAGCTGGTTCCAGCTCTGGGTGCCTCTTTATGTCTCTGAATTAGGAGAGGATATATCTGCTGCTCTGAACATGTCCTGAACCTTTGGCACTAACCCATTAGGGTACAAAAGTTTGAACAGAAATCCAGTGGTTTTCCTGGCACCTGCCTGGAAACCTTTTTGAATTACTCAGGTGCTCACACACACAGAGATGAGAGAAACCTTATTCTAAATGTTAGGTTTTATCACTGGCCCTGAATTAGTCCATTATTATGCTTTAACTCAGTGACCCAGCCTAAGCTCAGACTGTAAATCAGACCTGAAAGTCATATTGTACCATTGTATATTGTGCTAGTGAACAGTTCCTTGAAATTGATGACGTATTTTGAAACCTGCACATTTATTTGGAAAACTTGATCTCCTAAAGGAGGTATTATTTGTCTAATTTTAGGGATGTATCATCTGTTGAACTATTAATGAATAATCATCAAGGTATCAAAGCTGAAATCGATGCTCGTAATGACAGCTTTACAACTTGCATTGAACTTGGGAAATCCCTACTGGCGAGGAAGCACTATGCATCTGAGGAGGTAGGACGGCTGTTTGCTTTAGGGCCCTGGGGTGAGTGCAGCTGGTGTTAAGACATGCGATAACTTTCTTTTGTGAATGTGTATGTATGTGTATATGCATGTACACACACACAGAGAAATATATATGTGCATTCATACATAGATATGCTTACATGTATTTCAAACTTCCTTGCTGCTCTCCTGTGTGTGTGGTATAGTTACACAAGAAGACTCTAGGCCCAGAGCCAATGAGTCTGGCACAGAAGACAATTTCTGAGGGCCCCAGGTTGGAGTTCCATCCTCTGTCACCTCCTCCATCAGTACTCACCCTGGGTGCCACTCCTTATCTGTCACATGTCCTCTAGGTCAGCTTGCTGTTAGTGGAAGGTTGCTAATTCCAGTTAGAATGATGGTAATACAGGGGTAAATGATGAGTCAGCATGTGTGACCCACTTGATGAAAGGTTAGGTTGTTCTCTCAAAGAAGTCAGGGCTTTGCACCTCTCACTGTCCCCCTCTTCCTGAGTGTGTTTACCCTCCGGAGCTCCAGAATCTGGAGAGGGCTCAGTGCATTGTTGGCCTCCTCATGATAGCAGCTTTGGGTGGAGCCCAGCCTTCGTCTCAGTCCCTTCTGGAAGGCACATTGTCATGTTTTTCTCTCCAGTACACAAATTAACTGAGTAGTCCTTAGATACTCCCTGGCTTAGTAGTGGTCTCTACAGAAAATGTATTTTCTTCTTTGAAGTGGCCCATCAAGGGGAGGTTAGGAGGATGTGGTACAATCTGTTAAGCTGTCCCTGTTGTCCTTCTTTTCTCAAGATCAAGGAAAAGCTATTGCAGTTGACGGAAAAGAGAAAAGAAATGATTGACAAGTGGGAAGACCGATGGGAATGGTTAAGACTGAGTAAGGACATACTTAATTTTTCCATTCTTTTTGGGTGTCCGTTGAAAGCATGCAAGTTTAGTTTCCTGTTTTAATTGATTTGATGTGATGTTATCACTTAATGATTTCTGGAGTTCTAAATACTTCTTCTTTAATGCCTTATTTCACCATTTCATGCTAAATATTTTTAAGTAGTTCCCTGTTCCCTGGGGTGTATTTATTACTGTTTATCCCATGATTGATCTCAGTGTTGTAAATGGGATTTGGGTGTTCTTTAGGAACAGACTGGAAATGACAACTCAGTATCCCTCTAGAAGAGTGCAGATTGAAGTCCCTTCCTCCTCCAGTTATCTTTAAGAGGAATTATTACTGCAGTCAAGAAGGTAGAGAGTTGGCCAGATTACCTCTTATATCTGGTGTTCTTAGAAGAAGGTTGGTAACTTAATAAACGCAACCAACTATAAAGGTTTTGCAGTGAGCTAGGCATTATTTTAAGTGTTTTATATATTTTTCTGCATTTATTCAAGTGAACCTCTGAGGTAGATTGTAATTTTCATCTGATTTTATAAAGGAATATGTGAGCTACCACAGAGTTTATAACATAGAGTATTGGGAATAGCATTTAATAATAGGTATGAACACTGAAGGTAGCCCAGCTCAAGCATTATTTGCCATACTTTGCCATTCTGCATGTGTGGGGCTCTGGGCTCTGTTCATGTACTAGAACCCCATTCTCAGACACCAAGGGTGCTCACTAGAAATAGAACCCAGGAGGCCTTTTGTAAAATGTGTATAAAATACCAAATGAAGGCACGTTACCCTTTGGGCTAGAGCCCTCTTTTGGAAAAGAAGTCCTGCTCTTGAACATTCTTTGGATGAGAATTTCGTCTATATGTTTTGAGAATGAGGAAAGCAGAAGCCTTAGCCCATATTGTCCCACTTTCCAGAGTACTCCCCATATCCTTTCCTCCCTCTCAGCCCCTCAAAATAAAACTTATAACTACCATCCCAGAAAGGGTGGTTGATGAATGCCTGCTTCATCAGCCTAGTCTTTGTGTGTAGACTGGATTCCTTCAGGGCTCTGAGGCTTGTCTCACTGGTGTAGGGCTGAGTGAGTAGAGCATACCTTCTAGGCCTGCACTATTCTCTGTCCAATGTGGTAGCTACCATCCACAAGTGACTCTTGAGAGCTTGAAATGGAGCTGATCCAAATTGAGAGGTGCTATAAGTATAAAATGTACATTGGATATCAAAGGCGTAAGGAAAAAACGTTCCATCTCTCAATTTTTTTATACTGCTTATATGTTGAAATGATACTAGTTTGATATATTAGGCTGTCTAAAATATACTTCTTAATTTGACCTGCTTGTTATTAAATTTCATCAGTTTATTTTTTTATGTGGCTACTAGAAAAGTTAAAGTTGGATATGTCGGTCACGTTACATTTTTGCTGGACAGCGCAGATTTAGACTATAGACTGGTTGTGTGGGCAGCTGCCACCAGAGGGCAGTGCCCTCCCTGATTGCCAGGTCACCCTGCTGGCCAGCACTCAGTCTTGGTACTCTGTGCAGTTTTGGAGGTCCACCAGTTCTCACGGGACGCCAGTGTGGCCGAGGCCTGGCTGCTCGGACAAGAGCCATACCTATCCAGCCGAGAAATAGGCCAGAGTGTGGATGAGGTGGAGAAGCTCATCAAGCGCCACGAGGCTTTTGAAAAGTCTGCAGCAACCTGGGACGAGAGGTTCTCTGCCCTGGAAAGGCTAACAACGGTAAGTGACTGCTGGATGCCGGGGGTGCTTTGCTTGTTGGTTTCCATTGGCAGCTGCTTCTGTCTGCTCACCACCTAGACCAGAGAATTCATGTTATTGTTCTGTTTTTAGAAACAGTGAGGACCTTCCTGAAATGGTTGTTCTCTTGATCCAGGACCTGGGAGACTATCCAGGACAACTACTCCCTAAGTTACTCCTGGATACCTAGATTTGTGATTACTTTTACGATAGCTACCTGCCCGGGAATTGATTGAGTGGGCTTTGCTTTTCTCTTTTGATCTGTTTTTCTTCTTATATCTCATGAAAGCTTTGCTTTGTAGGTGAGTTTGTTAGTCTTAGAGTTTTCTTCAAGTTTTCAGAATTAGAATTTCTGTCAAGTAATAGCTGGATCCCAAACCATTGAAAATTCTCCCCATTCCTGATCGTTTCTTCTGTCACCATTAAAATTAAAGCTTTACAATAGGGCTTACTCACTGGTATTTCCTCTCCTATGACACTTGTACTCCTGGTAGAAAGCTGATCCTGGTTTCTACAGGTCTGGGGACTTAAAACATACCTGCATACTTTGTGTCAAACGGAATACTTTTAGTACGTACATACTGCTTATGGAATGGCTTAGTTTCAATTAGACTACCCTGTGGCTTTTGTTTATGTGTTATTTGGGTTTGAGCTGAACACAAATGCCTACCACAGCACAAGAAGCCTCCTTGAGATTTATTGTAGCTCTGTGTCTGGTGTTTGAGCTCTGATGGGAAGTAAACGTGGACGCTCACGCTCAGGTACTTTCTTCCTAAATGAAGTTGAAAGCTGCATAGTTGGTTTAGAAATTAAACCCATGTCCCAGGGGACATGCAAACCCCATGGAGTAGGCCTGTGTGTCACGCAGATCTCTGTTTGCAGTAGTTTGGGGTTGTAGCTGCAGATCCTGTGATCCCAGTGCCATCTTGCTGGATGTTAGAGTTTCTGGTTGTCCAGCGTGATCCAGTGTGGAAAACTCAGACAGGAGGGCTTTCTGGGTTCCTCTAGAACGCTTTCCTTAATTGGAGCAAAGTTTGGGGCTCTGCTGAACATTATCGTGTTCTCTCTCAGTTGGAGTTACTGGAAGTGCGCAGACAGCAAGAGGAAGAGGAGAGGAAGAGGCGGCCGCCCTCTCCCGAGCCGAGCACGAAGGCTTCCGAGGAGATGGAGTCCCAGCAGCAGTGGTGAGTCATGGGCAGACTGCCCTCCTCAAGTCTTAGTTTCAGTGGCAAGTGAGGTTTGGAGAGCATCTTTTCTAAGCTTGTGCTATGCTAGGCCTTGCCACATGCCCTTCCTCTTAATTCTGTAGAGTACTTAGAATCGTGCAGTCACCCCAGGATGACATTGGAGAACAGGGACTTATCCACAGTCACATTGCTACTGTGTAGGCGGCAAAAGTGGAGCGTGGACAGTGCTCACTCAACTGCCTGCACATGCACGCACAAACACACCCTCACTCAGAATTTCCATGTGACTAAATGGATGGAGTGAACCACCCAGATTTCAGGCCAGTGATTATGTGGTGATACTTTTTGAATGTCCTTCACGTAAAGAACAGAAATTATTGTCTATTTCTGAAAAGCTAATTATTGTGTTGTGGTAAGAGCCCCATGCCAACCCTGAATGCTGCCTTTATTGGGGAGAAAAAGCATGCCTGTGGTCTTATTCTCTACCTAGAGTTGGTTTGGAACACTTGGGAAGTTCTTAAAAAGAAATTACGTTATGTAAAAGGGGGTTGCGTATGTTTTTCTAAGAGAAAATCTATAATAAAGTTGACTGACGTTCTTCTCTCTCATCCTCTGTTTTTCTCCCTCTCCTCCCTTCCCTCCTCTGTCCTCCTTCCCCACTTTACCTAACAGGGATACCTCAAAAGGAGAGCAAGTTTCCCAGAACGGTTTGCCGACTGAACAGGGATCTCCACGGGTTAGTTACCGCTCTCAAACCTACCAAAACTACAAAAACTTTAATAGCAGACGGACAGCCAGTGACCAGCCGTGGTCTGGACTGTGAAGTTCACTACCATTTGTCAAGAACCACTCTTTCCAAATCCTGTTGGTTTGACCTTTTGGCTTCCACTTCACCCACAGTGTTAAAATTTTCCTTAATTCGTAGGCTTCCTTGGTTTCATATTTGTTTGCATTTAATTCATGTTTATTTGGGTCTTTTAATGATGGATGCTCAGTTGCCTTAAAGCAACATTCTTAATTTTTTGTTTATTTATTGTGAGCTTTTTACTTTATTAAGATTTTACAGCGAAAGCCTTACATGAGTAATTGAAATTAAATGAGATTACAGCAAAATGAAGAAGAAAACTAGAATCCGACAGGTATGACACATCCAGTTATACTAACAGGGTGCAATACTGCACTACACAGAGCCCCCTTTACAGATGTTATTAACCTGCAATAGTTGAATAGGAACTAGGAAGACTGGGATAAGAGGAAGGAGACTCTTAGTACTAAGATTAAAACTGTAAGTCACCTGTGTCACATTCCATGAAGGATGCCTTTATTCATTGAAAATGAGCAAGGAAGAAAAGGGGGGTGTGGTTGGATCTACTTGGGAAGCGCTATTAATTTTAGGTGCAGAATCTGAAATGATTTTGAGACCCTTGGATTATTTATTTTTCCAAATGAATTCCTCTCATTTTTTTCTGCCAAGACCTGAATTGAGACTTCTAGGCTTACTTGCAGCAAATAACGCAGCCAGCCTCAGGAGTGAAGTGCCTTTTGACCTCTGCCGCGCCCCCCACGTCTTGATCACTGTCGGCACCACCATGACGCCCAATGTGGCGGGTGGCAGTGGCTCTCAGCATGTTTCGGAAGCCTGCCTCTCAGACTTCCAGGCCTCTTCATTCAGTTGATGACTTCAGGGTGTCAGACCGTTTAAGTTTTTCAAACAAACAGAACAGAAGCCTTTCTGGTTCACCCTGATTACTTGAACCATGAATGTGGTGGACCACCCCTAGGAGCCGTTGGACACCGCTTGGCTTCAGGAGTAATTTTAATGTCTGTGTAGACAAATTTCGTTGTATGTCTCATACGGATCTTCTCATTTATTTTTCATTTTCTCACGACCTTTTGTGGAGTTCTCCAATAAGGAGTCTTTTAGGATGGCATTTATCATACCACCAGCAGGGATTGAATATGTTTTAACATAAATTCTATTCCTTAGGAATAAAAGCTTATGAAAGAGGGGATTTCCTGATACTGATAAAGACAGAACAGAACCAAATCCATACTACATCAAAGCCTTGTGAGACAGTCACTTGCTCATTTGCCATATTTAGATGTTAGTGAAATCAGAAACCTGTTTTGATATGTGTTTTCCATGAGTTAAGTCTGATTTGTCTTTTCATTTCATGATGCATGTCTTTTTTTTTTTCTTTTGTCAGGATAACATCATATAGCATCTTGTTTGTTTTTCCTTATTTCTATGTACATATCTATCTACTTGTAACTGTAGATGGGTATATAGATAGATGCCAAGCTTCTTATGTTCTGGGGGTAGTGTGCACCATTATTGGGTCTCTGCCTTAAACACACCAAAATTCATTTTAGAAAAAACTACTGCTTTATCTTTTGGTCATTAGGGAGCCCTGATGTGTGTTTCTGGCTCCAAATTCTGTGTGTCATTGATCTATATGTATATATGTGATGTTTCATATATATATATATGTTTAAATTTTATATCATCTGGAATAACACCCAATTTTATGCTTTTTTGTATTTAGAAGACAAAAAAAGGAAAAAAAAAGAAACCACGTAAGCACAGAGAAGGAATGCTATGATGTTTTTGGCATTTGTTCTCATGCCTATTTTTATCTAGATTTTTAAATTTGTAGCTTGCCAGAACAAATTTTTTATTATAATTGAAAAAAGAAAAGCCTTTTCATTCTTTTGAGTTGTGGTGCAGAGACTCAAGTTAATGAACTTGAAAATAGTGTTGCTTCATGCACTTAGAAAACCAATCAGGTGTTTCTTGTGCTACTAGTTGTCACGTTGCATTTATGCTCATTCACCTCCTGATTTAAAGATCTCAGGTGTACCCAGCCACTAAAGCACTCTGGACTAATCGCTAAAGAGAAGCAATGTGGGGGGGTGGGGAGCGGGGGGGGGGGGGGCGAGTCACATGTATGGTCATAGCGCTATGATTTGCTTTTGATGTTTGTCTCTAGTGATGTGTTGTCTGTTGGCATGCTTCAGCACATGTCCATTAAAATTCATTTTGTTCCTTTTATTTCCCTTGTTTTCTTGGTTTAGTGATTCATTTGCATAAACATTAATTATCTCTGCATACTGGTTTGGGGTTTTCTCTTTCCTTCTAACTCTAAAGAAAAAAATTTTTGCTGCAGAATTTCCCCCAGAAGAGGCTTCCCTGGCCTTCACCTACCTTGAAGTCTGACCAAATGCTATAAATGTTAGCCTTTTTTCAGCAAATGCTACTCCGTCCAGGTCACTGCTGTCACTAGCAGTTTTTAAGTCACAGCTGCAGCACTAATTTTTTTTAACCTGGTTTCTATACACACTAACCTTATGTTTCCCTGGACTCACCTGGCACAGGCCTTTCAGACCAAACTCACACTTCCTTCCCATCAGAAGTCTCCTGAAATTCCACACTAGAACAGATTTGTCAACTTCAAAATTCATTCACTTTCTTTGGACTCAGGGTTTTGTTTTTTGGTTGTTATTTCTCTTCCTGCATCTCTCCTTTAAAAGTGAAAGAAAAGAGAAATATTTAAATAGCCTGTCGCTCATAAGCACGCGTCTACAGGGTGTCACGAGACCAGGATAATCACACGTACACCCCCTCTCCCCGTGTCTTCCTGCCCTAAGACTCCATTTTCCACATTGCTTTGTGGGTAAAGGGTTCCGGTCACAAACACCCTTAAATTGCAAAGCCTCTCGTCTCACCCTAAACCCTGATGGTGGCAGTGATAGTTTGTGTATGTGGAATAGAAACTCCTGACTCCCACCCAGCCACGTAGATAGAAGACCTGAATGAGCGATCTAGTTCCTGAGAGTTGACATATCTGAGTGTTGAAGGCAGTGGTGGTCGTTCTACCATTTATCCTGCTGAGGTTGTTGCTGCTAACTTGTCATTTTGGTTCTGGGCAGCAGTGGTGGGGGACGTATCTAATGAACGTTGCCATTGACACCTCCATGTTTGTCCGTGTACAAGGGGTGCAGGTTGTCTGTAATCCACTAAAGCGTCAGCCACACCCAGCTTTAGTAACTTGCTAATCCCATGCCCTGGGTGTACCCGCCGGGGGCCGCGACAGTTAATGGTACACAGTTGATGGTACACAGGCTGAAAGCGATAATGAACCGCGACCCTACTGCATTTCCAAAGCCGAAAAGCCCTGAGGGTTACAATATAAATGAGCTTGGGAAGGAACAGCTCCCGAAGACGTCTCCAGCCTGCCGGTCAGAGCCGCGGGAAGCCTGGCTGTGTCTGGGCTTTCTCGTCTCAGTGCAGCAAGGCACCGTGATCAACCAACACGTGATGGGGAAGGCCCTGGTTCTGTCTGTGTTTGGGGGTAAATAGCCGTGTGGTGTTGAGTGACTGTGATTGGCTTTTCCAGCTCCTTTAACACAAACTACAACCCACTCACGATACAACTCCGGCAGATGTGGTTAAATTGATGTTTGTTGACTTGCCTCATTTCCTTCCAGCTCTTAAGTTCCAAAATCTAACTGGGATGGTAGATGTGAAATGCATGATTGTCATCCTAATTTCTGCATGTGTTTATGATGATGTGTTGAGGGGTGGGGGAGGAGAGCCAGAGAGCATTTTCAGAAACCGGAGGTCTTTCCTTGTCTTACTCTGGGGGAATGCTGTGTAGTTCTGATAGAGTTGTCTGTCGACCTGTTTGTGAATGCCCTTTCGCTTCAACTTCCAGCTCTTCTGGTGACGTCCTTGGTTGTAAGGTGGCTGCTGTATAACGTCCACTCTCTCATATTTAATATGTGTGATTGTTCCTGTTGTCCTTTTGTTTTAAAGTAACCACAAGAGGAAATGATCTGAGTTCCATTAGAGAAAATGGATCGATCAGAGGAGCAGAGTGCAGTAAAACTCATCCTGGCATTTCGCTTTTCTCATCTTCCCATAAGCGGGCAGGCATTAATCCCTTCCCACCTTCTAATGTCCTTGGTGTCCAGCTGGCTTTGTGGGATGTTGCAATGGTTTTACTGTACTGCCTCGATCTGTGCCAGGCATTTATACACAGCCACGTGTGCGAGTCAGAGCGTATGTGGTCGCCCCTGTGGCTCACGGGGTTAGCTGAATGGCCTCTCCGCTGTCCCTAGATGGCAGAAGCGGTGGACACAAGCGAAATGGTCAACGGCGCCGCAGAGCAAAGAACAAGCTCAAAGGAGTCTAGCCCCATCCCCTCCCCCACGTCCGACCGCAAAGCCAAGACTGCCCTCCCGGCCCAGAGTGCCGCCACCTTGCCGGCCAGAACCCAGGAGACGCCTTCGGCCCAGATGGAAGGCTTCCTGAATCGGAAGCACGAGTGGGAGGCTCACAATAAGAAAGCCTCAAGCAGGTAACAGCAGCAAAGGCTAAGGCAGTAAGATGGGAAATCAGCCCATTAAAGAAAGAGGCATCCGCTTGCGTGTTGAATTGGGGGGACAGGGGGTTGCTTGTGAAGTCCATTTGTTCTTGGCTTCCTGGGCGTCACGTTTTTCTTAGAGCTGACATTGGAAGTTGGGAGGAGAGTGCTTATTACTCACTTAATAATAATAAGTGCTTCTTATTCACAGAAAGAAGGTTAGTTAAGTGTGCATAAGAATTGCAAAAAAGGGGCCTTCCTAGTACTTCCTGAGAAGGAATGTGCTACATGGAGGCTGGGGAATCTTCCTTAAAGTGAAGTGTTCGTTCTTGTGAGATTTTTCTTAAGACATTCATTTCCCCAGATATATCTCCCTGTCGGTGTTTATATTCACTATCTCCCAATAAACCCTACTTTTATTATTTTACGGATAAGGAAATGGAGGTTCTGTGTGTTTAAAAAAGCCCACTCTTTAGAAATCTGGTAAATGGCATTAGCTGGGGTGAAATTCCTATCTGACTCCAAAGCCAGTGTGCTTAACCAGTAAACCATTCTGCCTGAGACCACCTTTTACAGTTGTACAGGTCAAACATTAGACCAGGAAATCCCATCTAAGCTGCCATCCACATTGAGTACAACATAAATTTATATGTTAATATAGGTAGGTGGCAGTAAAGTAACTTCTGATAAAATCGGTAAATCGTGACAGTTTGCCATATCGTGGCAGGAAAGGCCATCCTTTTCTGATTCATCCCGAGTTTCCACATGTGCTAATGGCTCTGGATTTGCCTCCCTGTCACATCGCCAGGCCACATCAGGATTAAAGCTGAGGTCCTGGAGGAGCTGCTTAAGGACAGGCATGTTTCAAATGAGAAGCCTTCCCTGTACAGCATCACCACAAGAGGATAGTACAGCAGAGAGTATCCACACCAGCAAAAAATCTTTCCCATCAGAGCCAAGAGTATTTTTTTAATAGAAGAGGGTACCGTGTTTTTCCCCAGACTCTGAGAAACACCTACCGCTGTACCAACGTGTACACTGTCCCAGTGGCCCACGGAGGAATTTTGTTCCATGGTTCAGTTTTAGCAGAATTTAGGAAAGGCTTTTAACAGTGGGTCACATCACATTGTGTGTGGATTGTTTTCATGTTAATCAAATTCTTAATTCTTTAAGGAAGTGTGGTCTAGAACCTTGACGTTTCTTTCTTTACTGCTCAGGTCCTGGCACAATGTTTATTGTGTCATAAATAACCAAGAAATGGGTTTCTACAAAGATGCAAAGACCGCTGCCTCTGGAATTCCCTACCACAGCGAGGTCCCTGTGAGTTTGAAAGAAGCCATCTGTGAAGTGGCCCTTGATTACAAGAAGAAGAAACACGTGTTCAAGCTAAGGTGAGAGGTGCTGCATTCCTTGGTTCCCAAGAGTAATGTCCCTGTTTATTTTCACTCTGGGGGTTGGTTTTACTAGGCAGATACTGCGATCAGTCAGTTCCTTCTCTCTGCCATTAGAAGAAAATAAAAAAACACCAATGTGGAATACTACATGGCAATGAGAAAGAATGAAATATGGCCTTTTGTAGCAACGTGGATGGAACTGGAGAGTGTTATGCTAAGTGAAATAAGTCATACAGAGAAAGACAGATACCATATGTTTTCACTCCTGTGTGGATCCTGAGAAACTGAACAGAAGACCATGGGAGAGGGGAAGGGGAAAATAAAAAGGTTAGGGAGGGGGCCAAAACATAAGAGACTCTTAAAAACTGAGAATAAACTGAGAGTTGATGGGGGGTGGGAGGGAGGGAGGGAGGGTAGGTGAGGGATATTGAGGAGGGCACCTGTTGGGATGAGCAAATTGGTTGGAAACCAATTTGACAATAAATTTCATATTAAAAAAAAAAAAGAAAAAAAACACCACTGAACCTAGTGCCAATTTGGCACATGTCTCAGTTTGGATCTTTAGGGACTGTGGCCAGTCACCGGCCTCCCTGTGGTTAATGGCACAGCTCGACCTTGAAGAAAACAGCTTTGTTTTGATAAGCTGGAACTTACTGTCTCCTAAGACAGGGTGAACTGTTCACATCTCACAATTTAAGGGAAGCTTAGAAAAATAGTTTACCCATCTTTGCAGCTTATCCAGACCCAGGAGATGCTATTCTTTGCTCAAGAGCTAGCTAGAGGTGGGTCAATTGAGTCATCCTCGAGCCAAATGGAGACAAGTAGGAAGCACATGTTTAGAACTGGGTGTCCATGCTCCCCTGACTTGCCCAGCAGATGTTCTAGCTGATTCTGGTAACATCTAGTTCCAAGTGTCTTTAGCTTGTAGAACACACACCTGTACTCCCCACAGAGTGGATCCAAGCTTAGAAGTTTTTCTTATACTGGGAAATGGACAGAAAAATCATTTTATCCGCTAGAAAGTAAACATGGTAGTGGTTACAATTTTAATTAGTTTAATACTAATATGATCTATTGCCTTGGGACCTGAAAAGCTTTGGTCTTCAGTTCTGCATTTCTGTCCTGTCAGTTGGAATAGGCTGAAGACTGCAAATGAGAGTCTCAAAGGGTGTGACTTCTTCAGCTCTTTCAAGGAGCACTGGAGGCAGGCTTTTCAGAACTTGGAACGTTTACACTCTGTAAGACAAGGCGCAGACAGCCTGGCTCCCTGGCTGCCTCCCTCCCCCTTTGTTCTCCCTTGATGCAGGTTCAGAGGGTTAGCATATTGGCAGAGGGTACTTACCCTCCCCACCCCACCCCACCCCCCAGGATCACTCCTTCTATACCTCAGTGAAGTGAATGAGTGAGCCCTCTAAACTAGTGACTTTTCAGTATCAGGGATGGCCTTGTAAGGACAGTTTCTTTTACTATGTACCATAGAACAAGAGAAATCTAGATCTTTTATTTATGTCTATTTAAAAACTCTGGTATTTATAAATTGGGGGATGCCAGCTCTATAGCAGAATTTCAAAAAAGAATCATAATTTTTTTAATCCCAGTATAATTAACAATACAGTGTTTTATTAGTTCCAGGTGTACAGTGTAGTGATTCAGCAATTCTATATACATATATTGCTCACTGCTCCTCACGATAAGTGTCCTCTTTGTCTCCTTCACCTCTTTCATGTGTCCCCCCACCTACCTCCCCTCTGATAACTATCGTTTTGTGGTCTATAGTTAAGAATGTGTTTCTTGGTTTTCCTCTCTATTTTTTCCATTTGTTCCATTGTTTTGTTTGTTAAATTCCACATAGGAGTGAAATCATATAGTATTTGTTTTTGATGTATTTCACTTAACTTTATATTTTGTAGGCCCATATATGTTGTTGCAGATACCAAGATTTCATTCTTTTTTATGGCTGAGTATTACTCCATTTGTGTGTGTGTGTGTGTGTGTGTGTGTGTGTGTGTATAAATACATATAGATCACATCTTCTTTATACATTCATCTATTGATGGGCACTTGGGTTGCTTCCATACTGTGGGTATTGTAAATAATGCTACAGTAAACATAGGAGTGCATATATCTTTTTGAATTAATGTTTTCTTTTTCTTTGATTAAATACTCAATAGTGGAATTACTGAATCATGTGGTAATTCTATTTTTAATTTTTTGAGAAACCTCCATACAGTTTATCACAGTGGCTGTACCAGTTTGTATTCCTGCCAACAGTGTGTGAGGATTCCTTTTTCTTCACATCCCCATCAACACTTGTTGTTTCTTGTGCTTTTGATTTTAGCCATTCTGACAGGTGTGAGGTGATACCTCACTGTAATTTTGATTTGTATTTCCCTGATGACTAGTGATGTTGAGCGTCTTTTCATGTGTCTGTCCATCTGTATGTTTTCTTTGGAAAAATATTCGTGTCTTCTTGCCATTCTTAATTGGATTATTTTGGGGGTTTTTTTGGTGTTCAGTTGTATAAGTTCTTGCTGTGTTTTGGATTACTAACCTTTTATCAGATATGTCCTTTGCAAATATCTTCTCCCATTCCATAGGTTCCCTCTTAGTTTTGCTTATTGTTTGCTTCCTGTTCAGGAGCTTTTTATTTTGATGAAGTCCCAATAGTTTACTTTTGCTTCTGTTTTCTATTACCTCAGAAGACATCTCTATAAAAATGTGGCTATGGCTAATATCAGATAAATTAGTGCCTAGGCTCTCTTCTAGAGTTTTTATGGTTTCAGGTCTCATAGTTAGGCCCTTAATCCATTTTGAGTTTATTTTTGTGTATGGTATAAGAAAGTGGTCCAGTTTCATTCTTTTGCACATTACTGTACTGTTTTCCCAACACCATTTGTTGAATGAACTTTTTCCCATTGCATATTCTTGCCTCCTTTATCAAAGATAAATTGACCATATAATTGCGGGTTTATTTCTTGGTTTTCTATTCTGTTCCATTGATTTTGTGCCGGTATTTTTGTGTCATACTGTTTTGATTACTACAGCTTTGTAATGTATCTTGAAATTTGGGATTGCGATATCTCCAATTTTTTTTGTTTGTTTGGTTTTTTTTGCTTTCCAAGATTTCTTTGGCTACTCAGGGTCTTTCATGGTTCCACACAGATTTCAGGATTATTTGTTCTAGTTCTGTGAAAAAATACTGTTGGTATTTTGATAGAGATTGCATTAAATCTGTAGGTTGGTTTGTGCAGTGTGGACATTTTAACAGTGTTTTCCCAAGTCCATGAGCCTGGAACATCTTTCCATTTGTTTATGTCATCTTTAGTTTCTTTCATCAGGGTTTTATAGTTTTCGGAGTCTTACACCTCCTCGGTTAAGTTTATTCCTAGCTATTTTAATTATTTTTGGTGGAATTGTAAATGGGACTTTTTTCTTAAGATTTTATTTTTAGGGGCACCTGGGTGGCACAGTTAAGCATCCAACTCTTGAGAGCTCAGGTCATGATTTCACAGGTTCGTGAGTTTGAGCCTCGTATCAAGCTGTGCACAGAGCCTGTCTCTTCTCTCTGCCCCTCCCCTGCTTACGTGCACACTTGTGCTCTCTCTCTCTCTCTCTCTTTCTCTCTCTCTCAAAATAAGTAAACTTAAAAAATTTTTTAAAGATTAGATTTTATTTTTAAGTAATCACTACACCCAACGTGGGGTTGGAACCCACAACCCTGAGATCAAGAGTCACATGCTCCACCGACTGAGCCATCCAGGCACCTCAGGACTGTTCTCTTAATTTTTCTTTCTGCTACTTCTGTTCATGTATAGAAATGCAATATATTTTTGTATATTGATTTTTATATCTTGCAACCTTAGTGAATTTGTTTATCAGATCTAGTAGTTTTTTGGTGGCGACTTTAGTGTTTTCTATATATAACGTTGTCATTTGCAAATAGTGACTGTTTTACTTTTTCCTTATCAATTTGGATGCCTTTTATTTCTTTTTGTTGTCTGACTGCTGTGGCTGGGGCTTCTAGTACCATGTTGAATAATAAAAGCAGTAAGAGTAGACACCCTTGTCTTGTTCCTGACCTTAGGGGGAAAACTCAGTTTTTCCCCCTTGAGGATGTTGTTGGCTGTGGGGTTTTCATAGATGGCCTTTATTATGTTGAGGTATATTCCCTCTCACTTTGTTTTGGTTTTGTTTTTGTTAAGTAGGTCTCATACCCAGCGTGGGGCTTGAACTCACGACCCTGAGTAAAAAATTGTATGCTCTACTACGAACTGAGCCAGCCAGGCGTCCCTAAACCTACTTTTGAGGGCTTTTGCTGCATCTATTGAAATAATCATGTTTTTCATCCTTTTTCTTGTTGATGTGATGTATCACCGTTGATTGATTTGCAAGTACTGAACCACCCTTGTAACCCAGGAATAAATCCCACTTGATTGCAGTGATTTTTTTTAATGCATTGTAGATTTGGTTTGCTAATATTTTTTTTAAGTTTTTTATTTAAGTAATCTCTACACCCAACATGGGACTCAGACTCACGACCCCAAGGTCAAGAGTCCAGTGCTCTTCTGACTGAGCCAGCCAGGTACCCCAACGGTTTGCTAATATTTTATTGAGGATTTTGCATCTATGTTCATCAGAGGTACGGTCCCATAGTTTCTTTTTTTGTAGTATCTTGATCTGGTATTGCTATCAGGGTCATGCTGGCCTCCTAGAATGAATTTGGAAACTATCTTTCCTCTTTTATTTTTTGCAATAGTTTGAGAAGAATAGGTATTAACTCTTCTTTAAACGTTTGGTCGTTTGGTTGAGGAGCAGCTGGGTGGCTCAGTCACTTAGACTTCTGATTTCGGCTCAGGTCATGATCTCATGGTTCATGAGTTTCAGCCCCACTTCGGGCTCTGTGCTGGCAGTGTGGAATTCTCTTTCCCTCTCTCTGCCCCTCCCTGCTCACTTGCTCGCTCTCTCTCCCTTTCTCTCTCCTTATCTCCCGCTCTCTCTCAAAATAAATAAATAAACTTTTAAAAAGTTTTTAAAAATAGTAAGTGCTTGGTCGAATTCACTTGTAAAGCCATCTAGTTCTGGACTTACGTTTTGGGGAGTTTTTTGATTACTGATCCAGTTTCATTGGTGGTAATCAGTCTATTCAAATCTTCTATTTCTTCCCGATTCAATTTTTGGACGTTATATGTTTCTAGGAACTAACCCATTTCTTCTAGGTTGCCCAGTTTTGTTGGCATGTGAGTTTTCATAATATGCTTTTATAATCCTTTGTGCTTCTGTAGTGTCAGTTATTTCTCATGTTTTCTGATTTTGTTAATTGAGTCCTTTTTTTTTTAATGAATCTGGCTAAGGATTTATCAATTTTGTTGATCTTTCCAATGAACCAACTCCTGGTTTCATTGATCTCTCATATTGTTTTTTTAGTTTCTTTTTTTTTTTTTTTTTCCTGCTCTTTTATTTCCTTCCTTCTACTACTGGTTTAAGGTTTTGTTCTTTTTCTAGCTCCTTTAGGTGTAAGATTAGGTAATGTTTAAGATTTTTCTTCTTTGTTTAGTGAATTCTGTATTGCTGTAAACTTCCCTCTTAGAACAGCTTTTGCTGCATCCCAAAGATTTTGGACCATTGTGTTTTCACTTTCATTTGTCTCCCCCATTTCCTCTTTGATTTCTTGTTTGACACATTAATTGTTGAATAGCATGTTATTTAATCTCCATGTATCTGTGTTCCTTCTAGATTTTTTTTTCTTGTGATTGATTTCTAGTTTCATAGCATTGTGATCGGAAATGATGTATGATATGACTTTGATCTTCTTTAATTTGTTGAGACTTGTTTTGTGGCCTAATATGTGATCTTTTCTGGAGAATGTTCCATGTGTACTTGAAAAGAATGTGTATTCTACTGTTTTAAGATGGAATGTTGTGAATATGTTAGATCCATCTGGTCTAATGTGTCATCCAAGCCAGTTTTTCTTGTTGATTTCCTGTTTGGATGATCTGTCCATTGATGTAAGTGGTGTGTTAAAGTCCCCTACTGTTATTATATTACTATTGATTACTTCCTTTATGTTTATTATTAACTGCTTTATGTATTTGGGTGCTTTCATGTTGGGTGCATAAATATTTATAATTGTTACATCTTCTTGTTGGATTGTTCCCTTTATGGTTATGTAATGAAAGGACTTAGAATTTTTAAAGCATTTTCTCTTAAATTCAGTGTAGAGCAATGATTCAGGTGCTCCTTTGTCACAGCAAAGCCAGATGTTGATTGTTTTGGGGGCATTTTTTATCCTTCCAGTGGATTGAAACATTAAGTTTTGTGTATATTATATTGGCCCAATTATATAGCTTCTTGATGTTGAAGGTGCTGTTGCTCGGCCTTTGTGGGTCCTGGGCACAGCTGGTGATGTATGCAGAGCTCTGATGGGCAGTTCTGGTAGGATTCCAGTGGCCTGCTTATATCCACATAGGTTTTGGGAATTGAGGGTTTTGTTTCTTCCTAAGTCAAATTGTGACTGACTTCTTCCTTCAATTTACAGACTAAATGATGGCAATGAGTACCTCTTCCAAGCCAAAGATGATGTAAGTTTTTAAGATTCATTTCTCTCTGTAGTTAGGTATTTGCAAGTGTTTATTGGCATGATAAGCTTTATCTACAGTGTTCCATATAGAAGTAATGATCAGCCATGGCTTCCATCATCTGGTCTCCACAGTCACTAACAACAGGAAGCTGTTTGGTTCCCCTTATATCTCTAGGGGGCAGTGAATGGCATCTCACTGTGTCTTTGCCTGTCAGGAGAGCTAGTACCAGGACCCTGAAGTTGACAGTGGAAAATCTCCCCCCACCTCACCCCCCAACTCCCCTTGCAGTGGATGAGGCACAGTGAAGTGTTTCCAGGACCGGATGTGGATCCTGAAGTCCAGTCACAGGGCCTCCCTGCTGCACTCCACCACCTCTACCTGACCATTCCATGGTTGTACCCCTCCTTGCAGGGAGAGAAGGTCTGCTGACGGAACCACAACATGGGCAGTGCTTTAGATTTGAAAAACCAACTTCTGTTAAATTTATGCAGGCTTGTATATCAAATTATATTCATTTTTAAAAAAAAAAGTAAAAGAAGAAGGAATTTATAGAGGTGGGAGCTGACACCCCCACCAGTGGAGACCCGTCTTCTCATTCCTCCACGTTTGTAGGTCCACATACTAGAATGGTGACTTCTGAAGGATACTGTAAACCGAGTTCTCGGGAGAGCTGAACTGTGTTCACTCTGCGCAGGCCTCTTTGGGAACTGCTTGCCTCTCAGTTAGCTAGGAGCCCCTGTTGGCCAGATGCACTGTTCCCAAGCTTTCCTACCAACGGAGGCACACTGGTGGGGCAGGTGGAGCAAGAGCATTTCGAGCCCACCTCTCTTACTTGAGTCTCACCTGTGCCTCCTTTGTCCAGGAGGAAATGAACACATGGATCCAGGCCATCTCCTCCGCCATCTCCTCTGATAAACACGAGGTGTCCGCCAGCACCCAGAGCACGCCAGCATCCAGCCGGGCACAGACCTTGCCCACCAGCGTCGTCACCATCACCAGCGAGTCTAGCCCTGGCAAGCGGGAGAAGGACAAAGAGAAAGACAAGGAGAAGAGGTTCAGCATTTTTGGCAAAAAGAAGTGAACTCCTTTCCTTCACCTCCTGCCCTTCTCTTACCTTTTCAGTGAAACTCCAGCATGCAAGCTCAGAACCAACACATTACTCTCTGTGCCTAATGTTCTTCAATGTGGTTGATTTTTTTTTTTTTTATTTATAGAGCATTTCTGGGGGGTGGGGGAAATATACCTAAACACTTTATCTCCAAGTTACAAAAGTTTGAGGTGCAGAGGGAAGACCAGATTTTTTTTAATGAAATTCTATAGATTAGATCTCAATATTTAAACTGTTCCTCAATTTTGTGAGGCTGCGTTGGAAATAACCCGCCTCTAGTGCTGTTGGTATGCAAGGCAGCGGTGCTTAAACAATATTTCCTGTGCTCACCAGAGACAAAATGTACCAATTTCCTGACACCATTCTCTTCCATTTATTTCCAGTGGTTACCTTGAGTCTTGACTTATTAGAAGTGCCCACGACGGGTCTAACCTTGAGTAAACAGATCGTGTATTATGATCTCGCTGCAGCCACAGTGCAGCTCCGTGTTAAATCTACAGACCAAACCATTTGTATCTGGCATCACTTACTAACACATGACATGCGGCTTTTCTGCATCAACTGCAAGGACAGTTAAGAATGTCGGTATACCGGTATACGAGAAGGAATAGAAAACTGATACTGTTTTAAATAATCTGTAATTTCAATTTTTTTTTTTTTTTGCTGAAATACATTATATTGTATGTTTGAGATAATTCTAGTACAAAGTATAATAAAACTAGATGTATAATAAACCCTTTAAATCATTGGTAAGTGTACAAGTGGAACTGAAGCATTTACTGGACAAAGTAATGTTACTCTAATGGTTACTTGCTCGTGTGTTGCCACACTGTGTTATAATTTGCTTCATTACCTTGCTATTTGATACATAGTGTGCATTTCTTTGTCACTGTAACGATTGTAATGACAAATTTTCATCTTACTGCACAATCAAAATGGCATTGATAGGAATGAACTCCAGAGGCTGGGCCAGAGCAGGGAGGTGGTTGCTCAGGCCTGGCGCTCAGTCGTATGACCTGTACCTCTCAACTTTTGCCCTGTTAAATATATGCTATGTCATTAAATGCTTTTAAATCTAGCACGGTGGGTAATTGTTGTTTTTTCTCCCCTGCGTGCATGCCATGTAGGAAAATTGCAAAGCCAGAAATAGCAAACGGGAAACATTAGACCATCCGTCTGGGTTCCTGTTTTGCATTCTTGTGCGTGTATGGTGCACCAGCTTTGGAAACTACGGCAAACAGAATAATAAATATGGAATGTTTTGCAGCTACACATCCAGATTTTATCTTTTATTTATGACAAAGTTAACAGGGAACTTGTTAAACCTGAGTTCTGAGGAGGGCGTTGGCGAACTTTTTCTGTAACGGGCCAGAGATAGCAAATATTTTAGGCTTTGTGGTCCAGACTGTCTCTGTGGAAGCTCTGCTCATTGTGTAATATAGAGGCAGCCATCGATGGCGTGTGAAGGAATGGGTCTGGTTGTGTTCCAGTAAAACTTTATTTATGGACACGGATGTGAATTTTAAGTCCTCTTCATGTGCCACATAATATTCTAATTTTTTTTAAATATTTGAAGTGTAAAATGTATCTTATATAGATCATACAAAAAAGGACAACAGGCCAGATTTGGCCCATGGGCCAGTTCAGTGATGCCAGCATAGATCCATAGATCATGGATTAGATATGCATGTTACTTGCCTTTTTTTAATCTGGGTATATTGACTGCATAGCACTTGTATATTTTCCTACATAAAGCAGCAAGGGATGTTAGTATTATGGGTTTTCGGTGAGCTGTGCCCATGCCTAATGTGATGTTAGTCCTGCACTCCACAGTTGACTGGCATTGGAGCTTTCTGGTTACTCCAGAGACTTTGCCATCCCTCACTCCTTCCTCTCTCATGCACTCAGGGCCATTTATCTCAGTGTGACACTCCCTTGTCCTTGCCTTACATAAGATTGGAATCATGTCTCAACAGATGATCCTGTCACCAAAATGTTTCATTAAGAAAAAGCATCTTGAAAAATAATCAGGATTGATTACAGCCTACTCTTGACAAAGCCAGCCAGATGGCAGGCAAGACTCACTCAAATGGAAAATAGCCAGCAATTCCAGAATCCCATAAAAAATGTGTATGCATGGGATATTTTGTACATAATTGCAGAGGTTGACCAATCCCTGATTACGAAACTTCACTTTGGTGGTACTGTCTCTCCTTACTGTTCTTGCTGAGGATCTGCTGAGACCCACAGCGGGGAAGACGATGGGCAGTGGAAGGAAAAGCAGCTGCAGCAGAAGACTGGCTTCTGTGGGTCATCAGGGACTAATGTCAACAGGTGTGATCAGGGAACCCCAACAAGACATGGTGGATGAAGCTACAGGCCATAGAGGATCACGAGTGTCAATCGTATCATGGTAAATATGGGTTTAAAAAAAACGCTGCACACTAGTATTTTGAGGGTTGTACACATTTACCTTTATTGCTATAATGTGCTATTTTGCTTTAATTTTTAGTGATGTGGGTGGGTGATAATACTGGCCTCTGTATATCTGAAAAGTGAGAAGTAAGCAGTAACAAAACTGTCAGGGTATGTGATGGGTATTGACTGATTAAAGGTCACTTTTGTCTCGACCATTTCTGAAGTTGGAATGCATCTTCAGTTGATGGCCCCTCAGGGTTGTGTTTTCATGGGGGTACTTGGAGTGATGATGCTTTTTATAGTTCCAGTCGTCTTCAGTGGATGAAATAGAGTGTATCAGACTGGGTGGTGGACACGTTGTTATCACCAGGTGTTTGGCACTGTTAGGATTGGTTGTGTATGGAGGATCCCATGCTATTTCCCTCTGGATACATTATTTTCATTTCTTAGTTGGACTAAAGTATTTTCTTTGGTTTAGTGGTAAAATTCATATAGGAAAAGTAGGATTAAAAGCTTGAGTATCTTCCATTATTTAAACTGATTTTTTCAAGCATGACCCATAACCCAAAAAGCCATAAGAAAAAAAAAAAAGGAAAAATTATACTTCAAAGCTCAAGATTTCTGTCACCATTGAGAGTTATAGTGAAACCTTTCACTTTCCACTTCCCAACACTAACAATGACATTATCCTTTTTGAAACTTAAAGATGTCCCGTCTTTGGCTGGTAGAAGCCCCTTCCAGTTGGCTTCTGAGTCCTATTGATATAACCCTAGTAATCTTTGATCCTTTCTTCCCTCTCTGGCCTGACAAGCTGTCCCAGGCCCAATCCGGACATTTCTTGCCTCAGACCTGCAATCAGAAGTCCCTCTAAGAAACCCTGGTTTCTTTTAGTGGAAAATGATATATCAGAACCACAATTTATGTGCTAGAAATGCTCATTACTATTGGGTTAATCCTTTTTTCTGTGTGTATCAGTAGATAAAAATAATTCATGAGTTCATACTGCAACTCAGGATTGCAGTTTTTGACTTAACATATTCTATATTATGTCATAATCTTTTCCACCCAGAATCAGCACTCAACGATCAAGGGGCAAAGAATCAGAATATCCTATAACAACTCATGTGCTTTATCACCTATTACACACATATACTCCTCCGAGTAGCAATACTAATACCGCCACCAATACAATTACTGAGAGCAGTTGGTTGTGGGGTTTTTTTAGTTAAACCTTTTTATATTGTGATAATTGTGCATTGATTCACATGTGGTTGTAAGATAGAATTCAGTGCACTTTAGCTTTGTCCCCTAATGGTGACATCTGTAATGTAACTGTAATACAGAATCACATCCAGAATAGGACACTGATGCAGCCAGGACTCAACATTTCCATCCCTGCAGGATCCCCTCCTGCTGCTCTGTTAACAGCCATACCTTCCAAGCAACCACCAGTCTGTTCTCCGTTGTTAAACATTTGTCCTTTCACAAATGTATCAATGGAATCACACCGATGTAACATTTTAGGACTGGTTTCTTTTCCCACTCAGCATGATTCTCTGGATATTGTTCCAGGTTATTGTGTATCAGTAGTCACTTACATTTTGTTGAGGAGCAGAGGTACGACTGTACCACAGTTCGTGTATTCACTTACTGAAGGACATCTGGGTCGTTTCCAGTTTGGGACTATTATGAACAGAGCTGCTATAACCATTCATGTGGGGCTTTTGGTGTGGACATAAATCTTCATCTCTCTGGAATTAAAAAAAAAAAAAAAAAAAAAAAAGATGCCCAGGAATGTCAAGAACAATTTTTAAAAATATTTTGTATGTTCTCTCTTCATTCCCCGCCGCACCCCTACGCTAGGTCGTTTGTAGCTAGCTAGGTCGTTTGTAGCTACCGTCTGGGCAAATAATTATTCCGCCCTCTCTCTCTTAATCCTTAGTTCTACAACTGACTATTTAACGCTGGCTTCATTTGGTTGTTTGGAGTGCGTCTGTTTCTAAGTAAGTGTCCCCCTCCTGCCACCCTCACCTCCCCTTATTTTCCGCCAGTTCTGAGTCAAGCACTTAAAGTGAAATGCCCTTTTGATGCTTTGAGGACTGAATAAAGATTTCCCAAGGGAGAAATCACTGCGCGTTCAGAGTTTTTCAAGATTTAGACCCACCTTAACTCAGGCTACCCTAAAAAAATGAGTTTTTTAAGTTAAAAAAAAAAATTCCAACAGGGTTGGCTGCGAGAAAGAATGCTACATCCTGTTTGGGGCTTTGAATGCTTCTTTTGTAAAAGGTCAGCCTTCTTCTGAAAGAAGGGATTCAGGAAGTGGAACTGAAGGGGCCTCCTCTCGCCCTTTCGTTTAAATTAGGGATCAAGCCGTGTGAGGTGCTAAGCTTCTCTTCCCTGCTGTGGAGGGTGTATGTTCACTGCAGCGGAGGGAGGAAGCGCCAGCCCGGAGCCTCCTGTGGGCTGGGCTGACGTGGGAGAGGCCGTGAGAGGGGGCAGAATTATGTGGCACAATTCAAGAGGCTCGCTTGCGCTCTTTTCTCCGCAGGGGGCGCATAGAGGACACCACTCAGGAATGCCCGGGTTTCCCGGGGCACGTGGGGTTCGTTATCGGGGCTGTCAGCTTTCCTTTCAGACCTGCGGTCAGCTCTCCTCTCGGGGCGTGCTTGACCTTGTGTAGCTCAGCAGCGCCGCAGCCAGAGGACACCTGTGCTCCCCTGGCCGCCCTGCCCCCACAGGCCTGCGCCCGCCCCCGTGCGCGCACACGGTGATGGCGGGGGAGGGGCGGGGAGGGGGGATTACGTCATGGCCACGAGAGTTGTGTGGGCTTGCGCAAGTTTCCACTCGGCCTTCCCTTCGCCCCCTGGATATTTATCACTCGTTGGGGACCGATTGTGTCTGGGAGTGGGGATGCAGGAGGAGGCCCGGCAACGGGATTTCCAGAAACAGATTCTTTCTCTTGCACAAGCCCGCCAGCCCCGCCCAGCCGGGACTTTCTCCGCCGGGCGCGGCATCCTGCATTCCGGAGTCTGGGCGTTGGGTGCTCCCTGGGCGCTTTCTCCCCCGGAGCTGAAGCAAGCCTTGGCTCACAGCATTTCCTCGGAGAATCCACTCCGTTTTCAGTCGCAGTGAATTGTTTCCAACGTCGCAGGCCGTCGATGTTTTCATCTCCTGTCCAGGGCCTCCCTCTCAGGGAGAGGTCTGTCACAGTCTTCATTAAAATGGCCGTGAAGAGCGTGCATCTGAAGCAGTGCTGCAGATGGTGTACAGGCCCACCCCTTTCCTGCTGCCACCGTTACACGTCTGTCCCATCGCTCCCCCTGTCTTTCCTGGGTGCATGTGATTTGATTCCTTCATGCGGCTTGCTTGGCCTTTGCTCTTCTGGGGAAAGGGCGTGGGCTCTGAGCCCAGACTGGCTGGGGTCGTGGCTCCTTCACCAGCCAGCCAAATGACAAGTGTTCCTCCCTGGCCGCCTTTGCAAAGTTCCTACTAAGTGCCATACACGTTGGGGAGCAGCTCCTGCGGACCTTACAGTATGCTACCCTCCTCACCATCTGCTTCATCTGAGCTGGCTCATATATACATATACATATACGTATACGTATACATCATATACGTATACGTATACATATACGTATACATACACATACACATATACGTACATCCCGAGATTCAGTGTTTACGTACAACACCCAGTGCTCATCCCCACAAGTGCCCTCCTCAATGCCCATTACCCATTTTCCCCCCCCCCCCCCCCCCCCGCCCCTCCCATCAACCCTCAGTTTTTTCTCTGTATTTAAGAGTCTCTTAATGGTTTGCTTCCCTCTCTGTTTGAAACTATTTTGTCCCCTTCCCTTCCCCCATGGTCTACTGTTAAGTTTCCCACGTTCCACATATGAGTGAAAACGTATGATATCTTTCTCTGACTGACTTATTTCACTTAGCATAATACCCTCCAGTTCCATCCACGTTGTTGCAAATCGCAAGATTTCAGTCTTTCTCATTGCCAAGTAGTATTCCACTGTATATATAAACTACATCTTCTTTATCCATTCATCAGTTGATGGGCATTTAGGCTCTTTCCATACTTTGGGTATTGTTGAAAGTGCTGTTATAAACATTGGGGTACATGTGCCCCTATCAATCAGCACTCCTCTATCTTTTGGATAAATACCTACTAGTACTATTACTGGGTCATAGCGAGCCTGGCTCTTTTTACCTTTACAAGGGGATAGAAGGAATGGGGCAAAGGCCATTGCACTCCAAAACTCAGTTCCCCCTCTCACGTGAGGTATGCTGCCAACAAGAGGCTTCTTTGGATTTTTTTTCCTAAAGATAATTTTATTACAGTGTTTCACAGTTCCGTGACAGAAAATCCACATCCAAGTGGTGCAAATACCAGGGAATTTGTCAGCACACCCAACTAAAACATCCCAAAGTAGGGCTGGTTGAAAGGTTGATTTGCTACCAAAGTTCTCTATCTTACTGGGACTCGATTGGATACATCTTTACTGTCTCAGCCCCATACCCGGCCATCATCAGTTTTGGCCTCAGGCTGTTTTCCCTCCTGATGATGGCAGCTGCCAAGGTAAGGTTCCTAAGAGGAGGGAAAAGGCTCTTCTTGTCCCAAACAGAACAAAGTCTGTGTTTCACTCTGAATAGATTAACGTATGTTTTGCGTCCATCCTTGAACCACATCTCCTACTGGAGAAATCACCTCAGGCAACCAGGGTGCCCTCCTGGTCTATCCAAACCGCAGGTCATTACAGAAGGAACATGGATGGTTGGGCCCTCAGTGTCCCTCACAACATCTGATTAAGAAAAATATGCCAGGGGCGCCTGGGTGGCGCAGTCGGTTAAGCGTCCGACTTCAGCCAGGTCACGATCTCGCGGTCCGTGAGTTCGAGCCCCGCGTCGGGCTCTGGGCTGATGGCTCAGAGCCTGGAGCCTGTTTCCGATTCTGTGTCTCCCTCTCTCTCTGCCCCTCCCCTGTTCATGCTCTGTCTCTCTCTGTCCCAAAAATAAATAAAAACGTTGAAAAAAAAATTAAAAAAAAAAAAAAAAAGAAAAAGAAAAATATGTCAAAGAATAACAATATCAAAGGGTGGCTTAGGTGAGGTAGAGTGGGGGGTTTGATGGAGGATGAGTTTGGGGGTGCTAAAGCCCCCACCTTCTTCCCAGCCCCCCAAATACTGCCTATTCTCCACAAGAAAGTGTTGGCTCCCGAAGGGGTGGGATCAGAGAAACAGCAACTTATTCTTTGGAAAGGAGAAATGCTGTCTCTAGAAGGATCTCCTCTTGAAGTTAGATTTGAAGCTGTTCGTATCTTAAAGCACCGTTGCTAATGTGTCCAAGGTTGCCCCTGACTTTGCACTTGTTAATACTGCTACTGGGTCTTCCCTCTTAGGTGCTTGTTTGGGGTGCACCTGGTTTCGGAGAACAGATGCCAGTTAATGAATAGGAAGGGCCTGTAAGAGTCTGGTCCCACTTGCTACTATCTGGGAAGGAACCCTCTCCAGCAGTCACTGGGGAGTTACTTCAGACACTGGTAAGCTCAGGAGCAAAAGAAGCTAATAGGGTGCTATAAATTCATGAATTAACCAATGCTTATTATAAGGAAATGAATTTTTTTTCTTTTGAAATACAGTTCTCCAAAAGGTGCTTGTTATTTATGTGAGGAGTCCTGAGTGCCCGAGTTAATGGTTGGAACACCATTTGGCCAAGATACAATCCGCCATGGGTGAACAATGTCCCTGGGCGCCCCGCCTCTCCATGGAACAGTGCCTTTTTACTCAGCACTCTGTTTCTTACAGAGTCCTCATCATCGACAGGAGGTAAAGTTCCCCAGAGTATTAATGACTTAAAAGGCCAAGAGTCTGTCGTGTGACTGAGTTGGGGGTGCTGAGGCAGCGACCAGGGGAAGCCATTGGCTGGGATAAGAGAGCTTGGCAGAAGTGGGTTCCACTTCCCTGGGTCTCTGGAAAGGAGAGAAGCTGGAGTGTCTGACATTCCTCAGTTAGGAGGGGAAAGGGTTTAAATTCCATAGGAAAGCAGTTTGCAAAGATGAACCGGTCTTTACGTTATCTTTTTAATTTCAACACTTGGCATTTTTGTCATCTCTCTATCACTTGCCTCTTGGGGAGGTGCCCCACCATGGGAACATAACCAGATGGCTCCCATTTGTGTCTCAGATCCTTGGGAGCTGAGACCAATGAAGGGCCTGTGTTCCACCCCACGGCTGTCTTGACAGCACCTGGGGCCCAACAAAGAGGAGTGCCATTTCTGCACTGGCTGTGACTGACAGCCAGCATTTGCTGAGCTCTTCCTGTAAGTGTCAGACCCTACCCTTAGCAATTCACATATGATGACTCATGCGACCTCACAATGACCCTGGGAAGTAGACACTTGTTACCAGGCGAGGTATTGTTACAGCTCAGAACACAACTGTTGCTGCAGGGAACTAAAGACAGTGAGCCAAGCCAGAGCTGGTAGAGAGCCGAGACCACAGCATCTCAGAGTGCTCTGGAGCTCTGACAAGGTCTGGCTGACCCCATGACTGACATGTCCCCCTGCCACATCCCCATGTGGCTGTGTTATAATCTTCAGCTTATAAAAAGGGTGTTTGCCTGGGATATCACCAGCATCCCACATGGCCAGCCCAGGGCTATGTGAGTGGATGTGTGCCTGTGAACATATGTGTTTCACCCTTTGTTCTTCTCCAGACGGAATGACTTTGTCTTGCTAGTGACAACAGCTAGCATTAGCTTCATGCCAGATAGTGTGCTAAGCACTTGAGCTATTTCTTGGAATTCTCACGGCAACTCTGTGGGGCAATGTTTATTGTCTTAGTTATACAGTGGAGGAAAGGAAGATTTAGAGAGTTAAGTGCTTGTGTAAACAGCAGCTGGAGACTCAGATTCTGACACGCCTTTTCAGAGGCCATACTCACTCTTGGACTGATCGCCTTCCTGATGTCCCTCACCTAGGTTGTAGACTGAGAAACAACTCTCGTGGAACCAGCACTAGCCAGTGGGGGACAGGGGGCGTCTCATGCGTGTAAACCATCCCCCTAAAGGTGGGCTTTTAGTGTCAGTCCACTTAACTGCTGCACAAGCCTGGATCCTCAAAGTCTCAGCCCTTCTCTGGCTCCTCAGCACCCATGTTCCTCTAGAGTTAGATGTGCAAGTGGCAAGGTTGTTCTCAAAGGCATGTGCTACATATCTGGAGGGTGGTTGATGCTTGGCTCAGCCTTACAAATCTACAGCTGCCTAGATTTGGGCTGTCCCCGTGCTGAAGTCCTTTCTGGGTCAAATTTAAGGTCAGAAAAAGGACAGGGGGACATTATAAATATTTGGAAGGAAAGAAGAGAAGAGGGAAGAAAGGGTGGAAGGAACCTCCGACCAGCTGAAGTGCCACCTCAGAAAGGTGGCAAAATAAATGATAGCTCAGCATCAAACCCATGCCCATGTTTCGTACTTAAAACAAGAAAAGAGAAAAGATTAGCTCAGTCTCCGTGGACAGGTTTCTTTCCAGACCAGAGAGGTGGAGACAAGCTGTGGGAACTGATGGGCTCCAGCTGACATGGGGCCCCATCCTCATTCCAGCTCCCTGACTGGCCACAGGGCCCCTTTGTTCTCTGACATCTGTCTTTTCTTGTTGCTCTGATTCTGACTCTCCCTACTGTCCACCTTATTCCTCGGCTGTCCTCCCCATGTGTGTAAAATCCTCCACAGTTAAACATCACACGTACTTATTCCGTATAGTATTTTCACTTAAATTTGTGTCACATTTTGTTATATTGCTACATTTTGTGATGCTTATTTCAAGGGTGATATATAATTTTCCGCTGGTCAATGCACCAGTAGTTATTAACACGTTCCTCAAATTCTAGGTTTTTAGCAATAAGATCACTCCCTGCCAAAGAGATTTGTATTCCTAAAATTATGGCTCTGACTTGATTCTTTTCAAGGACAGTTCTCTGGGGCCATTAACTCCCTCCAGGTAGGGCCACTTCACAGACCATATTCTCCTATAGCTACTTCCCTCAGTGCAGGGTACACACCTCCGACGCCAGCCTCTTTCCACCTTGTGGAAGCATTCTCTCAGGGGATTTGTTGCCCTTTCCAGCTTGGGACCTTGATCTCAGCCACACTGACAGCATTAGTAACTTTATATTTCAAGAAATTGGGACTGGGTCTCGCTCTCTAAAATCTTCCAGGGTCTTCATGCAATTGTTATCCACAACCCAACAGATTTTAAGACTGCATCAATAATTCGTCTCATACAAACACAGAAACAGTTAGGCTTCATCCTGACACACATCTTGCCATGTTTTCTTGGGAATCACTCGGAACATATTTACAGATTTTGCTTCATTTTCCTATTACCTCTTTCTAAACTGTCTGTACACTTAGTTAGTAGCTGTAAACAAGGATAACACTCTTGCTACAAATGGGATTGTTTTTATTTGCAGGAAGTGTAATATGCCATCTCAAGCTTGCTGTGAGGGTCTTTGACTACCAGCTAGGGTAAACTTGCTGTCCTGTGTTTGACATTTCTTTTTTCATTTTGAGTAAATTTTCTGTTCATACCTGGATCACGAGGCTTCTGAGTCACGAGCCGCAAAACCAACTCTGGCTAGTTTAGCAGAAAAGGAACTTATTAACACCTTCAAAATCTCTAAGGGGCCAGAGCCCCAGGCTGAGGGTTTTATAGCCAGGAGTGATGCCCAAAGCCCTGCTTGCGGGCAGGCTCCTTGAACTTGCCACTGGGCAAGGACCCACAAGTGCCCAGTCACGCTACCTCGGGAACTCCTGTCCTGCTGTCTTTGGTGACAACATTTCCTGCATGGGCTCTCCTTCATATCGCCACTTCCGATTCACAGCTGTGCCACCTGCATTTCATTCCTGACTGGGGCTCTAACGCCAGGGAGGCTAGGGAAAGGCATCCTACTTCTCTCTAAAGGCAACCCAGTTCTGTCTAATTCTGCCTCAAGAGGTGCTGCATTCTGGGACACCTGGGTGGCTCAGTTGGTTAAGCGTCCGACTTTGGCTCAGGTCATGATCTCATGGTTTGTGAGTTTGAGCCCCACATTGGGCTCTCTGCTGTCAGCGCAGAGCCTAGGGTCTGCTTTGGATTCTGTGTCTCCCTCTCTCTCTGCCTCTCCCCTGCTCGCTCTCTCTCTCTCTCTCTCTCTCAAAAATAAACATAAAAAAAGAGGGGGTGCTTGGGTGGCTCAGTCAGTTAAGCTGCTGACTTTGGCTCGGGTCATGATCTCATGGTTCGTGATTTCGAGCCCCGCATCGGGCTCTGTGCTGACAGCTCAGAGCTTGGAGCCTGCTTTGGATTCTGTGTCTCCCTTACTCTCTGCCTCTCCCCTGCTCACACTCTGTCTCTCTGTCACTCTGTCTCTCTGTCTCTCTCAGTGTCTCCCCTGCTCACACTCTGTCACTCTCTTTCTCTCTAAAAAATAAATAAACAAAAAAAAAAAAATACAAAAAAAAGAGGTGGTAGATTCTGTAAACATAGGAACATGGTTAAAAAACTAGGTGGCTGTATTAGTTTCCTTTTGCTGCTGCAACAAGTTGCTATAGGCTTATGGCTGAAAGCAATTCAATTTTATTATCTTACAGTTCTGTGCATTAGAAGTCAGACACAAGTCTCAGTGGCTGAAATCTAGGTGTTTGTGGGGGGGGGGGGTGCATTCCTTTCTGAAGGCTCTAGGGGAGAATCTGTTTCCTTCTCTTTCCCTGCCTGCATTCCTTGGCTTGTGGCTCTCTTCTTTCGTCTTCAAAACCAGCAGTAATGGATACAAGTCCTTCTCAAACACAGCACTCTGAATGTCTACATCTCTCTTCTACTTTTAAGGACTCATGTGATAATATTGTGCCTGCCTGTATAATCCAGGACAATCTCCTTATTTTAAGGTCAGTTATTTAGCAAACTTTATTCCTCTGTCATGTAATGTAACATATTCCTAGGTTCTGGGATTAGGATATGGATATCTTTGGAGGGTCATTATTCTGCCTATCACAGGTGTCAAAAAAAAGGCAAATATCTACCACAACATCCGTAGCCTATTTATTTATTGAAGTCATCATGATTTTGTTATACATTGAAATACTTTCTCTAGATTTGTAACCTTTATCAGTCATAGAGAATCAAACTATTTTCCCCAGTCTGCTGTTTGGTTTTGGTATGGAATTGAAAAATGTTTAAATATTAAGATCCATCCTTTTTTTTTTTCTTTGTGACTTTATTACTTCAACACTGATGACGTTCATCTTTCATAGATCCAATAACCTGGTTATTTCCTGCTTTTTCTTTAGTGCTTACACTTTCATAAATTCTTCTGAAGTTTATTTTGCTGTCTTTTATAAGGAGTACCTCTAACTTAGTTGTTTTTCCCAATTTCTAGCCAGTTATCACAATACTATGAGTAAACAGACTTCACTTCTCCTCTTTGCAATGTTAGAACTGTAATGTTTGATTTTTTGACATCTAATATTTATTTTTTTTAATTTTTTAAAAGTTTATTTATTTTGAGAGACAGAGAGAGTAGAGGAGGGGAAGAGAGAGAGAAGGAGAGAGAGAATCCCAGGCGGGGGATGGGGATCAAACTCATGAACTGTGAGAATATGACCTGAGCCAAAACCAAGAGCCAGATGCTTAACCAACTGAGCCACCCAGGCAACCCCGAGCCTCTAACATTTATTAAACACCAAGTACAGTTAACATTATCTAACTTTTGTCTCATTGCAGAAACACAAGGTGAACCAAGGCCCCATGTGTTTAGTTCAGTGCCTAAACTTAACATATAGCAAGCACTCAGTAAGCATTTGTTGAAGGAAGGAAGGGGTATTAATGATAAATTTAAATTTCAGTCAGTTCTTATTGATTTCACAAATCCACCCTATGATCCTCTTTTCTGTATTTGGGGGCCTATTTCTAGTTTCTTAACTATAGATGTTTTTCCACCAGCACCACACATTCTATTGTCATTTTCTAATCCCAAGGGTTTAATACTGTTGTTTTCTTACCATTTTATTTTGTTGACATAGTATTTGATCAGGTTTGAATATCCATGTTCAGATTTGGAGCTAAGGAGGAATGAGAGAGGTGGTAGGCACGTGCCTGGTGGGGTTTGGACAAAGCTTTCAATTCTAAAGACTGTGATGGTCACAACTGCAAAAGAATCTAATAAAAAAGTCCCCTGAGTGACACACCTGTTGATAACTTCACTCACTAGTATAGAATTTTTCTCTCACAATTGAGCTTTGCACAATCATGTGCAATTTGAGAGGCAGTGGGAGAATAAACAGCCATTTAAAATGTAAGCACTTTTGGGGCACCTTGGTGGCTCGGTCAGTTAAGCATATGAGCTCAGGTGGTAATCTCACGATTTGTGAGTTTGAGCCGTGCCTTGGGTGCAGAGCCTGCTTCGAATCCTCTGTCTCCCTCTCTTTCTGCCCTTCCCCTGCTCGTGTTCTCTCTCGCTCTCAAAATAAATAAACTTTAATTAATTAATTAATTAATTAATTTAAAAAATGTGAGCACTTTTTTCTTCCTTCCCAGAAGGGTTTCTATTTTGAAGTGAAATTGTTTCTAGTGCCCTTTTTTGTTCCTGTAGATCCCAGCACAGTTAGAATGTTTTTAGCAATCCATGACAATGTCTCATTTGAGAAATTCCAACTCAGTACAATTTAAATTCTCTTGCATTGTTTTACCTACCTAGTTGTGAGTCAACAAGCATTCATGTATTCCATGTACCACTGGTATTCGTTTTTCATGAAAGTGAAGGAAGGGAGAATCTGAACAATCAAACATGTGCCTCTGCTAGGTCAGCACAGATGTGGAACCTCAGACTGGTTAGTCCTTCATTTTGTATTTAATTAATAGCATCTAGCCCACAGATAGATAGTCCACAGGATGATGAAAACTAGGGAGGACAACCTGTGGCCTGCTCAACTTATTTGCAACTTCTATTCACAAATATATATGGGGCGCCGGGGTAGCTCGGTTGGTTAAGCGTTCGACTTCTGCTCAGGTCATGATCTCACAATTCACGGGTTCAAGTCCTGCGTTGGGCTCTGCGCTGACAACTCAGAGCCTGGAGCTTGCTTTGGATTCTGTGTCTCCCTCTTTCTCTGCCCCTCCCCTGCTTGTGCTCTCTGTCTCTCTCTCTCTCTCAAAAATAAATAAACATTAAGAACAAAAATTTTTTAAAAAGTCCTGATATATGCTGAAGAAACATTCGAGAGTTGTATGTATTTGAGAGGGGGTTGCAACTTAGGGGGTCCTGGAAATGGGGTCCCTCCAAAGAAGACGTTTGAGTAAATTTCAAAGAAGTTAAGGAAATGAGCAATGAAGATAAGTAGGGAATTGTTCCAGGAAGAGGGAACATCCAGGGCAGAGGTTTTGGGGATGAAATGCTCCTGATGTGTTTGAGCAACAAAGTAAGGCCAGAGTGGCTGGAAAGAAGTGAGCAAAGGGAAGGGAAGGAGGAGGAGGTAGACAGGTAAGAGAGGCTAGGCCACAGGCAAGATAAAATTAGTACAATCCACCCACTTTGCAATCCAAACCATGTTTTTATTTCAATAGGCCATGGTAAGAACTTGGACTTATATGCTGAAGAAGAGAGGGGATCTTGAAGGATTTTGAACAGAGAAGTGGTTTGGTTTTGTAACACAGCTTAATTCTAGTTGCTGTAGGGAATATCAACTGGGAGGAGGTGAGGCAGAGCAGTGAGGTACATACGTAGCCCCTGGAGAGCACCGCCGTTCTAGTGAGGAGGATCAAAGCAGGCTTTGGGCTTTTTCTCTTAACCTAGAAGTTACTTCAGTGTGTTGGAAAGCTGAGAGAGTCATCAACACAGAGAGAGGCTGCTTGACTGCCTTGCTGCAGAAATGAAAGGGGTGGGTCTTGGAAGGTTGAAGTCTCTGATGGGTCCAGTAAATTTAGCCTCCTCCCAACCATGTTCCAAACCGATGGGAAAATAAGAGGTATGTGGAGAAAGGCCAAAATATCAGGTATGTTACAGGGTCAAGGGTAGGTTAGAAGAAGTGGCTTTATGTTAGGGCACATGGGCTTTGTAACGGAATCTGAGCATTAGACAGATGTACCTACCGGTTACAGAAAGTGCTGGACTTTCTCAGGCCTCATCCTGTGAGGGCAAGACATTGTTGTGTTTTGTTTTGTTTTAAAATGTTTATTTATTTTTGAGAGACAGAGTATGAGCTGGGGAGAGGCAGAGAGAGAAGGAGACACAGAATCTGAAGCAGGCTCTAGGCTCCGAGCTGTCAGCACAGAGCCCTATGCGGGGCTCAAACTCACAAGCAGTGATATCATGACCTGAGCCGAAGTCAAACGCTTAACCACCTCCAAGCTCCACACAAGCAGACTGGGTTTCTAAGAACAAAATGGGTAGGGAGGGGCTGAGCTGAGCTTGAATTCAGACAGAGATCAAAAACGATACTAATTTAGCTCCAAGAAGAGGCGGGGCGGAGGGAGGGTACATGTCCTCTTAATATTGCCCAACTTTTCATTCTGTTGACCTCTCAGGTTTAATGACTGATGTACTGTGTAATTTAAGTTCTTCAGAATAGGCACTGTGATGTAAATATGTTCTTTAATCTACACTCTGTGAGTATTCAATTTTCCTAATTCAGGAATACACTCCATGGGTCATTTTGCTACTAAAAATGCTTCAGCTCTCTTAATCTCTGATTAGCAACAGAGGCTCTGTTAATTAGACAAATGGATGTCATCAATCAAATGAGAGGTATACAAGATGTGGGTTGGAAATTACAGACAATTCCACTATTACCTAAACAGGTTTTAAAATTTTAGTGATAGTGGATCATAACTCATTGTACAGCCCAAATAAAAATTTCATGAGTTCATACTGAAACAAATAAATAAAGTTCTCCATTTAATGGAAATTAAACAATAAAGATAAATGATTGAATTAGAAACTCACCAATGTTACCCAAAATAGTGGGTGAGTTTCATGACAAACTGTATTTTTACATAGTCTCAAAGGTCTTTCCTGGACATTGTTTATTCATCCCGTGAGAGGAAAGTGGTGACTTCATAGTGAAGAATCTTGGAGTGCCCCATTGTAACCAAGCCATCAAAACTAATATCACCCAATATTGGGGAAAAACAATATCATGTGCTTCCTGATATGATGCATAGCATCATTTCTGTAGCACCAAAAATATATAATCTTAATTTAATCACAAGGAGATATCAGACAAAGCCAAAATGAGGAATATTCTACAAATGAACTGGTCTTTACTCTTCAGAAATGTCAAGGTTGACAAAGGCAAAACAATAACTGAGAAACTGTTCCAGGCAGAGAGATTTCATGACCACATGCAATCTGTGATCCTGGAATGGGTCCTGGACCAAGACAAAAAAATAGGTATAAAAAACATTACCAGGGGGCACCTGGGTGGCTCAGTCGGTTAAACATCCAACTCTGATCTCGGCTCAGGTCATGATCTTGTGGTTTGTGGGTTTTAGCCCCGAATTGGGCTCTGTGCTGATGGCATGGAGCCTACTTAGGATTCTGTCTCTCCTCTCTGCCCCTCACCTGCTTGTGCTCTATCTCAAGATAAATAAATGAACTTAAAAAAAAAATAAAAGAACATTACTGACACGATGACAAAATTTGAATATAGACTATGGATTAGCTAATAGGTAGGTGTCAATGTTAAATTTCCTGATTTTGATATTAGTACTGTTCTTGTGTAGGAGAATGTCCTTGTTCTTAGGGAGAAAAAAAAACCACTCTGAAATCCTTGGTGGACAATCCTTGGTGGATCTGAATCGACTATATCTTGTCACCATAATATTGTCATATTTGCATCTGGTTAACCTTCCATGCAGAGAACAGAGATGGGACTTCATAGATCCCAGAACAGGTTGTAGGACTGTGTCATGCCTGCTTGGTAATCAACATTTCCATGAGTGGAAGAATTCTATCTAAGACTCACTTTCCTTATAACTTGGTAGTGAGGTTACAGTGGAGGCCACAATTATTGGTGAAAGGAGTCAGTTATGAATAACAGCATCGCTTTATATGGGTTTTCCACAGCTGTTGAGTCTGTGATCCACCAGGGGGTGCAGCTATCTGGGGAGAGGTCAGCAAGTCTTCCGGGAGGCTCCTGCTCCTGTCCTTGTGGACTAAGCCAGTTTCTTTGGGTGTCCTCAAGACCACAGGTGGGCAGGGGGGTGGATTTAGCAAAACTAAGGGCACTGATGCTACAGGACCCTCACTATTCAGCTCCTTCCATGGCCCTATATCTAATTTTGTAGTCATCATTTTATGTTCCTTTTTCCTTAAACTGCTCCCTCCCTACACATTGTATAAGATTCAGGTCCCCCTAACCCTGCTGGGTAGTTTAGGTGTTGTCTTCAGAAGGCTCTGAGATGGATCAGAACTGCACACGAAGCCCCAAGGTTACTCTACACAGAGCTGGAAATTCACATCTGTCCTGTTTCCAGCCCGCATTTAAGTCAGTCACATTGTCTATCACCAGAGGTTCTTTGATGAGGGCAAATGCTGACAGTAAGATATGCCATACATAAAATGCAAACATTATGAAGAGGCCCCAGATGTGAATATAAATTCTTCGTCTGTTACAAATTGTCAGGGAGAAATGAAAGTTTAAAGAATAGACCTAGGGATATGGTAAAGTCCAAAGACAGTAAAGTCCAAAGGAATTAAAATTCGAAATCAGATAACCCTCCCCTTGAGTCAAAGTCCAAATAAATGGAAGTCTAAAATTGAAAACAATACATCTCTGCACCCCACTCCCAATTCCTAACAGCTCCCTGACAGATGGAGGTGTCTCTAGGCCTGGGTGAGTTGAGGCCCTTGTGGAAACTCTAACTTGGGCCGTCTCTACCAGGAACGGAGGCAGTTCCACAGGGCACAGCCTTGGTTTCCAAATTGAGGAAATTAGTGACTCTCCAATCCTGGATCCATTTTCCCAGGAAAAATAAATAAATACATAAGTTCTTAGTGTTGACGGAGATCACAGCTGAGACAGTGGTATCTAAGGAAAGGAAGATAGAAGAAAATACTCCCTGCCTCTGTAGTGGACCCCAAGTTCTAAAACAACATTCTGAAGGATCAGAGTTCCTGTGGAGCTGCAGGAGAACAGATGAAAGGTTGGAAATATAGTTAGGCGTTGCCTTTATTCAACAATTTACTGTGACCCATGGTGCCATACACTGTGTCAGGGTCTGGGGTGCAGTTGTGAACGAGGTGGGACTGTGCATCCCCACATGCATGTGGTCAGATTTCGCTTCTGGCTTGGAGGAAGAACAGCTTTGCCAGAACAGGATATCATCGAACTCATCTCTCCCCCTGCCCCTGTAACCAGGAATGATAGTGCATCCTAATTTTATACCAGAATAATCCACAAAGAGAGCACCTATCTAGGAGGAAAAAGGGAGAGAGTCACTGGGTGAGAACATACAAATAAAGAAGAAAAGCAATTAAATATTTGTGTCTTCTGACCTTCCAAACACTAAGCTGTGGCAGCCTGAGGGGGCTTCTCCAAGATGAGGTGTGCCTCTGTCCATCCTGACACCGATTTTCAGGATAGGGGTTCTTTATTACAGATCTTATTAAAGAGATTGCCTGCTTTACTCTTAATTTACTATTGTAAAAAAATGACCTTTTTCCAGACGCCTGGGTGGTTCAGTTGGTTAAGCGTCTGACTTTGGCTCAGGTCATGATCTCACAGTTCATGAGTTCAAGCCCTGCATCAGGCTCTGTGCTGACAGCTCAGAGCCTGGAGCCCACTTTGGATTCTGTGTCTCCCCCTCTCTCTCTGCCTCTCCCCCTCTCACACCCTGCCTGTCTCTCTCTTTCAAAAATAAGTAAACATTAGGGGTGCCTGGGTGGCTCAGTCGGTTGGACGTCCGACTTCAGCTCAGGTCATGATCTCACGGTCCGTGAGTTCAAGCCCTGCGTCGGGCTCTGTGCTGACAGCCCGTTTCAGATTCTGTGTCTCCCTCTCTCTCTGACCTTCCCCCATTCATACTCTGTCTCTCTCTGTCTCAAAAATGAATAAACATTAAAAAAAATTTAAAAAAAGTAAACATTATTTTTTTTTTTTTTAAATGACCTTTTTCTATCATCTTCCTGCTGCTTCTCAGGGCACAAGTCATTTCTCTTAGCTCTTTGCCAGCTGTATTGCTTTGAAACGCCTACCATGTTACTGGCACTGCTCAGTGAAAACACTCCTAACGCATGTGTCTCACTTGAACATTTATCCTCTGCTACACTGCTGCTCCATCTTGACTTTCTGCTCACTGATCTCGACTGCGAAACGGAGTTATAAACAAATGCAGCTGTTTACATGTTAAATCCTTTCTCTTCACCTTTTTCTGGGCCTTGGAGATACACATTGTTAGGTAACTCATCAACCAGGTCTTTAACAGGAAGGAAGTTGCAACAATTATCTGAAGGAAAATTGGATGTTAGATGCTGGAGCATACACAGAACACGGAGAACATAAACAATTCTTAATTTACCCTTAAGACATCTGTTAGTTCATATCAGGCTTTCCATTTCCCTCCGTCCCATCCCCCCTCCTAACTGCTCTCTCAGTGTTTGTATTCCCTGTCATCCCTGTGGGTCTTCTTCACTGGGGTAGAATGCCCTGCTCCCATCCTTATAGTCAGGAGCTTGGGTAAGGTGGCTTTTTGCACCAGAACACTGTTGGCCACGTTGGTCAAAATGAACCAGCGCCCACTTCTATGTGTATCTACAGGAGGCTTGCAATGAAGAGGACACAGAATGACCTCATTTCTTGGCCAGGAGGAAAGGAAAGTAATATGGGTAATCTCTGTAGCAGCACCAAGGGATAAATCTCCACGTCTTTCCAGTTCTCTTAGGAATCTTTATCTGTACAAAGGTAGTATGATAGAACCAATTAAATATGGAAAGTACTCAGACATCTGGGCAGGTAATTAAAACCAGCCACTGATTCAGGCATTCTGCCGATTTCTTCAATTTCCTTTCTATTTTAGGATTCTCACCTTTCCTCACCTGCGATTGTCAAAACAGAGTGAGTTAGCTGGGTGCACTGCTCACATCTAAATCAAGGACTGTTCTTGTATTTGTAATTCATCAGCATACTTTCACATTTCTATTTTTACAAGGTCCCATGGTAACATCCCTAAAATAGGCTGTGTCCACAAAACAGTAAAACTGATGGGAAGTGAACATTTAGGTCACCCCATTAATTGGCCATTGTGACACCATTAATGATTCCCCCCCGACTTAACAGTTTCAGGCCAATTTAAGTGTTAAAACAACCTGTATCCCCAGAAAACCTCAACTGGAAATTGTTTTCCAGGATAATAAAGCCACCAAAAGAACCAGATGTGATATATATATAGATAGATAGATAGTCACTACCATGCCTCTAGCTGAGGTATAATCAGCTAGAAAGATATAACAAAAAAGAGACCCCATTCACAAAACAAAGCACATCAAGTACTAAGGAGTGCTTTTAATGTGAAATACAGGTGACCTACAAGAAGAAACCTAACCAACCAATGAAATTAACAAACAAAAATGGTGGCAAGCTGCAGGAAGTGCTGACTAAATGGAAATGAGAAGCATGTTCCTTTTGGAAGCAAAAATATTAACAACAAAAAACAAAAAACGAAACACCAATTTATATTCAAACTACTTCATAAATTTGACAAATTTCCAACAAAAACCATGGAATATTTTTGAAAGATAAAATGATTTACCTGAGGAAGCTGATGAATAAACCTCCAATTAAGAGGTGGCATCAAAGAAATGACCATAATAATCATGATGGGTTGGAGCACTGCCATTTGTGAAAAGATATTCTCAAACTTTCATAGAGAGTGTGATACTGATGTAAATCAGTGGACATAGTATCTATTATAGAAATGGACACTATTATGCATAATAGAACCAAAATATTATAGAACCAAAAATATTATAAAGAAGGCCACATGATCAATGGGAAAAGGAAAGATTATTCAATAAAGGTTTGTAAGGAATGTGAGTAGCCTTAAAATTACCTATTCAAATCTTCCAACATTGTACACAGCAATTAGTTCTAAATAAAGAAAAAGGTTTTTAAATAAAAATATATCAAATTAGAAGAAAATAGAAGTGAATTTTTATTAGACCTCTGATGCAAGATGAGCAATGTCAAGGCATATAAAATAAATATGAATAGGGGCACCTGGGTGGCTCAGTTGGTTGAGGACCCGACTCTTGATTTTGGCTCAGGTCATGATCCCAGGGTCATGAGATTGAGCCTCGCGTCAGGCTGTGCACTGAGCATGGAGCCTGCTTCAGGCTCTCTCTCTCTCCCTCTCCCCCTTCCCTGCTCACCTGTGCTCACTGTCTCTCTCAAATAAATAAAATTTTAAAAATTAAAAAAAAAAGATATGAATAAAAACCTAATACTCTAAATGCAATAAAATAAAACAAAATGCAGATGACAGAGGAAAACTATTTCCAATGAAAAGGACACATAAGGTGGTTCACACTTGCTAATGACTAAAATATACTTAAAAACCTGTAAATAAAGAAAATTCTCTAAAATCTCCATATGGGCAAAAGACTTGAAAATGAAATTTTAGGGAGGAATTGAACTTGTCAACATATAAGTAGAAAAATGTTCATCTTCATTAGTTGCAAAAGAAATAGAAAGACAAGTTATAAAGAGATTCAAATTTAGCCTATTAGCAAAGATTCTTAAAATGTTAATCAATGCTAGTGATACCTTAATGAACCTGGAGTTCTCATAAATTTCTATGGGCAGCAATCCCTTTGGAAAACATTTAGACAGTACATATCACACGTCTGAAAATGTTTATACTGTTTGAAGCAGAATTTCATTTTTGAAGATCTAACGCACAGATAGAAGACTTTTTATATAAACAGATGTATTGCATCATCATTTACGAAAGGATACAATAAAAAAATACTGAAGTGTTGGTGCACCTGGGTGGCTCAGTTGGTTAAGTGGCTCTTGATTTCTGTTCAGGTCATGATCTCTCAGTTTGTGGGTTTGAGCCCCACTTTGGGCTCTGTACTGATAGCACAGAGCCTGCTTGGGATCTACTCTCTTTCCCTCTCTCTCTGCCCCTCCACTGCTTGCAATCTCTCTCTCTCAAAATAAATAAATAAACTTAAAAAAAAAAAAGACAATCATCTCTTTTAAAAAATGTCAGAGTGTTCACCTCCAGGGAAATGGTTAAGTAAACCTTGGTATATTCAGATAAGGGATACATATACTTTGTGATTACAAAGTTTATGCATAGAAAAATAATAATTATGGGGCATCTGGCTGGCTCAGTTGGAAGAGCATGCGATTCTTGCTCTCGGGGTTGTGACTTCAAGCCCCATGTTGGGTATAGAGATTACTTAAAAATAAAGTCTTTATTTATTTTTTTAAAAAAATTTTTTTTAACGTTTATTTATTTTTGAGACAGAGAGAGACAGAGCATGAATGGGGGAGAGTCAGAGAGAGGGAGACACAGAATCGGAAGCAGGCTCCAGGCTCCGAGCTGTCAGCACAGAGCCCGACGCGGGGCTCGAACTCACGGACCGTGAGATCATGACCTGAGCTGAAGTCGGCCGCTTAACCGACTGAGCCACCCAGGCGCCCCAAAAATAAAGTCTTTAAAAAAAATTTAAAAAATAGTTGTATCAGGATTGAATGGTGAGACTATCAGTGGATTTTGGTTTTATTTGGTAACTTTTAGATAATGCTTTCTAAATTACATGGATGGTTTTTCTTTTTGCAGAAAAAATAAGATATACAAATAAACAAAAAGAAAAACATATGTGAAATCTTATCACCCAGAGGCAATCACTGTTAACATTTTAGTTCATGTCTTCCCAAACTTAAACAACTTACTTTATATTTTGAATAGGTGGCACATTAATATGGTTTAAAAACCAGAAAGTATAAAAAGGTATACAGTGAAGTTTCCTTCTTGTGCTTATTCCTTCCGACCCCAGGGTCAGTTTCCTACTCCTGTTCTTAGATTTTTAAATCCATTACACATACACGCAAATACAAATATAGATTTTTTCCCTTTTAACCCAAAGAGTAACATACCATACTCGCTGTTCTGAAATTGCTTTTTTTTTAATTTAATATTGTATCAGGGAGCACTTTCGATATCAATATTATAGAACTTACTCATTTTTGTATAGGTACATAGCACTCCATTGTGTGGACATACTGGAGTTTATTAAACTAGTCCACTGTTAATGTCCATACTCTTTTTGTAGGTAAACTTTTTTTTCTTTTTTTTAGTTTTCTACAGTTTCATAATTACCTTTTGTAAATTTACATTTGAAGAAAAAGGAAACTTTGGAGTCATAGGAATCTAAAAAGATAAGCCCAAACCCTGCAGAAACCTGCTACCATGAAGGCAACTCAATGTTCAGTGACATGGTATTATGACAATGTTCTGTGGAATAATCTGTCAGCATTTTCCGAAATAGGATTTGCAATGCCTAGAGCACTAGCCAGCCAGGCTTCCTGGTGGAGATGTCATTGAGGACAGGGCTGCACTGGGTGACATGTTTTTAAATAGCTCAAAGGCCAAAGCACAATGCAGGGTGTCAGGCATCATTCTGACATTTCAGCTGGATATAAATTTAGACCTGAATCTTCATTAAAATGAAATGTGTACACAGTGATGCTGCCCTTAGAGGAAACCTAGAGTAAATGCCATGTGTAATTAAGAAAGTACTTTGTTACCATGTGTCCAAGCTATCTATTGCTGTGTAACAAGCCATCCCCAAACATAGCAGCTCAACAACAGCTTGTTACTTGTCATAATTCTGTGGGTTGACCTCCACTCCATTGGGAGGAACTTCTGCTCCATGTTGTCTGGCTGAGGTCACTCATGCTCTTTTACTCCATTGACAGCTTGGTTGGAGCTGGAAAGTCCAAATGGCTCCCATGGTTTCCCTCCATTTGGCCTTTCAAGGGCTCTAAATGAAGCATTCCAAGAGGACAAGACCCCATGTGCAAGTACTTATTAAGCCTCTGGTTGTGTCACACTTGTTAATGTCCCATCGGCCAAAGCCAGTCACATGGCCAAGGCGAGAGTCAAGGGCTTGAATACACAAGGGTGCAAATACCAGGAAATATTTCACTGGGGGCACCAAAGTAACAGACTGCCATACCATGTTTTTCTCTAATATTTTGTTTGAAAGGATGGGCTTATTTTCTTTCCCCTCTCTAATAAAGTTGCAAGTAGGAAGCAAGTAGGAAATAGTACCAGAGATCACACAAGTCAAGTTTCTCTGACTTTAAAAACCATTTGTCAAAAATCTTAGCGTGCAGCCAAGTAATGTTGATTACAAAGTAAAATGTGTAAACTGCAGCATAATTTTAGAAAGTGTCAGTTTATACAGTTAATGGGAGACAAGCTTTACTATATAGATGGGTTCTTTTGTCTCTCCTTGCCCAAGGTTCTTAGGAGGATCTCTGCCTGTGGTTCCATATTTCTCTGCAATTTCTGCCATCAGGCTGAAGCAGGGAGACATGAATATGGATGGATGACACAGGGCCAACTGTCATGCTATGAAAGGGCTTCAGTCTCACTGCTAGTAAGTAGAAAAAAATGAGAAATGATTCTATCAAAAGCAAAGCATTTTCAAAAGCAAACTCAAAAAACAATGCTGTGTAGAAGATAAACAACTAATTAGCTGAGGGAAGCTAGCAAGAAACTTGGGATTTTGTAGATAAATTGAACTGTTTAGAAGGAAAAACAAAACAGATCAACCAGATCAACAGACTAACTGAATCTTGACCAGCTGGGAGCAGGCATGTTGATATGGAAAGTTATTTTGACGATTAAAAAAATTAATGACAGTGGAAAGAATGAATGTTGAAAGAACTGCTTAAACCCTGAGAAAGTTAGCAGTATCAAGAAGGAAAGACAAAAGGAGGATAGTAATAAATTAAAACCAAGCATCTCCTACAAATATGAGGAGATTAAACTTGTTCATGAAGGCTGTGTAATTTGGAATGATAATTTGTTAAGGCAAAAACTAAAAAGATTCTAAATGACAGTTAAACAAAATGAAGTGATTCATTGATCAAATTATTTGATTGCAACAGAATGAAAAACTGAGCAATCTGAGTTTTTCAAAATGTTTTTTCATTTATTTTGAGAGAGAGAATGAGAGTGTGTGTGCACTTGGGGTGGGGGTACAGATAAAGAGGGAGAGAGAGAGAATCCCAAGCAGCCTTCATGCTATCAGTGCAGAGCAAGAAGTGGGGCCCAATCTCATGAATCATGAGATCATGACCTGAGCTGAAATCAAGAGCCAGACGCTTAGCCGACTAAGTCACCCAGGTGCCCCAACAATTTGACATTTTAAGCAATAAGCCAGATATCCAAATTATACTGCTTAGCCCGAAAGTATTCCTCCTTGTCTGGGGTTGGCCAATACCAAGTACCATGCTTCTTCCTAAAAAAAGGTGAAACAAATGTTTCGATGAGTCTTTAGCTCATGTAGTTGTTGCCATGATGGTGGTTTGGTGGTGAGTGCTGATTTATTGAATGCACGATATGTGCCAGGTAGTGTGCTAAGTGTTTTACATGCTTATTCTCAGTTTATCATCATCCTCATTTTACAAATAAAGAAACCGAGACACAGGGATAGATGTTAACTCCCTTGGTGAGAGTCACATGTTTAGTAAATGGTGGCGATAAGATCTGACCCAGGCAGTCTGACTGCATCCCCAACATTCTACTGATTTCAGAGCCCTATTAAAACAAAGACTGAGTAAATGAACCTGGGGTTCCCATAGCAACCAAAGAAAGGAATCTGAAGAGTTGTTGACATACCCATCTCAATACATAATCTGCAACTCTGATTTTCTTCTTTCTACTCCCAACCTTTTTTTTTTTCCTTCCCTTGGTGCTACTTTTACAAAGCACACAAGCTATCCAAATAATTCACTCTTTAAACCAACAGGATACTAGAGAAATGTAGCCCTGTAGATGTCAGTTATTTACACTTTTTTTTTCATGTAGATTTGGTAAGGAAATAAACTCTTGAATGTTCCATTTATTTAAACAGCACAGAGTTAGGACACAAGCTAGATCCCTGTTTTAAAGACACAGTCCTATGTCGCCATCTGGAGGAAGATGTATAAAAACCTCCTTTATCTGTATTTGGGCGGTCAGTCTTTAGCACCTTCATGACTCAACTGCAGATTATTATTTATTATGTACAGAGAGATAAAAGCAGAATTAAAAAACAAATTCTGTAGTTTACTTCATTGAATCCCAGTATGTCAAGAGGTCTAAAAACTAGACTATAGTTTAGAGAAAGAAGAGTGTTATGAAAAGTTGATTCTCACACTTTTAAGGAAAATGTGTGGTTTTCATCAAGTTCTAATGTATTGAGCTACTTTTTCATAAAATACTCCTGTAAGCACAGTCCTTGCTTTCTAAAGGTTTATGTTCAAGGAGGAGATGAAAAACCACATCTCTTTCCAAGGCTATTTCTGTTGGCATGAGGCCCCCTCTGTTCCTTTAGAACACACTTAGCTCTTTGCTGGCAGGACCCTGTCCATCTGGCTCACTCTATCCCTAGCAACCAGCAAGGTTTCTGGCCTGTCTTAGGCACTCAGTAAACACTTGTCAAGTGAATGTTTTCTTTTCTGTGTTCTCTTAATTAGCCTTTTCTGTATAACTGTGCAGATAGCCTAGAATATACCAAAACTCTTGGTCAGGCCCTGCCTGCTTGTTTTTTATCAGTGAACAAAATGAGATTTCTCCAAGGCAAGTCAGCCTCCAGGATTAAAAAAGTAAATGCCCCTTGATTTTCACAGGACCTAAAATTCCATTATGGGCAACTCGCCTTTTTGAGTGTTACCCTTTAAGAATATCTTATGAAAATGTCACACTTCCTAGGAAAATTAACATCTTGAGTACTGTTAACTCTAATTTTGTCTGGGTCAAGGACAGCCTTAACCCCTGAGTACTCTAGGGATTGTGAAAGACGATTGATTGAGGTATGCGAAGAAAATACTACAATAGTATATGTATATAATTTACCTTTCTGTGTTTCCACATACATTGGCGTATTCACTCAAAAATTTTTACTAGTAAGTTTGAAGACCAACTGGTGAAGACATGACTTTGGAATTAGGCCTCAGTGTGAAGTTCTTTAACCCCTTGAAGCCTTTATTTCCTCTCTCATAAAATAGGGATAATAATTTTACTTTTGCAAAGTTGTGGTGAAAACGGAAAGAACTGCCTGTGAAGTGTTCTGCCCTGGGCCTAGAAAATCTTAACAATTCAGTAAATACAGTTGGCTCATAGGCCTGTGACCCATGTGGTCACAAAGGGTCCCATGACCAGAAGGGGCACGAGCTTGTTTAACGCTGTGCTGTCACTATGTGGAAATTATTCACAATTTTTGACCAAGGGCCTTGTATTTTCATTTTGTCCTGGGCCATGCAAATTTTGTAGCTGGTCGTGGTAAAGGGTGATTTTCACTGTTGGTCTAGCTAAGTTGCTGCCCTGGTTTTCTTGGTTATGGTATGAAGGTTCATACTCTGGTTCACGTCACTATTTAAGCTTCTTTGGGCTACCTGAGATGCTCATGGAAGATGAGCAGTCTTTTTTTTTCTTCTTCTTCAGATGTAATTCACATACCATAAAACTTAACATTTGAAAATATACAATTCCACTGTTTTAAGTCCCCCCCCCCCAGTTTTATTGACCTATAATTGACAACACAATTTTACGTATATTCACAAGGTTAACCCAGTCTTTTTTTTTTTTTTTCAACGTTTATTTTATTTTTGGGACAGAGAGAGACAGAGCATGAACGGGGGAGGGGCAGAGAGAGAGGGAGACACAGAATCGGAAACAGTCTCCAGGCTCTGAGCCATCAGCCCAGAGCCTGACTCGGGGCTCGAACTCATGGACCGTGAGATCGTGACCTGGCTGAAGTCGGACACTTAACCGACTGCGCCACCCAGGCGCCCCAACCCAGTCTTTTTAAAGAGCCCACAGTGGGAGTGAATAGTTCAACTCTGCCTTGTTTTCACCACTCTCTGAAGTAGGATGTCAATCAGTGATGTCAAATGACACGACTTCCCTAAAATACATATTGCCAAGAACAAACTAATGCTTTGAATTGGCCATAACGTTTTAGCGGTGGAAGAGGTCCTACAGGTCAGTCTGGCTCCTTCACTTTACAGTTGAGCAAACCAAGACCTGAAGAGACCGAGTGCCTTGTCCAAAGGCATGCAGAAAGTGATTAGGGCAGGACCCCAGGTCTTGTTTCATTCCGTGTGCCCCTGGCTCAGTAATTCTGCCCCCCTCCCCATTCAGATTGTTCACCTTTTGTCCAAGGAATAAAAACTCCTCACTAAAATGGAAGATCAGGTTGGTATTTGTAGGCACCAGAAGGGCCCTTCACAAAAGTAAGTTTTTTAGTTTCCTTTCCATTAGTAAAGTGTTTTCAGAAATCCGGGGTTTCAGGGGCCAAGCCATTTGATTTTAAATGTGTCTGTGGTTTCCTAACTCCAGGGCACAACTTCTTGGTTCTGAGGACTCTGCTGCTGTTAATTTGATGACATAGTACGGTGCCGTCTGTGTACAATTTAAAACCTTTTGGGCTACATTCAATAACGGTAGCAACTTAATGAATTTGTGGCATATTATTCAGCTCATTGAAGTCTTTGCATATAAGTAATGTTGATGCTTTTAAGGCCGTGGAGAATTTTTACATTGATGCAGCATCAGTTCTAACATATTCTACAGCTTTATCCGGAAACTTTGGTTCCATGAACAGATGCCAAATTCATGGCCAGGCAGCATATAAACACAGCAATAGTAACTCAGGCAATCACACAGGCTTGGGCATAACTAAGTTAAAATCTTATTTTAAATTCTTTGGTGGGAAACTTCTGTGGGCAGACATTTTAAATGTTGGTTATATTTACTATTATTGGCAGATATTTTAAATGTTGGTTATATTTACTATTATTAACAATAATAAATATTTTGGGTATTTACTATGCTCTGGGTATTCTCAACACTGCATGCATTATGTCAATCGCTGAATCCTCACATGTTTATGAAATGGTTATCAGTATTATCTCCACAACTTGCCCAGGGTCTCATATCCAGATGGCAGAGCTGGACATGAGTGCAGCCATCTGACTCCGGAGCCTGAGTCCTTAAGTCGTGCTGTATTTGCTGTTTCTCGTTGGAGGAAATAATAACCCAAGATTTTACTTGACCCATTTTAATGGGACCATAATAACAAAACACTGTGCACAGGGAATGGATAAACGCCTTCAGATGGAAATAAATCCAAAAGAAGATTCTGTAGAGGATGCTGTTTTTCTGATGTTCCACTTAGAATCTTGGCTGTGACAATCAGAGAGGAGGGGTCCTGTCCAGAGTCCTGGCTCTAACAGTATTCAAAGCAGTTTTTTAATTGGAAATATGAAACATATGGAACATTTCAAACATTTAAAAAGCAGAATAGGGGGCGCCTGGGTGGCTTAGTTGGTTGAGCATCTGACTTTCAGGTCATGATCTCGCGGTCTGTGAGTTTGAGCCCCGCGAGGGGCTCTGTGCTGACAGCTCAGAGCCTGGAGCCTGCTTCAGATTCTGTGTCTCCCTCTCTCTCTGCCACTCCTCCGCTCATGCTCTGTCTCTCTCTCTGTGTCAAAAATAAATAAACATTAAAAATAATTTAAAAAACAGAATAGTATCGTGAACCAACTTGTAGCCATAACCCAGCTTCAGTAATAACCAATTTAGGGCCAATCTGATTTTACCTATAGCCCCACCCACTTCTCCCTATCCTCTCCAGATTATTTTTAGCAAATTAAGCAAATTCAGACCTCAAAACTTTTCCCACATAAATCTTTCAGCATGTATCTCTAAAAGATAAGATTCCTTTTAAAAAGCATATCATACTGCCATTATGACACTTAAAAATTAATACCTTTAAAACCATCAAATATTAAGTCACTGCTAACATTTCTATGGTATCTCACAGAGTTTTTTTGTTTTTGTTTTTGTTTTTTTTTTAAGTTTGTTCAAATCAGAATCCAAATAAGCTCCATGAGACTGGTATGTCTTTTAAGTATCCTTCTAATATACAGTTTCCCCTTCACCTCTCTCTCTCTTTTTTTAATGCTTATTTATTTTTGAGAGAGAGAGAGAGAGAGAGAGAGAGAGAGAGAGAGAGAGAGAGAGAAAGGGAGGCACAGACAAAGGGGGAGACAGAGAATCCCAAGCAGGCTCAGCATGGTGAGCCCAGAGCCTAAGGCAAGGATCGAACTCAGGAATTGTGACATCATGACCTGATTGGAAATCAAGAGTTGGTTGCTTAACCAACTGAGCCCCCCAGGGACCCCTCCACCTCTCATTTTTATTTCTTGTCATTGATTTTTTAAAATACCAAAAACAGGTTTTCCTTGGGAAATGCCAAAAGTCTGGAATTTGCTGACTGTATTCTGGTCATATTATTTATTATGCTCCAATATGACAACTGAAAACATTTTAATTTTTTTTTTTTTTAACTTTAGACTCTATCCTCCAGGACGTGTCCATTTTATTCTTTTCATCCTTAGGTATCCTTGAGACTGTACAGTTGATCTTCCATGTTTTGAAATCTGTGTAGTTTTTAATTTGCATTTCTCTTATTTTGACCATTCCTTTTTTCACATGATTAAGGGCTATTTTGATTTCTTTTTTTTTTTTTTTTTCAACGTTTTTATTTTATTTTTGGGACAGAGAGAGACAGAGCATGAACGGGGGAGGGGCAGAGAGAGAGGGAGACACAGAATCGGAAACAGGCTCCAGGCTCTGGGCCATCAGCTCAGAGCCTGACGCGGGGCTCGAACTCCCGGACCGCGAGATCGTGACCTGGCTGAAGTCGGACGCTTAACCGACTGTGCCACCCAGGCGCCCCTATTTTGATTTCTTATGTGAAGTGCCTACTCACTTTTTTCCATAGAGTGAGGGTTCTTATTTTTGTCAAAATATTTTATCAAAATTTTTATCAAAAGAAGCTCATATATTAGAGATATTTCCCCTTTCTTTGTGATATTGATTACAAGTATTTTTCCTAGTTAATAATTTTTCTTTTCACTGTCATATGGAATTCCCTGCCATGCAAAAAGTCTTCATTTTTTTGGTAATTGAATGCATCAATTTTTGCCTTTTTTAGTTCTGGAGTTTGCATCATGATCAGAAATGTTGCTCCAAGTTGTAGATGAATTAACTCATGTTTTTGTTTTATATTTCCACGGTATTATTTTTCCATTTATATATATATATTTTTTTTAAGTTTATTTTTATTTATTTTGAGAGAGGAGAGAGAGAGTGAGAGAGCACAAGCTGGGGAGAAGCAGAGAGAGAGAATCCCAAAACGTCTCAGTTCTGAGTCGGTTCTGCTCAATTCTGTCAGCGCAGATCCCAATGCAGGTCTTGATCTCATGAACCATGAAATCATGACCAGCAGGTGTGAGGTGTAAGGATTGGATCAAATTCTATCTTTTTCAGAACACGTTGTAAAATTCAGGACTTTATAAAAATAACAAAGGAATCTATTCGGAATGCCTGGAAGCACATTCTCTGCTATATTCAAAGTAGATAGTGAAAGACAACAGTAGGGTTCTGTTCCACTTCCAGCTCATCCTTACTGAGGAAATGGTGCTAAGGCCTAGCCTAGCCCTGGAGGCCGGGAGAATAATCCATGCTCTGCTCTCCTCGGGTCTAGCTTCCTCTTCTGTCAGATCTGACAGAATTTGTCACTGTCTTGTCCTCTCTAGGATCACTCTCTTGTCCTAAGGACAGTTACCCTGTGCAGCTCTGTGCTGGGAGTGTGGTTTCGTTGTTGCACAGGCCTTCCCTGGAAGCTATTCTTCACATTTACAAATGCTGATGCTCAGTTCATGTTTAGTATGGAATTTCTGTCAGTTGATCTTTGCAAAGGGCTTTGCTTACCTCTCTGTTGTACTTGCTAACCTGAAAAGTGGTTTTGCCTCTCTGTTTGGGCCTTAAGAAATCTCTAACCTGAGAGTGCTTGTACATCAGCATTCTTTTGGCAGGCTGTATTCTCTCTGGTGAGTGAGGGAAAGGAAAGATTTTATTTTGCTACCTTTTGTGATAACAACAGCAATAATAATGATTAAAATGTATCGAATGCTTACTATGGGTAAGGCACCAGGCTTACCCCTAACACCAGTTGGGGCAAGGCAAGAATACTAAAGGGGTCCATGCTATATGTCTATACACTTAAAAGTTAGATATTGAGTAGACTATCACATATGTTCTTTCCTTTTACCTTGTCAAATGTGCCTTCATAATAACCTGGAAGGACAGATTTAAATGCAGAATTCTTAGAATTCCTTGAGTTCCATGCCAGAAGGTGACAGTGTGAGAAGAATTCGTCCCCTGCCTCTAGGCTGCCTCTCTTCTCATCCTACCTCCTCCTGTGTCCACGATGGGCCTTGCATACAAGTTTGTGGACATTCAGCCCATGTACCCAAGTTTCAGATACATGCCTTTCACTCCACAAATAGCTGTCCCTTCGGGTCATCCTCTGACCCAGGAGAGTACACTCCAGCGGAGCAGTCCAAGGTAACCCTATAAGTGGGCTCAGGGCCATTTGTGTTGATAATTCCAGTGTGTTGGATATCTGGAGTATGGTCTAGAAGAGATGGGGGAGGTGATGAGTTCTGGGTGGGCATATCTTCGTATTCCTGCAAAATCTGCTCCACAAGGAAAAGGAGAGTCCCTATGAGACTCCAGGTTGCTTTATATGTATTTAACTCATTCAATCCTTAACAACAATCCTATGAGGTAGGTGCTATTATGTCCATTTTACCAATGAGGAAACTGAGGCTTAGAGAGATTAGGTAAACTGCCCAAGGCCAAGAGACTATTAAATGGAAGAGTAAGGATTACAATTTGGGCAATCTGGCTCCAGAGCCTTGTCTTCTGAACTGAAAGGATTTCCCCCTCACACTGTTCCATGATACTTTCTGTGTAGCATTATTAATCCCTCCCCATAGCAGTACTAAGGAGTTATCTGCTTGACTATACAAGTACTCAACAAAGTTGTTAGGGATCTTCATTCTTGACCATCACTTGAACCTCCTTTACTAGTAAAATTAAGGTATCTCTAAGATGTTTTTCAGCTCCAGAATCCTGTGATTCTAGACATGATTACAAATTCCCCTTCAGTGTAAGCTTGAACAATGCTCCAGAAAGTGTACCTGAAGGCATTACAAAACTACTAATAACAATAATTAGTAATAATATTATAAATTATAATTATAGGATCCTACCTACCATTGAGATTACCACATATTTAAAACTTTGAAACACAAATTAACATCTTCTATAGGAACTTCTCATTGCTCTTAATAGGAAACACTGCAAAAATTTTACAGAAGACATATTAATTAGCCTATAGGGTCCACTTAGGAAGAATATATAATGATGTCAGATACAGTGATCCACATTTAACAACTAGATGTTACCCCTATTATAACTGACCTAAACCATTTCAAGTGTACTGAAAGTATGGCACATATTATTTGTTGTATGACTAATTTTTCATAGTCTCTCTTTGAGATTAGAGATCTCATGCAAAAGTTTCAGTGGAGGCTTTAGTAGGAAGGAACACTGCAACTGAATTATTACCAGGAATAGAAAAAAAGAATTATACCAGGACCCATGTTTGGAGTACGAAATATCAAATGTGCTCAAGTTGGATGTCTGTACATTGCAAGTTGGTCTTGAGGTAAACTAGACTTTACATAGAATCATAGCTAATTACAATTTGAAAGACAGACTCTCTCTGGGTATCTGGGAATGCTTTTTAGAATAGTTCCTTTTCAAACATGGATTAAAGAGGCCTTTTCCTACTTGTCTGATCTAGTTCTTTCATGTTATCCTTATTGAATAGAGAATATAGAGAAACTCTACCTTTAATGAAAAATCCTGGAAACTTTTTATTGATTTGATCTTAGACTGTAGTGTCTATTACAGCTCAATAGAGCTTCTTTATCCTTTGTTAGAAGTGTTTGAAAAGAGGTGGGGAAAAAACTTGAGAAGTTCTTTTCTCCACAAATGACTGATAAATTCCCATTTCTTTAGCCTTAGAATTTGTTCCTTCTGATGTGACTTCTATAGTTTACCCAAAATGTTTGATATTCCTATAAAAATATTTAACATAGGATACATTCTGGATGATAGTCTAAAATGATAAACTTAAATTTTAAAATCAATCTTTTCCTCTATAAATAATAATATCTTCTCTAAAAATGAATGACATTTAAGGAGTTGCATGGAAATGGTTATTATGTACAATACACAGGGAATCAACATGCAACAACCAAATAAAATAAGTGAAACACTGATTTTATTTTTATTAGTCCTATTGAAATTTACATACTATAAATTCACCCATTTAAAATATACAATTCAATGCTTTTTAGTATATTCAGAGTTGTGCAACCATCATCACAATATAATTTTAGAACATTTTTATCATCCACCCCCAAATCCCATACCCATTAATAGTCACACACATTTCCCCCACCTACCCATTCTTTCTTGTAGAAAGCCAGTACTCTACTTTATGTTTATATAGATTTGCCTCTTCTGAACATTCCATCTGTAAATAGAATCATCCATCATGTGATCTTTTGTGATTGGCTTCTTTTGTTGAGAATATTTTTAAGGTTCCATGTTGTAGCTTGTATTAGTACTTCATTCCTTTTCATTGAGGAATAATATCTCATATGGTTATACATATCTTATTTGTCAATCAGTTGATGGACATTTGGATTACTTCCACTTTCTGGCTATTTATGAGTAATTCTCCCATGAACATTCATGTACAAATTTTCATGTGGATGGATGTTACATTGCTTGGTATATGTCTAGAAGTGGAATTGCTGGGTCACATGGTGACCCTATGTTTAACTTTTTTGAGGAATTGCCCAAATGTTTTCTAAAGCAGCTGCACCATCTTATAGCCTCACTAGCAACATATAAGAGTCCCAATTTTTCCACATCCTCTCTGATGCTTGTAATTGTCTTTTTGATTACAGCCATTCCAAAGGGCGTGAAGTGGTATCTCATTGTGGTTTTGATTTGCAGTTTTGTGGTGCTTAATGATGTTGAGCATCTTTTAATGGCCTGTTTTTAAATCTTTTACTCGGTTAAAAATGTGGACTCTCTGGGGCACCTGGGTGGCTCAGTCGGTTAAGTGTCCAGCTTCGGCTCAGGTCATGATCTCACCGTTTGTGAGTTCGAGCCCTGCACTGGGCTCTGTGCTGACCACTTGGAGCCTGGTTCGGATTCTTTGTCTCCCTCTCTCTATGCCCCTCTCCCACTCCTTCTCTGTTTCTCAAAAATAAATAAACGTTAAAAAAATTTTTTAAATGTGGACTTTAACCCCATTAGTTGATAGCTGGTAAAATATCATTGTCAATTTTTAGTAGTTCATTTATGATGAGATCAAGACTGCAAAGTCTAGCTCTAATAAATTGGTTAGCTTTTACAAAGAAAATGGTAGTTAAATAGCTACACTCATTGGTCCTAACTCTGTTGTGATCTGACAGGACTTTGATCTTGCCAGTTAAGAGGGTGTGCGTGTATCAACCAAAGGGTATGTCCTAATGACTCCAAATATTATTCCAATAAAAATGTAATTTATTATCAACACATATTTTCAAGAGCAATGACCTATTGTTTTATTGAAAATGGTACATGCTCATTTCAAACATTTTTGAACCATCAAAAAGATATAAAGAAGAAAGCAATAAATTGTTATTAACCTCACTTTTCCAGAAATAACCAGTTAGGTTTTGGGGAAGTATAATACTTCCAAACAGATACAGTTAGATTCAGGGTCAGATGGTTGAATGGGTAGAAATAATTTCATGAGAATGGGATCATATTATATCTGCTTTTTAAAAATAAAAAGGTTTTAATTTTACTTAACAATAAAAAAAGAAAAAAAAACACAAGTGAAACTGAGGAATGAACAGAGAAAACTCTTTCTCTATAAAATTGATTCAAAGCTCACCTCCCATCTTTTTATCACGACTTCTCTAGTTCTGACCCTCTTGTTCACTTCTCGAGTTGCTGAATATCATCAACAGAGTTTTTTTCATAAAGGACCCATGAGTGTGATAGTAGAAACTACTGAACGGCAACATTACTTTTCCACTGTTCAGTATAATAGTCCTGATTTTATTTATTTTTTTTAAGTTTATTTATCTTGAGAGAGAGAGAGAGAGAGCGAGTGCTCACATGTGCACATGGGGTAGGGGCAGAGAGAGAGGGAGAGAAAGAATCCCAAGCAGACTCTGTGCTGTCAGTACAGAGACCAACTTGGGGCTCAAACTCATGAACCATGAGATCATGACCTGAGCCAAGATCAAGAGTGAGATGCTCAACCAACTGAGCCACTCAGGTGCCCTTAATACTCCTGATTTTAAATGTACACATTGCCCCCAAGAATACAGTGTTTAAGCATAGCCTCCCTTGCAGCTAGATGCTAAGTAAGTTCTGGCCAATGAGATATAAGCAGAAGTGTTGTATGAAAATTACAGAAAATATCCTTAGAGAGGATATGCCCATCTTCTGCTCTTCTTCCTGCTAGCTGTTACCGCAAATGTAAACACTGAAGTTTGATTTGTCATCTTCAACCATGAGGTGGAAGATCTGTACTGAATGTAGTATAACAACAAGATAAAAGGATTCTGAGCAGCCGACCATTTCTTTAAGCTGCTATACCTCCAGACTTTTTATGAGAGAAACTTTTTATTTTTGTTCTTTTTAAAGTCAATTTTTAAGGAATTTCACATGTGATTCCTTCTACTGCCAATCACTTTGGTTCCTCCAAAGTCAGAATCATAATCTTCAAAACAGCCCCTTTAAAAAGAACTTTTGTTCAATCCGCAATTGTCACTGTCAGTCAGTCCACAATTGTTTCTTTTGGGCTTCTTTTGATCTCCACTTGAAAATGGACATACTTCAAAAATTCCTCCCTGTAATCTTTGGAATCCAATTTCTTCAAGCAAATTACTTTAGGGCCCTAGAAGTCAAACTGTAGGAAGCACATTGATTGCTATTTTGGCAAATGACCTAAAATATAAGTATTCTTTAATTGCTTTTAATGTTGAAAAGTCTTGTTACTTCCACTCTACCCCATGGGCCTAGCAGAAAATGTTACAGGTCTCATTGTCACCACTGCAATAAACTTGCTGTGATGGAAGAAGCATAACTTGTATTTCAATGTAGCCACAAAATCTCTACCTTTTTAAATGGCTTATTTGGGGTCCTTAGTCATTTGCCATTAAAATTCATTATAATTGTCACAAGTGCTAAACAATGCCATTAGGTTCTTTAATGCTAAGAATGTCTGTTGCCTTTACACTTACACAATTTAGCTGTGTATAATTCTGATGTTATACTTTGCTCCTCTATCAGTATATATAGATACTATTTCATTTTTTCTGGCATTGGAGGTTGCAGGGCAGATAGCTGAAGCCAGCCTAATTTCTTTCCGTACCCATCCTCCATTTTTGTTTCTGGCTAGATCAAAAAACATTCTTTTCCAATCTTCTATTAAAAAAAATTCAAACATGAAGAAAAAGTTAAAAAATAGCTAGATTTAGCAATTGCTAATATTTGCTTTATTTGCTTTATTTCTCCTTATGCATATGTGCATGTGTGTGTTTGTATGTATACAGATAACACTTCTTTCTGAATCTTTTGAAAGTAAGTTGCCGACATAACATTTTACTCCTAAATACTTCAGGATATATCTCCAAAGAATAAGATTTTCTAAAAAATAACGAATTCCCTAATATCCTCTAGTGTCCACTTTGTGTTCAGATGTCCCCTATTATTCCTTCTACCCACACTATCTTTTGTAGCCTTAAAAAATACCAAAAGGACCCAAGATCTAATCACATTGTATTTAGTTTTTGTGTCTCTTTAGTCTCTTTTAAACAAGAATAATTCTGCACTTTGTTTTGTATTTTTTGTTGTTTCATACATTTACTTTTTTTGATGAGGCCAGACCAGTTGTGTTGTATCCTCTCCTATCTTCTGGCTTTACCTGATTGTTTCTCCTTGTGGTTTCAATTAACTTGTTTGTTCACCTATCCCATATTTTCTGTAAACTGAGTTAGGTGTTAAGACATGATTGGACTTGGGTTCGATATTATTTGGCCAAAAATATTTTATGCAGTATTTCATATTGCATCATATCAAGAGGTAGAAGATGCAGTTTGTTCTGGTATTGGTGATACTAAACTGTTTTTTGTGTGTATGAAAAATAACTATATTTTCCAAAACAAAACAAAAACTTAGTAAGAAAAGTGACCCTGTTTTACAGTTTTGCAAATCTCTGAATATCTGGTTTAACAGAAGATGGAAGGAAACTTACATCTGCCTTGGCAGTCAGTCCACTGAAATATCACATATCATGCAGCCTCTGGAAAACATCACTACACTCTCCTGCAAGAATGAGATTTCAAAGACCAAATAGTGTCTTAATATTAGTATGGAAATAGTTTTGACCTTGCGGACCCCTTAAAAGCCCCTCAAGTACTCTCAGGGGTTCCTGGACCACACTTTGAGAACCTCTGCTTTACATTCAACAGACTGAGAAAAAAATTTTTTATACTAAACTGTTTTTTTTAAGATTTTATTTTTAATTAATCTTTACACCCAATATTGGGCTCAAACCCACAACCCTGAGATTAAGAGTTGTATGCTCCACTGACTGAGCCAGCCAGGCACCCCACTGATACTATAATTTGTTTGAGATTTTGACCTCCAGATCTTTCCATTTAAATGTACATAATCTGTGAGTGACTCTTTAGCATTACTCTTTCATCTAATCATTTTCGTGTACATTTACGACCTTTGTCTGCATCAATTACATCATTGAATAATTTTCTAAATCTACCATTTTTCTTACATTTATTAGCTGGTATCCTTAGGTAAATAGCTTTCCTTTATCAACTGAGGATAAACCTCAGTTCCCCCCAAAACACACAATAAATGCTTAAACGTTTCCCTTTAATTACTAATTGGCAGAGTTGGTGCAATAGTTCTCTCTAAAGTTCATGAATGATTTTGAAGTATTATTCTTGAAGTTAAATAATTTTGCCTCCATGGAGACTTTATCATCTTTTTTTTCCTGGTATACACTGTATGCCTTTAATGTGCAGATTCAGTTAATATATTACTTTATTTCTGAATACTTTTTCTGTTCCATTTGTTGACTTTTCTAATTTAGGAATACCAATGATCTATATGCTGGATTAGCTTTGCTCTCTTAAGCATCATCTATTTCATTTTTTTAATGTTAATTTATTTTTGAGAGAAAGAGAGACAATAGCGAGTAGGGGAGGGGTAGAGATAGAGAGGGAGACAGTGAATCCCAACCAGGCTCCACACTGTCAGCACAGAGCCTGATGTGGGGCTTGAACCCACAAACCATATCATGACCTGAGCTGAAATCAGGAGTCAGACATTTAACCGACTGACCCACCCAGGTGCCCCTCATTTCTCTTGAATCTCCTTTTTCTCTCTGCATTTCTTGTGATAATTTCCAGTGTTTTTTCCATACTGGTAATTTGATTTCCTTTTTTTTGTTGTTCTGTTGTTTCAAAGCTATTCACTAGATCTGAAACTGTGTTTATATTTATTTTTTTAGCTTGGCTTTTATTTTTAGTATCCATCTTTAAGCTCTTGGTATTTTGTTATTGTGTTACTTTTATTATTTAAAATAAATTAAAGTTTATTTATTTACCTTGAGAGAGAGAGAGAGAGAGAGAGAGAGAGAGCGCGCGAGAGAGCACATGAGTGGGAGGGGCAGTGAAAGAGGGCAAGAGAAATCCCAAACAGTCTCTGTGCTGTTAGCATGGAGCCCAACTCAGGAATATCTCAGTAACCAGGAAATCATGACCTGATCTGAAATCAAGAGTTGGATGCCACCCAGGCACCTCAAGCTCTTGATATTTTGAGTTCATACTATAACTAAATTCTTCTTTGGTAGACAATCTGCTTTTTTGACATAAATTTTCTTCCAGATGGGGTTCTACATAATGTAACTTTCAGGATCTTGTTTGCATTGGTTATGCCCTGTTTTGCTGCTTGTTTGGTGGGACAGCTCTTTCCAGAATCATTTATTCTGATACGCTGTGCATGAATTTTTGACATACTTCCTACTTTATCTAGGAATAAGTTGATCTTCTTAGAGTCATAGTTTGGTGGCTGGGCATTGTTTTGTCTACTTTTCTATAGTCTAATATTGGAAAAGGATGGAGTAGGGACAAGGGTGAGATCTATTGGGATTCAGTATAGCCTCTGCTAGGGGACAGGCCTTTGCTCTTTCTTGAGAGCCTATGAAACATCCTGTTCCACAGCCCTTTCCATGCAGCCAATTATGTATCTTAGTTCCATATATTTTGGCTTATTCCCCTGGCTCTGCAGTCCCCTGATAATGGGCAGGTCCTGATGAAACTTTTTATTCCTATTGAAGACTACTGTTTTTATTGTTTTTCTCCTTGTCAAGGAAAAAAAAAATCAACAGCTCGCCATTATTTTAAGGATATAGTGGAAACCTTTAGGTTCAGCTCCATCCACAATCTAACCTTTCAGGTTTATGTCCCCTTTTCATCTTACGTGAATTCTCTCTCACACGGATTCTATTCACTGTTTCTAAATCCATGTTTTCCTACATCTATCTTTTTATTCCATAGACCCATGTAGAGTGTTGTTTATCTTGATTGATCTCAATTCTACCCGTGCTTCCTATTTCCTCCATGAAGTCTTTCCTGACTTATTATAACTGGAAAAGCTCTTCATCTTTTGAATTCCTGTATAGAATCTATTGTCTCTACATAATTCATTGGCAGTGTTTTATGGTAAGGCATTACTGGTCATTTATATTTTTGCTTATGTCTTAAATCTTCAGGAATTTTGTTTTTGTTCTTGGTAGTGCCCTTATCTGCACAATGCCACCTCACATATTTGTAGATTCCTGTTCCCTTAAAAATAACATTGAAACCAATTCACATCTTCATTGTTGCAGGCAGCAACTGCTCTTCCAAACTCTGGCACTTCTAATCTTCTGGAGGTTTTCCTACTGCTCAGAGGGCTGTATTAAAACTTGAGGTAGTTGGGGGCGACTGGGTGGCTCAGTCGGTTAAGCGGCCTACTTCAGCTCAGGTCATGATGTCACGGTCCGTGAGTTCCAGCCCCGTGTCGGGCTCTGTGCTGACAGCTCAGAGCCTGGAGCCTGTTTCAGATTCTGTTGTCTCCCTCTCTCTGACCCTCCCCCGTTCATGCTCTGTCTCTCTCTGTCTCAAAAAATAAATAAACGTTAAAAAAAAAAAAACAAACAAAAAAAACTTGAGGTAGTTGAAGAACTAGTTAAGTGGTTGCAGGAGAGCTCAGAGAGGAAAATAAACGATATGCTCCCAATATCCCTTCTATCATCCTTTGAGTCTTTAGTCACTGGAATTTTGAAATCTCTTTCCACAGGTCTGCTGTGGTCCCAATACGAAAATGGGCTACTCCGGAATTCATAGTTCACTTTGGGCAGTGGCATTCACAGACATCCGTATTTGAAGGCCAAGGCTGGTTCTCACCTTCCCATTTTCAAAATCTGGTTGTCCTTCAATTCCCCAATCCCGTCGTAATTTAGGAGGTAGCTCACGGAAGGCTCTGGTTAAGGCAGAGTGAGCCCACATCCCCCAGCATTTTTCTTAAATGTGGCAGCACCGCACTTTAACAGATTAGAACCCATCTGAACAAAAAGGAAAACTGAAGTAGGAAACAAACTTGGGCTCCAGTCGGCTAGCTAGAGTAACCCTCAGGCACTGGTGCAGAAGAAATTCTCGAGGCGGGCCATAGAGATTATCTCTACTCCGACTCCACTGCTCTTCTCCATAGATACACACGCACGCACGCCACCGCCTCAGTCACTTAGGGATCGCAGGGCGGTTGACAAGCGTTCGCCCTTGATGCGCCTTCCTCTGCTCAGCGGGAGAACGGGAGGCACCACCGACGCCGGTAATGGCCTCTGCACGGCCCCCTCTGGGCGTGCGGAATCCTGGGACTTGTGGTCCAGCTCCGAGGGCTCCCTGACCGAGTAGGCATTGAAAGGACTACAATTCCCAGAATGCATCGAGGAAGGGAGAAACCTGGGCGGGGAGAGAGAGGGGCGGCCCCAGGCTCTGGGGCGTCGCGGTTTCCAAGCGCCGTGATCTCGCCTAGTAACCGGCCGCCGCGGTTCCCGAAAGCTGCGCTGTGGCCCCGCCCCCGGAGCGCCCGCTGGAGGAAGAACCCGTCTCCCGCTGCGCCCCAGTGACGAAGCCCATCCTCGGGTGCGGGAGGTGGGGAAGGGAGGGCAGGCAGAGGATTTCGCTCGCCCGTGCGAGATCCGGGACGTGCTGGCGGCGCCCGCTCCGAGCAGAGGTTAGATGCGGAGAGAGCGGGGATGCTCTGCAGACTAGGCTGGATCCGGTGTGGGAGGAGTGCAGGACGTTGACAGGGAGGCAGTGCGCGCGGGTCGGGCTGTCCCTGGGGGCTGGCATTCCCTCGGACCTGCGGCAGCCGAAGCTAGGGTAGTGTGGGCGCACGTTGTTGGGAGGTGGGGGGCGCGGAGTGCGTCCCGGCCCCCACCCCCCGCCTGGCTAGAGGCTGACCTTTGAGCCCACGGGTCCCCGTAGCTAGTTCAGACCTTCGTGAAGCGGGGCACTCGATTTTTGCCACTTGTTAATTATTTAATTTCTTCGGGACCAGGAGCGTTAGTAGGTAGCGCTTTCCTGCCTCCAACTGCACTAGTGTCTCGTTTCCTCCAATTCAGAAAAATCTTTCATGACGCTTGCACTTGGAGTTGCTGATTAGTGAGAACTGCTAAGTTTTTCATGATTTTTTTCGGTCAAGAGAGGTTTCACGGAGGATGTGATTTTAAAATACTTACATGACAACTAATTGAAGCATCTAAAAAAATGACCGTTACATATTCACCCTGATTTAATGGGGAAACAGCAAGTAGTCTCTTCAATCATATCAGCAACCAGAAGCATTTGGGGCATATTTCATATCATTAAGGAAATGGATCTGGAGGGAGAAGGAGAATAGTTGACAATTAAAAAAACAAAAAACCAAAAACCTTGGTTTAGTCTGGGGATCATTTTCTTGGACTGGTGACTTATACAAAAAATCTGTTTCTTTCTTCCTTTCTCCTGCATCCTGGGTATAGACTGTCAGTTTCGGATCCAAGGATGGTGATGGCAAAGCTTACCCGGGTTCTCTGTCAAATCAAAGCTGTCACAGAATAAATCCCGTTGCCTGCTGCGAAGCCCCCACGCACTGCAAACTTCAGTGAGCGAACTGGGTAATCAGTGTTTGGATATGCAGATCCCTGATTTAAAAGGCGGGGTGACCCCCCCAAGAACCTCTCCTGGGGGACGAAGCCCGCAGGTGCAGTGAGGCGTGTGCGTGCGGGTGTTGGCGCCCGCGAAGACGCCTTGCCCGGGGAGAGGGAGCCGGGGCGCCCGGCGGGGTCTGGCGGCCGCGCACTGGCGGCTCATCTCCGGCGGCGGCGGCGGATGATGGTGGCGGCCGGCGCACTGGGCTGTGTCTGTGCGTCGCCGCGGAAATCAGCGCCCAGCGCTGCACACTGAGCCCTTGCAGGTCCTCCGCAGCCCGAGTCTTGGCGAGGACAGACCCGGAGCGCAGGGGCCGCGGACCCGCGCGCGGGGGGGCCGGGGGACGAGTGGGGTCGGCTTATCATGGCGGATCGGACAGCTCCCAGCTGCCAGCTCCGGCTGGAGTGGGTGTACGGGTACCGGGGTCACCAGTGCCGCAACAACCTGTACTACACGGCCGGCAAGGAGGTGGTCTACTTTGTGGCTGGGGTCGGGGTGGTTTACAACACCCGAGAGCACAGCCAAAAATTCTTCTTGGGACACAACGACGACATTATCAGGTAAGGAGGTGGCCCGAGGTGGTGGGGAGGGGTTGGTATGGAGATTGGAAGCGTGGGGAGAAGGATGACCAACCTGGCTTTGCTGGGGTCAGATCTAGGAGCCCTGTGGAGTAAAGGATTCTCTCTGGAACTGCATGGAATTACATGGCTAGGGCACACACAGGGTGGGGGGTGAAGGTGGGGAGGGAGAGATTTCTTTCCTCTTTATTCCTCTGGAAGTCTTTTAAATCTCTAAGGAGTTGAGTGTCCTGATGTTTTTTTTCTTTGGTGTTCATTCCTGCTACAAGTGGAAGGATCCTGGGTAACCATCAAACACTTCTTCCTGCCCTAACTAGGTAAATGTAGGACCAATAATCTGAACTGTGGGTGTCATCTTTGGCAGGCTCCTCAGTAGGTTCCTCAACAAGCAAGAGGATTTTAAAAAATCTAGAAGAAATTTTTGCTACAGGTAATTTGGAATCTTCATCCCAGATGCTTTGAAACTGGAAAATTTCTGCACTGGGTGGGGAGTTTGTTCTCTAATATTTCACTTGGCAGTGTTTTAATGCAAAAAAAAAAAGCATATTTATACACTAAATGGATGCTTCCACAACATCACTGAGGTTATGAAAGGCTGGCAGCTGCAGGACCACAAAATCCTACCAGTTAGTCCCCAGAATGACCAACATCTGCCGGTGAATGGCCAAGACTGATTAGAAAAACATGACTGGATAAATAGCCTTTTTAAGGGGCCCTCCCCATCAAATTTTAGAGGGGCATATTTGATTCTTGGCCCTGTCCTCTCATCTCTGGACCAGACGCATTTTCCTCCAGCTCTTGTCAGCTGCTTGTGTGACCAAACAAGGTGTGGTCCAGATGCTGTTCACAGGGAATCCCATGCAGCCTTGGGCAGTCAAGGAAGATTTCCATATGGGAGCCTCACCCACAGGGCTATTGACTTGCTGGGGGCAGACTACAACTGACAGCGACCATATTTGTCCCTTCCAAACTTGTATGTTCACTGATGTAGAACTTCTATGACATTTTCAGAATATTACCACTGTGCTCTAAGTTTGCCTTGCAGAGTGAAATAAATGGTTATGTGGCATAATGTAATGGTTTTGATTTCTCCTTGGGGAGAATGGTTCAAACATCTCACTGCCTCCCCCAATGTTCTGCTTATTCTAGAGCCTTTTTTTTTCTGAGCCCTAAAGTTGAAAAATTGTTACAAAATGTAAAAACTTAATATTTACAAATACAGTAAGGTATATATTTTAAGAAAATCTTTTGACTTTTAGAAAATGAAGATTTTAAGTGCTAGGAGCTCTATTCTTCCCAAGATTGGGTGTTACTGACATGTAAAACTTTCTTCGTGTCACATGTGAGAAAATCGCTTTCTTCTTTGCTCCTTAATACAATAATGGTTGTGATTGGGGCATCTCTCCTAGATCTGTCCTCTGATTGCCAGGCTGATGATTAAAGTCACAGGTGCAAATGATTAAAAGTGACTGGTGAAAAGGTTAGATGTTTAAAAATTTAAACCGATTATGTTTTCTCTCTGTCTTTCTTAATGCGGTGCTTTCCATTACACCATTGAAAGAAGATGTAGCCCTTTGGGGGAAGGGAGAGAGTGGCAATTAAACAGAAAATTCCCTGGGGTTAAATGATATTATTGTGACAGTTCACTGAACTACTTTGAGGATTGGAACTCTTCATCTTAATTTTTTTCTCTGATAGGAAAAAAAAATGAAATGCACTGTTGAAGCTGAAGGTGGGAAAAGGGTGGAGTTGCAGTAAACCTCTGTTCTGACAGACAGCTGGAGTAGAGGGGTTGCGATGATCTATGGCTTAATTAAACACTCAGATTTGAAGAAAAGGTGAAGGAAGTTGTTTATATGACTGGGTTTGCAGGAAGCCTCAAGTGATGCAAAGAAAAAAAAACGATTTAGCTTCTGTCTATTATGAAGGCAGTTGTATCTTTACACTGAATAGTGGCGTAGTGGTAAGCCTGCCTTCAGAGACTGGATTTTACTGCTAAATGTTTCATGATATTTGGGTCTGAATATGCACAGGTGAGCAGAATTCTTTAATATCCACGTATGTGTTTGCACATAGAAATAAAATTAAATCCAACAGATTAAAAAACACAAACCACAGATCATTATGTAATTAAGAGCTGTAAAATTAGACTTTTTATGCTGTTACTTTGCTTTATCATAAATATGTATATATGATGTATAGACATATATATGTATGATATATACACATATATATAGACACATGTATGTATATACATGTGTCTATATATACATCTTTTTTTTGGTGAATGCAGTACACAAACCATGTTTGTTTTTATCCTTAGTAAGTGAGACTCTAAGGTGCCATTTCTTTCATAATTTTATTCTCAGAAACACATTTGATATTTCAAATTAATATTGTAAATTGTTGGGAATATTCATGTATTAACTTGTGGATTTGGACAGGAAAATTATACTCTTTTATCTTTATGAATTTCAACTCTGCGTGTTCCTGTTCTACTACTGATTTCCCACTGAACATATTGCAGTTAGCTATTGAATGAGGAGCACTATAGCTAAGGTTTTAATGCAAAAGTGTTTTGGGTTTTTGGAAAAATTACATGAATGTCCAAGCTCCTAACTCTTAATTCCGAAAAATGACATAATGTTAAGTAATTGTCTATTTAGCTTTTGCCTTAGCTTGAAAGATATATTCATAAAGCATGTATTTCCTACTGCTTTATTATGCAACTTTCTCTAGAATATTAACTAGAAAGCAGCCCAACAAATATTGATACCGCATTCCATTTTATAAAAATGTGTGACCTCTGAGCTCAAGATGAACTTTAATAATAATGTAGGATTTGGCAGAGCTCATTAGAGCTTAAGCGTATGTGTCCTCCTGTTTTGACAGACTATGTGTTTAGGTCAGATTTTTTAAAGCGTTGATATGTGAAGCATAATGTGATTTATTGGATGTGGAGGCTTAGTTTTATTCTTTTGAATGATTACCCTTCAATACAGATAACAGATTAGAGGATGATGCCATATTTTAGCCCTGATAACACTGTGACGGGACAGGTAAATACTAAACGCAGTGTTCGCTCTCAGGCTAACAACAGGGCTCAAATCAGGCTTACAGGCAAGGCTGGTAATAGAAACTGGAATAATTACTAACTTGGTTTCTACTTCAGGGAGCAGATCATGACACAGAAATGGAGTAAATGAAAGAAAAGGTCATGAACACATTTGCTCTTTGTCACCTCCCTTCCATTTTCAGTGACTCCATTTAAGACATTTGTCTCCTTACTCTGGATTGGTATATTGTTTCAGACTAGTTCCCTCTGTTTTTCTTTTTCTTTTTTTCCCCCACTCTCTTTTGCAAGGGAGGTTTTTCTGCAGTACTCTTTTAGAGGGAAGTGTATTGACTTTGACTTTGCTCACACTCACTTATGAACCCCACCATGCTGGAGTCATCCCAGTGAGGGGCTTGACCACTCAGGGCTTTGTTTATTTGTGAAATGGAGGTAATAATACCTCAATTGCAAATTGTAACTTTTGGAAGTAATGTATGCAAATGGTTTAGCCTGGGACCCAACCCTTAGTTGGTATTCCATAAATGCTCTTGGTAGTGGTGGTGGTGGTAGTATTTGATCAAACGCACACACTTAAACCACAAACAAAACAGATTCTTCATTGTCCACAGGCTGAAGCTCAAACTCCGTAGCTTTCCATTCCCTGTGGCTCTAACCCACCTTTCTACCCTTATTTTCTCTTTTTAAATTACATATTGTTTGCTTCCCACTTGCCATTTAATAAGATTACTTTGTCCCTTCCTGCCTCACAATGGAATGATTTATCTTCCCGTCAACCCTTCTTCCCAACAATGGCACAGTGATGGGTTGTCAGATGGGCATGATTTTAAACTTCCATCTGCCACCGGTTGGGTGACTTGGGGAAATGACTAAACCTGTGTGAGCTTCAGCCATTATCCGTAAAACAGCTTCTCATCTATAAATTGGGGATTTAAAGGTATCTACCTTGTAGCTTGTGGCGATTACATACAAGGTGCCCCACTGTGTTTGGCAAACAGTAAGTGCCCGCTGCAGGGGGCCTGTAGTCCTGCACGGCCCCATCTGCTTTGGTTTTACCACTCCCAGGAGACCTTCTACCATCCCTAGATGAAGGGGTGCCTTGCATTCCTAAAAGTTTTGCATCTTTCGTGACCAGTACTGCTCACTTAATATGTATCATTTAGTACCATTCTTTCCTTCTGAATATTTTCATTGATAAGTGTATATAAGATCTTTGAGGATGAGAATCAATTTAATAACCAGAGCCAACATTTTTGAGTGCAGACTCAGCACTAAATGTGTGTACAGATTTACCTTAACCATCTTCTCAACAACTTCCTGACATCAATACTGTTGTTACCCTAGTGTACTGATGAGGAAACCAGGGCACAGAGATGTTGAGGATCTTGCCCATGGTCACTGTTTAGCAGGCTATCAAATGGGAATTGGAACCCAAATCTGATTCCAAAATTGCTTCACTGTTTTACAAACTCTTTATTTTTCTCAGTTGCTGTGGTCACTACCACTGTGCCTTGTTTCTAATGAGTACTTAGGGAGCTTTTTGCTTCTTGTAACTCTGTTTATCAGTCCGGTGCTTTATTCAGGAGCATTTGAAGCAGATTGCTACAACTCAGTCTAGAAATGGAACCATGTTCAAGTTCACCTCAGGAACATTACCAGCTTTGAGACAATGACCTGAAACAATGATCTACTGGAGGTATTCTTTAGAAATTAAATTAAGTCTCAATTGTGATGTGGCTGAAATAATTGGTGCTGCAAACACAGTTGAACTTGCTGAATTTAAAAAGAGGGTTCTAACAGCTATGGCTGGGTCTAGAGTGTTGAGTAAACAGGTTCACATGAAGGCCTGGAGATGTGATTTCATATTCATTGACCAGTTTGAATAAGGGAAGCACGGGGGTAACTATAAAGGATGAAGCCCATATTGAGTTGAGTGCCTGTTTTGCATCAGAATATATATATATATATATATATATATATATATATATATATATATATATATATTTCATCTTGCATTTCCCTCTCCCCCAATTCTGAGATATAGTCTTCTCGTTTCACTCTGAGAGGGAATGGCTCTGAGAGGGAAGAGGCTCTGAGAAGGAAAAAGATTTAAGCAAAGTTATCTCGGTAGTACTATCAACTATTTGTTGGATCCTGTTCATTTGCAAGAGCATGAAGTGAAAGGTTCTGATGCAAGTTTATGATCTGTTCACAAATGATCTTATTATTGTTATTCTTACTAATAAGCTATAGTATATTTGGTGATTTTTATTAATATTTATTTATTCTCTAAATTGGGTACATTTTACTTGTTTATTCATCAAAAACTCATTTAATTTCTAGAAGGCACCAGATGCAGGGAGTGCGTCAGTGAACAAGACCACATTCTTGCCTCCGTTCTGGTGGGGGAGGCCAACAGTGAAAGAACAAGAAGACATGGCGAATAGAGATTGTAAAAAGTGCTGAGAAGGGAATGATCATAGAGAGGGGCTGGGTTGGTGGGTGCTACTTGTCATAGAATTCCAGAGCTGGAATTCTCTGTTCTCTAGGGAGATGGCATTGGAGCGGAGACCTGAAGGATGAGATGGGGCAGACAAGTGAAGATGGCATGGCAGAGGAGAGGTTACATACAAAGCACCAGGGTGGGGAGCAATGTGGTGTACCCAGAATTCTGGTGTAGATACCCAGAGAAGGATCAAGGTCGTTGTAATTCTCATCCAGGTCATTAATGCCTCAGGGGTCTTGGTACCATATGTCCTAGATTTCCCTGGACAGTCACAAATATTCCATTCCATTATTGTGATAGATATCTTTGTTCTTATCATATCATGGGTGTCTATTTTTAATTCAGAATATATGACTATGTTTTTATTTAGAAAATATGGTTACTCCATAAAGGGTCATTGTTTGAAAAACGTAATAGCAGAATATACTCTCTTACAAAGAATGATATTGGTCCCACAGGCAATGGCCAATTGGAATGTGGATTATACTGTGGTAATTGAAAAACTGTCCCGTGACAGCATCTCTAAGCAGAGTTGTCCTAGGGCCTCTCCTACCCACCAGGATTTGGATCTGAACACTCTTGCAATGTAGGTGACATTTTTGCCACCAAAAGAAGGAAGCTGCTGGGAAAGCTGACTTGCTGGCTTTGCTTCTGGGACTTCCTCTTCCTGAAGCCATGTGGAAAACCATCCGTAAGCCACCAGACTCTGTACAACTTCAGCAGTCAGGCTCCTCTTGTAGGTTTAACACAAGTTTGTCATATGTGGATTGGTCTTAAGTGTAATTAAAATGTTTGAGAGCAAACATTTCTTCTCAAATATCCTTGTTCATAGGAGTCACCTGAGCACTTGCTAAAATCTAGATTCTGAGTCAGTGAATCTTATATGAGGGCTGACAGTCTGCATTTCCAACCATCTCCCAAGTGATGCCATTGTTTCTGGTCCACAGGCCACAGCAAGATTTTAGGGACCTCACTGGTGTGTTTCAGAACTCAGTTGACCAGTGTTTTTTTCAACCCACGTGATATTTTCAGCTGGTGAAATAGACTTTTTAAAAAAAGTTTATTTATTTATTTTGAGAAAGGGGAGAGAGAGCACTCACATGTGCACAGAGGAGAGGCAGAGAGAGAGAGAGAGAGAGAGAGAGAGAGAGAGAGACAGAGAGAGAGAGAATCTCAAGCAGGCTTCTCACTGTGAGCGCAGAGCCCAACATGGGGCTTGAACCCATGAACAGTGAGATCATGACCTGAGCTGAAATCAAGAGTTGGACATTTAACCAATTTAGCCACCCAGGTAGCCCGTGAAATAGACTTTTAATAATATATGTAATCTATACATTTATTAAATTCTTAAATTAAGAGAATTGATGTTTTCATTAAGGTGATTCCTAGCCCCGTGTTGTAAATTCTCCAGAAAGAACCAAGCAGGCACTTGTTGGCTCAAGTTAAGGAAATGGTGAGCTTGTCCCTGCAGGCAGTGGAAGAGTGTGTCCACTGCCTTCATGTAGACATACATTTTTCTAGTCTCTTGAGTATATACCTAGGAGTGGACTTGCTGAATCATATGGTAACTGTGTGTTTAACTTATTGAAGTCCTGCCAGATTGTTTTCCAAAGCGATGTGTAATCCCACCAACAATGTCTGAGAGTGCCAGCTCTTCTGTGGCCTTGCCCACAGTTATGTTCTGTCTTTTTTGATAATAGTTATCTTCCTGGGTGTGAAGTGGTATCTCTCTGTGATTTTGGTTTTCATTTCCCTGATGACTAATAGTACTGACCATCAATTCATAAATGTATTGATGATTTGTATATTTTCTTTGGGGAAAATGTCTACTCAAATCCTTTGTCCATTTTAATTGTTTTTTATTGTTGGGTTGTAAAAGTTCTTTATGTATTCTGAATATGAGTCCTTTATCTGCTATGTTATTTGCAAATATTTTCTCCCATTCAGTGAGTTGTCTTTTCACTTTCTAAATGGTGTCCTTTGAGGCACAAAGTTTTAAATTTTGATGATGTCCAATTTCTTTTTTTTCTTTTGTCCCTTGTACTTTTGGTGTTAAACTAATAAACCATTGCCTAATTTAGGGTCGTGAAGATTTAGGCCTGTGTTTTCTTCTAAGAGTTTTAGCTTTGACATTTAGACAGATGATACATTTTTAGTTAATTTTTATGTATTGTGTGAAGTAGGGGTGTCTAGCTTCATTCTTTTGCGGGTGGATATCTAGTTGTCCCAACACTATTTGTTGAAAAGCCTATTTTTTCCCCATTGAACTGCCTTGGACGGCTCTAACCTTTGAATTCCCCTGGTAGAGGGCCCATTGTTTTCATTTAGAAGATACTGAACATTTGGAGACCCAGAAACCGTGAAACAGTCATTAAAAAGATTAACCCAGAAGTAATAGAAATCTGAGGCTTTGGTTGCTATCCTGTTTGAAAAGATGGTGTTAGAAACTATAAGGATATTAAGATTTTTAAATATTTAAAGAATATAACTATATTTATACTTTGAGGAACCAGTGCAGTAGTTAGTAACTGCTGGTTTAGGAACCACCGACAGTCTATATACGTTAGCTTTGTTTACTCCCAAAGATTCTTGCTTTTTAAAAATGAATTTTCAGCCTTCATCCTTGCTGCTCAAGACAGATCTATTGAGGCAGAAGAAGGGAAAGCAGAGGGAATAGTCAGAGAATGTGAATGTGCCCCTTGACCTCTACTCCTTTTTCAGTTCATTCCTTTTTTCCCCCAGTGGGAGGCAGGCACCTGGATGACCTAAACACAGAAATTGAAGTATTCCACAGTTACCCCCTGGTGTGTTTGTTTGTTTGTTTGTTTGTTTTTTGCCACCTCTCTTCCCATTAGCATGAAGGAGGGGAGTGGCGGGCCAGCAATACCTCCCTGAGATGAAAGAATCTTTCTCCTGACTGGCAGTACATAATACGTTGGTCAGAGAATTTTTCTAAAGCTATTGAGAATTGTTTTAAGGCATGAGGATTCTTGTTAAGTTTAGCTGCTACTCAACAATGTCATTAAAACATTTTTCTGTGTTCATTGTGAATTGATTCTATTGGTAAGATGAAAACAACATCCACAAATGACAGGATGCCTTCTAAATAAGCGATCAGTTGCAAGACTGAAACTTTTTCAAAGAAATCCAATTAAGGAGAGGATCATAAGGTGACAAGAGAATCTTTTGGAATTCAATTAGAGGGAGTGTGGCTGACCTTTTAGGCATTGTGCGGTTATTAGGGAGCTAGTCTTTCCCTAGTTCTTTCTCTTGTAAGAATCACAGGGATTCATACCTCTGCCTCTCTCTGGATAATATATGCTTTGATTTTTTTATGACTGCAGACTGTCTTCTTAACTCAATGATCCATTTTGCACATAGTCACCCCTCTCCAAAATTCATCTGGGCCCCTCAGCACACATGACTATCCAGCTTGGGGTCCTATAATACCAGTTGAATCGATTGAACTTTTGAATCTTAATTCCAAATTCCCAGGAAAGAGAATCTAATTGACCTAGCATTGGTCACCATGTCCACCCAGTCCAATCAGCTGTAGCCTAGAGGGTGGGACCATGTTTCAAAGGGCTGCCCCTTTAATAAAGTTTGTCTAAGACAACATCATACTCAATGGGGAAGAACTGAGAGCTTTTCCCCTAAGGTCAGGAACAAGACAAGGATGTCCACTCTCATCACTTTTATTCAACATAGGACTTCAGCTGGAAGTCTTAGCCAGATTGCAATCTGACTAAGATTACAATCTTAGAATACAAAAAGGAATAAAAGGTATCCAAATTGATAAGGAATAAATAAAATTTTCACTACTTGCAGATGACATGACACTATATATGGAAAACCTTGAAGACTCCACTGAGGAACTATTAGAACTGATAAATTCAGTAAAGTTTCAGGATCAAAATTAATACACAGAAATAGGTTGTTTCTGAAATACACTAATAACAAAGTACCATAAAGAGAAATTAAGGAAATAATTCCATTTACAATTGCACCAAAAATAATAAAATACCTAGGAGTGAACTTACCAAACAAGTGAAAGACCTGTACTTTGAAAACTATAAAGCACTGGTGGAAGAAACAGAAGATGACAAAAACAAATGGAAAGACATTCCATGCCATTGGATTGGAAGAACAAATATTGTTAAACTGTCCCAGTAACAATACTGGTAGTATTGTTAAATACTACCCAAAGCAATCTACGTATTTAATGCAGTCCCTATCAAAATACCAACAGCATCTTTCACAGAGCTAGAACAAACAATCCTAAAATTTGTGTGGAACTACAAAAGACCCTGAATAGCCAAAGCAATCTCGAAAAAGAAAAAACTGGAGGTACCACAATTCCAGACTTCAAGTTATGTTACAAAGCTGTTGTAATGAAAACAGTATGGTACTGGCACAAAAATAGACACATAGATCAATGGAACAGAATAGCAAGCCCAGAAATAAACCCACAATTATATGGTCAATTAATCTTCGATAAAGGAGGCAAGAATAGGTAGTGAGGAAAGGACAGTCTCTTCAACAAATGGCGCTGGGAAAACTAGGCAGCAACATGCAAAAGAATGAAACTGGGCCACTTTATTACATCATACATGAAAGTAAACCCAAAATGGATAAAGAACTTAAATGTGAGACCTGAAACCATAAAAATCCTAGAAGAGAGCATAGGCAGTAACTCTCTGACATTGACTGTAGTAACATTTTTCTAGTTATGTCTCCTGAGGCAAGGGATATCAAAACAAAAATAAAATATTAGGATTACCTCAAAATAAAAAGCTGTACAACAAAGGAAACAACTAATAAAACTAAGAGACAACATACTGAATGGGAGAAGATATTTGCAAATGACATATCTGATAAAGGGTTAAGTATCCAAAGTATATAAAGAATTTATACAACTCAACACCAAACCCCCTACTATAATCCAATTAAAAAATGGGCAGAAAACATGAATAGACATTTTCCAAAGAAGACCTACAGGTGGCCAGTGGACACATGAATAGATGCTCATCACTCATCATCAGGGAGATGCAAATCAAAACCATAGTGAGATGTCATCTCACACCTGTCAGAGTGGCTAAAATCAAAACACAAGATAATGAAACACCTGGGTAGCTCAGTCAGTTGAGCATCTGGCTCTTGATTTTGGCTTAGGTTATGATCTCACAGATTGTGAGTTTAAGCCTCACATCAGGCGCTATGCTGACAACATTAAGCCTGCTTGGGAATCCCTCCCCGCCCCCCCTCTCTTTTTCTCCCCCCCCCCCCCATTCAAGGTCCCTCGCTCTCGCAAAATAAATAAACTTAAAAAAAATTCTCTCTCTCCCTCTGCCCCTCTCCCCCACTTATACTCACTCTCTCTCTAAAAAAGCCCAAAAAACAAAACAAAAAGGAATAAAAACAAACAAACAAACAAAAAAACAAGACAAAACAAGTGTTGGTGAGGATGTGGAGAAAAAGGAAGCCTCATGGACTGTTGGCAGGAATGCAAACTGGTACAGCCACTGTGATAAACAGTATGGAGGGTCCTCAAAAAATTAAATATAGAACTATCCTATGATTGATCTAGTAATTGCACTACTGGTATTTACCTAAAGAATATGAAACACTAATTCACCAGGATATTTGCGCCCCTATGTTTATTGCAGCATTATTTACATTAACTAAACTGTAAGAGCAGCTCAAGTGTCCATCAACAGATGAATGGATAAAGAAGAGGTGGTATTGAGATACAATGGAATAGCATTCAGCCAAAAAAGTAATGAAACCTTGCCACTTGTAATGTCATGGGTGGATCTAGAGGGCATAATGCTAAGTGAAATAATCCTGTCAGAGAAAGGCAACTGCCATATGATATCACTCATACATGGCATTGAAGGAAGAAAACAGCAAGCAAAGGGGGGAAAAGGAAAATTAAAACAACAGACTCAACTATAGAGAACAAACTGATGGATACTAAAGGGGGGTGATTGGGGGGATGGATAAAATAGGCAAAGGGAATTGGGATTATACTTAATCTTGATGAGGACTAAGTGACATGGAAGTGTTGAATCACTGTACTGTACACCTGAAACTAATACAACAGTATGTTAACTGTACTGGAATTAAAATTTAAAAAGAAAGATTGTCTAAGAAGGGAGGTATGGGCTGAGAATGAATAAATGGCAGCTCTCCTAGAGGAGGTAGGTAAGAAAAGGAGGCAAATGATTTCTTGATAGATAGAAAAAACAGGAGAGTGATGAGTCGAAGGTGAGAAAAGGCAAGGAAAGAGGATATGAAGAGGGCTTTAAATACAAAATATTGGTGATGAAGGGGCACCTGGGTGGCTCAGTGCGTTGAGCTACCGACTCTTGATTTCAGCTCAGGTCGTGATCTCAAGGCTGGGGGATGAGCCCCGCATCGGCTCCATGTTGACTGTGGAGCCTGCTTGGGATTCCCTGTCTCCCAGTCTCTTTGCGCCTCCCCCACTTGTGTGTGCAGTTGCTTGCTCTCTTTCAAGATAAATAAAATTAAAAAAAACCCAAAATATTGGTGATATGATACATCATGGGATTTTCAATTCTCATCTGAGGTGATGCCAGGGTGTGCTTAGGGAATGCTGTCCGATGGCTGGCGACCACAGCCTCGGAGGGTAAAGTGGACATCAAACATTTTCCTCCTGGAGTGTCAGTACTACTATCGAGGGTGTTGTCTCCCTGCTGGGGTCTGGTGGTAGAAGGGAGAGGGACGTATATGGGAATGGGGGCTGATGCCAGCAGGTACCAGCGAGGTGGCCAGATGGCACTCATAGGAGGGGCCGGTGCAGCCTGCAAGATGATGGAGGTGCAGCTCTTTGCCAATTGGTGAAGAAATATTTTCATACTATTTACCTGACATACATACTGTTGCACATCTGCTGAACACCAGCCCTGGCCATGAGTGACATGAGTGGATCCTTAGATGATTTTGTGAGGTTGGCCATCTAACAGGTACTGAAATCGAATCTTCCTAAAGCCAGACTTGGACTCTGCTTAAGGCTCCCTGTTGCACAGGACAGGGTTCAGACTTCTTTCGCAGAGTCTCCAAGGCTTATAACAATCTGGTTCCTTGCCCCTCCTTCAGGCTGATATCTCTCCCTGTCCTAACATCCTCCAGCCACAACAAACTCCTTGTTGTTCCCTGAGCCTGGCTGCCTATTTTGTGTATCTTCGTCTTTGCATGTGCCATGTTGGCTGCCTGAAATGACCCTCACTTCTCTGCTTGTACAGTCTCTTTCTTCCTTCAATCTCAGTGTAGTGTCCTCTCCCCCAAAGCCTTACCTGACACTAAAGGGCCTATTTTAGGCCCTTCTTTCTCTATACATCCAGGCAACAATGCAAGTACCTGCCTTCTGGAGTCATTGGATTGTGTTGTGTTTGTTGGCTTATTCATCTCTCTACCTTACAGATCTTGACTTATAGATCTACTCTGATCTGAGTTCTGAGTGTGTCCCCTTGTGTCACATGCGTTGTGGGCTTAGTAAGTGCTTAACATATTTTTACTTGTGGTTCTTCATATCTCAAATTATTTGGAAGGAGTGAGGTGTAAAACAGATGATATTTCTATAGAACTCATTCCATACATACTTTGCAGAGAGAAAATCCTGAAGATATACTGTCAGCTGGCATGTAGAGGCAGGATGCAGAATCTTGTTTTTAAAAAATATTTGGGTGACAATAGTGACCTTCACTGTTCTTAAGTCAGACACCAAATCCTATTTATCTTCTTCCTCCTACTGTTTTCCTGGTCTAGATGGAAAATCTAGCCATTGAAGACATAACGTGTTTTTCTATTGAAATATATCCATGGATCTTATAATGAATGAAACACTTTTTTTGAATGACTTAAGATTTTTGACTGTGTTATGAGGAAAATCTTGATTTATATCCCTTTAGCTTTAGGAAACATCGTGATCTTTTAAGCAACTTTTGAAAACATGATGGAATGCTTGTAAGAAACATGTTTGCAGAGATTGTAAAGTAACATCTGCTGGCTCTTCGTTCCCATTCCAGAAGAGTTCCCCCCCCCCAAAATACAGAAGTAGGTGTTCAAGGGCAGGCCTCCTGGGGCAAGTGACTTTTGAAGGATGAAGAGCAATTTGGCAAGCAGGTGGAACAGGACTAGGGAGGGAAGGAACACCAAGGAGGGCACAGCTTGTGCAGAGGCCCAGGGGCTTGGGAACAAGGTCTCCTGAAGGGAGAGGCAGTGGTTCAGTATTGCTGGAGTGAGGAAGATGTCGCGGGAGATGAAGCCAGTTACGTGGCCTGGGACTAGATCACGAGGGCATTTGCAGTTCCCCCCACGAATTATGGGGACCAGTGGGAGGATTTAAACAGGGTGAGACAAGGCCAATTTACATTTTAGGAAGATCACTGAAGGCAGAGAATTTCTACTTTATTTATATTAACCTTTTCTTTGAGATTCCTCCCCACTGAAGGCTTTTTTCCTTCAGTGCCAAACTTCTCAGAAGCGGGAACACGGCATCATACGGTGGATGGAGTCCTGGGGGATCTAACACAGCACTGGCCCTGTCTCTAGCCAGATGAGTGAGTTTAGGTATGGTGCTTAATGTGGGCCTCATCTAAAAATGAGCTGGCAGACTGTGTGATCTCTAAGACCCTTCTAAAATCTTTTCTAATCAAAGTGCTGTGATTCGGAGTTGTCTCCATTTACTGCCTTCATATCCTTACTCACTCCTTAATGTAAAGAACTGGTTTCTCCTTCTACCAGCCACTGCAGTCATTTCTGAAGCAGCCCCAGTGACCTCCAGTGCTGAAGGAGGCCGCATCAAGTTTAACCTCTTCACACCATTGGGTACTGCTAGCCAGCCTCTACTTGACAGTCTCCCTTTTCTGTTCCAGAGGTTGTAGCCCCTGTTTTTCTCTTATCTCTCTGTCTGACCTTGGTCTTCTCTTCCCTAAACCCACCTTTTATGTGTAAGGACCCTCGACATTGCTCACCAGGTGTTCCTGCCCCAAATGCATGATCTGAGGGTAATCATGAGGAATACAAAATAAGGGACTTTCTTCAACACGGCTGGCCTGTACTTTGCAAAAAAAAAAAAAAAATGTCATTCTCATAAAAGACAAGAGATTGTAGAGTGGTTCCATATTAAGGGGGACTAAAAAGATCCACCGTAGTGCAGTGTGAGATCCTGGATTGGAGTGGGGAGGATGGTTACAAATGATGGTATTGGGATAATTGGTGAGATTTGAAGATGGGACCACATTTTAGGTACTAGCAGGATTCGACTCTAGCAATGCGGTTATGTAGGAGAAAGCAGCAGGATTCTACTCTAGCAATGCAGTTATGTAGGAAAAAGCTTTTGTCTTAGGAGATACATGCTGGACTATTAAGGAGTGAAGAGTCATGAAAGCTGCGAATTGCTCTCAACCATTTAAGTAACAGCAGCAGCAAATATGACAACAATAATGTGTCTGTGTGTGTTTGAATGTGTGTCTGTGTCTGTGTTCCTCATGGCATCTGTTCTTTCCTCTTCTTATTCTATGCTCTTTCCCCAAGACCTCTTACATTGCCTCCTCCCTGCCTCCATTCTTGCCCTCACATTCTGTTCTCAACATGGCAGGCAGTTGATCTGGTTGCATTAGGAGTCAGGTCATGTCAATTCTCTGCTTGGAATCCTCAGACTACAAACCAAAGTCCTAATAATGGGCCTCTAAGCCTCTATGGGGGAATTTGGCCTACTGTTGTTACCTCTGTGATCTAAACTATTTTTTCCCCATGCCTTGCTTCACTCCAGCCTCACTGACCTCTTGACTGCTGCTTGAAAACCCAACTGCTTCTCTGCCACAAGGCCTTTGCACTAACTGTTCTTTCTGTCTGGTTCCTTCTTCCCCCAGACATCCATGTGACTTTACTCATCTCTCTTAGTTCCCTGCATCAATCAGTGAGGCCTTCCCTGATTACCCTATTTAACATTCAGACCCCTCTTCAACACATTCTTTATTATCCATCCCTGTTTTATTTTTCCCCTTAGTTCTTATTTATTTTGTTACTTGTTGTTCTCTTCACTAGAATCTAAGCTCTCTTTGGGCAGGACTGTTTTGTTCACTGCCCTGCCTGCAGTGCCCAGATTGGTGCCTGGTATGTAGAAGATACTTAGTAAGTAATTTTTGAATGAATAAATGAACAAATTGTGTTTTCTCATTTAATATAACCCCTTTGGAATTTCTGCTTAGAATAGGACTTCTTTTTTGGATCCCCTTTGATAGATTGTGAAGCCTATGGATTCCATCTTAGAATAATGGGTTTGTTTGTTTTGTTCTATCCTTTGATCAAAGTGTAATATAGGTACTGAAAAGTTCACATTTGGATCGGTCTTCACAAACTAATGCACCTATAAACCTCACCCACATCAAGAACCAGAACATTACCAGCACCACAGAGAACCTCTGGTGCCCTCTTCCAGCCGTAACCCCCATTGCAAAGGTAACTTCTATTCTGACTTTTAACAGGGTAGATTAGTTTTGCCTAATGTACTTTATTATTTTTTTTTATTTTTTTTTCAACGTTTATTTATTTATTTTTTGGGACAGAGAGAGACAGAGCATGAACGGGGGAGGGGCAGAGAGAGAGGGAGACACAGAATCGGAAACAGGCTCCAGGCTCTGAGCCATCAGCCCAGAGCCTGACGCGGGGCTCGAACTCACGGACCGCGAGATCGTGACCTGGCTGAAGTCGGACGGGACGCTTAACCGACTGCGCCACCCAGGCGCCCCGCCTAATGTACTTTAAAAAGGAATAGTACAGTATGCATTCTTTTGTGTCTGGCTCCTTTCAACCAACATTACATTTATGAGACGCATCTGTGTTTCTACATGATTATTCTCAGTTCGATACTATAATTTATTGATCCATTCTACTGTATCTGGGCACTTGTGTGGATTTTTGTTTCTTTTGGCTACTTCGCCATTCTAGTACAAGTAAACATATACATGTAATTCCACACAGGAGTGGTATTTCTGGGGCACTGGGTGCACGATAGGTCAGTGTTGCTAGGCCCCCCATACAGTTTTCCAGAGTGCATATATCAATTTATACTCACACTATCACAGAATAATGTTTCTTAATGCATATAATATAATACATAAGGAGGATTATAAAGAAAATGAGCTGTTTTGAAATATAGTTATAAAACTGTTTTTAATATGTCATGGTGTATTACATGTGCTTTATTAACTCACACAACTGAAAGGTCTAGCAGTCTTAATAATTATGGATTTCAAAGTAGTGATGAATATACATGGTGTTTTAGGGATCTGCTACAGCTTTAATGTAATATGAAAATATCTGTGATGTTATTGGTCTCAGGGTGACAGGTGCTGCTAATACTACTCTAATTTGTTGCCTATATTCTGAATGATAGGCAATACTAAAGTCTGTTGCAAGCTGGTAAAAGTAAAGATTTTTAGTAGTTTTTAGTCGGAGTACATAAACCTTCCTGAATTCTATTAAGGGGTATTTGGACTCCAGGTTAAGACCCTCTAGCTTAGAGGAACGAAAGTGATTTACAGCAAAGATCTCTTGAGTGTTTACTATGTGCCATTCACTGTGCAAGGTCCTGAAGGCCCATCAGTGAAAAATATGCATCTCCTCTCAGGAAATTTATGATCATGAGGGCAATATTCATAAATGAATGAGCGACTGGATATGGTGTGTTTAGTTCTATGATAGGTAGCTCAAAGTATATGAGAGCCTTAGGACATACACCTAACTCATTCATGAGAGGGGGTGGTGGTCAGAGAAGGTTCTCTGGAGGAAGGAGCATCACTATATTTAGGCTTTGGGCTGATTACTATACAGTGTGGATAATGGATTAGTGCAGAGAAGAGGCACTTGAAGTTATTCAGGGGTGAGATCATTATGGTGGTATGCAAAAACACAGTGAATATATTCTGGAGATTCTAGATTCCTGGTGATTGGAGATAGGCAGTGGGAGAGAAAGAAGGTGTAAGGAAATGGTCTAGTTTCTGTCTTAGTCACCTAGTTGGAGGGTGGTTATTATTTACTGAAATAGATTGAGGAACAGATTCAAGGTCAGGCGGTGACGAGTTCAGCTTTGGACATAGTTAAATTGAGGTGTCTGTGGGACATCCAAGAGGTGATTATACATATGTATGGGTCGCTTGCTTAGGAGAGAGCCATGGGAGTTGCAGTGAGTATGTAGGGGTGGATGAGGTGTCTCAGAGGCCACAGGGAGGAAAGAGAAGAAGCCAGGGTCAGGATTTGAGGACAATCAACTTTAGTAGATCAGCAGAGAAAGAAGTGCTTGTGACAGATGGGAACAGTCACAGGGGTAGGAGGAAAACCAGGTAAGAGGGGTGCCCTGGTGGCCAAGAGCAGAGAGGGTGTCAAGGAGACCTCAGCAGTCTGGAAAAGGGCCCCGTGTACTGGCTTTGAAAGATCAGTGTTGAATTGCTTTTACTACACCAACAGTGGAAATGATTATTTTTCTCTGGGTTGTACTTTTATCTGTATTTTAAACTTTCTGTTATAGCAGTTAGAATTCAAGGGTCATTTGCTTTTAGCTCTGCTTTTCTTCTTACATCTTCTTTATGTATTTTGCTCATGCTCCAGTGAGTTTTATGCTGCAGTGATAGTAAGCAGTCATCTCTGCTTAATGACTTCTGTCCTATCTGGAGCAGACTCTAGCTCTCTCTCTCTCACTTCCCCCCCCCCTTTTTTTTTTACTATACGAGATACTATTATATTGCTTCTTGGTAAAAAGCCTTCCGGATCTATTCTGCATAATAGACATGAATGCAATCACTTGGGCCAGGCTATGTTTATCTGTCCAGAGACTGCCCTGCTGACAATGAATTCATGAGTCATCCTTCTTGCCTGGAGTAACACTCAGCTTTTAGTCCATACGATACAATGTAATGGAAGAGATATAAACTCCAGAATGTTTTATAATTATTTTCATCCTGAAATGTCACTTGGATTTTTATATAATCTATAGGAGGAAAGTGAGAGGATGTTCAATTAAATAAACATGTGTTTAGTGCTCACTGTGTAAATGACAGTGTGTGGGCCTCAGCAGTGACATTTATCTAAGCAGGAAACATTGAGTGCCTCTCCCTCCCCATCTCATCTCCATTATCCAGCCGGCCCCAAGTGAGGTTCCTCATGTCCTCTCTATCGTGCTGCTTCCGCCCTAGTTCATACCACTGTTAACCTTTGTCTGGACAGTTGTAGTGGCCTCCTTGCAGGTCTGCTTGCCTCTGCTGTCACTCCCCTACTCAATCCTCTGTTTAAAAACCTGGCTCAACTTTTAAAAAATACAGATTTATGAGCCCACTTCTAAAAATTCTGATTTAGTAGGTCTGGCTAGGAGCCCTCCCAAGAAATTTTAAAGAATTTTCCCCTAGAAATACAGATGCAGGTGTATACAGACGTGCACACATGCACACACCATTTCCTTGCTCTCTCCATTAAGAGGACTGGCAAGCAATGACACACCGATAGCAAGAACACATCTGGCACCCAGAACTTGTTTCTAAATACCATTCCCACTCCCCCCTCCCCCCCACCAAAAGTGAGAGGTTTTTTTTTTTTTCAAAAAGAAGCTGAGTCTAAGCCTAGGGCAGGGAAGATGAGTTTGGAATATCTTCTTGTGCCAGAAAGTACAGCAATGCTCAAAGAATAGGGGAGATATTAAAATGACATAGGAGCCAGCTTAAAGGAACTTCTATTGGCCACATCTGGGAAAATTTGAGCATAAATTATAAACCATTGAATAAGATAAAAATGCCTGCATCTGTAATGTTATTTTAAATTTTTTTTTCAACGTTTTTTTTTAATTTATTTTTGGGATAGAGAGAGACAGAGCATGAACGGGGGAGGGGCAGAGAGAGAGGGAGACACAGAATCGGAAACAGGCTCCAGGCTCTGAGCCATCAGCCCAGAGCCCGACGCGGGGCTCGAACTCACAGACCGCGAGATCGTGACCTGGCTGAAGTCGGCCGCTCAACCGACTGCGCCACCCAGGCACCCCTGTAATGTTATTTTAACTAATGAGGAGAAGAGAAAGCTCTTATTCTTTTTTTTTTTTTTAATTTATTTCTGAAAGAGCAGGGGAGGGGCAGAAAGAGAAAGACACAGAATCTGAAGCAGGCTCTATGCTGTCAGCACAGAGCCCAATGTAGGGTTCAAACCCACAAACCGTGAGATCATGACCTGAGCCAAAGTCGGACAGTCAATCTGCTGAATCACCCAAGCGCCCCAAGAGAAACCTCTTTCTTTCTTTCTTTCTTTCTTTCTTTCTTTCTTTCTTTCTTTCTTTCTTTCTTTCTTAAATGTTTTTATTCATTTTTGAGAGAGAGAGAGACAGAGAGACAGAGAGACAGAGCATGAGTTGGGGAGGGGCAGACAGAGAGGGAGACACAGAATCCGAAGCAGGCTCCAGGCTCTGAGCCATCAGCACAGAGCTCGATGCAGGGCTCGAATTCATGAACCTTGAGATCATGACCTGGGCCAAAGTTGGACGTTCAACCGACTGAGCCTCCCAGGCTCCCTGAAAGCTCTTTCTTGAGTAAAACATCAACTATTAAATATAGATGGAATGATGTATTTAGAAAATCAATAGATGTTATAACTAGTGATGAAAGTTTGTTGAAGAACATGATGTTTACATAGTACTTCACCACAAGATACTTAGTGTAGAAAAAACTTGGCAGACACCACCTTAACCAGATGATCAAAGTTAACATTAATTATCAAAGTTAAAACAATAATTAATAATCAAAGTTAATATGATAATAATCAAAGTAGCTAACACAACAATGATACAAACCAAGTTATAAAAAAAAAGAAAGAAAAGAAAAGAAAGAAAAGAAAAGAAAAGAAAAGAAAGAAAAGAAAAGAAAAGAAAAGGCTTCCCAAACTGGTTCTGGGTTCCAGAATTCCTGCACAATCCTAGCACTGAGATTATCCTTCAAAAGCACTGATCTGATCTGTTCCTGCCCTGCTTCAAAATTCCCTCTGGCTCTGTTGATTCTGGAATGGGATTCAAACACTCGAGCATGCCCACCCCCTACCTTTTTGCCATCGTCTCCTACCACAACTCCATTACCACCCCTTCCCCACCTTTACTGCCATCACATCATACTCTTTGCAGTGACTCAGATGGTTTGCTCTCCGTTACTGCTCATGGCATTGCTGCTTAGAATGCCCTTCCCAGTCTGTCTGTGGGGCAGATTCATATTATCCAAGAGGCAACTCCAGCACACCATCTCTGGGAAGCTGGGGCTTCAGAGCTGGTCAGACCTAGGTTTGAATCTGTTTCTACCATTTATCGGTTGTCACCCAGCCAGTCTCAGCTTCTTTCTTGAGACCTGCTGGTAGGTTACTGTGAGAATTCAGTGAGATAATGCATGTAAGGAACTTTGCAAAGTAAATTAAAGAGAAATAGAGAAAAGAGAGCTCACTAGGTGCTGAGTAAGTTTTAGAAACCCATACATGTATTTTACATATAAACATTTTCCTGATAATCCTGCAAAAATTTAAAGGTATAGTCACATATCTCATAATTAACAGACCCAGTTTGGAGCTCATTTCTATTGGACTCCAAAGCCACACTCTTTCTGTTAGGTGGAGACAATAAACCAGGAAGGACAGGACAGAGAGTCACAATCACCTTAGCTAAGTAGCCGAATGTGAAAATGTTTAAGTAGAGTTGGAGTCTCTAAGTCACCCCTTCATGGGAGCGTGGACTGGTCAGAGCAGGTAGGCAGGTGGAGACCCAGAGTAGACAGTGTGTGAGTGGCTGGCAGAATGGATGAGGGTGAGAGTCCTGTCACAGACACTGACTGAGTGCCTGCCAGGAGACACTTGTGATTACCATATTTGCGACATCAAAGGACAGCACGTGAAGTGAAAAGGACAAGGGCTTGAGATAGAACCTGTGAGACACCCTTACCTTCAAGTTAGGAGCAGAGGACAAGGGGCACAAAGGCACATGCAAAAGAGTAGGCAGACAAGAGAAGGCAGGGAGTGCAGGGACTGGGGATCAGATGTGTTGTGGAAGGGCTCTGAGGGGATGGCAGAGGGGTCCGCTTTGAAGCTCAGCAAAGAAAGGGACCAGGATTAGTACTCAAAAGAGGTCAAGGGGAGAGCATTTTCACTCTAGTAGCGTGGGGACAGGACCCAGATGGCTAGAGCAATGAGTAAGAATAAACATGTGGAGGCAACAGCAAAATGTAGCCTAATTAGGGTACATACTTGGGCAGACACTTCCTGGTACCTGGGGAGATTAGAAGAGCCATCTTGCTCATAGGCACCTATTCCGGGAGATGAAACACCCCCAAGATGCTATCTGTTTCAGTAGGGAATACTGAATGAAGGTACGAGTGACCATCAACTGTGTCTCTTCCTCCCAAACTGTCCTTAACCAAGAGGCATATCTGCTTCAGTGGAGCAACAAATCAGAGACTTGAAAATCCATGTATTGTTTTCTTTAGGACAGGCTTGTGATTTCATAGGCAAATATTATTTCAATTCAAGACTGTACAATATTTGATTTAAATGCTTTAGAGAAAAGGAGGAAAAGAAAACAGTTTTTGTTGTTGTTGCTTGTCCTTATAGTCTGTCAAACTGCAAAGACTAAATTAAATTACAGGCTCAAATTTCACAAAATTCAGAGCTTATTAAAGAGAAAAGTAGCTTTTCTCTTTAAGTCATTGCTTTTTTTTTCTTGTTATTTTACAGATGGAAAATGATTATCTGCTTACAGGTATTTTGATTCCATACATGTCCTAGTTTCATCCAAATCTCAGAAGCTAATTCAGCAGCTTGGTTTTTCCTTCTGGGTGCCACAAAAAAGTGGAAATCATATTTCTAGCAATAAATCAATGAAAGTATCAAGCAGTAGCATGCCGTGAGGGATCTCGCAGAGGAGCCATATCAAGGAGGCAATCACTCAGGAGATCTTCCAGAAGAGCTTACAGGTTGTCAGTTAGTGGAAGTCTGAGTTATGTTTTCTCCTGCTCTATGTGCATTTCAGAGAGACTGCAATATAGCATTGTATATTTTCCAAAACCTGTGCTCATTTGAAATGAACACAAATCCTTGGTCTTTTCCCTTAAACATTTTTGGGAATTGTAATTACAGGATTTTGAAAAGTAATTTCATGAAGTATCGAGATACACAATATTTTGATAAATATGTAAATATATAAAGAGTAAGTAATAATAATTATAGAACTTCACCAAATGTCTCCATTATGTAAGTGAATAAAATGCTTCATTTGTTTTCATAATAAGGCCACCCTGTACAGTGACTTGAGAGTCTAAGGTCTTCACATGTTCAGAGCAGTCCTCTTTTTTTTAATTTTCTCTTAGAGAGCTAGAGAGAGAGAAAGAGAGCACGTGCAAGCTGGAGAGAGGGGCAATGGGAGAGAGAATCTTAAGCAGACTCCACCCTCAGCATGTAGCCCAAAGTGTGGCTCAATCCCATGACACTGGGATCATGACCTGAGTGGAAATCAAGAGTCAGACACTCAACTGCCTGAGCCATTCAGGTGCCCTGCCACTTTACTTTTCTTTCCCACAAAAGAAGCACATCTACCAAAGGGCATCTTTCTTTTCATAACAAGTGTGCTTTCTGAATAATAAGGTAAAAGGTCTGCTAGATTGATATTTGGGTAGTGGCGGATGAAAGCCAGAAATTATACTACAAGACAGAATCCCAGAAATTCACAACAGTTCAAATTAATAATGAGATCAAAAACTCTATTTAAATAAAATTAAATTAGTTTGTTCGGGGTTCCAAAAACCCTGATATAGGAGCTAAACAAATATTTGTGAAATGACAGAAAACCAAACTGCTAACTCTTTATGTATTTCTGCTATAACCTTGCTTATTGCTATGTTATGAAAAAACTAGCATGTATGTCTAAAGCTCACACAATGAGTGATCTTTTCTTTTTATGTTTGTTTTTGAGAGAGAGAGGGAGTACAAGCAGGAGAGGGGCAGAGAGAGGGACAGAGAATCCAAAGCGGGCTCCTAGCTGACAGCTGTGAGCCTGACATGGGGCTTGAACTCACTAACCAAACCATGAGATCATGACCTGAGCTGAAGTTGAACACCCAACCAACTGAGTCACCCAGGCGCCCCTAGTGTGATTGGTTTTATGGCATGTTATTTATCCTTGAGATATGTGGGGGGAAAAAATCTTTGAGGCATATGTGGAAGAATGTTAAAGAGTTCTTGTTTTCATTCCTGTACTTATTTTAATCCTATTTATTCATAACTTACATTATAGAAATTTATCTAGGATTACTACTTCATATTGTTACCTGGATTACAGAACTGAGCCACTATTACTCATCCTAATTTTGTGCCTGGTTATATTTTCTATAATTTATAGGTTAAGAATACTTCACTTTAATATATGCAAGGTGTTCCAGTAATTCTAGAGAAAACAGATTCCTTTCAGCACAGTTTATTACAAAAATTGTAAAGGGCAAATTGTTTATTGATTTTTGGCAAGCTACCAAAAAGAAATTACAGCTATTTGGCAGAAACCTCAGGAGAAATAAACAGTAAGATGACATAAGATATGATCAAAACTGTGATTCTTATAGTGCGAAAGAAAGACTCAATAAAGATTTATTTCCTTTCATTGTCCCCATGCTTTCAGTTGGCATCATTTTTAAATGAACCTTAGTTGAAATTACAAAATAAAATCACAGTGCTATTAGAAAGTCTTAATAAGAACTTACATGTATTAGGCAAATATGGAATCTGGTTTGGGTTTTCTTCTTCTAGCTAAAGGGTCAGAATCTCTTATTCATCATTGTCCACACATGCCCAGCACAACATCTGGCACGGGGCAGACACTGAATATATTTTTTTCGACTAGAATGGACTCAGAGGCCAGAATCTCCCTGAATATGGATATCAGAAGGACCCTTGGGCTTCTAGTTCATCAATTCAGTCTCTGTTTTGTATTTCTACATTCCTTTTTTTTTTTTTAATGTTTATTTACTTTTGGACGAGAGAGAGAGAGACAGAGCATGAGCCGGGGAGGGGCAGAGAGAGAGAGAGAGGGAGACATAGAATCCAAAGCAGGCTCCAGGCTCTGAGCTGTCAGCACAGAACCCATGTGGAACCCACAAACCATGAGATCATGACCTGAGCCGAAGTCGGACGTGTAACCGGCTGAGCCACCCAGGCGCCCCTCTGCATTCCTGTTGATGGGCACTTTTATTGTCCACTGTTGCAAGCAATACTGTAGCACACATCCTTATATCTGCTCTCTAGAGTATTTCTGTAGCTGACATATATAGTAGAGTGGCTAGGGTCAGAGAATGTGTACTTTGTATATTGTGATAGATACTGGCAAATTACATTCCAAAAAGAGATGCACCGATATACATGTAGAGAGAGTGACCTTCCTCTGCAGCTTCTACTGATCTGCATGAGATTCACTTGAACTCCTCTGAAATCAGAACGAATGTAGACATTTTATAATTTAAGAAAGTGAGACATTCTGGGTGAAGGTAAACATAAAGTTTCTTCTTTTCTGTTTGGTCCCTTTTTTTGAGAGACAGAGACAGAGCACAAGCAGGGTAGGGGCAGAGAGAGAGGGAGACACAGAATCCGAAGCAGGCTCCAGACTCCCAGCTGTCAGCACAGAGCCCGACATGGGGCTTGAACTCACAAACCATGAGATCATGACCTGAGCCGAAGTCTGACGCTTAACCAACTGAGCCACCCAGGTGCCCCTGTTTGGCTCTTTTAATGGTGATGTCTACATGTATAAACATGTGAAGACTCACAGAAATAGATTCAGTTAAAATATTAATAATAAATATTCAAGTGTTTTTGGCTTGATTTAATATTATTTTATTGATATCATAATATTATAATAAGAATTTATTTATGATATTGTCTGCAGAATACTTCTACTAATATATATTGTTGATGGAGAGAGAAGATAAAAATCAAGTTTTTGTACATGTACTACATTGGTTAATAATACATTATTATGTGCAAGCACATTGCTGGGCATTTTGTATACATTATCTTATGTATTCTTCATAACAAGACTTTAAGATAGATGCTCCTATTCCCCTTTTACTGAAGGAGAACGTGAGGCCTAGAGAATTTAGTAATTTGCCTAAGAACAATAGCTAAAACTGTCAAGTTGGGATTCAAACCCAGCCTCTCTTACCCCAGGCTCCAGTTGCCTAGTTTATCATTTACCTAATTGCCTGGCCTTTTCAAAAAAAGTTTTTAAAGATTTTATTTTTAAGTAATCTCTATACCCAACATTGGATTTGCACCTACAACCCCGAGATCAAGAGTGCCATGCTTTACTGACTGAGCCAGCCAGGCGCCCCAAGGATATTTTCCAAAGAAAAATACTGGCATGCATCTAATACGAATACCCATTAAGGATACTTCCTCATGGCAATCAGAGTGGTCCCAGTTGAGGAATCTAGGTCTCCTCTCCCAAGAACTTGCTGGGCTCTAGGTCCTGAACAACTTTTTTTCCTTGATGGATCTGCTGAAAGCAAAGGTAACAATCCCCCATCACCTATCCCTTGAACAGGGCGCCCATTTGCTTTACCCAAAAAAGACATTGGTGATGACAGAAACACCGTGCTTGGGCACAGAGCAGGCCCTGCTGCAGTGAGCTCCAAGACAATTCAAAGGTGTCCCTGCATCCCACATTCCCTGGCCCTGCGGCCCAGCTGGAAAGCCTGGGTTCTGGCTTCTAGACGTGGCCTAGGGAAAACTTCGGGTGACATGCAGATTGATAATCCTTGTCTCCTGGGACTGGATTCATTTTTAGACCCAGAATAGCTGACCTGGAAATCTACCATTCAGAGTGGTTCCATGGTCACTTATTCAGCCATCAGACACACCCTGAAATACTCGCTCCTCTGGTAAGCCATAAGGAGTTGATGTGGGCAGCTAGTGGTTGGCATCACCACCACTACAAGTTTGTGATGTTTTCAGACTTTTGGGTCAGAGTAACAGGACCTAGTTTAAATTGGCCTGAGGAAATAAAGGATTTTAGTACCTTATGTCACCGGAAAGTTCCAGATGGTGCTGACATCAGGGCCTACAGGGACTCAAATGACATTGTCAGTACTCTCTTAGACTCTTTGTCCAACTCTTGGCTGTTTCTCTCTGGCCATTGGCCTCCTTCTCCTTTTGATGACAAATTTCTTCCAAGCCAGGGGATGTGGGCAGAAGTGATGCCATGGCCATGGAGGGCTGCAGATTTTCGGCGTCTCAGCTCTGAGACCCTCAGAGGAAACAGGGAGTTTTTCCATATCAGATTATAACATTGCAGGGGACACTCTGTGATTTGCCTTGCAGGAGTCATGTGTCCATCCTTTGGATCTAGAATCTAGGTATCATGGTTGTTTAGCCAGTGTAAGGAATTGTGATTGACAGTCCCTCAGAGCTATGTGGCCGGGGAAAGGTTAATACCTACAAAAAGGTAAAAGTGTTAGTACCAGAAGGAGAAAGAAATGTTGGGTTGTCTCTCCAACATCTTTCTAATTTAAGAATAAAAGCCCTTTTTATTTTATTTATTTTGTTTTATTTTATTTTATTTATTTTATTTTATTTTATTAAGCCATTCTTAGTTCAAAGGGCAGATGATACGGGCATGTGTAATAGGGAATATGAAACCTACCACTGGTGTGGAGGACAGGGCTCACTTGCTTGGTTTAATTCCTGAGAAATAGACCAAGGGATGAGGGAGTTTGGGCACAAGCTTATTCTTGTCAGGGCTCTAATGGAGTAAAATGGAAGCTGCTTAACAGAAAAGTACCTTACATTACTGAGCAGAAGTGTCACAAGGAACTTAGTTATTTTATGCAAATCACAAGGGAACAGAGAGGATTAAATTAGCGGTTCTACATCTAGGGAAAAAAATAGGATTGGGTTTAAAGAAATTCACAAAACGTAGGACAGATGCTCTGCAACACACAGTATACCCACACCGTCCCCCACCTCCTTATTAAACTTTAGGTTCACTTTTAAAAATCGCTGAAGCTATTTTGTGGTGTCACATTTAAAATTTATTTTCAGGGGCCCTAGGTGGCTCAGTTGGTTAAGCATCCAACTCTTGGTTTCGGCTCAGGTCATGATCTCATGATTCATGAGTTTGAGGCCCCACATCGGGCTTTGTGCTGCCAGTGGGGAGCCTGCTTGGGATTCTCTCTCTCCCTCTCTATCTGTCCCTCCCCTGCTCTCTCTCTCCCTCTCTATCTGTCCCTCCCCTGCTCTCTCTCTCCCTCTCTCCCTCTCTCTCTCTCTCTCTCTGTCTCAAAATAAATAAACTTTAAAAACAAAAACAAAATAAATAAATTTATTTTTTCAGTTCAGACAGAATGTTATTCCATGTTGGCACACAGTAGCCTAAATGTTTTCCTGGTTGATCATGCAAGGTTGGGATGCAGAGTGTTCTGTGCCATTTATTCTTGCCTTTTAGCTAGTAAGTACCTCCAGTTTGCTTTCTGAAAAGAAAGGCAACAAGAGAGTATCAAAAACAGGATGTGAATTTTGTAATCAAGTCCCAAGAAATAAAGGCAATGGACCTTTAGGGTCTCATAATGATGTCTGAAATGTTTTAAGTATGTGTATCCCATGGTGAGCTGCTTTTAAGGAAAACTTTCACATCCTCTGTTTGTAACTTAAGCTTCCAAACTTTTTTTCCGCTTCCCCACCTTAAGGATGAGTTCATTCTAGGGCATCATTTTCACCATGTCTAGCAGCCCAGTTACACTGTGTTTTCAGTTACACTGTGTTTAAATTACACACTGTACTTAGATTGTCAGGAACCTCACAGAATCTCAGGTTCTTCTGTTTTCTAAGAGTTGCTCTCCTTTCCCCATTATAATATCTATATATGCCCATTAGACACAATTTGAAATAAGACAAGAAAGAAAAAAATTGCCCATAGTTGGACTCAATGTCTGTCTAGATTTTTGTAAATGTTACAGTTTAAGTATATATATATAAAAGGCACACAAATTGTCAGTGGAACTTAGTAAGTGGAATACACCCATTTAACTACCCTAGAGATCAGAAATACAACATTGCTATGCTCCAGAACCTCTCACCTGCCCCTCCCATCTTATCCCTTCTTGAAGATAATCACTGCTCCCTCCCTTCACGTGGAGATGTTTCACTTGTCGAGGAACGTTATGTAAAGTGAATCATCATACAATGTGTACTCTTTGTGCAAGGCTTGGCTTGCCCAGCAGCTTGTCTAGGAGATCCATCCCTGTTGCTGCATGTGGAAGTAGCTCACTCTTTTTCATTGTTGTATAGCATTCTATTACATGAATATAATTTTCCTCTGTTCACTAGTGGACATCTGGGTTGTTTCCAGTTTGGGGCTACTATAAATACTACTCCGTGGACATTCTTTTTTTTTTTTTTTTTTTTTTTTTGAGAGAGAGACAGAGCATGAGAATGGGGAGGGGCACAGAGAGAGGGAGACACTGAATCTGAATCAGACTCCAGGCTCTGAGCGGTCAGTAGAGAGTCTGACACGGGGCTTGAACTCAGGAACGCAGGATAATGATCTGAGCTGAAGTTGGACACTTAACTGACTGAGCCACCCAGGTGCCCCCCATGAACGTTCTATATATGTCTTTTGGAGGATGAATGTATGCTTTTCTTTTGGTATGTACCTAGACAATAGAGAAAGCATGTGTTCAGCTTTATTTAATACATATGCTACTGAACAGGTTGCCCGAGCGAGTGTGTTAATTTATGAATCAGCCATATATAAGAGTTCTAGTTTCTACACATTCTAGCTAATGCTTTGTATCATCTGTCTTTTTCAGTTTTTCAGTTTTAGCCATCTTTGTGGGTAGCAGCACATGGTACTTATGTTTTCTCTGGTAATCAATAAAGCGAGTACATTGTAGTCAGAATAATGTCGCTCAAAAGATGTCCATGTTCTAATACCTGGAACTTGTGAATCGTGACCTTCCATCACAAAAGGGACTTTGCAGATGTTAATTAAATTAAGGAGCTTGTTAAAGCTCAATCTTAAATTGAGGAGCTTGTTCTGGATTATCCCAAGGGGCCCAATGCAATCATAAAGTCCTTACATGTGAAAGAGGGTGGCAGGAGAGTATGGGAAGGGAGTGTCATGGAGGAAGCAGCCATGTAGTGTGAGAGGCTCTGAGTGGCTGTTGTTGGCTTTGAAGATGGAAGGGGCCCACTAGCCAAGGATGGGAGGCAGCCTCTACAGAGTTGGAATGAATTCTTCGCTAGAGCCTCCAGAAAGAACACAGCACTGAGGGTATCTCAATTTTTGCCCATTGAGGCCCACTGTGAACTCCAGACTTCCAGAACTGTGAGGTAATACATTTGTGTTGTTTTAAGCCACCAAGTTTGTGGGAACTTGCTGTTAGGGCAGCAATAGGAAACTCATGTAAGCACTTTTCATATGCTTGACCATTTGGATGCCCTCTTTTGCAAAGTGCCTGTTCAGGTCTTTTGAGCATTTAAAATAACTGATTTTCTTTTTCTATTGATACACAGGAATTCTGTATATATTCCAGAGATGAGACCTTTGTCAAGTCTGTATTGCAAATATCTCCTTCCATCCTGTAACTTGCATTTTTACTTTTTTTTTTAAGTTTTAAACATTTTTAAAATTTATTTTTGAGAGACAGAGAGAGACAGAGCTCGAGCAGGGGAGGGGCAGAGAGGGAAACACAGAATCTGAAGCAGGCTCCAGGCTCTGAGCTGTCAGCACAGAGCCCACACAGGGCTCGAACCACAACTGTGAGATCATGACCAGAGTTGAAGTCAGACGCTCAACCAACTGAGCCACCCAGGCGCCCCGCCAGCAGTTTTACTCTTAGTGGTGCCTTTGATAACCCAAATTCTTAATTTAATGAAGTCAATTTATCATCCTTACACTTTATGGTTAATACCTTCTATGTCCTGTTTATACAAGTTTGGGTCCTGATTTTATGTTGTTTACAAATAGATTGCTTAACTATTTCTCTTAGGTGGTTTCTTTTCTTTTCCTTTTCATAAATGAGGCTCCAATGAGCACTTTTATATAAAAATCCTGTTCTGGATTGGGATATTTACTTAAAAGTAGAATTATTCATTTATTGCTGTTCATGTTGTTATTTTCTCTGAAACTTTTAGGAACTTCTCTTTATTCTTTCATGCTGAAATTTAATAATCATATGCCTGTTTAAGTCTCTTTCTATCCATTGTTCTAGCCTCCTGTCTTGGGACCTTTCAGTTTGCATACTCATGAGCCTCAGTTCTGGAATGTTTTCTTGCATTGTTACTGTGATAATGTCTGTCATTCTCTCTGATCTTTTTTTTTTTCCCTCCAAAGTCCTTTTAGTAGTTTTGAGACTTTCTATAGATTCATCTGTGATTGTAATTATATTTTCCTTATCATTGTTATGTTCCCATTTTCTGGTAGATTTTTTCAGTTCTATCTTCTAAAACTTCTATTGAATTTTTATTTCGGTTACCATATTTTGTATTTTGAGAAGCAATTTTAAATTTACTGACTGTTTCCTTTTTATAGCTTCTTGTCCTTTTTTTAAAGATTTTAAAAATTATTGTTTAGAGAGAGAGCACAGGGGGAGGGGCAGAGAAAGAGAGAGAGAGAGAATCTCAAGCAGGCTCCATGCTCAGCACAGAGCCCGATGCAGGGCTAAATCCCACGACCCTGGGATCATGACCTGAGCTAAAATCAAGAGTCAGATGCTCAACCGACTGAGCTGCCCCAGCATCCTACAGCTTCTTGTTCTTGTTTCAGTATATTCCAAGCATTTTCTCTTATTTCTCTAGGGATATTAATTATTGTTTTTTCTTCTGTCCCTTTCATGTCTCTATACTTCAGCATATTCCTTTTTTTTCTCTCTATATTTGTATTGGTGTTTATCCTTTTAGGTTCGAGGCTTTTTCATCACATGTTGGGTAACCTTTGGTTCCTTTTATATTTAAGAGCAAGACTCTGAAAGCTTAGGGGAAGCTCTGTCGGGGGGTGGGGGGTGGGCAGGGCTGTTCAGTGGCCTTACATAGGGTGCTGAGGAGGGTAAGCCTGTTGTTTTCATTGAAGGATGATAAAATGCCAGAACTGAGAGGTATTTTCTCTTGCATTGGCCAGTTTCCCAGAAACGTACCTGAATCTCTTGCCTGGGGGTGGGATAGGTGGGCCCTGGGCTTATCTGCCAGGATTCCAATAGCCAAGTGGGGAGGGGTTTTACAATTAAGCAGACACACTTAACCCTCTGAATCGGCATCAACCCTCTGCCCCGTGGGCAACCTCCCCCAGAGAGGTAAACCTCTAGACTTCTGTGGGTGGGAGGAGGGTATCTGGTGGTCTAACTACTTTATTAGACAAACTCTCAGCCAGTCCCTCCTCTTTTCCCTCACCCTATTCCTGCCTTCAGGGTGATCTCACACTGCTAAACCCGAGCCTTTTCCAGATTCTGGCTTCCTCACACTCCTCCTCTCCTGCCCTGTAGGCTTAGATTTCAACGTTCTTAAGGCTCTCAAATCAGTTACCACTTTATCATTTGCTTTTGCCCCCTCCCCCCTCCTTTTTTTAAAGTTTCTCTTGGATATTATTTCCTTCCTGTTCTCTTGTGAGTTTGTATCTTTTAAAACAAGTACCTATCTTTTTAGTTTGGTTTTGCGAAAAACATAGATGATACTTTAAAAACTAGAAGTCTTGTGCTGGACTTTTTTTTTTATATGTTTATTTATTTTTGAGAGAGAGAGAGACAGACAGAGCATGAGCAGGGGAGGGGCAGAGAGAGAGAGGCACAGAATTCAGAAGTAGGCTCCAGGTTGTCAGCACAAGAGCCCAACACGGGGTTCGAACCCACAAACCATGAGATCATGACCTCAGCTGAACTTGGACACCCAGCCGACTGAGCCACCCAGGCGCCCCAAGGACTTTAAATGCCAATGACTGTATTTTTCATTTCTACAAGTTCTATTTGGTTTTCAGTTTTCTGTGTTCTGTTTTATTCTCTATTATTCTTGCCATGTGGTAATTATACCTCCTTTTATCTTTTTATCGACTTTAAGTATATTAGAATCTTTTAATTATTCTATTATTTCCAAGTCTTTGGGTTTGTGTGTGTGTGCTCATCTCGTTTGCTCTGTTTCCTGACTCTTCCTTATGGTGGTTTGTTTCCCTTTGTGGTATGTTTTTGGTGGGAATATTGTTTTTTCTGGAAGTCCTGCCTGTCCTGGTTATGGAGACATCCCTACCAAGTCAGCTTAGCCTTTGCTTCTGTTTGGCCAGAATGTGCCCTATGGTTTCTCTTATTTCTGGGCCTCTCTGTATACATGTGGTTTCTGGAATGTTCTATTTTCTCATCTTTGCTTGGCTCTTACTCATCTCTCATGTCTCAGTTTAGAAATGATTTTCCCTGGGACTCTTTTCCTGATCTCCGTTCCCTATATTCTCCCTCAGTAGCCTATACTTCCTCCATCATAGCACTTCTTACCCTGTACTATAGTCACACATTTATTTCTCTCTCTTCTGCATGACTAGACTAAATTCTGGGAGGCCAGGATCATGTTATCTTATTCACCATTAAATGCCCAGTTCCTACCAAAATACCTGGCTGAACCAGGTGTCAGTAAATATTCTTAAATGAGTATGATGCTGTATCTTATTTTAAGAGGCTTTGCAGGAATGATTACAGGTTGGTCTGAGAGCATTGTTCTTTGTCCTGGTTTCACTGTACTCTAAATGACAGTCCTTCATAGAACAACATAGGGTGATTCAGGGAGGCTACTGTCCAAGCAGAAACTGTGCATGGCTCATAGGTGCCTTTTGGAGCTATAGACTTTCTTCCTGTTGTTATCACTTCCACATAATAGCACATAAATGGATCCCCTGCTTGAAAACAAAAAATTGTGGTGGAATGCTTGGCACTCAGCGTATGGTACAGCTTTCTACATGGCTCACTCTTCCCACCCACCAACAAAACCTCTCAGAGGGCATCACAGGGAGAGCATCCTGCAGTTCAGTGTGACTGCAGCCCTGGAAGATGGACAGACTGCTGACACTGACCAATGCAAGCCTGCAGCAGCCTCAGGCAGGTCCCCAAAGAGCACAGGAACCAAACCTGCAGTGTGCCCACTACAGGCAAAATGGGCCATTGCAGCTAACTGGACTGAGGGCAAACTTGGCTCAGACAACACAGAAGAGCACAAGCAGCCCACTAGGAGACATCCCTGGAGTGCCTGGTTCTGGTGCACTGTGCTCCAGGGAACCACAGGGTCTCTTCTTCATAAGGCCACTACTTTCAGATGGTGAAGATGTAGCTGACTTTCCTAATACATAGAAACAGACACAGAGTTAGACAAAATGAGGAGACAGAGGAATATGTCCCAAATGAAAGAACAGGATAAAACCACGTAACAGAACTGAATGAAACAGAGATAGGCAATATATGACCTGATAAAAAATTCAAAGTAATGGTCAGAAGGATACTTACTAGACTTGAGGAAAGAATGGAGGATTCAGTGAGACTCTCAACAGAGATAGAAAATTATAAAGGAGCCAGTGAGAAACGAAGAGAACTCAGTAACTGAAATAAAAAATACCCTAGAGGGAATCAGTAGGAGATTAGTGAAGCAGAAGAAACAGATCAGTGGTCTGTGTGTCTCACTCTTATGCACAATGAAACAGCTTCCATTAAGTGAATGTTTTCAATTCATCTCTCATTTATGAAATGTGTGACTATAGAACAGCTGTGTAAAAACCTGTTGTAGTTATAGTGCCCTCTTTTCAGGTAGTAAGAAATGACACATTCTTAGTAGGTAAATAATAATGAGCATATCTGATAATTAGGCCCACAGTTTGCAGTGGCTTTGACTGGTACTTCTTATAGCTACCCCTCAAAACTTGAGTTTAGGAATACTGCCTAAACTGCTGTGTGTGTGGTGTGTGTGTGTGTGTGTGTGTGTGTAAATAACTAAATGAATGAGTGATTTGAGTTTTCTGGAGTATTTCTTTTGGTAATACTAGAATTAAGAATAGTTGTGGTAACTTGTAAGGTTGTGGAAGAAAACTGTAAGGATCCACTTGTTTGGAAGGTAGCAATAATATTTACTATTGTTTATTGAGTGCTTAGTATGTGCCAGGCACTCTTCTAAAAACACCATGTGTGAACTTATTTAAGTACAAGAAAAAATTGGATTTGCATCAGTAAATCTTTATCATCAAGCTGTGATGTGAGTGCTCAGAAAGAGCCTCAGAATCTGTTTGGAATTGGAGACATTTTAATTACATCCAATGTTAGGCTGTGCTAAGGTGATAATTGCTGCTGTAAATCCTCTGACCGTGTTCTAGTAATTCCTAGTAATGGTAGACTGGGCACTTCGAGCCAATTCTCCCAATGAAGATAACTAAACAGTTAGATGAAATAAATAAATAAAATCTTCTGAAAAGCATCACAAAGTTAGTAATATAGTGAATAGTTACTAGAGCTGAGATTTCAGAGAAGCGGAGAATCCAGAGAGGGTTGCTGTTTTCTCCCTGGGGTTATCTCTAGAGGAGTCTGAGAAGCTGGGCTTTTGGAGACCATGCTAAATGAAGAATATCATTAGAATTCTTTTAGTGTGGGTCTACTGGTGGCAAATCCCTCAGTTTTAATTCTAAAGGATATTCTTTAGGCAGAAGGAGAATGATCCTAGTTGGAAAGCTAGAGATAACAAAGACTAGTGATACATATGTGGATAAATAAACATTGACTATATGAAACAATGGTGGTAATATCTTGTTAAGTTTTAAGAATGTGTGTAATATTTCAGGGCACCTGGTGGCTCAGTCAGTTAAGTGTCCAACTTCAACTCAGATCATGATCTCATAGCTCATGAGTTCGAGCCCCACGTTGGGCTCTGTGCTGACAGCTCAGAGCCTGGAGCCTACTTCAGATTCTGTGTTTCCCTCTCTCTCTGTCCCTCTCCTGCTCTCTCTCTCTCTCTGTCTCTGTCTCTGTCTCTGTCTCTCTCTCTCTCAATAATAAATAAATTTAAAAAATTTTAAAAAGATTATATGTAATATTTCAAAAATGTGTAACAACAATAGCATTTAAATGAAAGGGGCCTAAATGGACTTAAAGTCTTCCAAATTTTTCTGGGAAGTGGGTAAAAGTATGGATTAACATTAAGCTTTTAGTGGTGAAGGTGTATGTTGTAATTCCTGGAGTAATGACCAGAAGAATTACAAACTAATAGAGCATAAATAAATGTCATGATAAACTTCTGATCTTTTCTAGAAGATATATTATTTGCCAACCTTCTTGCCAACAAGAAACTAGCCTTCTTGTCTCCTAGTGCTATTTTCTTTGCATTTAAGGAAATAAATTTACATATGTGAGAGAATAGTTCCTTAAATTTTACTAAAGAGGGTCAAAGAAAGTTGCAAATTAATGTATCCATTTTCTTTTCAGAAATTATTTAAAATAAGTGGATCCCTTCATCTTGCTAACTGCCTGTGTGTCCTAAATGTATTTCCCTAGACTTTGCGAGTTGTTTCTATAACCGCTATTGAAAAAGAGTTGATAATTTCAACTCTCTAAAGTCTGGCAACCTCAAAGTCTCTGTAGTAGAATGTCCCCTCCCCTCTTGTTTTGTTGTTTTATTTTTTTCTAAAGTTTATCGATTCACTTTCAGAGAGAAAGAGAGAGGAGAAGGAGAAAGAGAGAGAGCATGAGCAGGGGAGAGTCAGAGAGAGAGAGAGGGGAGAGAGAGAGAATCCGAAGAAGGCTCCACACTGTCAGCACAGAGCCCAACACAGGGCTGAAAACCACGAACCTGAGATCATGACCTGAGCTGAAATCAAGAGTCAGATGCTTAACTGACTGAGCTGCCCAGGCGCCCCTATGTTTTATTTAAATCAAGGGTTTTTGAGAGAACTTTCTGCTGACATTCCTCTTCCCATCACGCAAATCTTCTACATGATCCAAGATTGAAGCTTGAAGTCATACAAACAAATTAGGTGTAAAACTTGGGGAAACTTCCTTCCCTCCATCCCTCCTATGTTCCTTTCCTTTCTTTTGAATGGTTTATTAAAATTTTTAAGTATAGATGAGGAAATAAGACAGTTAATTCTCTTTAGGAGTCAGCAGGATTCATTATATGCAAAAAGATCGAGATTCAGGCTATGATTCTGAACCATTGTTCTGATGTATTAAAAGTTAGTAATTCAAAGTTAGCCTAATTTTTGCTCTTTGTCACTTCTACCATTTTATAGTCAAATGGCCTCTGTTTTAGATTCACTTGGTATTTAATTTGATCCATCTTTTTAATCTTTGAAAATTAATTTTTAATTACTTAACTAACACATGAATACATTTTTTCTTTAAACTTAAAACATCCCAGATAAGGCTTTATTTTCTATTCGTGCTCTGCCTCCAGAATCCCCAGAAGTTAACCACTGCTATGAGTTTGATGTATATCTTTTTAGATCTTTATATTCACATATCTCCCTAAGAATTGACATAGTTCTTTGTGCATCGATTTTTCTTCTCTTTCTAAATAAATTCCCCTGCTGATAGACATTTAGGTTGTTTGCTTTGTAAACAGTGTTTTGGTAAATACTGTACACACGGGAGAATGTACTTCTAGGGAAGTATCTAGAAGTGGACCTGGGCTACCTGTTTCATTTGTGATATATTCTGCATAATTGCACTACCAAAAGGCAGCAGGCTAGAAGAGGACCATTTCCCCACACCTTCCCATATACGACACTGTCAAATGTAATTCTTTTTGCCAAATATAATTCTATGGGGTTTCTTTTCTACATAAAGAAGTAAGCCTGTGAATGTTCCATCTTTTCCTCTCACAGCAAACCCTAACAGCTAACTGCTCCTCATACCTTAGAATTAATAAGACTTCAGAAATGGTGAATGTGCACATGAGCCACCCCCCAATTCTTTCCCCTGCTTTGGACTGAAGGGACTGTATTACTAGTAGACAAGAAATAGAATATATTTACTGGGACCAATGGAAAGAATGGAGGTGCCCTCTGTGTCTGGGGGAACCCAGACATACAAACTTCCTGAATAAAGAGAAGAGATGAAGGCTTAGCCTAATGAATGGTGATCAATGATGTTTTAATTAATCGGGGAAATTCTGAGTTCAGTAACCAGTTATCTTTGAGGTTTATGCCAGTGAAATAATCCCAAGTTATTTAAAACCTAGATTCCCAGCTTCTCTGCTTTATGATTTTAATTCTGGTTATTCGCCTGAGTAGTGTAGCTGAATGACATTGAATCTCATCATTGTTATGAAATTGAGAAGTTGTTTTTCATACAGCTATTTCATCTGAGAATATGATTTTAAACAGATTACAAATGTCATGATACTCTGAGTTTGTGGAGGTGAACTTGTTCAGTGTTATAAACTTGAATTTGTATGATTTTGTAGACTGGAGAGTAGAACAGTGAATAATATGTGTTTTTAAAATAAATGCTATTGCAAAAATGCACAAATAAGGTGCCTATTTCTTACTAACCTTGGGGAAATATCCAGGGATTTAAAAAAATGTGGTTACTCCCATGTTTATGATTACTGATAAGAAGGTCAAATAAGGTATTATCCATTTTCAGAGGAATTTACCAGTTTATCTAAAGTATGCTTTAATATATGAATGTACCTGAGTACCAAATATTTGCTTCATCATTTTGAAAACCACAATGGCATAAAAGTAGATATTTATGAATCACATGCAATTTGATTGAAAGTGCTTCTTTCGCTAATATGAATCATAAACTCTGCAGATATAGCTTGACCTTAATTTGTCTGAGTTCTATTATGGAACATTTAAATGGTTTTAAAGACTAGTTATAGGCACCTATATTGTAAATTCAAAATATAAAGTCTTTTTCAGTTTTTAATTTTGAAATAATTTCTAACTTACAGAAAAATAGCAAGAATAGCCCATGGATTTCATCCATCTTCAGTATTTTGACATACCGGTTTTCCTCTTTTTTAGATACATATTAATGTTGCTTTTTTTCCCTGAATCATTTGAAAGTAGGTTGCATACATTATTCCTCTTTACTGTTAATATTAAAACATGCAACTTCAAGAATAAGGATATTCTCTTACATAACCACAGTATAGTTATTAAATTCAGGAAATTTACTATGATGTAATACTTTTATCCAGTCTATATTCTAATTAGTCAGTTGTCCCAGTAATTGCCTTTAGGCAGTTTTTTTCTGGTACAGGCTCCAGTCCACATCATGTATTGAACTTAATTGTCATGTTTCTTTGTCTCCTCATCTGGAGAAGTATCTCAGCTGTTTTTGTTTTTGTTTTTTGTCTCTTAGGATACTGATGTTTTTGTGGAACACAGGACAGTATCTTACAGAATGTTCTTTCAGTTGGGTTCATGTGTTTCCTTGTGATTAGGTTCAGTGTATGCATTTCTGGCTGGAGTGCCTCAGGAATGATATTGTATCCTCCTCGGGGCATCACATCTGGAGGTGCCTGATGTGTATTCACCCATTATTGGTGATGTTAAGTTTGATCATGTTAAAATTGATCGTTTAAAGTGTTACCCATTTTCCGTGCTGTATATTTACTGTTTTTCCTTTTGTCGTTAATAAATAATTTGTGGGTAAACACTTTAAGACTATGTAAATATCTTAGTCCTCATCAAGCTTCTCTCACCCCCAAATCTGGGATCCATTGCTACTAATTATGTCTGAATTGATAATTTTTAACTCTATCATTCCTTCTATGTTTATTACTCAGCATTCTGCTATAATGAAATACTTCCTGCTTTTATTTTATTTAGTTTGATGCTCAGATTATCCCCAGGCAGCTATTTCCTGCATCCTTTTTCACATGCTCTTATAATTTTTTAATATTTTATTACTCTTTGGCATAATTAGATATTTGAGGTCCATCTTGTACTTTCCATGCCCCAGTACTGGAATCAACCATTATTTTCCGAAGGAGCCCTTGTCCTTTTATTGGGGACTGGAATTGAAAGTCCAAGATTGTGATCACTGCTGAACTGCACTGCATTGCTTCTGATCTTTTCAGCAGACAGATATGGGAAATAAATATACATACATATTCTCATAGATGCAGCTAAAAATGAAGATATATTAAAAATCCTGAATTTATACTGTACTTCCAATTCCAACGTAGCTCCTACCCTGGGTTCCTCCTTGTCTTCCCCCATCCTTATTTGTATCTCCTTCCTTCCATAGTGAAAACCTGGCTCACAAGAAACATTTAGTCCTTTGATCAGGTCTGCAATACATATAAAATAGTTTCAGGACTGCTATATACTGACTAAAAAACAGACCTACTAAAAGAATTCAATTATTTGCAATTATTTTACTTTCCTTTATATTGGAAGTAGAGTTCTGTATTCAGAAGTTACTTGGGTAAGTTCTGTTTTTTAAAATTTAGCATGGTAATGTTATTTATTTTAAATATAGTTGGGTTCATTTATTTTAATTTGCATTCAGTTTTAGGATCTTCCCCACCTCTCTGTGGATCTAATTTAATTTTTTGAATATATAGAACATAATATGATTTTATTTTATTTTTTAATTTAAATTTAGTTAATATACAGTGCAATTTTGGTTTCAGGAGCAGTAATGTGACTTTAAACTTGACTATAGAAAACAGTGTATACTCAGAAAGTATGACAACTTCTTTACTTTTTTATTTTTTAAGTTAGTAATCTGCTCTTAAGGATATGATAATTTAAATAGCATAAATAGCATAGCATAATGATAATTTAAAATCAAGCAAGGCTAAAGGCCTTTGTGTTTTTTGATCTGAGTAGAGGATATTGGTGTCTCTTCTCTAAGTCATAGAAAAAATGTAGAAGTGAAATACTAGGAGCCTAAAAAACTGAATGTAGTTCAAAATGGTTAAGGTCCAGATTGGGAATAACATTAATTTCTTTGGAAAAAAAAGCCTCAGGAGGTTTGGGGACTCTGAAGAGCCATGGTGCTTTCCCGGCTAGGACACTAGGGGGCGCGTTGGCTGAGATGCACCTGCAGGCCTCCTCTCTCAGGCTGAGTGTGGGAGGAGAGGTGCAACATCCCCAGCCCTGGAGGCCTCCCAAAACTTTCTTGGTGGTTCCGTGCTGTCTGTTAGATTGACCCAGGAATGAGGCGGAAGTTGATAGGGTAATTCTCAGGCCCCGGTTCTTCTTCTTTGATCTTATCTGCGTGCTTTTTTAGTCCATGTTTTATTTTCCTTAGTTTGGCAAGAATGGCTGAGTTAAGTAATCTGTCCAAGGTCATAATTCAACCTCACGCTTTCTAATGCTTCATTCTGCCATTTAAAAAATGTTGTAAAGAACAACCATGTATACTGTGTGCCTGTCTGCATGTAAAATTAGATTGACTCCTAAAATTTCCTCATACCACACAAACTGGCACAAAGTGGCCATGGTAGAGGTATTATTAGTCATCCATTATGAAATCAGAAAATTCTAACTAGAGCCAATTAAAGTAAATATGGAATTAATGAGATTAGACCAAGAGGAAAAAAGTGAAATTTGTAATTAACTCAACATCTGATTCGCCCAAAGTAATCATAAATAAATTCATTATCCCTGGTTGCCTGTAAAACTTTGGGGCACTCCACTGTATAAGGAATCTGAGGTACAGTAACCTTAATGCACTTGCTTGCCTCTTGTTGCTTATGTAGGCTTATTTGCATTGCTTACATTAATGCTTAGTCATTCAGTGGCTAAAGTGATATCCTCTGGCTTTCACTTTGAGAGAGACAAAATGGAATTGTGCCCTTATCAGTAAATACAAGGATGAACTGAAAGATGGACTTGATTTTTAAGAATATCACCTATCTCATCAGTGCAGTGACGAAATAATGTCCTCCCCATAGCAGAATTGAACCCAGGTTGGGGAAATGGGGTAACAAAAGGTCAAGGTGGCTTTTTCAGCTTCTATCAGTGTATGAGTATAAGAGACACCAGATTCTCCTATTTAACTCTTCTGTTACAAAATTGCTTATGGTAAAATTCATCTATGAGTGCTTGCATAAAGCTTTTACAGGATTTTCTTCCTCTGGAGTTGTTGATATTGATTACTGGGAAATGGTGAAGTCACACATATGAATGCTTAGCTAATGTATGTGTTGGCAGCGTGTATTTGTTTCTTTTTTTCTAGCACTTTATTTTTGCCATCTGAGTATTCTTTCTGTTTTCCACTTTATTATATAGTAACATTTTCTGGATACCTACTTTGAGTGGAAAAATTACCTGTATTTTAGATCCAGGTGATTACAGAAGTTTTAGAAGCAGTAAATATTTTATTATAGTTAGCCTCTAAATTCTTATGTGTGATTGTGTGCGCACATAAGCATATCTTTAGAAATTATTTACAGGGGCGCCTGGGTGGCGCAGTCGGTTAAGCGTCCGACTTCAGCCAGGTCACGATCTCACGGTCTGTGAGTTTGAGCCCCGCGTCAGGCTCTGGGCTGATGGCTCGGAGCCTGGAGCCTGTTTCCGATTCTGTGTCTCCCTCTCTCTCTGCCCCTCCCCCGTTCATGCTCTGTCTCTGTCTGTCCCAAAATAAATAAAAACGTTGAAAAAAAAATTAAAAAAAAAAAAAGAAATTATTTACAAACATATTTATAAGAACAGAAATGCTGTTAGATCTTATATTTTGGTATGGTTTGTCCTTATTTTAAGTCTTTAACAGTGGCTTAAAATTATTATGAATCAATTATGCATACTTGTAATCTTTAGCATTTAATTAAATATCTACCCTTTTGAACTGCTCTCTGATTACTTTATTGTATTAATTCTTTTTTCTCTATAAGTTTAAGGAAAAAAACATTTTATACATTCTTTTTTGTGTAGGTACTTAATACTCAATTATTATTTTTAATTCTTGGCCATTCTTTATGCACATATATTTACTTCCTTTTTTAGTTTACCTTTTATTTTGAAATAATTTCAGACTTACAGGCATGTTCCAAGATTAATACAGCGGACTACGCATATATGCTTCACCCCGATTCCCCAAATGTTAATATTTTGGCACGTTTGCTTTAATATTTTATCTTTTTCTTCCACCTCCTCCTTTCATCCATTCTTTCCACCCTGCCTCTCCCCTTCCTTCATCTACCTCCCTTCCTCCTCCATACCTACTTAGCTATGTATCCAGCCATCTGTTCTCTACCCATAATACACAACACACACACACACACACACACACACACCACGCATACACATTATACAAGTATGTATATGTATATACATTTTTGGAGCCATTTAGAATAAGTTGTGGACCTGTTCTATAGCTCTTTTCCCTGATTACTTCAATGTGTAGTTACTAACAACAAGGACTTTTTTTAAACCTAACTACATACAGTTCTCAAAATGAGTGAATTAACATTTAACTGACCATTATTCTCTGATCTACAAATCTGATTAACATTTTGGCAGTTGTCCCAATAATATTCTTAAGAGCAAAAGAAAATCCCAGATCACGTGTTACATTTATTTAATTTTACTGTTTATTTATTCATTTTGAGAGAGAGACAGTGGGAAAGGGGCAGAGAGAGAGAGAGAGGGAGGGAGAGAGAGAATCCCAAGCAGCCTCTGCACTGTCAGCACAGAGCGCTATGGAGGGCTTGATCTCAAGAACCAGGAGATCATGAATTGAGCCAAAATCAAGAATCAGATGCTTAACCAATGGAGCCACGCAGGCGCCCCATCTTGTGTTATATTTATATATCAAGTCTCCTTTGTCTCCTTTATTCTAGGACATTTGCTCCATCTTTCCTTGTCTTCCATGAGCTTCACATTTTTGAAGTATACAGGCCAGTTCTTTTGTAGAATGTCTCTCAGTTTGGCTTTGTCCAATTTTCTTCACAATTTGGGTTATACATTTTTGGCAGGAATATCACAGAAGTGATATTATAGTCTCTGTACCTGTTATCAAGAGGCACATAATGTTGATTTGTACAATTACTGGTGATGTGAACTTTGGTGACTTATTTAGGTGGTACCTGTCAGATTTCTCATATAAAGTTTACTATTTTATCCTTTGTAATTAAGAAGTATCTCTTGGGAATATACCTTGAGACTATGTGAATATGTTTCTCATCAAACGTTCACTCGGGAATTTAGCATCAATTGATGATTCATTACTATGATGGTCTCCAAATGGTGGTTTTCTAATTAGATTCTGGTTATTATTTTTGAGTATAAGTATCCTTTATTTAGCTTCAGATTCTCTCATAGTTCTCTTAAAAATTTTTTTTGTTTTTATTTATTTTTGAGAGAGAGACCGAGGGGGGGGGGGTGGGCAGTGACACAGAATCGGAAGCAGGCTCCAGGGTCTGAGCTGTCAGCACAGAGCCTGACATGGGGTTGAACTCACAAACTGTGAGATCATGACCTGAGCTAAAGTCAGATGCTTAACCAACTGAGCCACCCAGGCACCTCTCTCATAGCTCTCTTAAGTCAACACTATGCATTATTCTATTTGTGCATTACCTGGTGTTTACCACAAATAACTCATGACGAATGCTTTTTTTGATGATAGAATCATCTGTTCCCCTTATTTGTAATAGCCTGCTTTCACATCATTTTGTCAAAATTACTCTCCTTAAGTGAGGTGATCATGGTAGGTTTTTTGTAGAGCATCTATTTGCTGTCACTGTTTTCTTTTGAAGCATCTCGAATCCTCTTCAGACACTGTTGTTGTGACAAAGTATTAACTTGTGCAGCATAAATACAGTTTAGCTCAGTATTAACATGACAGTTTGACAATTGCTAACCTCTTCAGGATGCTGTATCAATGAAGAAGAATCTGCAGCTAAGAAAATCCTAGATTCTCAGGGATGCACACAGAGATACTTTTGCAGTTTTATTATAGGGTGATAAAGTAGAATCTGCTAGATAAAAATAAATAAATGTATGTAAGTATTTTTATCAAGACTGGAAGCATTTTTATTTCATCTAAAAAAACACCCAAGCTTATACTTTTAGTCTGTAGTCTAAAAAGATATTTCACATGCAGATGATTTTATTTCTACTGTTTCTATTTTAATTAGTTCTGTGTAACGCATATTATTGAATAGCCTGCCTGGGCCTATGCAGTAATTAGTAATGTGAAAAATAGGTATGTATATGTATATTATACACATTGCATGTATAACATACATACACACACACACACATATATACAGGTATGTATACATATTTGTATATGTATAAACATATGCAATTGTAGGGGCGCCTGGGTGGCTCAATCAGTTAAGCATCCGACTTCAGCTCAGGTCATGATCTCACAGTCTGTGAGTTCGAGCCCACGTGGGCTCTGTGCTGACAAGCTCAGAGCCTGGAGCCTGCTTCAGATTCTGTGTCTCCCTCTCTTTCTGCCCCTCCCTGCTCATGCTCTGTCTCTCTCTGTCTCAAAATAAATAAAAACATTAAAAAAATTAAACACATGCAATTGTGATAGCTTTAACTTGCAAAAAAATATTTAAAGAATATATTTTTTTTTTTTATTTTATTTTTGGACAGAGAGAGACAGAGCATGAACGGGGGAGGGGCAGAGCGAGAGGGAGGACACAGAATCGGAAAACAGGCTCCAGGCTCCGAGCCATCAGCCCAGAGCCTGACGCGGGGCTCGAACTCACGGACGTGAGATCGTGACCTGGCTGAAGTCGGACGCTTAACCGACTGCGCCACCCAGGCGCCCCTTAAAGAAATATTTTGATTGATTTTTTGTTTTAAGTTTTATTTAAATTCTGGTTAATTAGCATATAGTGTAATATTAGTTTCAGGAGTAACATTTAGTGATTCATCCCATACATATAACCCCCATGCTCATCACAAGTGCCCTCCTTAACACCCATCACCCATTTAGCCCATCCGTCCCCATCACCCCTCCAGCAACCCTCAGTTTGTTTCTCTATAGCTAAGAGCCTATTTTATGGTTTGCCTTTCTCTCTCTCTCTCTCTCTTTTTTCCCCTGTGTGCTCATCTGTTTCATTTCTTAAATTCTCACATATGAGTGAAATTATATGGTATCTGTCTTTCTCTGACTTATTTCATTTAGCATAATATTTTCTAGCTCCATCCATGTTGTTTCAAATGGCAAGATTTCATTCTTTTGATGGCTGAGTAATATTCCATTGTGTATATATACTGAAATACTTTTCATTTAATGTTAAATTCCCTTACAGACATCTGTATGATATTGCATTCTGGAGAATATTCTTTCAAAGATTATGGAACTGTCTTCTAGGCAAGTTTTTACATTGTTCAGGAGTGGACATCCTGAAAGGTAACCTTGTGGATGAGATCATATTTGAAGGATTCTTCCTGACTTGTGATATTCCGTTTTAGTTCTCCTCCCTAAGCAGATCAGAGAAACAAATTTTTTGATGACTCACTGGTCTTTGAGAACACTGAAAACATTTTGTTTAGCTTCAGCTGATCCCAGCAATGCCACTCATTTATATTTTAATAATATTTATATCACTTATATTTTAATTAAAAGATTCAGCAACTATCAAAGAATCAGACTGATTTAGCATTGTCTTGGCTTCTATATTGCTAGAACTTACTGAGAGATATGGCATCTCAAGGATTATATGCAAGGACCTACTAAGTTTGTCCTCACTGCTATTCTTGTCAGTGGGAGTGAAGGCATTCTGAACTGACTCTTGAAAGGTTTTCAGTGTGGCAGGCAACACAGCTATTACACTTGTAAATGGTTATTACATTAAGTAGATTATATTTCATTATTGTATAGTCAACTTGTATAAATATCTGTCTGTGAAGTGTCCATCCGAATTTACTTTTTTCATGGAAAGCAAACATAGTAGAGATATTAGGAGTCAGGAGACCCAGACCTCTAGTCCCAAGATTTGCTTTTAACTTTCTGTGTGATCTTGGACAAGCCACCATCTCCTGTCAATCTGTTTTCTCATTTGCAAAAAGTATAGATTAGATCAATTCTAAGGATTCTTACACTCTTTTCTAGTTCAATATTTTTATGTAATTGGTTCTACTCAAATTATATCTTTTTTCTCAGAAAATGAATGGAACTTTGGTTTCTATGCATATGAAAATCACACAAAATATTCTCAATCCAAAGTGTGTGGCATATTGGTTCCAACAGAAGTATGTCAGGTTTATATTTCCATAATGCCAACACATGTGGATAACGATGACTTAGAATCTTAGCATGACATGGAAAATGTGGGATGGTTGTAACAGGGTTACAGGGTTGTGCCTGTTGTAAATAGGGCTCAAATAGCTTCCCATTCAATTTCCTGCTTCTGATCACAGAGCTAGAGTTGATACAAGCTTACATATCTGTGAGAGTGGCAGGGATGTTGTTTGCATAAGATTTTGACTGTGCAGGTCTTAACTTTTAGCTGAAAGCTGGGCATCTGAGAACCACACCAGCCAAGAAGCTGGGAAATGACTTATGCTCATAATAAAAATATAATGTACAGACAAGCTGGTTGAGATACCAGAATCTGATGAGACTTTGTAAATAAACTGGCAGAGATTTATATGAGTCAGCCTAGCTGCATTATGCACCTGGTGGGTTGTCAGGAAGCTTCGATGAATTAGTGATGTCAGGAGACTTCACCATAATTCTAGGCTTAAATATTGCCATAGAGGGTTCTGCAGAGGACATCTGATTTCACTTCAATTTATCTATCAGAGATAAAAGCGTCGGGTGCTATGGGACTAGGCCTGGAGGTAGAGAGTTTAATACCGTGCACCTGAATCTACCATGGATTCTTATTCTTGAGAAATACTTAGGTATTGGTTTAAATAAATGTAAGAAATGTAAATCACAAAAGTAATACATGTTCACAGTAGACATAAAACAGTGAAAATACTGAAGTGTATAAAATGAAAAGTAAGACTTCTTACTTTTGGTGCAGTGCTGGTTAAGGAGATGGTGAATTATAATAGGGTAGCAATATAATTTATCATCCAAACCAGGACACTTTGAGAGACCCTAATAATTACACTGGAATAAGATATCAACTGGGACTATGAACACATATCATCACTCTAGGTTAACTTGGGACTACTAGCTATCCTGTTCTGTTCCATGATTCCTGGCTCCTGTTGAATTACATGGTTATGAACTCTGCTGCATCTGGGCACTGGCCCTAAACTACAGATTCTTCTCTTGCTCTTTGGTGTTTCTAATAGGGAATCTGCATTAATTCTTAGGATAACCTACTAGCACTCAGAGCTCAGACTCTTACGTTTCCTTAACTCTTAATGCAAGAATAGTCCACGTTCCTTCTTTTCCACTTTCACTTCCTCTTCTCTCTTCAGTCAGCTCCAGTGGGCATCTCTTACCACCATCCATCAAATCTGCCCTTGTTAATGTATGTAATAAAGGTATGCTTATAATTTCAGTATAGTTAACATACAGTGTTATATTAGTTTCAGGTGTGCAGTATAGCGATTCAACAGTTCTATATGTGACCCAGTGCTCTTCATGATAAGTGTACTCTTAATCCCCTTCACCTATTTCATCCATCACCCCACCTGCCTCCCCAGTGGCCAGAGAGCTTTTAAAAGAAGGTACTTTCCTATTCAAAATTGGCTTGAGGCATCACACTGCAGATAGAAAAAAAAAATCCAAACTCCTTGCATGGCTATCTGGCTTTTTGTTTAGCCCCTCTCTTGCTCTCCTCTGATTGCTGAGCACTGACAACTCACTGGTTTTGTTGGTCCTCAGAGCCACCAAACTCACCCTATGTCATGGTCTTTGCACCTGCTATTCCTTCTGCCTGGGTTTTAATGCATGAGTGGTTTCTTCTCATTCAGGTTGTAGCCTAATTTCATCTCCTTGAGAGGACTTTCCTGACTTTAGATAGTAGTAGTCCCCATCCAAATCAGTGTTTATGCCATTACTTTATGTACTTTTCTATAGGGTATGTATCTATTGTCATCTTCCACCTCCTTTGCCTACTAGAATGTAAACTTCTTACCAGCAAGGATGGTGTCTATTTTGTTTACTTTAGTGTCTCAGCACGTATAACGGTGCCTGCTGCATGTTAGGCACTTGATTCTTGTTGAATGAACAAACACGGGTCACTCTGACCTGGGATGACTTGTGTCCCAGGCAGCTCTTCAACATCATGAGTGACCCATATTCATTTCAAAGCCAGCACTGTTTATTGTTCTGTCTCCTCTATCTCTTGTTCAGCCCTGCATAGTCTTCTGGCTGCGGGGCTTTGTAAGCTTTGTACGTGCTTTTTCTTGTAATGATGTCAAATCATTATCTTCCCCACAGTGTTTATGTAGAGAGTGGCCCACTTGTTAAGACACCACTCCAGGCTGTTTGCTCCATTAAGCTAATTTGAGCATCCACGTAGTCAGTTTGAAAATTGATTCTGTAACTCCCCTCACCTATTCCTAAAGAGTTTTCATTAACTCAGCACTTTGTGGAGATGACAAAAGAATTAGTCAAGAGAAACTGAGCCCTGTCATCCATCCTGTGTAATTTATTGTGCTATCCTCATGGTATGCTACAAACTTGGCAGTTCTAATTACAGTTGGGGTTCGCTACCTACTCACCAGATTATCCCTAAGGCCCTTAACCTGCACCAGATTAAGTGTTCTTTGGTATTCTGGTCTCCAGTTCTTTTTTTCAGCATGCTCATTCTCTGTCATCTTCTGAGTCACCACGTCACTTTTTTTTTTTAACGTTTATTTATTTTTGTGACAGAGAGAGACAGAGCATGAACGGGGGAGGGTCAGAGAGAGAGGGAGACACAGAATCTGAAACAGGCTCCAGGCTCTGAGCTGTCAGCACAGAGCCCGTCGCGGGGCTCGAACTCCCGGGCCGTGAGATCATGACCGGAGCCGAAGTCGGACGCTCAACCGACTAAGCCACCCAGGCACCCCACCACGTCACTTTTAATGCCCCAGGCACCATTTCTTACTCATACCAGAACAGATGCATTAATTGTAAGTATCTCATGCTCTGTCTGCAGTTATGCAAAAACCAATATTTAAACTATGTAGCTTTTCTGCCTCAACTAATCTTTATCAAGTATTTATCAGCTGCATTTCTATTGCAAATAGAAATATGCTAATTACATAAATAAATGCAAATGTAGGTAATTCTGGATGCAGGATGCCTTCTGTGAGAATGAATTCTCTAATGACATTTTTCAGAATGCCTTCTATACATATGTGTGGTTGTGCATGTATGTTATATATATGTGTGGTTACACACACATAGACACATATGTAGTTGGGGTTGA